>NC_133932.1:34363679-35044304 GCF_031877795.1 Strix aluco | reverse complement strand
TTCCAAATGTCTTCTACGACCTTATCATGAAAATAAATGGCACTCAGCCAAGGAGTTCTCAATCCATTTCTGACCATTTGACTTTGAGGTGACTTTTCCTAGCTGCTAAACTGCCTTTCCTACAGTCATCCTTCACACCACTGTGAGACCATATATAAACTTGAGTAAGGTTCTTCGTCAAGGTAAAGTGCACCAGCTCTACTCCATGTTCTGGAACAGTTCAGAAAGCCGGTCCCCTCATTTCAGTCATAAAGCAGCTGACAGTAATTGCTTGTCCTGTCTTGCTTCCAAGCAAATAAGAACAAGGACCTAAGGAACAATAGAGTAGAAATGACACTTGTGAAACAAGCATGTTGTAAGTCCTAGATAATCAACTATGACAAACACATTCATAAATGTATAATTGTTACATGAAGGGGGGGGAGCTGGAGAGGTACTGTGTTCAGACTCACAAATCATTGAAATTAGAGAGGGAAAAGGAACGAGCCACCTGAGGCCAACACAGAATCATCACCAATGGTACTTCATTAATAAAAGGCCCTAAGGAAATAACATATGGCTAAATAGGAAAATTGAAGAGGCTATTCAGGCTGGACTAGCATGCAGTTGCATGTTTGGAAAACCAGTCATAATGAAAGCAGTGATAAATGACTGTGAGCAAAAAACAAGAGGGAAATCAGAAGAGCCAAAATTGAGTTTGAAAAATAAATAGCCCGAGGTATTAAAACAAATCAACTAGAGGTCCTTGCAGGATTTGTCTACATTAGTGCTTCAGTTCAGATCAGGAGCATGCTTTTGAAGCAAATCTCATCATCTTCACTTGTTTTATTCATGTCTTAGAGCAGACAACCTGGATTCTTCTCAGATGAAATTAAACCAGAAGATTCACTCTGGGAATGCACTGAATGTGCTCCAGTTGCTAAGTGGTGGTCACTTTATGGGACCAGACCAGAACAAACCTAAAACAAAAGCCCCTTGAAATTTGTAGAGTGTGTGGATCCTGCACCCTCAGCAGCATCAACCGTTCTGTTTTGCGGGCCTTCTCCTACTGGCCATCACCATGTGCTAGCATATACACAGCCTCAGTGTCTCTGAATCTTGAAATGAGAATCTGAAATGAAATCTGAACCAGGAAATGTGTGAAGTAACCTGGGCACTCAGTAGGCTGGTGAGGCTTTAGGGAAACAATCAAGGCAGACACTACATTTCTGAGAAGCTAAAAGATTCATCCATCTTTAGCACTAAAGATGTTGAGGAGATACATAGCCCAATACTGTATTTTTAGCTCGTGAAAACTCCTCCTGACTAGGAGATGAATGTGTCGGCAGTAGCGGCCCAAGAATGGGTTTAAAAAGCACCCACTTTCTAGATTTACCTTCATGAGTCTGGGTGAAACTTGTGTGCAAATCAAGTCAGGTTCTTACAGAAATAAGTAAACTCATTCAAGAGCCTTAGGGCAGCAAGAGGATGCACAGCAAGCTCACTACCCTGGACTTCAGGAGAGCAGACTTTGGCCTCCTCAGGGATCTGCTTGGCAGAGTAGCATGGGATAAAGCCCTGGAGGGAAGAGGGGCCCAAGAAAGCTGGTTAATATTCAAGGATCACCTCCAAGCTCAGGAGCGATGCATCCCAACAAAGAGGAAGTCAGGTAAGACTGCCAGGAGGCCTGCATGGATGAACAAGGAGCTCCTGGAGAAGCTCAAACACAAAAAGGAAGCCTACAGAGGGTGGAAGCAAGGACAGGTAGCCTGGGAGGAATACAGAGAAACTGTCACAGAATCACAGAATCATCTAGGTTGGAAAAGACCTTGAAGATCATCTAGTCCAACCATTAACCTAACACTGACAGTTCCCAACTACATCATATCCTAAGCACTATGTCGACCCAATTCTTAAACACCTCCAGGGATGGGGACTCCACCACCTCCCTGGGCAGCCCATTCCAATGCCTAACAACCCGTGGTGTAAAGAAATACTTCCTAATATCCAGTCTAAACCTTCCCTGGCACAATTTGAGGCCATTACCTCTTGTCCTATCGCTTGTTACTTGGTTAAAAAGAGACTCATCCCCATCTCTCTGCAACCTCCTTTCAGGTAGCTGTAGAGGGCGATGAGGTCTCCCCTCAGCCTCCTCTTCTCCGGACTAAAGAACCCCAGTTCCCTCAGCCACTCCTCATAAGACATGTGCTCCAGACCCTTCACCAGCTTTGCTGCCCTTCTTTGGACACACTCAAGTAATTCAATGTCTGAGCAGCCAGGGATCAGGTCAGGAAGGTCAAAGCCCTGATGGAATTGAATCTGGCCAGGGACACCAAGGGCAACAAGAAAAGTTTCTATAGGTACATTGGTGATAAAAGGAAGACTAGGGAAAATGTGGGGCTTCTCTAGAAGGAAACGAGACACCTGGTTACCCAGGATATGGAGAAGGCTGAGGTACTCAATGACTTTTTTGCCTCAGCCTTCATCAGCAAGGGCTCCAGCCACACCACCCAAGTCGCAGAAGGCAAAGACTGGGAGAATAAAGAACTGCCCACTGTAGGAGAAGATCAGGTTCGAGACCATCTAAAGAACCTGAAGGTGCACAAGTCCATGGGACCTGATGAGATGCATCTGTGGGTCCTGAGGGAACTGGCAGATGAAGTGGCTAAGCCACTATCTGTCATATTTGAGAAGCTGTGGCAGTCCTGTGAAGTTCCCACTGGCTAGAAAAGGGAAAACATAACCCCTTTTTTTAAAAAGGGAAAAGAAGACGACCCAGGGAACTACAGACCAGCCAGTCTCACCTTTGTGCCTGGCAACATCATGGAGCGGATCCTCCTGGAAACTATGCTAGGGCACATGGAAAATAAGGAGGTGATAGGTGACGGCCAACATGGCTTCACTAAGGGCAAATTGTGCCTGACAAATTTGGTGGCCTTCTACAATGGGGTTACAGCACTGGTGGATAAGGAAAGATCAACTGACGTCATCTACCTGGACTTGTGCAAAGCATTTGACACTGTCCCATACAACATTCTTGTCTCTAAATTAGAGAGACATGAATTTGACAGATGGATCGCTCAGTGCATAAGGAATTGGCTGGATGGTCGCACTCAAAGAGTTCCAGTCAAAGGCTCGATGTCCAAATGGAGAGCAGTGACAAGTGGCGTTCCTCAGGGGTTGGTGTTGGGTTTAACGCCTTGTTGGTGACATGGACAGTGGGATTGAGTGCACCCTCAGCAGGTTTGCAACAACGCCAAGCTGTGTGGTGCAGTCAACACACAGGAGGGAAGGGATGGGCCATCCAGAGGGACCTTGTCAGGCTTGAGAATGAAGTTCCTGCACATGGGTCAGAGCAATCCCAAGCACAAATACAGGCTGGGCAAAGAGTGGATCAAGAGCAGCCCTGAGGAGAAGGACATGGGAGTAGTAGTGGATGGAAAACTGACTATGAGTCAGTGATGTGCGCTTGCAGCCCAGAAAGCCAACCGTATCCTGGGCTGCATCAAGAGAAATGAGGCCAGCAGGTCGAGGGAGGGGATTCTCCCCCTCTACTCCACTCTTGTGAGACCCCACCTGCAGTGCTGTGTCCAGCTCTGGGGCCCTCCACATAAGAAGAACACAGACCTGCTCAAACGGGTCCAGAAGATGATCAGGGGGCTGAAGCACCTCCCTTATGAGGACAGGCTGAGAGAGCTGGGGTTGTTCAGCCTGGAGAAGAGAAGTCTCTGAGGAGACCTTATAGTGGCCTTCCAGTACTTAAAGGGGGCCTACAGGAAGGATGGAGAGGGACTATTTATCAGGGTGTGTAGGGATAGGATGAGGGGTAATCGTTTTAAACTGACAGAGGGTAGATTTAGATTAGACACTAGGAAGAAATTCTTCACTGTGCTGGTGGTGAGACACTGGCACAGGTTACCCAGAGAAGCTGTGGTTGCCACCTTCCTGGAAGTGTTGAAGGCCAGGTTCGATGGGGCTTTGAGCAACCTGGTCTAGTGGAAGGTGTCCCTGCCCATGGCAGGGGGGTTGGAACTAGATGATCATTAAGGTTGCTTCCAACCCAAACCATTCTATGACCCTGTGATTAAAAACAGTCCCTGTTTCAATGGCTGGGAGGACAACACAGTTTTGTACCTTTTTTTTTTTTCGGAAAGATGAAGAGCTGAGTTATACACCACACAGCTTAAAGCAGTTTGCAAAGAGAACAAGATGCCCCCAGAAGATCACTCAGACATGATCATTTCTAACAAAAGTGGTTTCTGTCCTACAAAAATCATGTGTCATCTGTTTTCTAGAACATGTTGGTAAAGGCACTGGAGAACCATCTGACAGAGCTTTACAAGCACTCAACAGACTGCCAACAAAGGCCCTGCAGAAGTCTATAGGTGTGGGGTGGATGTGATAGAGTCACTGCTGTTTAATGACACAGTACTCATCAGCTGATCTGCCAAAACTCTCTATGCCATTGTCACACAGTGACTTTCACTCAGGTGTCCATGCTCTGAAGACACAAAATGATCCTAGGCTGTGAGACCAGGTACTCTCATGCGGCAAGAATGAACTATAATCAGGGAGCAATGACGTGAAAGTCAAGCCAATTTTCCTCATGGCCAAAGGTGGCAATGAGACCCTTCCAGTGCCACAGTAGGTCTGCTGTCTTTAAACATAGGCACTGATGACCTGGAAAGGGAGTTATGCAGAGAGGCAGCAACATTTCCAAATGATGCAGAGTTATTTAGGTTAGTCAGGCAATAACATTTTCCAGAGGGATGGACAGTAGCTATATGATGCCAACCAAAATTTAATGCTCATAAATTATGCACAGTGCAGGGGAAAACTGTCTTTCATTGTTGCAGAACACTGCCAGAACTGCATCACCTCAGCAAACGGCTATGTGTGCCACTTCAGATGAGTCCAGGGTACCCTGACTCAGAATCTGAGTGCAGTCAAAGAACTAAGATATTTTGGCTGTAGAAGAAATAGCCTGCAGAACAATGCAGAGAGATTATCATTCCAGCTTCCTACATAAGCGGAGGTGCAGGCATAGCTGAGAAAAGGCACTGGTCACCTCATTTCAAAGTCAGCTTCACAGAAGTCACTACTGATCACTGACCTCCTGTTGTCCTCTTCCATCTGCCGACTCAGTCAAAACAAGCTAAGTTAATTTAAACAGTTTATATAGCAGGGTTTTGCTGCCACAGTAGACTCACTTTGATTAGAACAGGTTAAGGAGTACTCACACAGGCAATTATGCCATCAAACCAGAGACATAGTAAGTTCTTTATGCAGTGAGGTGTGAAAAGTAGCTGGGGACAAGCCTGGAGGAGTGTGAAGGGGTAAAGAATACAACAACATTTAACTGCAGCACCAGAAATAGGATGGATTGACTGTACCCAAAAACTGGAAAGCAATTCCAGTGAGGCTATTCAGTTATCTAACACCATTAACTGTAAGTGCATTTAATGCATTTTAATGTGATGGTAGATAAAATGTTTTGAGTACCGGTCTTATGAATCAATCTTTCCAGGCCTAGTGTGGTAAATGTTAAGCCAAGAGGATCCAGAAGAGTAAACTGAGAGCATATTCTCACTGAAATCTCTCCTTGGACATTCTGCAGAGCATCTGTGACTTGTCCCAGCTGTTAGCATCCAAGGGCAAACGCTTGCAGTCACTAGAAACTCCAAAATGCACCCAAGGCTGCCGAGGTAACACTCCCGTCCTCTCACCACTGCGCAGGCAGAAACAGGTAGTGGCCCCAGCACTCAGAAATGAAGCTAAGCAAACTTGGTGGATGTCCTGGCAGCTGCAAGGCCTTACCTGCTTAGATCAGCAGCTCATTTCCCATGCATGCAGAGGGCTTCGGGCTCATCAGAACTCTCCATTCACTTACACTGCGTGGGGTGCTCTCTAATAAACATGCAGAGAACAGTTTGAATACACCAGGTGTTGTCACAGGAGAGGGATGGGGAAAGAGTTAAAAGTAGATAGACATCCACTATCACACGGTACTCCCGTTTTTGTATTCTCAATGCTCACATTTTTTGGCCACAAAAGTATACATACATTGGAATTGTTTGTTTGGGGGTGGAGGAAATGGGTATTACGTTTATCTGTAACCATCGCTCTCACACGGCGTTGTATGTACTTGTTCTGTTAGCCAGGAACTAGTATGCCCAAACGGTCTTACTCACACAAGAAAACAAAGTTTGAAGTTATTTAGGCTGTGCTTACATGGTTACTTTAATCCAAGTCTGTGCTGCCACTGGCTGAGGCTGCTTGGTTCTTGTCTTTACCCCACAGCACATCAGCATGCTCCTGCTTTCTGCGCAGGGCTTTCGTGCAACAAGAAATCAAGCAGCCAAACAGTGATCCAGATCAAGGAACCAATTCATCTGCAAACAGATCTTTTTTTTCCTATTAGGTTGTTTTTGAGATGATCGACCTGGCACAGCATGCAACTGCAGTGGCATTAATACCACAAGCATTTCAGTGGAAAGGAGAGGTCAGGGGAATGTGGCGGCCTTTCTAGCATAATCATTTGCTTATCTGTAAGCACATACTTAAGTTCTCTTGCTGTCAAAAGGAACTTCGACACATACTTAAAACTGACCTTGTGTCTCAGATGCTGTACAGAGCTTTTTAGCAGTTTTAAATTCTACCATAAATAAAACTCTATTTTACTCATAAAATCTCTACAAACAAGTTTCACAAAAGTAAAATTTTCCACGTATGATGACCATTGATATTATGCAATATTTGTATAGCAGCATGGAGTCATAAAATACGGACAAGAAAAAGAAAATTACCTGAGATCATCTTACAACTGTAGTTCCAACAGCGCAGCTTCATTTCAGTGCTGATTGAAACTCAGAATTTCTTGTCTCATCGAAGTTTGACATTTTGAAATTTGGTTTTGATCCAAGGATAAAACCAAGTATTTCAGCAATTTCTCAATAAATGGACAACCTGGAGGAAAAGAAGTATTAAGAGCTGGTAAAAACTGGTTAAATTAAAACTGGTTTCCAGAGTCAATTTTAGGACTTTGAATTTTCATTTTAAAATATATTCTATTTTATGGAAGTTCTCTTACTTCATATTTTCCTGTTATTTCATGACTAATCAATAGAATTATGCACTGACTAATACCGACATGTCATAATATGACATATCATAATTTAAATATCCTTCTATTCTATCAAAGGTGTTATTTTTAAAACCATTAAGGGCAGTTGCTGCCTGGTACTGATCAAAACATCTTTTTTCTCTCATAGGATAGTTTGGTGCTTTGACACAGAAAAGAAAAGAAGATTAAATATTTCAGTCAGCACTGTGCAGAAGCTACTCTAAATTACATTTAGAATAAAATAAAAAATAAAATTTAAGTGATAGAATGTTTGAAATGAATGTCATACTGTATGTACTACATCAATGCTAACAGCACATACAATAACTAGAAATAGTTTAAGACAATGAAAAATACAAAATAAAAGAATAAAAAATATTTTGAAATAAAAAAGAACATTACAATTATGTAAGATTAGGTTATTTTCCAAAACAAAATGTGCAGCAGGAAGAAGAGAATAGCAATCCATTTCATTCTGCTGCAATTTTTGAGCCCAAATCTGGCTCCATCTTACTGATGAAAGCATTTTTCTTTGAAGCTGATATGGCCACTTCTGTGAGAATAGCAAAAAAAATTGGCTCAGAAAATGTCTTTCTCAAAGAGAAGGAAGTGATAAAAAAAAAATATACAAAATTCTTCTGTTTTTTTTAACCACTTCTGTGTTACTACTAATTAGCAATCATGCCTTATCTCTAAGTTTTTTCTAGTAACCTTCAGGTGACCCGGAATATACTGGGATAATACCCGAGTAATTTGCCCCTGCACATTTAAAATGCCGAGACAACCGAATTCAATGCATGGCCTCTTCGTGACTTCTTTCATTTGTAGGAAAACATACTTATGCAACATCTTTAGCTCCACTGATGCTGCTGCAACAAAAGGCAAAAGCCCGAAATGCCGTTTGTTCGTTCCAGCGACCCAACAGGGACCTACCAGACCATCAAGCAAAGATAAAACTGGAATTTGCAGCTGTGAAGCATAGAAAAGAGGCAAAACACCCATGAGCTGCAGTCGCACAGAGGCACATTCCTCCTGGAAGATAAGGTCGCAGCGCGCAGCTCCTCAGAGCCAGCAGTGAGCCCACGCCGAAGTAACACACTGAAATATTGACATTTTTTCAGAGAGCGCTCAAGTGTTTCTGTTGTCTGAATTGCAAGTCAGGTTTTATTTAATTAGGTTTCAAAAAAAAAAGGGCCCAGGTTTCTGGCCATTTCAATGCATGCAGTGGTGCATGGAGGCCATTACATCCCCAGGCCCCCACCTGCCCCTCGGGCCCTGCCAGGACTTAACTAACTGGTGTCCTAAGCAGCTAAAAAAAAAAAAAAAAGGTTAAAATAAAATAAAATGAAGTGAAATGAAATTAAATAAAATAACATAAAATAACATAAAATAACATAAAATAACATAAAATATAAAATAGTTATTTTAGATTCAGAGTCCAAATGGGTGGATGGTAGTTCCTAAAGTCCCCACTGTCAGGAGGCCACCAGACAGGCACGACTTACATCATGGCTTCCCCTCCCTGAACACCCCAAAACCGCCACATGCCCAGGGCCCCCTCCTGTTCCTGACTGCCAAGCCCTGAAGCAAGGTGGACACGAGGCTTTTTGGACATGGCCATTGCTACCCTTTGCTCTTACATGAAGGATGAACATCTCTATGCTTATCGCTGGGAACCACATAAGGTGCTGTTAGGAAGCAAGTCAGAGTCATTTGGGTGCTTGGTTTCTCTCTTTCCCCACCTCGCAGAGAGCCTGATATGTAACAAAACCAATTTACATAAATGGAAGAAATTCTCCTAATGAAGAGTGGAAAAGAGAAAACAGCTTCATCACCAAAAGCAGCCCCCCACCGTGCTCAAGATTGGATTTTGAGAATATGCTCCAGACAGACTCTGCAGCAGGCCGAGGTCAGAGACAACATCTGGCAGTGACACCAAAACGCCACATCTTCTTGAGGGAAATAAATGTTCAAAGCTGGAAGATGCGTGATTTGTATCTTAATATCATCCCTGATTTAACAGGAAACGATTTCATTAAAACATGGTGGTGTGATGTGGGAAGACTTGTTCAAGTCATAACATCTCCCTACAAATCTTACCCTGACCACAGCTGTCAACAAGGAGAAATGAGGGGGACTTTTCTCACAACCTGATAGTGACAGAGCATTATATGAAGGGAAACTCTGGAACCTGCTTTTAAAATAAGCAGTTAATTTCATTTCTGTGTGTCTGTAAAGCTCATACGGGTTACAATGACACACACTCAGATGCAGCCTTTCATCGCCAAGTGTTTTTCAAAGAGTTTTACAAACTCAGCTGGTTCTGCAAAACTGTATAAGCACACATGCACATTAGCACATTCCTGCCTGTTCCTGAGGTGCAGCTGCCCAGTAGAGGAAATAAAACCTATTTTTGCAGTGCAAAGCAGGAGATAATTTAAGGAATGTAACAGCATGCCCTCAAGCATCTTCATTGTCCTTGCTGGGACATAGCAGCTCTTGAGTATTCATCTGCAGAGCTACATGCACTTTTATCTAAACATCCATGGTCATACTGGAACTGCACTGACCCAGATTTCATACAGGGACTTAGAGGATGCTCAGGTCCTGGGCCTATAAATATGTAGGTAGCCAAGTGCCTGCATGGCTGTGAGGCTCAAAATTTGAGATATCCTGGAGTGAACAGTTACAGACTCAGGGTGGGACAAGCTCCCTGCAGTAAAAGCTAGCAGGCATAGAATTACATGACACATAGTTACTATTGTCTGCCTTGCAGCGGGCACTCTCCAGCCTTACAACCTTCTCACACAATCCTGATGCCAGCCCCTTCCCAGGCAATTTTCCACACAAGTATAGAAGCTGAGTGACCCTTCCAGAAGGATGTTCCCTGTTGTAGCTAGCTACAGTCCAGAGAGTGATTCTCTGGTCCACTGTCAGCAGAGTGGGACAGCATCTTCTGCAGCTGGCTGTGGAGAGCAGAGCAGTGCAGAAATGGAGTCTCACGATACGACGATTGAAACGCTAGGCAGGTGTGCGTATGCCAGCAGGCAGCTTTAGACATACAGACATTTTAGACATTTAGACATACAGACTGAATGGACAGTAAGTACAAAAGCCAGAAAACACAGACCCAGGTTGCTGTGGGAATGCATTAGAAGACTATCAGAACCTGGCTTATGAGCTTTGGTGCCCAAATTTTGGTTAACTTCTTACTGCTGGGCAAACAGTTGGAAAATGTTTGATGGCCAAACTAAAGCCCTAATATCTGTTTCCAGCCAATTAAGCAAGACTAAGCTTTCAGAAAAGTGCCAAGACTTCAGTGTAAGGAAAGAGTCTCCTGTGTAAGGGAAAGTGATCTGAGGCAGGATAGGTTCTCCTAGGTTCAGATACCAGGTCATTAGCTATAAAACCAAGACCCTAGTCTTTTATGACCATTCAGGTTTGTGCCATCAGGTCTTGCTCTGTGTTTACCTTCTTCACAGAATCACAGAATCATCTAGGTTGGAAAAGACCTTGAAGATCACCTAGTCCAACCATTAACCTAACACTGACAGTTCCCAACTACACCATATCCCTAAGCACTATGTCAACCTGACTCTTAAACACCTCCAGGGATGGGGACTCCGCCACCTCCCTGAGCAGCCCATTCCAACGCTTAACAACCTGTTCTGTAAAGAAATGCTTCCTAATATCTAGTCTAAACCTTCCCTGGCACAACTTGAGGCCATTACCTCTTGTCCTATCACTTGTTACTTGGTTAAAAAGAGACTCATCCCCATCTCTCTGCAACCTCCTTTCAGGTAGTTGTAGAGGGAGATGAGGTCTCCCCTCAGCCTCCTCTTCTCCAAACTAAAGAACCCCAGTTCCCTCAGCCCTCCTCGTATGACATGTGCTCCAGACCCTTCACCAGCTTCGTTGCCCTTCTTTGGAAGGTAGTCCAACCTGCAGCAGCCCCATCTGCAGAGGATGGGGGTTTTCTTGGCTATGCCAGTCCAAATACACAGCAGTCAGTTCTGAAGGCTGACAAATTCATTGCCAGCAAACTGGAAGCAATGGAGCACCCAAGTACCACCTTACGCAGATCTTTCAGCTGTAGTACTAAATCTTCATCTCTGGTCACCCTGACTTTGTCCACACTGTCAAGGTGACTGTCCTGGAGTCCAGACCTGAGCTTGGAGATGTAAGTGGTGTGAGTTGATAGCACTGAAAGTGCCACAGGAGCAGAGCTTGAGTGTAAACTAATCCCCTTCCACACCTACCCTTTCCTGCCCTAGAGAGAAAAATGCTGCACTCCAGGTAATGGCCAGAGAAAGCCAACACACAGGGAGTGTGAACAGGGAGTTCAGGCTAAAGTGTGAACACACGGCCTAAAGTAACTAGACGCTACACATACATTTTCTGGGTTTATGCTTTTTTATCTCAATTTATGGACAATTTAGGAAATCAAATATAAGAGTGCCAAAGGCCATAATCTGGATTATTTATTTCTAAATTTATTTCCTCACTCCCTCTTGAATTTTCTTCTTCCTGATTAGACCACTTGCTTTTTTAGTCAAGTGTTTTCTCAAACTATTTCATTATTTTCCTTTGCTTCAAGTATCCCCCATTTTTTTACTGAAAAATATCAAGTTTGAGCTTCAACAAGGCCAAGTGCCAGGTCCTGCACTTGGGCCACAACAACCCCATGCATCACTACAGGCTTGGGGAGGTGTGGCTGAAGAGCTGTCTGGAAGAGAAGGATCTGGGGGTTCTAATTGACAAGCAGCTGAACATGAGCCAGCAATGTGACCGGGTGGCCAAGAAAGCCAATGGAATCCTGGTTTGTGTTAGAAATAGTGTGACCAGCAGAAGTAGGGAGGTGATAGTCCCCCTGTACTCTGTACTGGTGAGGCCACACCTTGAATACTGTGTTCAGTTTTGGGCACCTCAATACGGGAAAGATATTGAGGTGCTGGAGCGAGTGCAGAGGAGGGCAACAAAGGGCCTGGAGAACAGATCCTATGAGGAGCGATTGAAGGAGCTGGGACTGTTTAGTTTAAAGAAGAGAAGGCTGAGGGGAGACCTCATCACTCTCTACAGCTACCTGAAAGGACACTGTGGAGAGATTGGTGCTGGTCTCTTCTCACAGGTAATTAGTGATAGAACAAGAGGGAATGGCTTTAAACTGCAACAGGAGAGGTTTAGACTGGACATTAGGAAAAAATTTTTCACAGAAAAGAGTGGTCAGACAGTGGAATAGGCTGCCCAGGGAGGTGGGGGAGTCACCATCCCTACATGTGTTTAAGGGTCGTTTAGAAAAGATGTTGGGGGATATGGTGTAGGGGAGAACTTTGTAGAGTAGGGCTGGTGGTTGGACTCGATGACCCCAAGGGTCTTTTCCAACCTGAATGATTCTTTGCTTATTTTCCTTTGCTTCAAGTATCCCCCTTTTTTTTACTGAAAAATATCAAGTTTGGCCATCCCTCTTTCCTTCCAGGTTTGGTATTTTTTATTTCCCCAGATTCTCTCCCCTTTTCTCTTGTTAAATGAGATATCTTGCCTCCTACTGATCCTCCAGGAAAAGGCTCTTGGAAGGAATAGACTTACTTGTTCACAGAATCACAGAATCGTCTAGGTTGGTAAAGACCTTGAAGATCATCTGGTCCAACCATTAACCTAACATTGACAGTTCCCAACTATACCATATCCCTCAGCGCTATGTCAACCTGACTCTTAAACACCTCCAGGGATGGAGACTCCACCACCTCCCTGGGCAGCCCATTCCAACGCTTAAAAACCCATTCCGTAAAAAAATGCTTCCTAATATCTAGTCTGGCGCAATTTGAGGCCATTAAATTGTTGGTAATATAGACAAAACTACAAATAAACAATAGCTATATAAATATAGATGACTTTTCCTGCAAAGTTCCTTATAAGACTGTTCCTACTAATGGGAGGCTGTACATCAGAGAAATATAATCATGAGCAGTACAAGACTTACAAACACATCTTGACTTCTGTTTCTGAATGTGACAGGCACAGTGCCTCATGCTGTCTTTTTTCTGAGCTTACACCTTCTACTTTGTACTTCTTTCATTACTCCAGCAGTGGAGGATGTGGAGAAGCTTGTCTACAAAAGCAACTCCAGAGATGGTATGAATGGTAGCAAAGATAGTGGGCAGATCTGGAAAAGTCCTCCATCTAAAAAGCACTACCTTAACAATATTTGATATCAAAAGAGATTGGTTGCTTTTATCATGTCATTGAGACAGTGGGGAACCAGAGATCCCATCTTCCCTTTTTTTTTTTTTTTTAAGGTCCATGAGACAAGGGGAAGATGCATTTCAGAAACTAAATCCATGGATTTCTCAAATCCAAAAGTGGAAAACCACCTCCCTCAAACAGATGGCAAGTTGTAGGAAGCCAGGCAGAAACAACACTCATATTTTACAGTCAGGGTAATTAACCAGTGGAAGAGACTTTCCAGAGGAGGGACTAGATTAGCTTTCACTTGAAATCTTCATTTGAAGTTTGGCTACCTTTCAGAGAGAAAACCTATGCTAAACCAAACTTGTTGGGCCAACTCAAAACAGGTTGGAGTATAACAATAAGTAGAGCCTGTGATAGCCAGCAGATTAAACTAAATGATCTAAGGCACCTTCTGGCCCTTAAGATATGTATGACTCTATGAAGCCAGGAGAGTGCAGTTATAAAGAAATGCTTTGAGACTTGCTGTACACCTCACCTGATCTCCACAGTCTCTGCAGAGGACATGATAGAGAGTTTCTCTAACAGCTCACTGGCCATAGACAATGATAGAAGCACTCAATTAGAAGAACTCAAAAGAGAAGAAATTGATTCAGGAATGCATTGAAGAAGAGATGAGAGAAGTGTAGAAGAATATGTGAAAATTAATCTAATTATAGAAAGACACCTGAAACAGCTTGAAAGTCAAATAAGCACAAGCAACTCCAAATGGCACAGTTTCCTACAACAGAAAGAGGATTGATGTACCCTGTTTGAAATGGTTCATCTCCTGACAATGAGGCTCAAATTAAAAAAAAAAAAAAAAAAATCGAACTTCTTTACGGTAAAAAGTACTGTAGAAAATGTACAAAGAACTGGACAAGGGAAAAAGGAAGATTCAGGCATTTCCACTGAAATTCTGTCTGACCTCCAAGAGACAGAACTTTGAAAGACATCAGAAACAAATGGCATCAGTTTATCTGAAGTCAGAAAAAGTCTTTATCTTTCCCTAAGCGTGCCTCCAACACACCAGCCTGGAGAAGACAGCAGGCTTTCCATAAACTCCAGAAGGCTCTCAACCGAATGCTACAACGTGTTTTCAAATAATGGACACACAGAGCAAAGAGGAGAAAATTCATTAAAGTTAACTGGCCCACCTAGAGAGTCTTCTCTCTGCCAAGAGTTGCTTTTTCTTTTTTTTTTTTTTTTTTTAAGAACCATGTTGCTAGCACTGATCAAAGTCAAAGCAGTTGAACTCTCAGTAAAATCTTCCAAAATTTTTACTTTCACCAAGGTACAAGGAAAAAAATGACATCTGAATGAGGAAACAACTGGTATTCAGGATTTTAAAAAACCCAACCTCATATTTTCAAGGAATGTTTGTTAGAAATCTTTTAGAACTCCACAGAAAGCTCTGATTTTCGGACCTAGATGACATCAAGCAAGTTGTTGAACCTTCAAATTTTCAGGTATGCGTTTAGCTTTGTGCAAGTAAGCAGTCAGACTGAAATCAACAGGGCAAGAAAAGTAAACACACGTTCTCCCCCACATCCAAGGAGAAATCAACGACATAGGAATAAAACAAAGCATGTTCATATGTTTGCAAGAATAAGATACGTTGATGACCATCTGGACTTCTTAATTTTCATCCTCAGAAAAATACCTTAGCAAATACTTTTGGTAAAACCATCTACCATGGACTCCAACTGGCTTCAGTGGGTTGGCCACATTTATTAAAAGAACCCATAACATTTCTGTGGATTCTCACATGAGGAAGATCACTACTATACTTTCTTAAATGCCAGCATTTAAGGACCGTGTAATTCAAATCATAATAACACTCAGAGGGGGCTTCTGCTCTTCACAGTGCAATTAACTGGGGGTTTTAGACCACAGCTGTTTTTAGAGTTCCCAGAGGCCAAGAGGAATGTCACGTGCAGGAGTGGTTCTAATGCTGTGATTTACAATTCTCTTCACAGTCGTCAACCCCACTTGTCTCCGAGTGATTACTCAGTGTCAGCGGAGGCTGTGGAGAAGCTGGCGGTACAGACCTACACAAGAAGAAGTGCCACACTTCTCGGTAGTGATTCACCCACCGAGCACGGAAAGCCTTCAGAGAAACCTGCTGCAGCCTTCTTCAACTGGAAAGACAGGCTGCGTCTATGCTGCCTTGTCAGCATGCTTCCCTGGCACCCCTTCCCTGACCCTCCGTGCTGCCCTGGCCTCAGACTGTCTGCAGGGATGCCACGAGAGCCCTTCTGTTGGTACGACGGGCTGGGAACCTCATCAATAGCTTTCCCAGAGCTTTCCAAACCCCTTATGCACCTGCAGGATAACACAGTGCTGGCCAAACCACTGCACACCCAAATTGCTCCCTACCCCATCACAGACAGCGTGTCTGCTCCGAGGTCACACATCACCTGGCACATCAGCGTGGGGGGACTGCAGCAAGCCCCGGCATCAGAGGCAAGTCCCACTTGCCACTCGTCCTGCCACCAGGCCCATGGACTACCTCCACACACGCACAGCCCGGGCAGTGCCAGCCGGCGCAGTGAGCCTCTCTGGGCACAGCACCACATGCAAGGGCCTGACCTCATTTTGTCATGTGCAAGGCTATTGCTCCCCATCCTCCCTGTACCAGTCAAGCCTCTCCACCCAACCTGGAACCTAAGCTGCAAAGCCAGGATGCTGCAGCCGGTGCTGTCTCCAACTCAGGCAGGCACCAGCTGCCTGGTGTGGGAATGCACCTCCTGGCACATGGAGACCCTAGGTTGTAGAATCATAGAATCATAGAACCATTTAGGTTGGAAAAGACCTATAAGATCATCGAGTCCAACCAAGGTGATACACTTGTCCCTTGGGGACGGAGAAGGAGGTGCATATGAGGATCCATGAAGTGACTCCAGCTCTGGCCTACCCATTTTCCAGCAGCTGTAACACCCCAATCTCTGCCACAGACCACCTGCCCACACCTCATTCTGTCTTGCATCATGGTTTAACCAGGCAGGCAGCTAAACACCACACAGCTGTTCACTCACTCCCCCTTCAGTGGGAGGGGGGAGAGAATCAGGAAAAAGGTAAAATTCGTGGGTTGAGATAGAGACAGTTTAATAGGACAGAAAAGGAAGGGAAAATAGTAATAATGATAAAAGTATATACAAAAAAAACAAGTGATGCACAATGCAATTGCCCACCACCCACTGACTGAGGGCCCAGACAGTCCACAAGCAGCAGGCCTCCACCCCCCAGCCAACTCCCCCCAGCTTTTTTTTGTTTAGTATGATGCCATATAGTATGGGATAGCCCTTTGGCCAGTTGGGGTCAGCTGTCCTGGCTGTGTCCCCTTCCAGCTTCTTGTACACCCGAGACTCCTCGCCGTTAGGGCAGTATGAAAAGCCGAAAAGTCCTTGACTTCGTGTAAGCACTGCTCAGCAACAACTAAAACATCAGTGTGTTACCAACATCATTATTCTCATCCTAAATCCCAAACACAGCACTGTATGAGCTACTAGGAAGAAAAGTAACTCTATCCCAGCCAAAACCAGGACAATATCCACCCCTTATGCTATAGCATCTACATCATGCTCAGGTCCCACACTTTCCAATACATTCCAATTAATCACCACCACCTTTCCTGCCTTTTGACATATACACACAGATATCATTCCCTTAGTCTATGGACTATCCCTCTAAAATGTCTGTTGAGTTCATTTAGTCCATGACTTTTGGCTCCATCTGTCAGAACAGTCCTTCAGGGCAGGAGAGATGGTGTGTGGTGCTGGATTGTTGCATGCTGAAGCCAGTTCTGGTTCCATCACCACTGCATTTGCCTGGTTCTATCATTGCTGCGCTTCGCTTGGTTTCTTCAGAATTCATTTTTCATTAATCTGGGTAATTCTTACAGTAATACTGTTGATATGGCATATAGCTGCCATAGTAGTGATGACATACAGTATTATGGATCTCCGGTGTAGATCCCCTGAACTTACTTTGTTTTATGGCAAAACCGGCTCTCAGAAGGATTTGGACTATTTTCTTCCCTTTCTCAAAAACCTCTTCTGCTGTGTTGCCCCATAAAATGATGTCATCAATGGATTGCAGGTGTTCTG
Source organism: Strix aluco (assembly GCF_031877795.1). Classification (NCBI taxonomy): domain Eukaryota; kingdom Metazoa; phylum Chordata; class Aves; order Strigiformes; family Strigidae; genus Strix; species Strix aluco. The sequence continues at coordinate 35,026,868 of NC_133932.1, read as the reverse complement.
GAGATTCACCCTGTTCCAGTGCAGTCTAGATCAGTCCACTGCAAATGGTGGGGCTGTGTTTCCACCCCTAGGGCAGTTGATTCCAGGTGTATTGGATGCCTCTCCAAGTGAAAGCAAACTGTGGCCTGCACTCTGCTGCCAAAGGGATTGAGAAAAACGCATTAGCAGTATCAATTGCGGCATACCACTTGGCTCCCTTTGACTCCAGTTTGTATTGAAGTTCTAGCATGTCCGGCACGCCAGCACTTGGCGGCAGCGTGACTTCACTCAGGCCATGATAGTCTACAGTTAGTCTCCACTCTCCATTAGACTTTCACACTGGCCATAAGGGAGTGTTAAAGGGTGAGCAAGTTTTGATGATCACTCCTTGGACCTCCAGTCAATGAATCAACTTATGGATGGGAATCAGAGAGTCTTGGTTGGTGTGATATTGGTGTCAGTGCACCGTTGTGGTCGCAATCAGCACCCGTTGTTCTTCAACCCTCAGCAATTCCACATCAGAAGAGTCCTCCAAGAGACTGGGCAAGGTAGACAGCTGTTTAATTTCCTCTGTCTCCAAGGCAGAGAAATACTAAAAGCCCATCAATAACACTTCGGGTCCTTGAAATACCCTCTCCTGAGGTAGTCTGTGCCAAGGAGGCAGTGAGCCTCTGGGCCAGTCGCAACGGGGTGCTTTTGACACTCATTCCCACTTAGGCTCACTTCGGCCTCCAATATAGTTAGCTGTTGGGATCCCCCTGTCACTCCAGAAATACAGATGGGTTCTGCCCTTTCATAGTTTGATGGCATTTGGGTACACTGTGCACCAGTGTCCACTAGAGCCTTATACTCCTGTGGGTATGTGCCAGACCATCGAATCCACACAGTCCAGTAAACCCGGTTGTCCCCTTCCTCCACCTAGCTGGAGGCAGGGCCCCTCTAGTCCTGGTCATAATATTTGTTACTCACTTCTTATAAATACAAATCATAAGTCTTTTTATTAAGATCAGAAGTGAGGTCAGGCCTTCCACTCTGTCTGGGGAACTGCCCACTGGAAACTGGAGGAACAATTTTCCCGGAAGAACACCCTTTTGTGATTGTTTTTCCATCCCACTTCCTCACGTCCTCTCCATGGTCACACAGATAAAACCTGTGGTACACACCATGGGTGGCCCATGGTGTGTACCCACTATATCCTCTCTTTTGAGCAGAGGAACGCTTACTCCTAATAGCTGAGATACTGGTCCGTACAGGTGGGGAGTAGGACATATCTTCTTTGAATTGCTGGAACTCCCGGGACAGTTTCTCCACAGCCAAGACACAGGCCCATAGGGAGGAGGAGAGAATTCCTTCGTATTGCCGGAGCTGGACAGCCAAATCATCTACTGTTTGTCCCTCTCTGTCCTTCCAGGTCACCACTGCCAATGAGTTGGCATACAACAATGGTGTGCTCTGTACAAACTTCCGCCACATGGGTCATGTACCCTTGACTTCATCTGGATCTTTGAATAACTGCTCGTTGTCCAGGTCATCATAAATCATCTTCAGCACAGCTAATTGCCTCAGATACTGGATACCTCTCTCCATGGTGGTCCAGTTGCCTGGGTGACATATAACATTTTCCTTGAAGGGATAACTTTCCTCCATGCCTGACAGGAGTCACCTCCAGAGCCTGAGGGCTTGTGCCCCTTTTCCAATCGCTTTGTCAATGCCCCCTTCCCTACCCTCTAATTCCAGGCTACTGGCCTGGTTATTCCAGAATCAGAGCAGCCAGGTGACAATGTGCTTGCCTGGACAATGGCTGAAATCTTTTCACATATCTCGCAGCTCTCTCAGGGACAGTGATCGGGTGGCTACCACCTTGAGTTCTGCCTCTTCTTCCTCCTCTTCTCATGATGGCTGTGCTTCAGAGTAGCCTGCCTCATCCACTTCTTCCTCCTTCCCCATCTTAGTAGGAGTTTCTTCCCTTACTAAATGACCTGACTTTTGCATCCAATATTTCTTCTTGTGTATAGGGGCAACTGATACCATCACGGGTTGGTTCTCTGGTTCAGCTGCAGTGCCTGCCACCAGGGTTGGAGTAGCTGCAGTGCTGTCATTTTGTCATCAGATCCAGAGACCTTCTCTTCCCCTTAGGGTACTGAATAGTGTTGAACAGGGTCAGTAGGCATGGGCCAGGCCCCAGCACGTTGTAGTGATCTGCGTCATTCTGGAATTGCCAGGGTGACAGCATACTTTTTCAGGGGTGAAATTCCAGAATATTGGAGGTGCCCACTGTCCTAGGTACTTGCCTGTGCTATCCCACACACCCTGCCACTCATAACTATCCAGCCTCAGGGCAGATCTCTGCATGGTATTTTTAAATAGTTTAACCTTAAACAAGACCTGAAACACATTCAGGAGACATAGCAATAGGAACATGCTGGTTTGAACATTCCAAGGATATTCAAAATTCTCAAGAGCTATTTTAACTAGCCTGGAGGACAAGGGGAAGGGGAAGGAGCAGGGGAAAGCGTCCCCCCTTGTCTCCCCCATAGATTGGCTCTCCGAGGAGAAAAGGTAAAGAGTGTAATTATTAATAGTTTCCAAGAGATGGTTCCCAAAGTACAGAGATGATGGCAATGCTGAGTACAAATACTAGATTAGTCTCACAACCAGTAATTTTATGGTATCATAAGCCAGTGTTAGATAGTACAGCAAAATTATAACATTAACCCAGCCCCCAGAGGTGATAAAGAGCACAACAGGGAACACACACAGCAAGTAAGGTGTTACAGAATGCAACTCTTGAGGACAAGCACAACCACTCTGAGAGCAAATAAATCAGCATTACAACCAGCGACCCTTAAACTAATATAATGAATGTTTATGACAATTTTTTTAAAACGCTCTGGTCAGATCTGTCATTATCTCAACCCTTTGTGCCCCACGTTGGGCACCAAAAAGGACTGTCATGGTTTAACCCAGCAGGCAGCTAACCACCACACATCCTCCCAGTGGGATGGGGGAGAAAACTGTAAAAAAGGTAAAACACGTGGGTTGAAATAAAGACAGTTTAATACCATAGAAAAGGAAGGGGAAATAGTAATAATGATAAAAGTATATACAAAACAAATGATGCACAGTGCAAATGCTCACCACCTGCTGACTGATGGCCCAGACAGTCCACGAGCAGTGGGCCACCACCTCCCAGGCAACTCCTCCCAGTTTTTTGTTTTGCGTGATGCCATATAGTATAGAGTATTCCTTTGGCCAGTTGGGGTCAGCCTCCCCTCCCAGCTTCTTGTGCACCCTCAGCCTCCTCACTGGCAAGGCAGTATGAGAAGCTGAAAAGTCCTTGACATAGGTGTAAGTACTGCTCAGCAACAACTAACACATCAGTGTGCTACCAACATTATTCTTATCCTAAATCTGGAACACAGCACTGTACCAGCTACTAGGAAGAAAATTAACTCTATCCCAGCCGAAACCAGGACAATATCCACCAACATTTAAGCCCAAATCTGATGAGAAGTTCAGTGGCTGAGCTGGAAGTCTCCGGGCGGGGATAGCAGAGTATGGTGGGGGAGCACCTCTCGGGAGATGGCTATGGCAGGAGAGGAGGAAGGAAGAAGGAGAAAAGCAGCACCAGCATTCACCAACCATGTCCCTCCATGGACTCCATAACCCCTATGTCATATCCAAGGACCATCAAATGGGCATTACTGTCAGCTCTGTCAATCACAGGTGACTCCTGCAGACTGCAGCCCAAAGCACAACCTGAGACACCGTAAGATCTAAGACAAACCCAAGCATCTAAGTGTACATTGAACAAATATGCACACGTATTTTAAAGCCAAATCTTGGCCCATCAATCAGCAGTTGACAGTCCTTTTGCACTTCTCTAACTAGAGAATAAAGTTTCCTTCAGCCACAGTGCAAATATCTCCCAGCAGTTCTGTCACTATATCCAGCCTGGGGAGAGAAACCCTTTGCAGCTCTATCTCTTGATCCACTAAATCACTTTTCAGTGAAGCTTAACAAGCGTGCCAGAGCAAGCCAGTAGCAATTTCTCTGCACACGTGGAACATGGAAGAGCCACCACATCAAAGCAGGGGCAGCCGCTGCTGATGTAGAGGCCAGTCAGTGTAGGAACCCCAGGGCGAAAGTCCCCATGAATGAGTGGCTGAGCGTGACCCAACATACGAGTCCCCCACCTTCCAGCTCAGGCTGCACCCTGCATAACAAACAAAGCCTTGGGGTCTGGAGTTTCTTGAAAACTACATTTCCAGCCCAAGATTATGCAGATTTTCCCTCCTGATGGTAGTCCTTCTTTCTCTGGCAGGAATCCTAAGCTCTCCTAATGCGGCTCAGATGAATCTGACCAGCATCATGAGTGCACTAGTTCATTTTTTGTTTTGTTTATTTTTTCCCTTTTGGCTGGGTGTAGCTGTTATGTAATTTTTTTCATCAATATAGGGGAGGGCATTATTTATAGGGGATTACAGAGATTACTAAAGCAAACCATTTGCACTTTCCAGCGGCTGGTACAACTTCCAATATCCTACCCTGCCTCATAGTTAGCAAGTTGGAGGATCAAACAATTTTGGTTTGATTCTACTCCAGCATGCTGACGCAGCACAAGTCTTGTGTCTACACTTTGAGCGCACTGGGCACAGACCCATACCCACCAGCTGCTTCCAGTGCTCCTCTGTGCAAACATACCGATTGCTTCAGGGCAGGAGGGAGGGATGCGCTTTGGTTTTTCCCCCCCAACATTCCTACACACCTCTGTGGCCTGTACTCAGTGTGGGTCTCTTCAGCTTCTCCACGCAGACCCTTTACTCCTTTGACATCCTTCTCCATCGCACTTTTCACCCAGTGTGGTCTGTTATGACCATGCTGCAGCCACTGACTGTTGAAGGTGGTGCTCGGCCCCATTCACCCCTCCACCCCAGTGCTATGGATCCTAGCACTTCTATGGTGCCTACCTCCTTGACATTTAAGGAGTGAGTGTATTTCTTTCACAACATTCCCACTCACTGAGCAAGAGAATGGGAACGATGCCCATGCATTAATAAGATAATAAACATCCTGCTCTTTACATTTTCCTCAGTCCTATATCTCCCAGGTACCAATGCATACAGATGAAACAGATTATACATGACTTATTCATTCTGCTCGTCACATACAAAAAACAGTGGGGAAGACAGCCTGCAAGAACACTGAGTATGAAACAAACCTTCTCCACCCTGCTTCACCCCACTGCTGCTTCCAAGGTGAATTGTGAAGGGAAACTCAAAATCAAAGCCTTTTTCTCCCTGTATGTAACTTTCACGTCAGCCCTCAGCAGAAAACTGAGCTGAACTTACCTCATTACCACAGTCAGAAGCTCCGTGAGAGCCCTGCACACATCAGGCATTCTCCAAGGTGCACCAACCAGCCCCTGTGTGGAAGCGTCATATGAGCCTTCATCAACAAAAGTTCAGAAGCCTGCAAACCCTCCTAGGATGGCTAAAGGATTCCCCTGGAAGCAAGTGCATCTGCTCCTACCAGAACTCAGCCAGAGGCCTCTTAACGATTCAGTGGAGCCACACCATCCCCCAAAACTATCCTCAACATAAACATGTTGAAGAATTTAATAAGCCAGATTTTCTATGTGCCAGTTAGCATTCCCCAAACAAGGCTGACTTGACAGCCTAAGCACAATGCAAAAACTCTCCCAGGTTTACAGTGAGCATTACCTCCCATTAAAAATGCTTTTAGAAGGCAACCTTGAATACTCCAGAACTGGAATCTGTCAATGCATCACTCCCCCTCTTAACCAGCATCCAATAAGTGGTGACTCTCCCACTCCTCCGCAGCGTTGCACAAATAGCTGTGCAAAGAGGAGCAGCATTAGCCTAAGGTAGTCCACCAGCTGCAGCCTGCATGTTTTTAAATGTCTGTTGAAGCAGCACTAAGAAAGCAACACATTACATAGGTCATGGAGAGTAACACATTTTTAATCTTCCCTTCGTGCAGCAGTTGGGAAAATGCATGTTTTGGCTCCACATCAATTCTCACTTTTATCCTATCTGAACATCAGAATTCTAGGAAAGGACACAATAATGACTCCCTTTTTAATTTCCCTTGTTCTGTTTCAGTGGGTGGAGGGACATAGCACCAGTCCCAATGAATTTATCAAGTATCTCATTTGCTTGTGTTTTTCACAGTCAGATGTTACGTGAAAATCATGCCAGCAACAAGGTTTGAGAAAAGTGAATCATAAAATCTAAAAGGCAAATAAAAAAAACCTCACATTTTAAACAATACTCATGATTTTTAGGCCCATGATTACATGCATGAGTTCAAAATATCTCAGGGGTTTGCCTTGTGATTCTTGAACATTTATGCTGGACACACTGGCAGTGCTGGACAGATCCTAGGAGCCTCTCTGAGCAGAAATAATGTGTGGCACACTGGTCATGTCTTAAGAGAAATTTCTGACTCCAACAGGACTGCTTTAAATTTCAAAGTCTTCCTTCATAACAGAGTGTAGCAACTTACTAATCAGAAACTGATCTCATTAAGGGACAGGTGATGTGTTTCAGTGATCAAAGCTAGATTCACCAGTAGGAGCCCATGAGTCACGTCAACTGTTGCCATTCTAATTACTCCTCGGATGACTTCCAAAGCAATACATCCCTGGGTGCTTGTACCCAGATCAGCCTGCAGCTCCAGCAGTCCATGTGAAAGATGATTTTCAGAGTGCCATTAAACCACTTAGTGACAGAAATATTCTGCTGACACTGAGGATCCTGAAATTCTTTAAGCTCACACTATCAACAAACAGGATTTTGACAGACTAGTCAGATGTACGGAGGATGCACTCGTGGTCTGTGGGAGCAAATCACTGCCTGCACAAAACTCCTGGGGTCAAGCCAGTGGCCACACTGAGTGCTTTGAAGGTGCAGTGCCCTCAGTCTGCTGAAGAAACCTCCAGAGTGCAAGATTCAGCTGAGAAACAGAGACAAGATCAGGAAAAAGGAGTGACTGAAGATCTTCACCATAAAACCAACCATGCTCATTTGTTTGCTGAAGGTTAAGATGGAGAAGAGAAAACATTTCTGAGCCAGGAGAACTGCCAGTTGTTATTTTAATACTTACCCAATCCTGTGTATCTCCACAGTCCACAAACAAGAAAACCAGAGTATCTAGGAGCATAAAACTACTTATTTTATACACTCGGAAACAATCTAAGGAAGGGTGGAAGAGCTTCACTATCGGATTCTTTGGTAAACAAAATTTAAAGTACTGGTATTCAAACTGTTCAGGCCCTTGGGAATGCTAACAGAGTTTGACATTTTAGGCATTTGGCTATGGTTTGGCTGCACAGGCTCTTCTGGCTCTCCAGCAACACCACACAGTGTCCTGAAATTTAGTTCTTGGAGATCAGGAGTCACTCACAGCCCAGTGGGACAAACCAGCTATCGACAACCAAAAAGGCAAACACATCTGAAAGACGTGCAAAGGTTTCCCTTCCTCTGCAGGGAGAACTTATGCTCATTCAGGGTACAGTTACTCGCCTTCTTCCATGGCACAACTCAGACTGTTTGCTCAAACCCAGAACTGCTCCAATCTTCTGATATACTCCAGTGTCCATTCCTGCGTTTACAGCTATTAAGAGAGAAGGCGCACACTGTTATGCATTAGTTTCCCAAAATAGCTAACTACCAGTCTGGTTGGCTGACTGGGCTAAACAAATTGCAACCCAAGACTCCTTCCTTAGCCTCCCCCACCCCACCCCCTATTAAAACAAAAAAATAAAAAAATGTTCTTATTAGAAACTATCAATTATGAAGAAAATAGTACATCCAGTTGAGAGCCAGCTATTCAGCAGAGCTTTTATAAATAAATCCTGCTGCTGAGAAAGCACCAGTGCTTATATAACCACGCACCAGTCCGGCAGGCATGGCTCTCCTTGTGGCCACTGGTTTCAGTGGTCAATGTTTCTATCCCAACAGCAAAGGCGGCTTTCAGTCACTCCCCTCTGCATGCTCAGTACTTCAGAAAACAGGATCAGCTGCGGCTCCGAGAGATGTGCTACTGCTTGGGATGAGCTGGATTCAGGAGCCCAAGGCTTCTACTGTTGACATCCATCAATCTTCTGTAGAGATCAGAAATGGGCCCCACAGAAAAGAGTGGCATGAATGTCTGACTGACCAAAGGTCCTAATTCACAACAAATAATGTCTCATATTTAATAATAAGCTGATGGGTTCATCTCTAATGAGCATCTAGGATTTTCCTACTGAATGCAGGCATCAACCTAGAAATTGGAACAAATTAAACACAAAATTTAATACTATGCTAAAGGAAATTTAATAAAGACAAACATGCAACATTTATATGTGTAAAGCCTCTGTTGACAATCATCATCTTCATTTTATGAAGTTGAAAGCTTATATATTCTTTGTACTCCAATGAAATCTAGGGCTCGAAGTCCTAGCCAGAGGCAAAGTGACTTTAAAAGATAAGCTTTCTTTTCACTTTCTATTTAAGAAAAGCTTCTGAGAAACTTTTGAGTAAAACACTTTCTTTAAAGCATTCTGTATTTCCCTACTTGCAGTTTACACTTTCTACACTGCGGATCCGAATTTTCAGCAGCCCATAAGAGAGGGCAGCTCAGGGAGCCAAACCTGTGGCATAGACTTACAAACCTATGGCTCCTTCTGGCTAAACTCACATGCGTATGAACGGAAGGTGTGTCCTACAAGCAAAAAGTCATTGATAAGAAAAGCTCTGCCCACACAGCAACCACAGGATCAAACTGGCAGTAACTACAAAAAAAAGAACATCTAATATGGATTCAGCTTCAGTAAACGTGCAGTGTATTTTCTCCATTCTCCTAGCATTTTTTTCCAGGAAAGAAGACACAAAATGTGACAGTCTGCTCTTAAAAGAAAAGCAGATTTAAAAACAGAAAAAACAGCAGGAAAAAAAAACCCAAACCCACAAAACCACACACATTCATGTCTCCTAAATAAAGATATACAGAAAGAAAATTTCTTCTTTCGTTTTTCTAATTCACTTTTTCCTTTAAAAAAAAAAAAAGATACTCAGAAGAAACACCGGTTTCTTTTCCCCCCTGAAGTTATACATCCAAGGAAAAAAGCAGCATCCCGCCCCCAAATGACCCAGGTACCTCCATGAAAGAGAGACGTGAAAAACTCATGATGAAATAGCACACTGGAGAGTAGTCACACCAACAAGACCTGTCACAGGTCTCTGGGAATCTGACCATGGCCTCTGCACTGGCCTTCCCTTTGGCAACGCATGACACTGGAGTGTTGGAGGAGGCAGCTTCTGCATGAAGCTCATTCGTGTAAAGACTATCCTCTCTGCATAACAACGTATGTCAACCACGGTCAACTTACTTTCTTCTACAGAAGTAACTATACAACACACACACTCCTTCGGAAGGAAAAGTGGCTAGTGCATTCCTTCAGGAGCATGGGGGAAATACGGAGATCCTCTAGAAACTACTGAATTTATGTCCAACCTGCAGGAGGCCATACGACATTAATGTCGCCTTTCATGTGCACTGCATTTTCTGTGGTTTTCACAGGAGCAAAAGAAACAAAACATACGTTAAGACCTTTGTCCTCACATTCTTCTCAGTTTGAAATGTCCACCTGGGTCTAACTGATGGTAAAACAAAGCATCTTTTATTCTTCTGTTCACATATAAGCATGGTTTTTCTCTAACCTGCCACCTGGAAGTTTCTGGCCTCTTCTATAGAGAATAATTTTTTACCTGTACTTTGAACAGAGTTTTAATACCTTAAAGGAAGAAGTATGACGTGTCTTTTAGCAGTGTAGGTTATTTTTTCTCGTACCTTTTCTGCTTTTAAAAAATGAGTCAAGCTTTATTTTTAATCACGCTTTTATTACCTTTTTCCAAAACCAAGCAAAAACCCCACCTCCAACAAATCACATCCTATACTGCTATATTTACACTGTAGATTTCTTAATCTCTTATGTAAATATACATATTTTGAAGTAATCTGTCTTTGGAAAAGAATGCTATTTTTAGCATTCTGATGATGGATAAATCTTCATTATCAACATAATGCTCCAAGAGAAAAGAAAATCAATTTTCAGAGTTGTCAGATATCAAGTTAAGCATACAGATTTAAGTCTATTCAAATTATTTTAAACAAAAAGAAACCTCAAATGTTACAATAACTCAAGATAGTGTACTATACCACACACATAATATGGCCAAAACTGATTCTTTTTGATGGACATTAGTTATCACAATTGTTTTCCAAAGCAAGAATAAAAAAATTTTTTAAAACTTTCAAACATGCTATTTGGAATATTCACTTCTTCACAATTAGTTTATCTTGATAGTTGACTGGGATTATGCCACTGCATTCTTCTGTCTTTGATACAGGATGTTTTATAAAACCACGTCTAATTACATCAATATCACGTCCTAAATGATCCATCATGGTCGATACAATCGAAGGTGGGCCCTCAAAGTCTATCAAAAAATACCTGCAATGAGAAACATACACACAATAAAAAAAAAATACCTGTACTGTATCAACTTTAATTCAAGTAACTGTGGGATTTCTTAAATGAAACTGTATCATTTTTTCTTACATTTTGGTACCAGAATGGTTTGAAATAAAAGCTCGGTATTACCTTGATTTCAATTAAGAAAAGTTCAAGTGAAGCAGGCTCAGCCTGAACTTTTCTTTGTTGTACATCACTGCTTACCCAAGGAGATTAAAGAGAGCTTACTCTTCTTGTACCTATTCCATCCATTTCCACACCTTGATTTGAATAGTGTTAAAAAAAAAAAGTAGGGTGGCACATTCATTTCAGTTACAACATGCATCCTCCTCCTTTGAATTCACGGCATTATTTCTTTGGGGAACAAAAGCCAGTTTGAAACATCTCAAGCTTATATACACATAGGCACACTTCTTCCTTTAAAGTTCTGCTTCAGAGCTGAGTGGAAATTTTAAAAATACAGCAAAAGAAACCCAAGGAGATGGACTTATCCCAAATTAGGCACATCTCTGGTGTGAACATGGCTTAAATTTTCAATCTGAGGGTGGGAGCTGAAGCCATGTACAGGGAATGCCCACTTGCGCAGTTGGCAGCTGACAAGCATACGGTTGTGCTGACCTTGGCGGGACCGGAAAGGTCTTACTTCAACACATGCACAGCACATATAAGACACACTGCTCCAGGTAAGCACTTCATGTCCACCACACAGCTGTCTTTGACAGCTATAAAGAAAAAGCTGATCGCCTGTCTACGGGAAGGAGAACGTTGATCCCCATTAATATCTTATGCCACCAAGGTTACTTCTGCAATAAACTCCTTTGCTGAAGAACTGCACCTTCTTCATGAGCTCAACTATAATTTTGCAAGAGGCTTTTAAAACTTCAGTACACCTGAAGGCAAAGAGGTCTACTGCACTTCATGAGCCCCACTTCAGACAAGGGACAAAACTACACACAGTGCACTAACTTCATATCTCAGACATGCAAATTCAGATCCCGTCTCTTAACACAAGATGTACCTTAAATTCGTTAGCAACATTATGTATGCTTTTCCTGCAAGTTATGAGTGATGTAGTGCCAGCCATCATACTAATGCAAAAATGGGTAAGCCATATCACTGGCCACCCCTCCTCCCTTGAAACGCTGTGAATGAACCAGCATTGTCAACAGAGCTGTAACCAGAACACTTCGTAACCACTTTGTTTGCATTTGGCACGGCACTTAACTACAGTACAGTAAAAAGACACTGCAACTGTCTCAGAAATCCTACTGAAGAGAACTAACCACTCACCTTGTTTCCAAGACTATCAGTAATTTAAAGACTAAGTGTACAGCACAGCACTTCCCACCTAGCTATTTCATTTCCATCTTTACACATCCTCTTACTAAAGCTCTCCTTTCCTTCTAGTCCACTCAAGCACACCTCCCCATGAAGCATCGGTATAACCTGAAAGTGATATCCCTCAACTGAAGTCCTATTACCCAAGCTGGATCAAGCATCCCAGTTTGATTTAAAAACTGTACCTAACAGAGAGGTCTTTGCTCTGCAAGAGGTATAGACTATTAACTAAGTCAGCATGAGCATCACAGTCCATCTTCATAAAGGTAATCTTGGAGGCTAAGTCCCCAAGACCAGAAGTTGAACTGGGAGTCTGAACAGGAAACACAGGAGATGTGGTCATGAACAACAGAAACACTTGTGTTCTTCACGCTGCATGGAGCTCATTTTCATCCAACGAAATGTGTTACATAAAAATACTACACACAGAGGAGACCCGTCGGGCCAGAAATGACTCAGCAGCATGTGGTGGATTACTGCACAGGGGTGGAATCCACCCATGGAAAACATGGCAAAGATGCTTCTCCTTAGCCAGACATCCTAATCCTGAAGCTCTTACGCAGGCATCTACGTTAATAGCCACAATTCATCTCTGAAGACTTTTTCAGAAAGATCAGATTGAAGCACTGAATTCTTGTATGTGAGGGGTCTGATGGAAAAAAATCTCCCTGTGGCCCATACTGAAGCAACGAGTCCTCCAGAACACATGCCCAGCTGGTGCGGGCTGTGGCCGAGTATCACTGAAGCCAAGGGACCAGTGCCAGGTCACGTCAGCAAAGGTGCTGCTCCTCTGACTGCAGCAGGGCTACTGAGAGCTACAGGAATAACTTGCCTCAAGAAGGATTCGGAGGAACTCTGGTGAGCTCAGTCCTCCTCACACATCCTCACGGACTTCAATGGGGAACAGGATTTGGCCTAACATATTTCGAAAAACTGAACTTCCTACCATTTTCTGGTCTCCAGAATTAAGAGATGCCACCTGGTTAAAAGTTTAGGGAGAGAGATAATTTTTAAGGTTGGACAATTCATTAGAAATACTGCACAGCAACATCTGAAGGATGCACACCCCTTAAACAAGGGAAAATCATATTTTCTGTTAAAGCCATTAAAAGTCACTGGTAAATTTAACAGATGACACTTAACTCTTCTCCTTGGGAAGAAGCCTTCCAAATCCTCTCACAGTTGCAACTAACAGAAAGGAGGATAGGGATCCACCACCACCCTCATGCCCCCTTCCCTTAGCAAGAGCATTCATTCGTAATGCAATTCATGCTCTTTGCCGCACCATTTTAGTCCCACCGTTTCTCAAGAATTTAATTTCATTTCTGCTTGCAAATCGTATGCTGCTTTTCATTGTGTTCCTAAAACGGCAGTAGTGGGGTTTTTTTCTCCAAAGGCTGCTTTGCAACTTTGTGCTTTCTCTCACATTAGCAAAGGGTGGAAATTTCCACTGACGCACTGTTGATAACTGAAGGAGAAGTGGGGGATGGGAGGATGAGCTGTTACAGCATATCTTTATGACTCCTCGCAGAATAGGTATTTTATCTGAGGATACAAAACTGCAGTAATCGGGGACAATGTGAGTTTTTAAAAACAACCACCACTCTTCAACGTTAACAAGCAACGATTGCTATCCTGTGCCAAAAAAGAGAGAAGCAAGAGAGGCCCAGTGTAAAAAAAATATTATTTCTTCATTAAAGAAAGAGAAGAAACTAATGGCTGCAAAAGCAATAACCAAACACAATTGACAACACAATCCCTGAGGAGATCTGGAACCCCTTCCCCCCAAATATACACATTTAAATCAGCTGTCATGAGGCCATGGGTTTTTTTAACTGACTCTCAATAAGGCATGCAGCAATCTTAGTTTCAGGCAGTGATCTATGACCTGATACACAATGCTGTAGCTACTGTTTGTGTAGTAAACAAAAGCAAATCCCAGTGAGACTTAAAGACAGGGAAAAATACAGGAATGCAGGAGGGAAAACACCTCATTCTTGCAAGCAAAAATGCAAAAGCATTTAGGCTCTCTAGGAGTCGGTCGAGTCATCAGGGGAGAAATGCAGGAAAATTCCACTGATTCACTATGAGACCACAGTTATTTTTGTCATCCTGCTTGACTGTAAATAGAAGGATGATTTAAATACAGGAGAGCAGATTGAAACATATTAAAACAATGCATAACTGAAAAAAAATTTAAAATATTGTATGATCTCAATTAAAGGAGCACATGCCTTTGCATATGAGAGAGAAAAAAAAGGACAGAAAAAAAGACAGGTTTCGTTTATCCTTTTTAACATATGCAAGCCAGAAATTGTTTGAACCTTGAGTCCTAAGGATACTCAAATATTTTGCTTTCAAATGGACAGTTCTAGGACTTGAAAGAACCCTGAAAAGCACCTGGATCAAAACTCACTTTTAAATCCTCCTAGAATACAAGTCTATCAGCCTGAGGAGCCAGGGGAAAAGCACAGGTATGGTGGACTTGGAAGAGGCTGTCTGGTCCCACAGTTGTGCCCAAAAAATGTCTGTAAGCTTAAATTTCTCCTTTACATAGTGGCAGTAAGTGTATGTAAGCTTCCCTAGTGGGGAGGTGGAAGATACAAAGGAAAGAAAATGTTCTGACGAGGTGAAGCATTGAACAGTGAAACAGGAAACCACCTGGAGGAAAGCAAGCTGTGGCACTCATGTGAGAGCAGCTGGACATTCACTCTGATTAAGGTAATCCTATATAAATGAAATTTTTTTGCTACCTGCATGTTCACTTCATCTTTGGGACCACTGCATTGCTCTGAAGAGAGGTGGTTTGCTTTCTTCTGAACTCTTGTGGTAGCTACCCTTCCTCAGCAGGGCAGCCACGCAAGTTCATGCTCAGAAGAATTATAATTTTGTAGCTGGAAGGCCTAGTACACGTGTTACTTTTAGCTTTTAAAAAATACATATGGAATAGATGGAAGTCTCTTGAAAATCACAAGGACAGCAACGGGGAAGTACCAGATCAAAGCCAAAAGCTGGTACCTTAGTAACTAGACTGCGCCACAGCAATGACGCAAACAATCCATAATGAGCAAGTAAGTACTTTGGGGAAAAATACATTTTACCATCCACAGTCTTCAGAAATTTCATCTGCCAAATTCTATACGTAGATGCATGTTATTGAGCTAATTAAATAATGGAAAGACATTTTGCAGCGTTGCAGACAAATAAAATAAAATACTGTTACACTGCAAAAGAGAAACCAGCCTGACCTATTTGGAGTATTTGAGAAGTCATGCTCACCGGGCAGCATTTGAGAAGTTTGCAAAGTTGTTATCATCAGCGCTGAAGTTACACAGCAAGTATTAATTCTGCTTGTGTCACTTCTCTACCTTCTGTATAATTTACAGCTTAAAAAAAACCCAAAATGGTGACTGATTCCCATTCCACTAAGCCCACTATTTGAGAGCAACCATGACACATAATCAATGTGTTTGCACAAGGATGCTACATAACTTAGTGCATCAGAAAATTATACTGGTGCCTCAACGCCACAAACTATTGCACAGTGCCATTTCTGACAAGCACCAAAACTGCAAATTGCACTCCCACAGGTAAGGTAGAGGGGAAAAAAAGCATTTCAGGGCTCTGATACTTGAGGCACATCCACACTTACATGTATGTGCATGTGGACAAAAGCATTTGAAGGAAAAGTGATGGTTCAACTCATCAATGAAGAAAGCCCCATCTAGTGGAAGAAGACAATCAATTTAGCAGAAAATACTACAAATGTGCACAATACTCAAATATTCAAACTGGTTTTGTTCTCATTCAAGTGCATTACAGACCCCAAATTCCTTTTTGCTGAAACAGATCAAGATGTTCTAAAATCTGAACAGAAACAAACACCACAAGTTGTGCACTAGCTATACATTTAGTTTAGTGGTATTAAGAAAGGAAAGCTTGCAACCCCTTTCATCTGTTCTTCTTTCCTCCTCTTTGGTCTTCAATAGTCATGGAAATCATCAAGAAAGTCTACCTGTGTGAAGCTAAACATGTCGGTACATTTATCTGCATGATGAAGTCCTTTACCTATGCAATAGTTTGTATTTTACTAGGGGGTGGGGAGAAGAGAAGGGCTGTTAAAACTCATAAACACTGCAGAAAACAATTCTGATGGGCAACTATTATTTTACTCTTACAAATAAAGTAAATAAAACTGTATCCAGACAGCATACGTTATTGGAAGACACTTCAGCATCTCTTGTCCACATGGAGTATTATTTTGCCACAAGCTGCTTGTTTAAAAATATGTTGTGTAAGTACAGTTCCTAAGCTCAGATACTTTATGGAAAGAGGTAAAGTTTGAACATGTAACATAATTTACATAGATACGTTTCCAAAACATTCAAACGCCTTAAACAACATGATGCTCAATTACTGAAATACTCCTCTTAATAACTATCTATTCCTTGTGTATTAGGCCACGGAGGCACCAAGAAACGAGAGAGTCATGCCCCCTTTCGTGAGCTCCCACTTTGGCTAAGCAACGTTACGCCACACACCACATAACAAAGGCAAAACACAAGGTGTTCCTGCAGGAGGACTAACTGCTTCAGACCCTAAACCACCCAGAGGAGGTGGGAGTGATTTGTGGGAAGGCCAGGACAGCCTCCAAGCCTTCCCCGTCACAGCAGAGGGGAAGCTGGTACTGAAGTTTGGTGTTCCAGCTCCTGGAGGGTAATCACAGCACTGCGGGGCGTAGAAGCCAAGCTGAGCTCTCCATGCTGCGTCCCTGGGAAATGACCTCCTTGCCTTGCCATTTTCCCCCATCACACAAACAAGTCCACAGCGCAACTAAAACGGCAACCTGCATTTTCTAACTCCTGATCCCATTAGATGCTATTGGTATATATCCTGTGCTCCTCAGTGGACCCTAGCAATCACCCAGGGTCCCTGCACACCTCTTACAGAAAATTCCCCATCCATGTGTTAAGATAAGCTCCCAAAATACAATTCAGCAAGAACCAACTCAGTAAGACCTGAGTTTGCTATTTCAGAGAACAAGTGGGCTGATGAGATAACTGGGAGTGAACAGCAAAACAAAAAGATTAAGAGACAAGCAAGCAAATAACAAAAGAAAATTGCCATCTTTTCAAAATCAAATTTGAAAGGGAAAAAAACAACAAGACAATGAAAAACTGGCAAATAGAACATGGAAATTGTTATGAATAATCAGAATTACGCACCGTTTAGCTGGAGAACTCACAAATAAAGGGAATGAAATAAAAATGTGGGGAGAAAGGTCTAAAAACATTATTGTACTACAGGTAGATTTAATAGAGGAAAGCACACATCTACACAAAAAAAAGTAGAAGGGAAAGGCCACAGTGCTCTACCAATTTACAAAGCTGTACTAAATATAAGCACTGACCAGGATGATGTATATCATCTTTTCTACAACAGAGGTAACAAAAATAAGAATGGAAGCAACACTGGGGAAGTAACAACAAATCTTTATTGGACAGCATGACACCCAGTATTCAAAACTCAGTTACACCTGGCCACTCACTTCTCCCCAAAGCCCTTGTCATAGCTCCTTCCAGTTTAATAGATTCCTGGTCTGCAAAAAGTTTGAGCCATTACCTTCCCAAAGGAGTGTCTGAATCTTGTTTTTTTAAAGATCTGTTTCGCAGCCACCCTTGTACCATCTCCCCTAAAGTAAAAATACCTTACATACCAACCACGTCCCCCAAACCAACTCCTTTATCTGATGCCCTGAAGCATTAAGCATCACAAGCATATGATTAAGGCATAGCCTGGCAAGGCCAAAGAAAACAGGTATGCCGCAAAGTGCAAACCCACAGACTGTGCTACTGGGATCTATCATTTTACAAGCAGTTAACATATTCTTCAGTTTAGTACTGACCAAATATGTGCAATGGCTCTGCAATGTCATCATCCAGCCCCAGTCTGGACCCTTTATTTGAAAGCTGCTTTGAGGGATTCAGTGCTTCTGTACCATCTTAAACGGCAAACAAATCCAGAGTTTAACATTCCTTGAATTCAAATACTACTACACACCTTATTTAAATCAGTTCACTTTTGTTTGTTCCAGAAATAAGTAGCCCCTGATACATATAATACAGTATTAAAAAAAAAAAAAGCATCGTGTTAAAAGCCATTTAAATACAACTCATTAAAAATTATAAACAAGTAGTGGCTAGTAAAACTTGGCACAAATCTATTGCCCATTAGGAGATAAAGTTGGTAATCCTTATTTACATTCTTCCACTGTTTTTTCAGAGACACTGTGGCCATGGGCAAGTCACTCAGCCTCGATGCCGCAACTAAATTTACATACTTAACCCACACTGGAAACAATGTGTCCTTGTCACATTTTATTAATCTATAAGGAGAATAGTATTTGTTACAATTTTGTGAGATGTTACTTGAATCATGCTCCTAAATATTTTAAAAATTAAATATTAATGTCCTGCTATGGCAATTAATACCATAAATGTGAATTAGTAGCTAATTCAACTTCAGTTTAAAATATCAGTAAAGCAGTGATTTAAGTTTTGATTCTTCAGACATATCCACACAGTTCCTGAAACATACTATTTTCATAATTACTGAAATGCAAAAGCTGTCAATATTAGGTCTCTAAAAAAAGGAGGGTGTTTTCTGCCAAAAGAGATGCATTTAAGAGAAAGACCTAAATTTGTTTTAATGTACCCTCAATGCACATGCACCACCTGTTCAGTGAATATAATTTCCTGAGAAGAAACAAGTCAATTATACATATGATCTGAGCTCTTCAAAGCTGCCTCAGAGAGTAAAACTGCTCATTCTAGCGACAGCTGTGGGCCACAATCCCCTATGGCAGTCTTTGAAAAATCTCAGCTTTACAGATCAATTGGCAGTAGAATTCTCATTCTCTGTAAAGTCTCCTGGATATTCTTAAATTTGTAATGTGCCTGTAATGCAGTATATCTGAGACAGATGATGCCAAAGCACTTGGAACTCAGAGGGGGAAAAAGCACTTTATTAAGGAGACAATTATCCTCCCTATTGACTTAAGAATATGTGTTTTCCAGTTGAATTCTTTACTGTTTACTAAAGACATTACCAAAACCTGGCTAGGTCCAGCAGTAGCTTTTCTGTGCGCATCGCACTTGTGTGTCCTTTCACTGTCAATCACTCAGTTTTATGATATGCTGTGTATGTGTATAAAGACTTGAATTGCAGTTAAAAATGGAATTAACTAAATGAAAAAAACATACAGCAAAAGCCTGGAAGAAGGATAACTGCTAGGCATGCCACAGAGCATGTCTCATTTGGCCTGCAAATACCTGGTGCTCCCCTACTGATGGCCCTTGATTTTAGGTTAAGAGGTACAGTCCGAGTAGCACTGGGAGTTTTACAAGGCAGCAAAGCTAGGCTCACTATGCTGATGAGGAAGATTTTTGGTTTGTTTTGTTTTTCAGGCAAACACCCCACACAGGTGGGGGGATCCCATGCCATTCTGAGTGACAGGTTTGTGCAGCGGTCACTAGGACAAGAGCTGTCTCTAAGAGACAGGCTATTAAGCTGACCCATGATACAACTATTCACAGAATCACAGAATCATCTGGGTTGGAAAAGACCTTGCATATCATCCAGTCCAACCATTAACCTCACACTGACCATTCTCAACTCCACCATATCCCTCAGTGCTGGGTCAACCCTACTCTTAAACACCTCCAGGGATGGGGACTCCACCACCTCCCTGGGCAGCCCATTCCAACGCCAACATGTCCCAGGCCTCAGCACTGGGGCACCTGAGGGGAGCACTGCCTTCCTCTTCCAGGGGCACCTCCAACACTGGTCACCCCACATCTCAGAGCAAAAAGCAATATCCAAACAGCATACAGTCTATTACCATTACCAGAGTTTTTCTTTGAGATTTTAAATCTGATTTAGACCTGTGGTAGAGCGCTTTTATATTGCATGCATCCCACATGGTTTCATTTTTTTAAGTAATGACATGTTTAAGCACTATGAGAGACATCCTCAGCTGAAGAAAACGGAGGTGTGGCATTGCACACCAGTGAACCACTGGCCATCAAGATTTTTATAACTTCATTCCATGTTTCAACAATATTCTCTGCACACCCAAATTAAAAAATATCTTCAGTTTAACCGCAGACTATGTTTAAAAGGAAAAAAACATATATTTTATTTGTAACATTGTATTGTGTTATGAATGTTGCTAAATTCTGCTACTGAATACAGGGGAAAAAACCTCCCAGTCCAGCTTCTGTACACCACTAATTCATTTCTACATTTCTTATTATGTCTGTCCTTATTTGTGTCCTCCCTCATATAACTCACTCTTTCATTCCTATATATCTTCACTTCACAGCTTCTCTCTCTGCACTTCCAATTAATTTTTATGTTTGGAAAATGAGTATTTATTTTCTGTTTCTAGGTAACTTTTTTGACAAAGTAACTACTATAACATAGTATCACATATTAGATGAACCAAATGATGTACAGAACAGCATTATTGTATTGCACTAATTTTCATACAATTTATTGTTGAGAATATGGTGTTCCATTAATTTTCGGGCTGGCAAATTATATGAATGTCCAAGAAGTATTAGATTCAGTGTACTTCCTAAGTCTCCAACCATCTACCACTACAGGAAAATAAACTAGCTGAAGCTCTGCTAAGAATCACAAAACTAAAAAAAATAAAATTTAAATTTTAAAAAAATTAAAAAGCAAACAAAAAAAACCACAAAATGAAAAGCTTTGAAAGATTCAATGCTCTCCCCACCACAGAACACAGTATCACTTGCAATCTCACAGAAGCCCTCTCAGTTACTTCAGAAAAAGCCCAGACTAAGGAAAAGGTGACACACTCTGTACTACTTAATAGACTATTCTACACCAACTTCCTAAGAAAGGGAACATAGACAGAATTAAAAAATGGCTACGAAGGAGAAAAGACCTTAGGATTTTCTAGTAAGTACAGGTGTATTTTCAGCTTAGTGAGGTATCTTGAAAGGCCTTTTTTTTCTTTTTAACTTTGTCCTGTTAAAAAAAATGATTACTTTTTACAGATGCTGTAAAGTAGAACTGACTGGTTTTATAAGGTGGATCAAGAACTGACTTTTCACTTCCTATTCCTAGATCACGTTTACTACCCCAGGTAACTTATTCTCCAAACCATATAAAATATTGGATGGTATACCAGTCCAGCACACCCATACACTGAACAGCAATCTCTTCAACAAAATCTACAGAAATACAATTCTCCCACATTACCAGGTACTGAAACTGCCTGCTGTTTTCCCTTGTAATATCTCATGTCTCCTGAATTTGAGTTCTCCAATTAAAAGCACACAAAACAACTATTTCCTGAAGTACCCCCTCTCAATCACTTGTCCCTTTCAAGAAGCCAAGCAATTTAGGGGAGGGAACTGTTGTATTCAAATACAGAGGATCCAAATCCAGGGCAAGGAGAATGACTGCTAAATATTTAGAGACACTTGAACTGGGAGGAGGAGGAGGAACAGCAATGGCAACATAAATCTGATGGTTTCCTGCCTGTGTTTCAAGACACAATCACAATGATTTGCTGCTAAAACCTTGCCTCATTCAAAACACAAAATTTGTCTGCTCTGAAGACTCTGTAAATAAGAGGGTTATAGTCTACGGGTCGCCTCATCCTGCTTATTAAGTAGGTAATCTGCTACAGTAAATAAGTTAGTTCACATGTCTGAAAAATCCCCGGGGAGAAATGGCTTCTATTCATCTCTGCTACAGAGTTCTTGTGATGCTGGTTACCGTTTTCTGCCCTGGTTTCCCTGCGGAAGAACCCAAGGCCCAATCTGTAGAAGTACTGCCACCCAAGCCAAGCAGAAACTGTCATCCAAAGTGGTGAAATGTCAGAGAGTGCCAAGTACTCTAGAAAAAAAATCTAGAAGCTAAAAGTCTCAACTTCAGCATGGAAAATTAGTGGAATTTAGTCCCTCTGCCTTAGCTGCCCACCTGTACAAGGAGAGTAACACCAGCTCCTTGTTCTGCTAAAGCCATCAGAAAAGACTTTAATGTTTATAAAATCCTTCTAGTCCAACAGGATGAGGTAATTAGCAATTGTGTCTTGAGACAATGCTTTGATTAGCTCCTATGTGTAGGCAACAAGACTTCACTCTAAAATGTAAAACTGGCAGGATCAAGCCATGTTTTGAAGGACACCACAGAGCAGGAGTGCAAGACAGTCATGGCCACAATGCCATTGCTTTTGGTTAAGTAACAGGCACATGGTGGAGATTTCCTCCCTACCCTTTGTGTCAGTCTGCTTTAACTGGCAGCTGTCACCACTCCCACTTCGCAGGAGAATGAAGAGGTCCTCAGAAGAGGGAGTGAAACCGTGAGTCACCCCTGGGAAGATGATCCAAGAAGGGCTTCATAAAAGGTGCACCTCTGGAGTCACCTCATCTTCTCCAGTGCCAAGCACCCCTCAAGGAAGACGGTAGGTAGGTGGGTTGGCCAACCGTCCAATTATGAAGAGTTGCATTACAGGGATTAGGAGGAGCATGTCGCTAATTGTTATTTTGATTACCACAGCCAGCCCCAGCACAGTGCGGGTTGCCTAGCAACATTTCTCAGTCCTTGTGAAAGCCAGCATCCATTTCGGAGGTAGCCTCAACGATCAACAACACACCGGCATAAGCGAGCAGGGGGTGCGATCCACAGCACCGTCCCCCTGCACTGCGGGGGAAGCCCGGGATCCGAGATGCCAGTTCACTTCATTTATATTGATCGTTCTTCCTGTAAACCACATGGTCATCATTAACATCCTTAAAAAAAACTGTATCAGAAACACAAGGAAGTCTTAGCAGGTGCACATGGTAATTAACATTTAGTTCAGATGCACTATAGAATAAGAATCAATCCTGTCAATTAGCAACCAGTCGTATTTAGTACGACTTTTATCAGGAAACAGCCTGACTGGCTTGGAAAGTAGTTATGTAAAAATAACATAACAAAATAACATTGTGTATGTTGGAGAAAGTAGTGCTGCAGGCCTGGACTCAGACTACTTATAACACGATGACTAAACACTAACAAAAAGCTGACACCACACAGAATAAAAGACACAAAACACTTGAAGCAGAACACTCGCATGCACAAACAGACACACAACACCTTACTGAGATCACAGACATTACAGGTGTACTCCCAAAAAGCACAAGGAAGACCAGACAATGGGAGTTACTTATGTACATTTTAAAGGAGCACTTAAAGGATTTTGAAGAAAAACACATCATGCATACCCTCCTCTTCTGTGGCGTTCATTGTGCTTGGAGATTTTGTAAGGTAGAGACCTTTCTCCCAGGTTTTCTAGGTTCCTCACAACGGCTCCTCTCTCCATAAGAGCCTCAACAGTGCGCTTCAGGACAGCTGCAGTCTCAGGCTTTAAAAGAAAAAAAAAAAAAGAGAGGGAAATGTACACAATTGGTTCTTCTTATTATGCGATTAGAAGGGATACCTGTACTTGCACAGCTCAGCGCTGGAAGAGACCGTTCTGTAACCCGAGAGGGTAAAGTGGAAGTAGAAGCAGATCTCCTCCTAAGGAAGAAAATTTTTAAGAACAGCCAATTCCTCTGTGAATTATGGCAACTGCAAAGTTTCCACCAATTTTGAAGTCAGGCCCCAACAATGGGAAAAAGGAAATAGTTAATCGATTTAACTCACCTGGTACTACTTTGGCTGACCCTTCCACAAGTGTAAGTAAATATACGTGGCAAAGAGCAATTATGAATTGGCAACAGTTTTAAGGTCCCTGAATCATCGATGCTCATTAATATTGTTCACCACAACATTTAAAGTGAACAGCGTGGGGAGAACACTACTTTGTGGCTTGCTACAGAGAAAACAATTAACCCCACATTCATTTTATATTGTCATTTCAACTGCACCTGCATAATAGATATCTAGACCTTGGCTAAATCACTGCACATCTCATTACTTTTGCAAAGCCAACATCCAAGCCTTTTTAAGAGTTAAGGAACTGACATGCAGTAATTAGTCTAACATGCAGAGATTTCACTCCTTAGAAAAACAACTTTGAGGGACAAGCAGCCAAAAAACAGTAGGTAAAACAGATGCAACATTTTCTTGCTCACTGCATATCAGGGCTCTTTAGAGTGCTGAATCATTTTGGTAATGACACTCAACAATATCTATGAAAATGTTAATAAAGTTCAAATTAGAATGTTTTGGAAACAACTGCAAACTTATACCCTCTCAGCAACAAGAAGTATTTTAAGAAACAGATCTCCTACAGAGAAAGGAAACTAAATGGATGTCCAACTGAACACAAACCAAACTGTACAGCTTTCTTCTGCGTTCCTTGAGATATTCCCAAGTCTACTTGTCCAGTGAGATGGCAACAGCTGTAAATGGAAACATAATGAAAGAGCTGATTTTCAGCTTTATTCAGATTTTGTTAAATCAGACCATCATAATAATTTCACTGTCCCTTCTCAGTCAGAAGAAAACCTAAGCCTTCAATCACCTTATTATAAGTTGACTGAAAGTTAGTTTCCTAAGTCTAAGGCAGAGATTCCCTTAATGGAAATTGGCGGAAAAAAGTGTTACCAGAATCTCATAGCATGTGGTGCAGCCCATGATCCTGCGTGTGAAATTTCTCTTTCATCTTCCTGAGGACGCAAGGTGGTATGAAAGAGCCTCCAAATGCAGAGCAGAGATGTTCAACACATGATGTTTTGCAATATTTGACTGCCCTTTGAAAGACCTGAAGTACAGATGGCCTGAAATGTTTTCTTGTTTCCATGGGCTAATGACCCTGTGGCAGACAAGAGTCAATCACAGGATCACACCTACTGCCCCTCACCATCAATCAGAAATTTTATCCCCCTCTCTCTAGTGCACAAACTGTCCGGGAAATTTATTTTCAACACAAAGAGCCTAAACAGGTCAGGTCAGCAAAAATGCCTGGACTTTTTTTTCAACATATGTTTAGATTGTGGTGTAAAACAATTACAAGGACCAGACAAGTATGTTCACACATGAAGAAACATTGCTACCTTGCCAAAATTCTTCAATGCATGAAAACTATTGTTTCTCATTAAAAGTATTGTTTCTCACAACAGACAAATACTAAAGGTATCTCTTGTCACAGCGTGAAAAGTTAAGATGAAGGGATTAATAGATTTTACAGATTATACTATATTACTTTAAATCATATTTTAGCTCAAAACCAGGAATAACACTATTTTTTCAGTTGACTTGGGATGACTGCTTCCATCATCACTCATTAGATTTTCAAGCAAGCACCTTTCATGCTTAAGACCTCCTTCCCCAAAACGTTTGCAGAACTAAGTGGGTCTCCCTACAACTCTTTTTGGCCTCTTGCCACAAAACAAGACATTCCCACAAATGTTAACAGGAGTCTGAATTTCTGAGATTTCCAAAACTCGTTCAAGCTTATCTGGAACAAAGCCAGTGTGTTCAAAACTTATGAAGGAGAGACTGACAGATGGACAGGCAGACCGCAACTATACAGCCCTTTGCTACAGAAATAGCATAAAACAAATTCTGTAAAATCATGTAGGCACTCGCATGTCGATGCTACAGCTGATGATGCTGACCATGTTAATACTTTCATTCCCCCTTTTAAATCTGTCTCTTGTCTCTCAAATACTTCTGCATACTAGTTTCAAGTACTAGAGAGTATCCCACCAACACAAGGATTTTCTTCCAAGACTGGATTCTCAGTCTTCTCTATGTGCTCATATTTTGCATTACTTTTCATCTTCTAATATGTCTGACAACTACCACCAAGCAGTCACATGCAGTCCTCTCTCTCTCCACAAACCCAAGGAGAAGGAAAAGCAAATACTATCGGAGAAGAACTCAGAAGCAGCAGCTATAGCACGTTACTCTCTCAGTACTTTGAGCAGTACTCAAGGAGTGGGAAGAGTGACTGTGAAATCTGTTGGCTGAGCTGACAGGACTGAAGGTGAGGAACAGAATCAAGAAAAGCCAAGTAAGGAGATCACAATAATGCCAGCAACTAGGATTGAGCATAGAACAAAATCTCTTACTCTTCATCACACTCACATGTTGTTTTGCCATAGTGGAAAGTGTTCTTTCAAACTTCTGCTATTGGAGAAACATCAGTAACAGCCAAAGAAAGGTAGCAGCTCCACTCTACTTGACACTGTTCTTCACACTCTACAAATGCCAAAACACAAGGGGAGAAAGGGGAGCAAAGGCTCGTTTCTTACGACTTTTCCCATGAAGAATTTCTACCCAAGTTCCTCGTGGCTGTTTTAGCTCGACTTACATGGCACAAAGGCAAGAGAAGCTGGCCCAAACTCTAGACAGGCTTTATGCTACTTTCCATCAACACAGGATCTCAGCACTCAAACCCATCTAGATCAGGAGCTACTGGTGAGACACCCTCATATGTTGTGAAGCAGCAGCCTAATACAGACAAGCCAAAAACTCCGGTAACAGAGCTGCTAGTGATATCCACAGTCTAATGCTGTAGGAACCATACCAGAAATCTGGCTTCCAGAAAGAAGATAAAAACAACTGAGTTTGCAAAGCAGGCACCAAGGTACGCATTACTATCTAGAAGCTTTTGCCTTTTAAAGAAGAATCTGACACTGACCATTAGGATTTTACTTACCCACACTAGTAAGGGAAATGAGCAGTTTTAGGAGAGAAAAGGCAGCTAATCTAACAGCTTTAATATTTTGTGCACAGCAGCACACCTGTAGGGCTTCCAATCCTAGGCTTGAAAATACGTTCTTGGAAAGCAATAGGATCTGCCATTCAATTCTTCTCCCACTGTGCCTGCTGGGTGTGGTTAGGTTGCAGAAGCCTCCACGGTGCTCACACAATTATCGCAAGAGAAATCTGTCAGGTCAATGAATAAAAATACTGTTATGTTTACTGTTGCTACTTGTCTCCCACTTGCATAAAAAATGCTGATCAATAAACAGAGCTCTGTTCAAAAGAGATCTTAATTAATCGAGACCTTTAGACGAACAGCTGTATGTCCAGTGGTGGAGTTGTATGACATACTGTCCTTAACAACCATGCAGATTTAGGTTAAATGTTATTGGGTAAGCTTATTCCTCTACATCCCTCATACCCTCAAATGACACATAAGCTTTTTGTCTCTTTTATACATGCCAACAGATCAGCACATTCCCTGAGTGGCTGCATGTCCAACATGATGTGCAGTTTCTAAACACAATGAAGCCTAAGATCAAGTCCCATGTATTTAAAAGCAAAACAAAACAAAAAGAACAAGAAGAGAAAGCCACAGATTTCTACATTAAGGATTGTAAAATATTACACGTTTTTGCAACCTCCCCACTTGTGGACATACTCTGAAAACATAAACTAATTGTTGGTTTTGAAAGCTTGTCACTGTAATCCCTCTCATTCTTCCTCTCCAAAAAAGATCATGGTTTATCATAGCTTGCCTAAAGCCATCAACCAAACTATATATAGGCTAGCCTTTGCTAACCATAATATCCACAGACACAGGTTCCTTGGTTTGCCTCCGAGCCAGACCCGTTGAGTACATAGGAAATGATATTGCCTGGCTCCCAATCCAGTAGCCACAACATTTTTTCCTGAACAGCCAGCACTAATTCCAGTACCACAGATGTGGGGAAGCAAAGATGGGGGAGAGAAAAGGAGAAAATGGAAGCCGATGCCAGGATATCCATGCCAGAGAGCAGGAAGCGCTAGCAAGAGCGTGTAAGCCCTGGTATGTAAGGCCCGGTTCCCCCTCCTGTATGCACAGTCAAGCCAGAGCCCTTTCAACTGGCTTTGCCCTTACTGAACTTGGTGAACTTCGTTAGTGAACTGGATTCACTATCATTCAGCCACCAGTAGTCACCTTGTTCTCAGAAAGGTACACAGCCCTACGGACCTGCCCAAGCCATGGAAGGAAGAGGAGGGAGGTCACCGCAGACTGTCCAAGAACCTTTCCTTGAAAAACTGCCCCTGGAAAAAGTAACTGAAGGATTGTTGCCTACAGATTAAAATTCCCCACTCCTCGACCCCCACATTTTTTAAACTTAAAACTGCCCAGAACACCTTAACTGGCATGTCAACCCTGTATCTGCCAGGCAAAACAATCACAACAGAGGTACATTACTTTCTGTGTATCGTTGGCTTTCTCCACAGATGAGATCACTGCAGCCACATTTACCAGGTGGCTGCACCACCAGGGAGACCCCACACAGCTGCTGCCGATGCCGCAGGAAGTACGTTCATCAAGATGACCAAGCACCTTTTCACAAAGAATCCAGTTCAGTTTATTTAGAACTCCACTATTCCCATTAAGTTATACACAGCCCCAGGTGCGGTACAAACCACAGCTGAACACCATGCCCTAAGCACTTCCTCCATACCTCTGGCTTCTCCCTTTCTCCTGCCCAGTCTGTCAGCTTAACATAATCATCACTCAAGTGAGCAGAAAGCTGTTTAAGGCACAGGTTTCTTCAGCATCTCACCAGACTGTGCAAATGGAAATGGACAGGGGTGCACTGTCAATTAGCACCCAGGATCAATGCCACAAACGTATGGTAATAAGCAGCAAGTACTGCAACACAGCACCAACAACCTCTTTTTGAGGGGAAGTTATATACCACCAGCGTGAGTAAAAACTATAGCTTGGCTTTTATCAGTCATACAGAACCCACATGGCAACCAGAAGGTGTATTAAAAATAGGCAAACAGAACAAAAATTGGGAATACTCTGACGGCAACGTATCTTCTGTTCTACCAGAGGCCAAACAGACATGAGCTCGTCAGCCATGAAGCTGCAAAGAACAGCTTGGAGACAGACTAGAAACGTGGCAAGGGCTTGAAATAAAGCTTTTGTAATGTCGATGTCTCCTAAAAAACAAGGAGCCACCCACCTAGTCCTAAAGGGAAGGACAACGCTGTGGCTGGAATTATGTCCATGTGAAAGGACTCTGTGCCACTGCTCAATTTTCCATCTCATTAGCTGGCCAGAGGGAGCTTGAGAGGACAGAAAGGCAAAGGGATAGAAGAAACAGAACTGGCTAAAAAAGAAGCCTTCTCAAGCCACCAAAACTTCTCCAAAAGGGTCTTTAGAGAGAGAGAAGGAAGCAGACACCAAATGCTTAGTTTTAGGGCTAGGACTGTACTCAAGTTCTTCTGGCCATTTATTCAGTTCAACAGGAAGCATTTAAAGTCAGTGGGCACATTATAAAATTAAATTATAAACAGAAAGAAATCCATCATGATTATCCCTTCAATGTAGTAATAGTAGGATAAAATTATGTCTTTTTTTGGTTGTGAAACAGTTACAAAAGGTTCTGAGATTATTTACTGAGGTAGAAATCAAATAATGCAAAATCTATGTTTAGAAGAAAGCTGCAATTCAAAGCTGCAAAACTAGGGGGAAAAAAACATCTCCTTACTGTCAT
The DNA here is from genome assembly GCF_031877795.1 of Strix aluco. NCBI lineage: Eukaryota > Metazoa > Chordata > Aves > Strigiformes > Strigidae > Strix > Strix aluco. Next base: position 34,997,528 of record NC_133932.1, on the reverse strand, counting down.
TTACCACATAATAAAACATTAGAAACTTATTAGTGAAAATGATAAAAAAACCACACATACATTGTGAACTAGCCAAGATCAACACTGGCATAAAAAGAAGAGCTTTGCAATGAGAAACAAGGGGAAGCTGGAGTTATTTAATTGTCACACCCTATTTTAGTACACAAGAAGACACAGCAAACAGATGAAAAAATAATCTGCAGATTAAGAATGGACAGCAAAGAAAAAATGAATGCTAATATTAGTAAAAACCATAGCCAGGCATACAACACAGCTAGTGGCAGGGTTGTTCTTTATCTGCCATGGGAACAAACTTGAACTCCCGATGCAAGATGCAAAGCTGCAATTACTATAAAAGCATAAACAACACAGAACAGCAGTCCTAAAGTAGGGTGCAACTACTGAAGGATAAGTACTCCTCAGAAGAGATCAAAATAAAGATAAAAGTGGTAGATCAAGCTAACAGAAGATGTGGGAGCTGTGCTGCACCCTTGTTAAAAATGGCCTGCATGTGACTGATGAGCACAATCAGGACGTCCAGAAACTGAGCAACAAAAATGTGAGGACTCTGGACACCTGCCTGGAAATTCAGACCTGGGCAGGGGTGGGGAGGGATCAGTCTGGGGAAGCTGGACACATGGCAGCGCTAGGTAGGGACAGAGGTTTCTGTAACTACAACAGTACAATTTCCCCAATACAGAATAAGAAACAAATGGAAGAAACCCAGGTGCTCCTGAACATGATAACCATTTCGTATTTCTATCAAATGTTGATTGAACAAAAAGGCGTGATACTATTCTAGAAAGAGATTTGGCAAATAGCAAGAAAGTTATAGCAGGCAAGTCACCAAAAATAAGTTTGGGGGAGTGATCAAAATTGACTCAGTCAGTCTGTATTAAAAATAACACCCCATCCTCAAACCAGATATTTAATTAGCATTTTAACAGTGTATAAGCCAAGGAGCTAGCAACTTCACCTCATGTGAACATGGAACCCAGGGATTTAGATGTCAACAAAGCAACTTTTAAAGTCAAAGTGATGCTAGTATCTCTTCAGTTCCAAAATCTACCTTTCTTCTTCAAAGAATCTAATTCCACAATTTTTTTTTTTTTTAACTCAACATTTAAGATCACAGGAAATTATCAAAGAAACTGAACTAAAAACCAAGCAATACAAGTACCCTATAAATACCAAGTCACAGTTAAAATAACATGAATCTCAACACTGAACTTAGCTGAACTTAATTAATTTTAGAGAGTTGATACTCTTGGTATTTTCTAAAAGGAACTCTGAAAGGTGTCTTGTAAATCTGAAGTAAACAGCAACCAAATGCTCCATGATTCAGGGCCATTTCAAGGGTTTATTACTAGAAAGAGTTAATGTAGCAATCGGACACAGCTTCAGAATCAATTATACACCTTCCTTAAAACTCCATTTAGAAACTTACCCTCTTCTTCTCAATCACAATAAATTATAATATGGACTTCAGTGCAACGCTCCTGGTCAGCTAAAGTCTACTTATCAGAAGCTTGCTAATACCAAGCGTACCAGAAACTACAAGTAAGTTTTGTTCCTCTTGTGACTTTTAGATGTGAATACATTTCATCAAGTTTACTTTATATATTCATTAAGCTTAAATAATCAAGAGTGGAAAGGGAAAAAGAAAAAAACCAAACATGGACAGAGTTATTTTCAAACACCTTTTCTTGCTAGCTTTTGAAATGCATGCGCACACACACGGAATTTCCGTTGTTTCCACATTTGTTGTGTTTAAGATGAAAAACAGAAGACATTCCAATGAAGAGAACAAAAAGATAACAGTAGGAGCAGAAAAAGGGGAAGGTGAGAGGAAAAGAAGCATTCTCCAATCTTGTGATACACAAGCTGGAACCACAGTCAAGAAACCAGTGCTCCTCTCGCCATGTGAGTACTTTTCACTGGTAAACATCTCCTTGAGCACATTGGAAGGGGATGCATCGTTGCACTTTGACAATTCAGGTCATCAATTCCTCTCCTCAAAGCAATGAGCTGCCAGTTTTAAGATACCCTGGAACTTTCTCTGAACTTTTCAAACTTTCCCTTTGATTCCTCAAGTGTTTGGACTGCAATTGCCCAACCTCAGAGATCCACCTTCAGAAGACTCCAAGATAAGCAAAATGTAAAGCCAGACTTAACTGCGCAGCCTAGTCTAATCAAAATCTGCATCAAGTCATCCTTAGACAAGTTTAAAATAGAAATCCTGTGCACGACAGTATTTTTAGATGTATTCAGGATTTTAATCGCCACAAAGAGCAGAAGTTTTGCTCTTTCTTCCTCCCCATCTTTTAAAATTACAGCTGACTGTTACAATTTACTGCTTTCTTGAGAAAGCTGGTTATGCCTCCTCTGGATAAGAGGTCTTGTGGTGTAATTCTACCTAGTAAGATGTTTAGTATGACATAATCCCTATGGAAACAGGTTGTGGATGAAAAATAATGCATACAACCCAGCACCAGAATTAAGCTGGAATTTAAGTGTGGAAGCTTACTTTTCAAGAATGTCGCCTATACTACCAAATTTCGCAAGGCAAGACTAATTTTAAGCAAGAATTTTAATTCTTGATAAGATATCTCTTCTCTCAAATAAGCTCGCTCTTTCAATCTCTCCTCTCTAACTCAGCCTTGTTTCCATCTCCACACACTGCGTGTATGGCTCCCCTATTATTTTCTCTCATCAACTTATTTTAAGCTTTTCTATTCACCCACATATTTAACACCAGCTTGGAAAACTTTCAGACACTGACAGAAATGGTCCAAAAGTGATGGCTGCTATTCCAAGGCAAGCTGAAGCCCACCATCCCCTTGCCCCAAGTGTTTGAAAGGAAAAGGTTGCCTGAACACAGAGCTAATCACTCCTTCAACTGCCTGGCACCTCAGAATCACAGAATCATCAAGGTTGGAAAAGACCTTGAAGATCACCTAGTCCAACCATTAACCTAACACTGACAGTTCCCAACTACACCACATCTCTAAGTGATATGTCAGCCCGACTCTTAAACACCTCCAGGGATGGGGATTCAACCACTGCCCTGGGCAGCCCATTCCAACGCCTAACAACCCATTCTGTAAAGAAATACTTCCTAATATCCAGCCTAAACCTTCCCTGGCGCAACTTGAGGCCATTACCTCTTGTCCTATCGCTTGTTACTTGGTTGAAGAGGCTCATCTCCATCTCTCTGCAACCTCCTTTCAGGTAGTTGTAGAGGGCAATGAGGTCTCCCCTCAGCCTCCTCTCCTCCAGACTAAACAACCCCAGTTCCCTCAGCCGCTCCTCGTACGACATGTGCTCCAGACCCTTCACCAGCTTCATTGCCCTTCTCTGGACACGCTCGAGTAATTCAATGTCCTTTTTGTAGTGAGAGGCCCAAAACTGAACACAGTCATCGAGGTGCGGCCTCACCAGTGCTGAGTACAGGGGCAAGATCACTTCCCTGTCCCTGCTGGCCACGCTGTTTCTGATACAAGCCAGGATACCATTGGCCTTCTTGGCCACCTGGGCACACTGCTGGCTCATGTTCAGCCGGCTGTCAATCAACACCCCCAGGTCCCTCTCTGACTGGCAGCTCTCCAGCCACTCCTCCCCAAGCCTGTAGCACTGCTGGGGTTGTTGTGGCCCAAGTGCAGCACCCGGCATTTGGCTTTATTGAAACTCCTACAGTTGGCCTCAGCCCATTGCTCCAGCCTGTCCAGATCTCTCTGCAGAGCCTCCCCATCCTCGAGCAGATCAACACTCCCACCCAACTTGGGGTCATCTGCAAACTTACTGAGGGTGCACTCAATCCCCTGACCTAGGATCATCAATAAAGATGTTAAACAGGAGTGGCCCCAAAACCGAGCCCTGGGGGACACCACTCGTGACTGGTCACCAACCTGATTTAACTTCATTAACCACAACTCTTTGGGCCCGGCCATCCAGCCAGCTTTTTACCCAGCGAAATATATGCCCATCCAAGCCACGAGCAGCCAGTTTTGCCAGGAGAATGCTGTGGGAAATGGTGTCAAAGGCCTTACTAAAGTCAAGGTAGACAACATCCACAGCCTTACCCTCATCCAAAAAGCAGGTCACCCTGTCATAGAAGGAGATCAGGTTTGTCAAGCAGGACCTGCCTTTCATAAACCCATGCTGACTGGGCCTGATCATCTGGTCGTCCCGCATGCTGGTACTCCATTCACTTCTATGCAACTTGCGGAAGGGACACAAATCAAACCATCGTCACACTGCTGCTGTTACTGTTTGCTTCCCTGGATGGCTCAGGGACAAAATCAGTGGTATCATCAAGGAGAAGGGCTTCAGTGTGTTGCAAACTCAAAAAAATGACCACAGCTCACAACCCAAGCCGCCCCGCTGCCATGTGATACCGAGCCTGATGCTTTTCCCGCAGGGAACAGCTCGCTGTCTGACATGGCACATGTGCAGGCAGCTCTGAACCCACAGAGGTTCTTCCAGTGTAATTGCTCTGGGCATAATCAGCATTTTTCAAACCAGCTTTCACACCTTTGTTAACTGGGAGAAATCTGTGCAGCGTCAAAGGAAACGGGCACTGAGTGGCTTACAGAAGACAAACACTACTTTGGTTGAGTCACTGCTGCAAAGGCCAAACACAGTTAATTTTCACATTCTCCAGGATGGAGGCTTCCAGCCTTGGAGTGCCAGCAATAGTCCAACGTTGGAAAAAATACCTGCAACTGTCCAAACAATCCATTGTAGCAGTAGGGTGTCAGGATATATTCCAAACAAGTCCCCAACACTCCAGACCTAGGTTGTACCACTAGCACCACCCAGACTAGTCTAAGCCACTGAAGAGCTCCCTTCTATGAGAAATCTTTCAAGGACCAGAGATCTGGTTCCTAACACGCAGCTGCGACACCCATCATGCACATCCTTACTGCCACAGAAGAATAAAGAAGAGTCAGGACTAAGAAAAAGCTGAATGTGGTTAGTAAAAAACTTTCCAAAGAGTCTGTGAGGACCATAGCCATAATTTTCAAATCCTCATGCTTTTGTAGAAAAGTAACTATCTTTGAATCTGAATAGTGTTTAAGGTGGAAGTCACACTGTTTTCACCAACTGGTGCACACAAGTGACAGCAAAGCTTGGCAACTTCTTCCTTAAATTCTCCTGTATGCTACAGCATATATACTGGGATACTCAAAGCTAACTTACAAAACTAGTTTCATGGATTGGATAAGTATTAAAAATAGTTGCTGACAAATTAAAGGGTTCTAAACATCATGACCATGCAGTCAAATTGTCACCTTATTCCTATCAGTCTACAAGCACCTCAAAAAAAAACATCAAAAAAGCAAATCACAAAGTACAACTTGATTAAACGTGCTTGCTAGACAGGCAGGAAGCAAGCACAGAGCTGAAACCTCCTGGCTTGTTCACTTTCCTGGCATGAGAACATGCACAGGGCAAACTGGGACAGCCACATCCAAGGAAGGAGAAATCACTTCAGAGCCAGCAGGCAAAGAGTACTCATTACCACCATCTCCTTGGGTTTTTCCAGTGAACCCTCAAAATAAATGCTGCTGCAGCATTTATTGAACCTGCCCACAACTTGCCTGGGCCAGGACTCCACACCCAAAGAAACGCTAAAGTCTCAAACATCAGTAAACTGGGGATTGACAGTCTTTGCTAACTAATACAAATGGAACCAGCTGGTGATGAGGCTTCTTGAACCTCTCTTAAAATCAATGAAATGGACAGCTGCTCATTGAATAATCACCTAATAAACTAATTAGATAACCAATTAACAGCTAACTAATGAAAACACAGGAGTCCCACTCCCTCCCAGAAATCACAAATCCAAACCAAGTCTGCAGGCAGGAAACTGCTTATTTTTCATCCCAAATTCAAAGCTTCCTCTCCAAAAGTGTTTTTTATCCATTCCTTCAATAAACAACAGCAAAGCTTCCACTTGCCTTTTACAACACAGCAGCAAAAGAGAATACCAAGAATAATTTTGATGAATGCAGCATTTCCTCTGCAGCTGAAAATATGAGTTTAGTGTCCTTCTCAGTTTTTGCCAACAACCCATCTCTAAATCTTAATCCCCAATCTACAGGTGATTAAACACCAGGCCTGCCCCCTCCCTGTTGAACCATCATCACTGGACAACAAAGAAGTCATGATTCACTCCATGCTTTCCACAGTTCAAACATGTCCTTAGCGGGGGACAGGGATGAGGGGGAGAAGGAAGTGGAAGACTCATGTTCGGTCTCTGCTTACAGAACTGTGTTGATGTTTTGATCTTTTTCAAATAAAAATCGTGAGAAGGTATTCTTCCCTCCCCAAAGGCAACTATCTAAGCACTGGCTACCACAAGCTGTTAACTGCTTCCTACAAGGGAGAAGACAGCATCACATGCATCATTCTCAGAGCATGACTGCTGGCATGGGCTCTTTAGAGGATTTGGGCACCAGGACTGATTTCTAGATCACAATCAGAAATAAACACAAGACAGACACCAAGGCATCAAGGCTAGGGCAGTCCCAGAGTGACAGCAAAGCACAACTGGAGGTATTTTAAAAAAATAAATAAATAATAATAAAAAAAAAATCACAATTTTGCACAATAAGCAACAAGGCTGCCCTGCTAAAGGAGGGTTCACCCATACTTTGTTCCGCATGCAAGCTGCTGCTCTGCAAGATGCTTCAGACAGCTCGCCTTGCCCTGACAGCATCCTGAGCTTCAGGTCATAAAAAGATCAGTCTAGTCCAGACCACCTCAGCCCCACCTCCCCACAACATAAGTTGGCCTAGAGTTTTTGCAACCAAACTGCACCCATATTTTGTATTCTTAAATTCTTCTTGCAGTTTTAAAGAATCAAGTCTGGGGTTTTTTTACTTCTCTAACCAAATGCCCACACCCTCCTTCAATAGGTCTGCCTTTTAATAATGGGGAAGAAAGGGAAGTATCTTTATGTATAGGGATGCAAGGCTTACTACAAGTAAGAATACATTAATTATGATCAGGTTCTCCAAAATAGCTTCACAAATATCTATTCTGTTGTTGTGGGGTTTTTTTTCTCTATTTTTATTGAAACTTTGTACAGAAGTTTTAAACATTTCCATACAATACTTTTAGACAGGACAAAATGCCATGGTAAAGGAATGTAAACTGCAAGAAACACAGTCTGAAGTATCCAAATACTCTCTAATAAGAGTTTTAGTTTGAAGACTAATGCAGTAGGCAAAATAATATGCATACAGTATACAAAGAACAGTATACACAGGGCCAGCAATGCTAACTATGAAAATTTTGCATCAGATTTACTTCAAAGATTTATAGCAATATGATAATTCTATACACTAGACCAAAATTAATTTATCATACATCGTTTCTATGACAAAAAGCTTGTCATTAAGGACAGTAGCAACTTACAATATAATTAAGCTGTATTAATCTCATTAACACTTCTAAATCTATATTCCTACTACAATAATTTTTTTTTCAGTATATTGTCTTATAAGATCTTAACAGACCTTTAAATAACACTTTACCAAAAGAGACCTGGATCCATTATAGTGATCTTATCTACATGCCCATTTGGCTTATTTCAAAAAAGAAAAAAAAAAGGGGGGGGGGGGGATAAGGAAAAAGGCAGGTTTCAAATGCTATATGATATCATTTGGTTTTGGTCTGAAATGTATTTTAGTTGAATAGTTAAAAAAACAAAAAGGCAATTCATTAATTGGTATTTTATATAAAATCTGCAGAAAAATACAACAGCAACAAAAAACAAAAATACTTCACAGATATCTAAAAAAACATTATATCGGAGATACAAGGTAAAGCAGCATCACTTTGACACTGTGCTTTAAAAATAAGAAGATAAATGAAGAGACTGCTCTAGTGATATTAGAAAATTTGCTTTCTTCTTGAAGAAGACTACTAACATTTTGCACAGCAACTATTTTTATAACCACCTCATTTAAAAACGTGTATTCATAGACACAGAGAATTGTCATATCATTACCATTTTTGCTCAAAGTGTCTTGACTTTACACAGTGAAACTGATAATGCTAAGTGTCACCAGATGTCACTATACCATGAATTCAGTATTAGAACAGAAGTGAAGCAAATGCCTTTAAACCAACACCATAAAAGAAATAATAGAAAGTGTTTTGTAAACAAAACAAACCACTTTGCAAAACAAGAGAGTTCAGAGATCTCACAGTGAAATCAGAAATCCTAATTATATATGTTTACATTCTAGGACTACTCTTTACCTTAGGCCAATTAAAGCACATTAAACCATTTAATTATATACAAACATTTTCTTAAAAAAAATTTTAAAACATTGCACACAAGTCTGCTTTTTAACATCACATAACAAGGTTAGTTTTATTTTCAAAACAATTACATTTAAGGGCACAGAACATACAGAATACCAAATTAACAGATGAGTATTTTTGCTTCGCTATACATGCTAAATCCAAAGATTTCCTCAAGAAAGCTAGAGCTTGGCAACTCTAACTTCTTCCATGTATCCTGTTCTCTGAAAGGGAGCATCTCCCAACACCTCCTTTATCTTAGGATTTAAAAAAATATATATATAAAAAAAATAAAGCTGTACGTTTTAAAGTTGTAAGCATCTTCCGCTTTAAGTGTTCGCACAGAGATCCGTTGATGGCTCTGCCCACTCCACTGTAACCTTGTGGGAAATCTTTTTCACTACTCAGTTACAGTACTCATGACTTGTATCAGAAGTCTCATGCTGGCCCTTCTGGGATTAGGGTGGAAAAGGGAACACAGAAGTGGAAAAGTAGAAGATACACAAGCGGTATACTGAAGGCCATTTTAATTTCTTACAATCTCGCACTGTTTCCTTTTGGGTATTAGTAAAAGCTAACAGGAAAAATTACAAAAACAACAAAAAAACCCTAAACTTTGGCAGAGAATAGCATCAAACCATTCATTTAAAAAAAAAATTAAATAAGAACAGTCTCCCAGAATGTACTATTAAGCTCTCAAAAAGCCTCTTTTTTTTTTTTTAAATAAAAAGCTTCTAAAAAGTTTCTGGGAGAAAATTCAAATATCTTAACAGAAAAATAAGTTAAGGGAAATAACAAAAAAAGGTGTCATTCCAAAATAAGTTTTTCAAGACTGTCATTCTAAGCTCAAGGCAATAAATAAACCAATCGCTGCCAGACAGAAGCACGTGTCCTCCTGGATCTACCCCTGCATGACTAGCCAGTCCCACCAAGGAGGAGAAGGCCAGGCATTAACATTTATGGAACTGATTGTCCATTATGGGAGACACTTTGTAGTTTTACTGGACCAAAAAGTTGGTGTTTAAACCAAAACGTATCAACCTGGGTTAACCCCTCTTCCATGTAGATCCTGATCAGAAGATTAGCAAAGGCATGTTTACGCTATAAAAAAAATCCTCAAGCAACTTCTTATGCTAAGGTCCATAATACAGGGCAAGGTACTTGCTCACCAATAGACAGTTTGCTTGAAGCCTTATAATCATTACTTTTTTTTCTAATAAAGGCTTTTTATTAAGTGGTTATATGCAAAGAACATTAGCAAGTTCTATGACCTCTAACACATGAAAACAGAATACAACTGATGAGGCTGGCATTAGGCAGAGAGTAGCACATAAGCACATTTTTAAACAACTGAAGAGGAAAAAGCACTGGAGAAATAATTTGCTTAAAAGCTTCTTCACAATAACAGGTCTAAAGAAGGGGGTGAGACAAAGTATTACTTTATTAAGATCCTGACTGCCAATTACCACTGCAATTAATGCGGCAACTCGTTAGTTTAGCCAAAGTGAGAATACATTAACTGGGAGATGGAGTATCTCAGATTCAACAGCCAAAGGCTGCACCATACATTTGCGAAGGATTGTGACTCCCTACCGCAGTCGAAGGGTAATTTCACCATGGATCTGACCATAGTTATACTGAACAGGATCCAGGCATGCTGTCTATTAACTCTTTAAACAGGGTTCTCTTTAAACAGCAAATAACTTGGGGTGGGTGCGGAAGAGAAGAGGAAAAACAAGCTGGGAAAAGCCATTATAAGCAAACCACTCTTCAGAGGGCAATAAAAGCCATGCCTTCAGATTCATAACCATGTAAGGCACCCTGGGAAAAAAGCAAGCACAGATGAAGCAATGGCAGCCAAGCAAAAGGGTCCCTGAGCTAACCTGGCTTCACAGGTTAGGTGGCAATGCATTTGTTAATATTGAGAGCAAAGAGGACTGGTCTGGAAAATCCAAATATCAGCCACTGATAGAAAGACATGCCAAGTTACTAAGGGACAGTGCCTGGTACACGAGTCTCTCTTTCTCTGTGCCAAATTAGGCATATTAGCCAGATCCCAGCCTTTTCAAGAAGATACTGAGACTTCTCTTTACCCTCCAACAGTTATTTTTGATCCCACTAAGATCAAACTTTGCCCTACTTTATCCTGCATAGAAACAATTAACTATGTTTTACACCTTTCTTATAGTACCATCCTTCCCAACTCAGCCCACTAACAAAGTAACTTGAGATGCCATTAACATATTTCACATACTAAGATTTTACCATTAAAAAATATTTAAAATATTTTTCTGAACGAAGCCAGCCACACAAACCATAAGAAAATGTGTCCTGTCACACTGGTATTAACATCAAGACTCAGGTACGGTAACTCTCCTCTTCTACATATATTGCAACATCGCTCCCACACTTATTACTGTATTTCCAGTTAAGAGTAGTCTACTTTCCAGCAGCAACAACTAGACAAAGTGGAGAAAGGTGGGGCATCTCGGCCTCTGTTTAAAGTCTTGGAATGAATGGAATTCAACTGATTTAAAAACACACCAAAACAAACAAAAAACCCACAAAAATGGAAGTTAATAATTTTATCTGAAAATATGTATTATACATCATACTACTAAAAGCCATTTGGACAGCCTGCAGCTTATGGCACCACTGTACTGGAAAGCAAACTTTCTTCAGCAGTCAAAGGCAGGATTAACCCAAATTTCATCTCTAGAGAACTATTTCACCCATAGGGATTGGTTCTTGTTTATGTGCCAAGGAAACACTGCTGGACCCTTGAACTGATGCTGCTGAACTGTCAGCATGGTCCCTCATATCATCTTCAGCCTAGCTGGTTGGTACTCTCCCGAACAAGTCCTGAGACAAGCCTGGGAACAAAGATAACTGGAGGAATTATTTTCACAGGAAGCCTGGATATAACCACTCTGTCCTGGAGGGTAAGGGAGTTTAATGCTACGAGCGCAGCCACACATTGTCAGCTGGCCTCTGCACCTGAAAACAGGCCCTCACTTGGTTTAGCGTAAGGGCAAGAGCACTCAGGATGGCAACATGTACTCCTGCTTTGCCAAGGGGGGGAAGCGGACCAAGTTCTGCAACCTTTTGGTCTGCTGAGCTCCACCAACCTGCTGCACACAGATGTCCTCCACACCTGGAAACTGTTCATCCCTGCCTCAGGCATTCATCCTTCAGGAGAAAAGAACCTCAGCATCTTGAGACCTACTGATTGTCTATGATCGCCTGGGAAAAGTTTCACTTTTTTTGAAGAATCGTAAGGGCAGACCTCAATTGCCGGCACAGATTACGACTGCACACGTTCCTTATCTCCTGACACAGAATCCCTCAGGAGTCATTCCTTAAAAAAGAAGGTTTGACAGGGTGAAAGGGGAAGTGGGAAAAGATACGAGGCAAAATGACTCTGGAAAACAAGGACCGCTTTGACCTCTTTCCCCCACTTCACCTTCCTCTTGTCTTCCTACTTGCTTTTCTCCCCTTATAGACTCAGTATGCAGCAATGGCAGGGGCTGCAGAGTATTTCCTTCTAGAAGTACACAGCAGAGGAGAAGTTATTTTTCAGTGTGCTTACCAAACTGAAGACATGCAAAGTCTCACACTTCTCTTTTTCCCATGTAGTAGAACCTACGTACAGACTTTTTCTCTAAAAAAGAGGCTAACCCTAATTATGTCCTAAAGGTTTGGAGACTAAGAGGCTGAATATATACTCTTCTATTCCAATATACTACAAAACCCAAACAGAGTATTTTTTTTCCCCCCTTTTCCCCCTCTCCTCCATTGCCAGTTTGTCATCTTCAGGGTTTGTCTGGTTTTTTTCCCTTTTTTAAATACAGCAGCTTTTCAGTAATGGAATTTACAGTGGATAAAATCAAAAAGACAAAAATTTTCTTACATAGAAAAGAGAGAGAAGGCTACTAACAGCTATCATATTTTTAAGGGCTACAAGATGAGACAAAACATCTTCCTGTTGTTTCCATGAGAGAAAGGAGAAACTGAAAAAAAACTAGAAGCAGTGAGCAAAATTAAAAAAGTGCTAAGTTGGCCGAGGTAATACAGCTATGTTACAAAGAATGACTACAGTAATGTGCATCACAGCCCTATATTTAAAAAAAATCTTTCGACATAGCTTTAATCATTTAGATTTTACACATAGGTAAATGATTACTTGTTATCTTCACCTTAATGCTGACTGAGCTCTGTAACTGCCTGACTTCAAACACAGCCACCTGCCTGCCTTTGGTATATTTATATATGTATACATGGAAAAACAACAGGTTAGTACTGCAAATGGAAAAAAAAAAAAAGAAAGGACAAAAGGGAAAAAAGAAAAAGACACCACACAACACATTCTGCTTTTAGCAGAGATAGGACAACATGTCTCAAATAGTCTCTAAATAGGCTAAAGTTGAGTTGATCTTACAATTATAGCGTAAACAATGCCTGGGTTGTGGTTAATGTTATTTGAAAAGAAAAAAAACAAACAACAAAACAAACAAAATCTCCAGAGACCTGTATCAACTTCTGTATGTTTAGCCATACCCTTAAAAGTTCACTATTCACTCACAAAGAGAAATAGACAAACATGAATATTCCAAGCGAACAGACACAAACCAGTCCAGTATTTAGTAATAGTTTAACTTTTGGAGTCTCTTCCAGCATTTGTAAACAAACAGTCTCTTCCTCGATCTCCCGAACAGCTCTCTTGTTCATGTTTTTACTTTTAAAGCCACAGAACCAATCTATGAATTTCAAATGTCTCTCTCTATCATCAGTCTCTTCCTCGTGTTTTTTCTCCCCCATCAAAGCTGCTTGTCCGTTCGAATAACAATCAACTGGTGTCTCGACTTCAGAGTGACTCACAGAAATCACCGGGTTGCTGTCATCTCTGCAAGTAACCAGAAGATTGATATCCTCTGGCTTAATATTTTTAATATTTTCTTCCGATTTGCCATTTGGAATGATATGGTTAGCGTTTTCATTGCACTTGAGGATGCTCTTTTCTTGCACTTTGTACAGCTCCCCCTTTGCGGCATTCTCTTTTACGCTCCTGTTTTTCACAGCCCAGAAAGTGGTCGTCCGAACCTGCTCCTTTGTAGGCGGAGGCGTGAGGAGGCTTACTACAAAGGTCACAATCCCGGTGATCCAGAACAGAGCTGTTGCAACATACATGTAATGGATGTTTTTGATAAAGCTTGGCCTAGTATCCGGCTGGTTACACTCTGGAGCACGATAGATAAATGCCAGTATCAACCGTATCGCTCCAAGAACAAACCCGGCCATTCCACCATAGAAAGCCCCCTGCTCATTGCAACGCTTCCAAAAGATACCCATAAGAAACAGAGCCGCCACCGGTGGGGTCAAGTAGTCCGCCACCTCTTGAATATAAAGGTACATCTGACCACCTTGCATTTCTACAATTATCGGGACCCAGGCAATGCTTATAACTACCATGAACGCAACAAAGACTCTTCCTACAATCATCAGTTCTCTAGACGTTGCACTCTTCCGAATGAGTTTGTAGACATCAAGCGTGAATATGGTGCTGGCACTGTTGAATATCGAGTCCAAGTCACTCATCAGTGCAGCGATCATCACAGCCATCATCAGTCCCCGCAGACCAACCGGCACAAGTTTCATCACCAAACGTGGGTAGGCAATGTTAGAGCATCCAGCTCTGCTCCCGCAGACTTGAAAACAGTGTTCCGGATTAATGCAGGCAATATCATCTGCGAACAGTATTCGTGATATCATCCCTGGGACAACTATAATAAACATCGGCAGCAACTTTAAGAAGCCTGCCATCAGAGTGGATCCTTTGGCATGAGCAATGTTTTTTGCAGCTAGAACTCTCTGAACTATGACTTGATCAGCACACCAGTACCAGACAGAAGCTGGGGTCTGTCCCAACAGAAATCCAGGCCAGGGAATATCTTCATCTGTTGGCTCGCGCAACATTTTAAGAGCATCAGGCTTTGGGTCGACATTGCAGGAATTGGTATTGGAAATGTTGTAGGTTAACAAAATAGACGTAATATTTGGCGACGCTAACATGTACCTTCTTTTAACTTCTTCAAACCCACCAACCTCCGTAATACTTATGATCATAAGTGTGAGGGCACCAATAATCATAAGCAGAGCTTGAAGGGTGTCTGTGTAGATGACAGCCACAAGACCTCCAGTCACAGTCAACAGCGCAGTCATTCCAATAAGGAGGATAACTGACAAATAGAGGTTCCAACCTAGTGATTCTTGAATAAAAAGTGCCCCTGAATACAAGTCAACTGAGAGTTTGGTGAAGATATAAAGAATTAAAGACAATGCTGCAAAATATATTTGAATTCTATGCCCTCCAAAACGCTTGGACAAGTATTCAGGCATGGTGTATACTCCCGACCGGATGTAGACTGGGACGAAGACCCATCCTAAAAGCTGCAAAAGCATTAAGGCGTTGAATTCCCATGCACCTACTGCAAATCCACTCGCCGCTCCAGATCCTGCGAGCCCAATGAAATGTTCACTTCCAATATTGCTCACAAATAAAGATGCACCAATAGCTACCCAGGTCATAGAACGCCCTGCCAAAAAGTAGCCACTTACGGTGCTCCGATTGTATTTCCACATGGCAAAAAAACCTATGCACATTACAAGCACGAAGTACAGAGCCACAATGGCAATGTCTGCTGTTTCCAAAGAAGCCCTCATTTTTGTAAACAAAATGACTTCGCACAGCTGACGTCCACTTCTCGCCCCCCAGCAAATGTCTTTTAAGCAACACGTGAACCAGTTAACATATATCAACACTGTGGATCAAATTCTTTGTCCCTTGGTTTGCTGTCCTGATGCTGGTGGTTGTGGTACATTTACTTTCTCCGCTTCTCAAATGGAAATTTGGAACTTAGCACGCACTTTTAATCCACATTCCACAAGAGCATCAGCCTTAACTCAGTTGATGTAGGAGAAATTCTTAGTTGCAGCTAAGTTTAGTGAGGCCTACTGTACCAACCCTGCAAGGCAGCAAAGACAAAAGACAAAGATTGAATTAGAGAAGAATTTCATGAAGTAATGAGAAAAAACTTGAAGTCTAGTAAAACAATGACTGAACACCACAGACTTTTTCCCCCTTATAACTCCTGCTGTATTTATGCAATCCATGAAACACGTAATTAAATATTTGTAGAACTAAGTAGTAATGCCTTTTACAAGTCAACTTTCATGTTTACAAGTACCTTAAGAGACGCAACAATACTGGAGTATTAAATAACCCAAATTCCCCACAACAAGGCAAGGAACAGAAATACATTTTATTTTTCTTTAGTCTCACAAGTCTGCTTCTCAAGCCACTAAACAGGCCTTCCTCTTTCAAGCAATCTTAGGGAAAAAAACCCAAACAACCACTAAGGAGCGTTAACCTTCATTTCCTGTATTGCTCTAGCACTGCACCCCACAAATCTTGATAGACCCTGGCATCCCATGCATGCACTTGAGACACCAGCTGGCTGCTAGAGCTAAAAATCAAAGTGAAGTCACAACACTGTCAAAAAACAACATTTAAGATCAGCTAAAGAATCAAGGGTATTCCACAGGTTTTAAATGAGTTTGTCTCGGGTACAGATGACCACAGGGTTACATTTTACTCTGAAAGCTCTTCATACATATCCCACATAATCACAGTGAAGAAAAAGTCCCATTCAAACAAGTGACAAAAGCAAAACTATGCTTGACATCCAGCTTTAGGGTATTTCTGTCTGCCATGTGCCTTTTGATACCCACTCCCACATGGTTTTAGGATTTTTTTGGAGCACCCTAGGCACAGGAGGGAGAACTGGATAGATTTTGGTAGCAGTCACAGTTGCTAGGATGCCAGGAAGCACTGTTCCCAGCACAATCCATTTGCATCCACACATGAAAAGGATCTCTAACATCGGAGGCAGATTTTACGGCAAAGCGTTACCCTGCCACTCTACTCCTGAACCCCGCTATCACACCCAATTCTACCAAAGCATGTCAGGAAACAGGCACTCATTTAGGCAGGCAGGATTGAAACACTCAGAGAGAAGGGAATAATAAGACTTGCTGGCAGACAACTGGACAGGTGAAAAATGAAGGGGCACTGAAGAGCTGCACACTGGCTCCTACCTCCACCATGGAAATAGGGTACTCCTCTCTCCCATTTATGCCTTGGGAGGTATTATTTACCTATACCCACCCAAAACCTTCTAACGGGTTGAGAGTGTGCTGGACATCAGATTCTTCTACTTCCACTTCCTACACTGAATGGGCACAGCAAGTGAAGGGAAAACCAAGACGAAGAACCAGTTTAGTCTAAAGATCAGAACACAAATCTTTAGTATTCAAGATTACTACAGAAGAGTAAGGAACAGGGTTTGACTCCACTCCCTTTCCCACCCACTGGTAAAGGTAATATAGGCACAAAAAAAAAAAAAAAAAATAAAAAATCACCAGATCTTTTTTCTGACCATAAGGCCTACCAGTCTTAGAAGTCTTACAAGCATCAGCTTCAGGCATTCCCCCTTCCACATTTGCAGAAGTGCTCTGGCACTATGCTGAAGCTCACATTTCCCTATTAATTAATCTATGATTAATGCAAACACCCAGATAACATGTTCTAGTATTTTGGTGATTTCTTGTTTAGCAACCCTGTAGCATATTTGTTTTGTTTAAAAATGTAACTAAAAAAAGTAAATAAAAACATTACAAATTCTCAGATAGACCATAATAAAAACTATAGTTAAGTTTGAAAATGCACACGCTCCCCCCTCTGCCTTACTTTGTGCATTACTGAAGGCAGCAACAGTGCTGATGTAAGAATGTGCACTTCTCATTAAGGCAGATGAATTTTAAAAATACCTTACAGCAAACCACAACTTCAGCCTTAAGGAGAAATTCACAATCATGTTATTCGTACAAGCTGGCTGTTTTTCAAGCGTAGTTCAGAATCAAAAAAGATAATAAGGGTTCCCCACCACCACCACAAACCCACATGAGAATACAGATATTCATTCTGCTGGAGTTATAGCCAATAATGAGAGACTACAGAGACATGGCACAAAATGGACTGATTACAGTGGTGTGCTAAATTTATCTTGCTCATAACCCTCAAACCACAGATGTATTTTAAATTCTTCCATAGAAGAATCCACATTTATCCCCACCCGCAAATGCAGCAGTAGTTAAATGGTCTATTAGTTTAATCCAACACAAAATTATAAACACTTCAGAACATATGATGCCAGATACAAGCATAATATACTATTCTTATTTTTAAGCACTTCTGAGTAACACTTGAATAGTGTTGGATCTTTTACTATAATCACCTAAATTTTCAAATGCAACTACATATAATGTTTATACCAAAACTATAAATATTTTAAGGAAAGAGGAAGAAGAGATTTTACTCAGACGCAGTGGGAAGAAGAAAAACTATTATACAGAAAATTAGAATAATGGGCAAGATAAAGAAACAGTAACAACCAGTATTTTCCCTCTTTTATTGTCCTGCTCTGTTATCGAAAAATGTTAGACTTCAACTTTAGTTCACTTCCCAACATCTTCCTTGTAGGTTAATCAATGACCTTGCAAAACTATACTATACAATAATATGCATAAATCACAAAAAACCTCATCTATTTGATACAAGAGCTACCCAGCTCATAGTATGACTATTACAAGCATGTTTAATCCCTCTGAAAAGTGTGTAAGTAGAAGATGCAGCTGTCCTTAAATTATGACATTTCTCAGTTAGAATACTTGACAAACTACAACAGGCTCATTCTAACCCAAATAAACAACAATACATGAAGTTTCTTGAGCATTTTCCACCGGAAGGTACAGCCAGACCATACGTTTGAAATAATCAGTCTACACCTTTGTAATCAACATCTGAATTTTGCAGGATTCAGCCTGCTTAAGCAGGAATGTGTAAAGTTTTCAGTAGCCACTACAAGTTTCATAGAATCACAGAATGGTTTGGGTTGGAAGGGAGCTTAAAGATCATCTAGTTACAACCCCCTCTGCCATGGGCAGGGACACCTTCCACTAGACCAGGTTGCTCAAAGCCCCGTCCAACCTGGCCTTGAACACTGCCAGGGAGGGAGCAGCCACAGCTTCTCTGGGCAACCTGTGCCAGTGTCTCACCATGAGTGAAGAGTTTCCTCCTTCCATCTTCTAAATCTTTCCTCTTGTCAGTTTAAAGCCATTAGCCCTTGTCCTATCACTACATGCCCTTGTAAAGAGTCCCTCCCCACCTCTCCTGTAGCCCCCTTTAGGTACTGGAAGGTGCTGTAAGGTCTCCCCGGATCCTTCTCTTCTCCAGGCTGAACAACCACGACTCTCTCAGCCTGTCCTCATAAGGGAGGTGCTCTAGCCCCCGATCATCTTCACGCTCCTCCTCTGGACTTGCTTCAGCAGGTCCATGTCCTTCTTATGTTGCGGGCCCCAGAGCTGAACACAGCTCAATGCTTGCTGCACTGTCACTAAATTACTGTACTAAAGTAGCTTCTTGTACCAGTTTCTTATTAGACCTAATTCTAAAATAACCCTGGAACTTTTTTCATTATGAAAATGAGACTCATCCCTCTGAACTTTCAGCAAGTTATGACCTCAAGTCTTAAGAAGGACTTTTGAGATGCCCCATGCAAGTTTAATCTCAAGTTATTAGAACAGTGTACATTGTGGCACTGACAGAAAAAAAAGAAAGACAGTGCTGCTGCTAAAGGACTGTGAATTTTTTTCCCTAAGGCTGTTTTCTGGCTGGATCATATCAAAGACACAAAACAATGTGCTTCCCTCTTGTCTGAAGATAGAGGGCTACAGCTTTGGTGAAACAATGCATATGTCTCTCCAACAGCCTGTCCTTTAAGAAAAGTCTCAAGCAATTCCCTGAAGAGGTATTAGATAATGTGAAGCAGATTTAGGGTGAGATTTTTAGGAGAAATTTGTATGATTGTTTTAAAGGAAAACTTTCTCCACAGTGCTCTTCTAATAAGACGGGTCTTTAAATATGCCAGAATCAAAACTGCTCCAGCCCTAAAGCAACTGTTTGTTTTCTGCTCAGTCTATTTCTCTTTCAGCAGATGGGCAGTTTCTCAGCTGACTTCCCTTTTCTCTTACAGTTAAAGACTCAGTCCTAACGGCCAATGCTTTAAGGGTTAATTTGAGGATGCAAACACCCACATATCATACAGGAGTGTCTACTGCTATCGTTTGTTAGCAAATAAAGTACATACTTAACTTTGTTCACAGACTTAAAGTAGTTTTGAGGTTCTTTCATAGAAAGATTTTTCTTCTCCACCTTCTTCAAGCAGGGGTACGTTAACTCATACCAGTAGCACTTTACCTACTGAAAAGCTCACTTGCGTTGAAAAAATATACCCAGATTGCCAGGCTCAACACTTACATGGAAAATACTAACAATCTCTCTCCCAGAAGGAAAAAAAGAAGTCCCATGCCTTAAGCAGGCCTATACAACATTCAACCCCTTGAGTCTGTTGTCTGGCCTGCTCACACTGCAGGCTACCTGCTATAGACACGCAAGTGAGTTCCTACCTGTCCACAGATCAGTAAACACAGGGTTGTCTGACGCTCCCTATGTCTCAGGAAAAAAAAAGAAAAAAATAAAGAGGAAAAAGCTTCGCTCCATTTACTGCAGCACTCTAGAACACAAAAAAGGGAGCACAAGTGTTCTTCATGGAATAATTTATACACATCATCTTATCCTTATGTAGTACATGCCCTTGAAGAAGTAGGGGCTATCCTTGCCAGCTGCTCAACAGAGCCCTAAACATCCAGGACCACAGTTTCAAGACTTTCCCTTGTAAGCCAGGAGCTGGGGAAGAGAAGCCAAGCAGGAATCCTACCTGAGACAAACAGGATATGTCATAGGAAGCAGGAAAGCTCGGAGGCAGAAATCGACCTGTAGCATCTAATAAATAACTTGAGTTAAGGTCTGGACTGGCATTCCAAGCAGCTCAACAGGCTGAAGTAGAAGAGTACCACATTTACAAGTTACCTGAACCAGCAGTCACCTGACTAACCTGTTTCCCACACGTGCTCTGCTGCCCCAAGGTGGTACTGCACCGACACGTCTGCTGGCCTTGGAGAACTCAGGTGCTGCAGAGGCAACTCTATAAATCATCACTACCATAAAAGTCCAATTTGAGGTGCAAGGTTCAAGTCAGTCACTCAAAGAAGTTGTTATGAATACATAACTCGCTTTTTTTTCCTGGGGTTTCAGGAATCACTTCCGTTCTGGTCTTCACTTTACTGCAGCATCAGAAAAAGAAGCTTGCTCCACAATACATTCTTCTTGATTCTTTTCTAAGGGACTGCTGAAGGAGACATGAGAGAAGTAAGTAACCTCACAGCATGCAGTTCAGCAGAAGAAACAGAGAACTACACTGCATTTGCCCATCAGAAATATAATGCTACTATGCACTATTACAGAAGCAGTAACTGGAGTACTGTAAGGCCAACAGAAGCTGAAGGGCACTGTGACTGATAGTCTTAAGAGTAGTGTATCAATTCAGTTGTTTTGTTTTTAACCATTCTTCCTCCCCATCCCAAGTGTACACACCTATTTAGGTCTCCCACCAAGTCATAAATGAAGGAGGGGGGGGAAAAAAAAAAAAGGGCAGAAGAAAAAGGATGCCGCTTTATTGCAGGGCTCATTCAGTACTCTGTAAACACAACAGAAGCTACAGTACTGCTGAATTGCAAAGCAAGAGGAAGATGGCGTAATTCCTGAAACCTACACCACTAGCAGTGCATCAGCAAGCCACTTCATGCCACTGCCTGTGGCATTCACGTTTGGATGGTTTCTTTCTCCATGAGTCAGTCCACAGCACTCTGTCAGGAATAGTGGATTTATTTGCTTCTACCGTTCTTCCAAAAACTCCAAACACCTAAAGGGGAACTGTGCAGGGGGTGTTGTTGAGGTGGGGACAGAAGAAAGGACATACAAAGTTCCTTTTTATTTGTTAAAATAAAGAGATAACAGAACAAAAGACTATATTCTCCATGCCTACCTAGACATACTGTAGCCATCTTACTCGGGTCTCAAGAAAGACTAGTCCATCAGCTTATGTTAAACTGACTATTAGTTTAAAGAAAATATGTTGTAAGTACTTCCTTTTCTCCTTGTCAGCCCAGAGAATTGGCTGTTTACACAGGTGACAGATGTTATCCGGGTTCTCTGAAGAGAGCAGAAGTACAGCTGCTGCTCAGCACCACTGAGGAACTGGGCCACTCTTCCCTGGCAAATAAGCCGAATCATTCATGCCTCTGCTGTAACCCAAGCAGATGACTACCAGAGGCTCAGATGCTCAAAGACAGGTTGTCACTATAAGCTGCTCCATCCCTCAGCAAGGAAACCATGCTTTTCTTTGCAACTGCAGACAGATGACGTTCTTCCTTCTACACAGGAACTGGAAGCAGAAGAGGAAAGAGGGTACTGAGAAGGCACGTGGTCAACAGTAACTAAGTAAAGAGCACAATAGGGCAAACAGGGAAAGCAAGCCATTTTAATGGAGGTGGGAAAGGGTGTCTCCCCCAGGAGATGGCAAAAAACACAAGATCCTGGCATCAGGTAGAATTTTCCCTGCCAGGTAAGTGTGTCGAGATGTCGAAGAAGCTGCAGAGGAACACTGAGCCCAAAGACTCAAATTCCTTCTTGTGGCAACCTAAAGTTGAGAAGCAACATTTTCACTGCCACTGACAAGTACTATTTACCTAAATAACTTTGATGAAGTACTTAGTCACTAAGAGCAACAGCAAGAGAACGGGTAAAACAAGCATAAACATGCAAGTACTTGATTTCTGTAGAGGATTTGAGACCACATAATCAAGTTTTCTGGATGCAGAGGACAAACATTATCACCCTATTAGAAGCACGCCATCAGAAAGTCTTATAAAATCTCTACCACTACTGAAGATAAGACTTTTCTTTAGCTGGTACACAGATGTGATTCAGCTGTTGGTTATCACCATTCAGCAGTAACTAATGTAACTTGCATACCCCCAGCCTAGAAAAATGTGCTGGTTCACCCCATTTGAAGAGGATTTTGACTAAGAGAGTGCAGACCTCAGAAGTTAGTCGGGGAATGAGAAAGGAGTAGTGGAAGTATCAGTTACCATGCAACTGAGCAATATACAAGGAAGAAATTCTTCCTAGAATTTCTAGGGAGAATAAAAAATAAAACCAGTCTCATTAAGCTTACTTAGGACTTCCCCAAGTTCCCACCACATTTATGGCTGCCCACAATCTTTCCAAGAGCATAAAACATCAGAAGTTTTATTGAAAGATGAGACAGAAGTTTCGGGGGCATACATAATCCTAGGATTTAAGTTTGAGGCCCTCCAAGCTTCCTAGTCTGCTGGGCGCTCTTCTGAGATTTCTGGATTTTGGTATTTTAAGACACCGAAACAAGGCTTAAAGTTATCTTGGTTATAAAACAAATAGTGCTATTCTACATCAAGCTTTATAATTACCTACATTAAAAGCTACCAAATACTGATTTATTTTTCTAATAGTCTCAAACACATCAACTCCGCTGAACACATTCCCCTCCTGTATCCATGCTCTGCATGTACTTTTGTTTTTAATTATTCCTTAGATATTTGCATAACTGAAGCATAAGGACTGGCTTGCAAGTGGACAAATCAGGATTAAAAAAAGATGTGAGAAATAGCAGAACAATAGTTTCTATGTAGCTCCTCACAATCCTATTTCTAGGGTTCATGAGCCTTCTTTTACACCATCTACTTCTTTCCCTCCCCACTCCTCACCAGGGGTGATGCATTTTCTTTAGCATCTCATTTCCAGCACCAGTATTTGCACTAGTGCTTCCACAGTGCAGGTCCTTCACTTACACAGATCTTGCCTTACTTTCCGTATTTTTACTTCCCATCTTTCTTGTTCTACTTCTACATAACTAGTTATATTTTCCCTATCTGTCCTCCCTTTTATTTTTCCCTTCTTTCACCTTCTTATCAACTCTTCTACAGAATGCACACCAGAGATATTCCTGCTGGTCCACTGGGCACGTGGTTTTGAAGGGAACAACCTGGTACCAGTGGTTCCTGCTGCTCTCGGATAAGCAGCACAGAGGCTGGTATATGCAGCTCTATCAAGCAACTGCTTCCACATAAGCAACTCCTACATTGCCACAGACTTGTAGCAGAGGTCTGGGCAGCTGTCACTCAAGGAATTATAGCCTGCTCTGGCTGGAGTCTGATGAAAAGCAAGGTAAGTTACTTGATCAATAATCAACAACCACTGAAGTAATTTTTGGGTGGAAATTGCCAATGTTATGGCTCTGGAATAAGGGAATTGGAGAAATCAGCTCTTGAAAGAACATATAAAGAAAGCAATCCATCATTACAAAATATTGTATATATGATGTATTAGAAGAAAGCAGACATACACACATTCATACTTGAATTAATTTAATGGCTTATTCTAAGTGATAAAATGGACATCTTGAAAAGAGTCAATCACTTTTGAGGGGTTTTATAATAATGGAGAGCAATAATACTATTTTATCACAACAGGTTCACTTTCCTTGTTTATCAACAAGGTTAAAGGGATAGACAATCTGCTCTCATGCTGAGGTTTATAGGCATCTCCCTGTTCATATACATGATGCATCCACACGTACACATCACACAGTGAACAAATGAGGAGAGATACACCGCCAGTAGAGAAGAGCACATTGCTAAGGAGGTAACGGGGGCAAAGAGGAGAAGTCATCTCTTACAGGTTAAGCTGCCACTGCTGCCCACCTGAAGCAGGACTAGCCAAATCCCACTGAAGCCTGCCAGTCCCAGCAGGGACACAAGGGCCTGCCCGCAGTCCCGCGCCTCAGCGCTCAGGCTTGCAGATCTACAGCTTAGTGAACAAGAGTGGCAGAGTTAACCCAGGCATCCCATTACATACACTCATTCAAGCACATCACTCAACACACTGCAGTCTCTATAAACCAAGAGGCTTCTGAGTCCCTTATTCTTTGCCATCAACTTAGTACTCACTTTGGACAACTTTGCCAAATTCACCTAGCTAACAACCTGCTATAAAAAGGCTTAAAATATTTTGTAGAAGCAAATAATTCCTACCTTCCCCCATACCCAAGCTAGGCACATATCCCACACTTAGCAGAAACTTAGAAGACCACTCTCAAGTCTTAAGACTGAAAGTGGCAAGCGTCATCCAAGAGGGTATCATTCCCAAATGCTGTCTGTATCACACACTTCAAAATCCAGTTATTCTTATGGAAATGATTAAGGCAGAAAACAAAAATCTGATTCCTACAGGAGAGTCAGCGCTAGATCTTGTGGTTTTCGAACCTTGTCTTTTAGTTCTAACTCTTTGGTCTTCTTTCCAGCACCACCCCCAACACAAGGGTCCTACCCTGCTAGGCACAATACTGTGAAGAAGAGCCTGTTTCAGCCTACTAAAAAAAGTCAAAGGAAATAGAGGAAAACTTTTGTGTAATTTTAACCTGCTAAGTAGGGAAGAGCAGCAGGGAAGATGTAATATTGGACTGTAAAAACAGGTAGGTTCACCAGAAAGGAAAGAAAATAAAACCAGCATCTGCCTGCTTACTGCTCTCTTCGTTCTCCCCCCATTCTCTCCCCCTCCTAGCAACTAAGATATCAAAAGCCCAATTGCTGCAGCTGCCTACACAGCAATTAAGTGTAATAGTCAAGATGTCAAGCAACACTACTGCCCATTACTTTGGCTTTCCTAAAATAACTAACGATCTCCACAGCAGGAAGGGAATTTTTGAAACACGGCAACCCACTCCAAAGGCAACAAACAGATGCTGAAGACAAGTTACGTTGTGTGAACATGCCAGTCAAAGCGAGAGCTCGGATTCACCGCACTATTACGGCAGTGGGTGAATGGGTCCCCTAGTCTGGGTATTTGCTGAAACAAGGTAATTAGGTTTTTGACTACTGACACATACTAGGTATTTGTCTTTTGTTACAGGTGAAGTGGGGGAGAAAAGTACACTGCTAATAAAATACTGCTATGTTTCCTCATTTTTAGTGAAATACTCTAATATAAAGTATTTTCAAACTGTGCATTCGCTTCAGTTCCAGTTACAAAGTTGATTTATTGAAGACGGGTGTCCCAGCTCGCACGAGTCGAGCAGCAGCAAGAACAGCATGGGAATAACGCCACTTTCTCTGTCCTAGGTTCCCCAGGCTGGCAATTTTCCTTGGAGGGTGTCTCGCATTGCCGCCCTGTGGTCAGTCTGTAAAACAGCATCAGAGCAATAGGAAGCCATTTCCAGCTCTTCCTTCCCTTTCCCCCCCAACACTTCCTTCCCCGGGCTCCCAAGGGAGTTTTGGCAGGACAAGAAGGGTAGAAAGAAGAAGCCTCCCTGAAGACCTCTCCTTTCTCCAGCAAGTGACGACAACTGCTAATTCACTAGCGGGTCACTACCCTTTCCTGCTGAAGGTCCTGCTCTGCCATAATCCCTCCGCTGAAAGCCAAAGATGACTCTCCTGGGAGAAAGTTAGAAATAATTAGAAATTCATCTTTTGCTATGAACAGTAAAGGTTAGAGCATGAACAGCTGTGTCTTCATTTTGCACTTCTACCTTCACCACAACTGTAGTCTTTGGCTCGGGCTCTTGAGGGTAGGCAACGTGTCGTTTACATACATCTGTGCACTGCTGATAACACGTCTACCATCCAACCCCAAACTCACTGTACTATTTGCTATTTGCATGTTGGAGTGCAGAAAGCCACACAGGTGAGCAAAATTCATTATTTCCATCCTAAATTCCAGTCACTTCACCGGCCTCATACCTTTCTTTTGCCAAAGCATCTCCTCCATATACTCACACACAGAATAACACAATCCAAGTCCCTCACTGCAGCTACTCTTCGAGTACAGTGATACCACACAGAGGTAGTTTTTCATTTGTTTACTTTAGGGGTGCTTTTGGGGTTTTTTATTATTGCTTTCCTAAGAGTCACTGACTGGGGTCTCTGCTGATCAAGGACTCTGTCCCCAGGCAATTTACAAATACAGTATTTCTAGTCCCAGTCAATTACCTGATCATCTGCTACCTACAAAATGGGACAGAGAACAGCTGCTCAGCTTTGACTTCAGAATAAAGTCACAAGCTTTTGTGAAAAGTGCATGCACACAACTGGTGACAGTTTGAAAGTAAAAGTTTTCCCCCTTTCCCCCCTCCTCCCCCAAGCTCTTGGGCGTTGCATTTTTAAGACACAAAAGGAGAGCTGCAGAGGCTCTGAGGAAGTCTGCCAAGAAGCCAGGGGACATGGGAGCTTCAGGCAGGACTGCGGGGTCATGCCTGCCCTGTAACCATGTCAAGGCTAGTTGGGTAGGGAGGAGACCAGCTACACAACAGATTCCACGGTTCACAACAGAAGCCGCATGCAAGAAAAGAATGAGGAGGGATCCCCAACTTGAACACAAGCAGTGCTAGGGACCAACAGAGTTTAAAGTGACAAAAATGAATTTGAGGGATTTATTCTGCCTAGGTCTATGAAAACACCAAGGTAACTATTAAAAACAATTGTGGGTGGAGGAAACCCCACAGAATCAAAGTTTGCCTCTGGAGAGAGCTGTGAAAATCTACCAGACTAGCTCTGAGGTTTGTGCTCAAGCTGCCAGGGAGCTCAGAGGAGTTAACAGCCCTAAAGGGCAAGACAGAGAGGCAGCAGGGCCTTACGTGTTTGGTGGGTTTTGGTTTTTTTTTGGCAAGGCAGGGGAGCTGTCAGAGATGAGGAAGGATGCCACAGACAGCAAGAAAAGAGACAGCACTTGCTCAAGCCTCAAACTAAAGTAGGCACCGGAGCACACAGCCACCACACAGAGGGACTGACACAGCAGGACAGTGAACACCTGCCCAGCATAGCTTCATCAGGAAGCACTAGTGCCAAGAAGCAATGCAATTTATTCAGGACTGTATATGATCTCTCCAACTTCTACAGGAAGGAGTTATATAGTCACTCCATAATTTCAGACTGTTCTATTAGCCCCATATTCAGGTCTCTGTGTTCTGACTAATTTAAGTTAGCATTACAGTCGAGATTATGCACTGCTATGGGGGTCATTAGAGCAACTCCTTTGCCAGGATTCAGCAGCACCGTAGCGTATACCACTACAGAAATTCTTTTCAAGTGTTCTCATTACACAAGAAAGCCATCAGTAGTAAGATACTGGAACACTAAAAAGCACCTAGATCTGGTGTACTGTCAACAGCAACAAAAAAACAGCATCTAGACTCTCTAAATTTTAGAGTTACAACAAGGGCAGGTTAAGAACAGCAGTACACCTGAACCAAAACTTAAGTATTTTAACATAACCACAGAGCAAAAAAACACCTTTAAGATACATCTATCAGGAAAGAATATACTAGTGTCAAACTTCAAAGAGGAAAAGGTTGCAGATGTTAAATCTTCAGGGCATTGATGCTCATTAGAAGCTTCTTACTGCTAAAAGCTTATCCCTGCATCTCTGAGCTCAGCTCCTAGGAACCAAAGACAGCACTCCATGGCATCCTTTTAGAGTAGTCAGGCTTTTGTGTCTCCGTATTATGTCAGATTTGCTATGCTTTCTGTCCTGCTCTGCATTTATAGCCTCTGCACAGCATAATGCATCTCCCACATTAACAGCACGTATACAAAAAGCATCTCATCACCTTACCTATGGCTTATACACTGATGGGGAGATGCGTGGAGAAAAAAAAAATTTAAAAAAAAAAAAAATCACATGTTGACCACCCAAGTCCAAAAGCAGCGTGTTTTGTCACAGCGAATGCTGCTCCATGAGGCGGTGCAGCAGTGTCACCAGATTTTTTTCCCTGTTGCTGTATTTCTCCACTAGAGGACTCACCTGAGGTCTACTACAGCTTCTGCAGTTAAGCCAAGTTGAAAAAAAAAAAAAAGCCAACCCTGACATGTGGATGGTACATGTAAAATGAATGGAAATGTACTAGTATATGCAGCACATGTAATACATGAAGACATGCTCCCGTAACTACAAAAGAAACACAGCAACGCTACTTAGCTTCCTGCTAGCCTATGACAAATATACATGTTCATTTAAATAAAGGTTAAATGCGAGAGCAAGCATGTCCACGCTGGGTCAGATCAGAAGGGTTACAGCCTAGCAGAAGTGCTGCTACATTCCAACACCAGAACTGCATATTAAGCTGGAAAGTAGCAGATAAACAAAGGCTATAGAAGGTACTAGAGAAGGACCAGTATCAGCTATTATTTTCCAAATAAAGGGTCCCATCTACAAAGAGATGTTTCTATTTTATTTTTACGCACAAGTAGGCACACCCCCCCGCACTGATTCAGCTCTTGTAAAATAGAAAGAGCATCATATAACCTCACTCACTCACACCACTGCTTATCATCACGCCGCCAAAAACAGCGGCAACGGCTAGCAACCCTTCCCGTGGGCGATACGGCGAGCCGTATCAGCACAGCTCAACTGGTGTTAGCAACGGCAGGAAAAAAATAAATTTCTTGAGACTTCCCTGGTATAGAGCGGGGCTGGAGAAGCGGGGAGCTGGCACCCCACGAGGGGAAGCTTGCAGGAGCGAGTCCTTGCTTTCCCCCCACCAAGGCTCACGGCAAGGCCTCCTATGGGCGAGGGGACCCAGCGTGGGGCTGCTGCAACCTAGCAAGGCACTCAGCGAAGCCACCGCAGGTGCGGGGGGGTGGGGAAGCCCACGGCCATGGAAGTGCTCGTGCTGCAGAGGAAGAGGGGGACGTGCTGGCACCAATGTACGGGGGCAAGGAAAGGGCCGAGTTCACTTGCGCCAGGCAAGAGGCGGGGAGGGGGGACAGGGGGGAGAGAAATGCATCTATTTCGCCAAGCGTGGGATCTGCTTACCTGCGGACCAAAGGGGAGGGGGGAGAGAAGGGGACTGCGGCTCTAGGGGAGCAACTAAGCAAACTCTCCAAAGGAGCAGGGAGGAAAGAAAAATAAAAAGAGGAAGGGGAGGGAGAGGGCAGAGGAAGGCACACGGGAGCCTGAAGCACGCTGCGCAACCCCGCTTCCGAGCGCGGAGGGGAGGGCGCGGAGGGCAGGGCTCGCCCCAGGGGAAGGGGCCGGCCGGGCCGTCCCCCGCCCCGCCGGGCGCTCCGGGGCCGGGCCGGGCCGTGCGGCTGCGGCGGGGAGGCCGGCACGCGGCGGCCAGGGACGGCACCGGCGGGGGGGACGCCGGGGGCTAGGGGGGGGGGGGGTCTGTCAGGTCCCACCTGGCTCCCTCCCTCCCGTCTCCCCTCCCTCACTCACCCTCTGCATGGCTTTCAGGATCAAAGCCAGTTCATAGCGGGGCATCTTAGAGCTGGCTGTGGCAGGAGGAGCGGGGATGCGGCGGGACAGAGGGTGGAAGGAAGGAGGAGGGGGGGGGGGGGGGGGGGGGGCAGCGGCGATGCCGAAGAGGGGGCACCGGAGGAGGCAGGCGCGTCCCCGGCGGCAGGCGGTGCTGGCGGCGGCTCCTGTCCGCGCGGCTCCCGGACTGCACCGACACCGGGCGGGCGGGCGGGCGGCGCGGCTTAAAGGGCGCCGGCAGCTGCGCAGGCTCCGCCGCGCCGCCTCCTGCCCGCGCCAAGCGCCGCCTCCGCTGCGCGACCGCCCGCCCGCCCGGGGGGCCACCGCCGCCCGCCCGGGGGCTGCCCCGCCGCCCCGGCCCGGGGTGGAGGGGGGGGGAACGGGCGAGGGGGGCGGGAGGGGACTCCTGCCGCCGCTGCCGGGGAGCGGGCCCGAGGCGGGCGGGCCGAACTGCGGCGCGGGCGCCGCCTTCCCCCCCCTGCAGCGGCCCGGGGCCTGCGCCCGCCTTCCTCCTTCCCGCCGCCGCGGCGGCGGCTGTGGCTGCTGCAGGGAGTGGAAATTTCCACTGTGTCCGCCCCCTCGCTCCCCCCCTCCGCGCACACACACACACACCCGAGACCGCACATGGCGGGGGGGAGGGAGGACAGTGCCGGCGGCGCGGGGGCCCCTGCGCCTGGGTCCTCGCCGCCGGCGCCCACGGCCGTTGTCCCCACGTACCTGGGTGGGCTGGCACCGGCAGCGGGTGGCAGAAGCACCCCTGGGCCGGAGGGCGAGGCGAGGGTGCTGTGACGGGCCGGGGTCACGCATGTGGGGCACACTCTGCTCTTCCAGAACCTTCCGCGCCTCGGGGTGCCTCTGCCTGACGGGTGCAGGAGGCTGCAGCCCACCCGAGGGGCAGGGGTGCGTGGCCGGGAGATGGCTGGCCTTGACACCTGGGCGCTCCCGGCAAGGGAGCTGCTGGGCACATGTTTCCCAGCCGGCGGTGCTCGGCACGCACCCTTGATGTTGCACTCGCAGGCAGCCATCAAGGTCAGTGACACAGATAACCTCTGTCGGCAGCACGTCCAACACTGGTGTCCAGCTGTGGCCACGCCGGAAGCCTACAGCCACCTGCATCCACCAAAGAGGGGCGTTTGGAGAGCCTCGTGGTACATCAGTCCTGTTTGACAGTATTTCTTTTCTCCACAGGAGAGACAGGTCCCACTGGGGGTACCCCTGCCCCTCACACGTCCCCCAGAGCGCCCAGCACGCGGGCTGGCTTTAAGGCGAGCGAGCTCACACCGAGGTTCTGCCCAAGGTTTTGAAGCCTTCATCGCTTGGCCCTGTCTGCTCTCTGAAAAGAGGCAGGGGATGAGAGAGCACAGCCACCATGCCGTGGCTCAAGGGGAAGCAGGGACGAAGGTGAGATTAAAAAACTTCAATGAAATAGCTATCTATGGAATACCAGCCCCACTCCATCAAGAGCATCTCGTGTGGGAACCCCAGCCATGCCCTTCCACTCCAACAAGCAGGGTCGTTTGCTTTTGCTCTGCTTCTACGGGAGCAATACCACAGTCGGTGAAACGAATTGCAGGTGCAGGTATTGCTAGCTGAAAACTTTTCCCAGCACTTTGCATCATGACTTGCACTGGTAGTGCTGTGGGCCTTCCTCATCTTACGCAGATGTGAGTTGGAGGTAGTTCCCGACAGGTGCTGTGCCCCACAGGCACAACAAAGCCTATGTGGGTGCTTGGAGCTGGTTGTGTACTGCTACGAGTAATCGGCTGTTGAGCTGTTTGTGTACTGCTACGAGTAATCGGCTGTTGAGGATGAATTGCCTATGCAGAAGTGTTTACACATATTCCCAAACTCCCACCCCCCCAGTGCTTAGGCAGTAATTGCCAGTCAGCTGACAGGTATAATTTACTGCCTATTGGTGCTTACCACATAGGAGCCCTCCCTGGGTTACTTGCTTTTTTTAATACAGTGTTGTCTGGCCTGAGCTTCTTCCCTGTTCTGAACAGGTGCCTGGTCAGTTCCAGAGGAAATCCACGTAGTTGGTAAGTGATGGTCCCCAATGGAGGTGGGAATGCCCAGGTATCCCTGCCGTACACACCCTCCCGGTGCACGCTGCCAGTGGTGGCACAGTCACGCGTGAGCCACACTGTTCTCTTCCCTGCCACTCTACCAACACTGTACCTGCTTAAAACGCTCCTCTGCCAGAAAAAAGGAAACGCATTCAATCCCTGTTCCTGAAGTCTTTCTCTCTCACACGCAGAACTTTATGCAAATCCCCACATCTATATACTGAAATATCTAGTGCTGCTTTCAAATGCCAATATTTGATTCTCAGTTGGATATACATTCATATTCACCGTTCATACTCGCTTCTAACTACATTCCACATGCAAGCCCTGCAAATACACATCTGCGTGTGGCCAACAAACCCCCCCAGCCCTTTTTGTGAATCCCACCCACACCCATACTTCAGCGCTGCATCTCAAGACCCCGCAAACATAAGACTGAGCCTGAGTCCACTTATGCCTGTGCCTGGGATTTGTTCATGCATGCAGAAATGCTTGTGCATGAGATGTAATAAACACACTCCCAGACAGGCATTCCTATATATATTCAGTGAATGAGATCTGTATGCCTGAGGGTCTCTCATGCATATTAGCAACACAGATACAGGGACTATATCTATCTGTGTCTGAATGCCACACACGTATGGGCGTCTCATGCATCATGCCTACATATAGCTAAGTGCACTTGCTCATGGACTGACTGCTGCATACACTGCGACATCCCATGTCTCCATGGGAGTTCCTAATGCCTTCTCACTTTCCTGGTGTGAACAGGAATTCTCACATACCTGGTGTGAACACCAGGTATGAGCTACCTTGAATCTCACAAGTTTGTTTTTAACTCATAGCACTAACCCAAAGTATCCAAAGACCATAGGAAACTCTCATTTAATATTTGAAAGCACACAGTACAGAGGAAGGTCTGAAAAACATGTAGTGACCATGCCCTAAATTACTCTGTAAGGAAATATAAACTCCCCTAATATAGATAATTTTTTTTTAAGTAACAAATGTAAACTTTTGACTTTTGAGAGACTTGAGTCATGACTTTTTCATGCTGAAGGTTGGGCATGCTACAAAGGCAAACCATCCTCTCTGCATCGTATTGTCTTTCACATCCATCCCCATGCCAGAGAGCAGCACAGAGAGAGCTAATGAATAACATCACTCTTTCTAATAAAGCACAAGATAAAAATATGTCCTCATGCATTCTATATCCATATGTAAATACAGAACCTATTCTGTGAAAAAGCTGTTGGAAATGTTTTAGGGAATTAAAAAATGTCATGCAATATCTCATAGAGTCCTGACAAAGAAGCTAGTCCAGCATGGCAGGATTAAGGGGAAAATAAAATTAAAAATACTGCACTTTTAAAGCCTCAAAATTACCATTAATAGCCTCTCTAAGCACAACTATATTGTGCTTCGGTGATCTCTTTCTTATGATGGAATATACCTCATTTTGAAACAAGTACTCTGTGCACCACAGAAAAGGCAATTCTCTCCTCCTAGTAAAAGCTTTGATTTCTAGCTGTGATACATTGCACAATATCAAACTAAAATCAAGATTTATCATAGGTTTAGGACTAGAATGTTTGCTGTCTTGAACTTCAGATCAGGACAGATTTTCAGAGGTGTTAGTAGAAAACAGGAATTGCCTGTGGAAGGAGTAATTACACTGCCAAGTGTGGTTGTGTTTGCTTGTACTGTTTTTTGTCTATAAACAGGGATATAGATACAGGTACAGATACATGCCTGTTCTCCCTAGTATTTACTCACCTTCTCAGTAAGGTTTGTAGCTGAGCACTATACATTTGAGGTAACAGCAGGTGACCTAGGGAGTACAAAGGCTGCATGGGAATACCTGCATGGTTCTGCAGTCATGGCAGCAACTGTGGTCCAGACATACTCCAAAGAGGTGACAGGGGGAGCTGGGTCAGAACAGTGAAACATCTGAAGTCATCTGGTCCCAAGGGAGCAGATGAGTGAGCAAAGCTGAAGTGAAGTAGATGGGGCTGTTGTAAGCTTGTACATAGGGCTCCTGAGATATCTGGCTGGGAATATGGGAATATGACTCTTACACAAGTGGGCAGGGTTGCCCCTGAAGGAAGGATTGAGAGGAAACAGAACGGAGAAATAAAGGAAAAGTGGAACTGTCAGGGTAAAGTGTGGGCCAAAGAGACCAGAGCAGGGACAAGTGGGGAAGAGTGTGGAGGAGACTATGATGTGGTGCTCTCAAACTGGAACTAGGATCTAATGAGAGGATGTAAAAGAGAGGGTGAGGGGCAAGGGTGAAGTAAGAATGGATGGAAAAAGACTAGGATGGAGAAAGGGCAGTCTTGAAGAAGACTAGGACAGGGAAAGATGGGGTAGTAGGAGGCTGAATGGGTTGTGCTAGAGGAGAAGAAGAAGAATCATGTATTTCAGACCTTCTAATAAAACCACAGATCTCTGGATTCCCCACCCCCACTCACCCCCCACACCAGTCCTCTTCTGTCAGCAAATACCTGTGAATCCCCTGACAAAGTAAATTTGTCTAATATTCCTCCTGTCCACGCACGGATGACAACCCACATCAGCTTCCCTGTTAGCTCAGAGTGGCAGGGAGCTCTGCGGTAAAGCTAAAGACTTCAGCCCTAATGACATTTACAACAATATGATGCTGCATGATGGAAGGGGGTTTGATTTTTTTTTTTTACTGTTTGCTTTTTAAAAAGCTAGATAATTGCACATACAAAATCTGCTTTAAATGAGGACTAGGTTGCAAAATCAATACTACATAATGAGGAGTGTTATTTTCTCCTTCCTCTCCTTTGCATATGCATATGCAATGTATATAATTGCATACTTTTCTTTCCATGGGATCTCTGCCACATTTATTTTTCAGGGTGGAGATGCTTTGGAGCTGTGTCAGGACTACATAGTGGAGGAGGCCGCTGTCTGCAGGAGTTTTTTCACATTTGTTTCACCGAATGGGAGATGTGTAGTAAATGACAGTACAGGATCATGTGAAAAAGGATGAGCTCTTGGTTAAAACAGCTGAGCTCTGCCTTAGGAATTGGATTCAATCCCTCCTTTGCCACATAGTTCTTGTGTGATGCTGGATAAGTCAGTTAAACCACACTTCTTGCAGGTGGCCACAAATTTCATGCTCCTAGTTTCTGGGTATCTGAATTGACATTTTGTGGTCTAATTTGCAGAAGTGCTGAATGATCCCAGATGAAACTGAATTCAATTGGTACTAGATATATAAAGTGCTCTGAATTAAGAACATACCATCTTCTTGAAATATTCACTTGAAATATTAACTGTCTCAAACCAAGTAACCAGAATGTACAAAACCTTAAACTACAGATAATTCCAACCCAAGCCCATCCCAAAACCTTCACACCCAAGAGGTAACAAAATGTATGGCTGGTGACTCTTTTTTATGGAAAGGGGTGGAAGAGGCATCTTTCTGCTCTTCAGCCTAATACCCCAGGAGGTGTCCTGCCCACCACAAACCCAAACCCAAGATGGTGCTGTGACTCACCTGGCCCTCTCACAGAGACCCTCTACAGCTCCTTTCCATGTGTATTAATGGTTCTGCCAGGTGGGACCGTGAGCAAGTCAAATATGGCTACATGGTTATGGGAGTGACAGTGGAGGGGTCAGGGGCTCTGACACGGTCTGGTTCTTCCAGGCAAAGGCACTGGCTCTGGCACACTGGAAATTAATGTGTGGTTGGGAAGGTGGAGTCACCAGGAGGGCTCGGGTGAGTTTTTGAAGAACTGCTGAGTTCCTGTGGGGCCTAGGGAAAAAAGTGGGAAGAGAGGGCTCAACTGCATAAGTAAGGCTTTAAACTAGGAGGTAGACAGGTCAGTGATATGAGTCTGAAGGTAATTGTAACAAATGGTAGTTTATGGGGAATACAAGATGATGAGGAAACATCTATAAATGCTTGAGCAGGCATAAGAAGACCCTGGAAAGAAAGCTGCAGAGCCACAGCAGGCACATCGGTTTCTGTGCACCAGCTTACAGGCAGCAACTTGGTTAAATCTCAGTAAGTGGCTCATTAGCCCTCCAATGTGACCATACACTACCGCAAACTAAGTATAAGAATAAAAGCATAAAAGGAGCCTGTAAGAATAAAATCAGAAAGGACAGGGCAAAAAGTCAATATAATTCGCAAAGGAAAGAGAGAGTAACAAGAAAGTACTTTTATGCATTAGAAGGTAGAGCAAGACAATGGCAAAAAAAATGATCTGCCCTTCGACAAGGATGGAAAGCTAGAAAAGGTGACACAGAAAAAGCTAAAGTGGTTAAAGTCTTTTTCCCCTCACTCCTCAGCAAAAAGAATTAACTATGATCAGTTGACTAACCATTAATGTCTAAGGCTAAATAACAGAAAGAAGAGACTAGACTACTTTGGTAAGTCAGTTATTTACCAGCCAGTCATACCCAACAGAAACCAACTGAGAGCACAAGGGAATCTGGCGGAAGCAATCCTAGAGCCACGAGGGATCTGTTCCCACAGCACTGGGGAACGGAAGACCAGTGACAGGTGATTGCAGTACCTGTTTTTAAAAAAGAAGAAAAGCAGCTTGAGGAATATAGACAGAGAAAACAGCCTGACTTGAATTGCTGGAA
The DNA here is from genome assembly GCF_031877795.1 of Strix aluco. Classification (NCBI taxonomy): domain Eukaryota; kingdom Metazoa; phylum Chordata; class Aves; order Strigiformes; family Strigidae; genus Strix; species Strix aluco. Next base: position 34,961,153 of record NC_133932.1, on the reverse strand, counting down.
ATATATTGAAATAAATAATTAAACAAAGTTTTCTTTTGTGTATGAGAAATAATGAAATGATAAGTAGAGGCCAAGAAAGATTTTCCAGGAACATATCGTGCTGAGTCAAGCCAATTTCCTTCTCTGACAAGTAGCAGGTCTTATGGACAATAGATATTACATATCTTGAGTTGAACAAAGTTTTCAAGCAGTCTCTTGTGATTTCTTGTAAGCAAGCTAAAACGAAACTATTGTAAGGTGGACTCATAGCTGCTTAAGAAAAAAATACTAGAAGAGGAATTATTGTTGGTTCATTGTTGAAGTGGAAGAATTATGGAAAGCAGTTCCGCAGATGCCCTTCCTGGGATTTGTACCACTCACTATTTTTGTTGTGCTTTAGAAGATGGCATATCGAGTATGGCTATCAAATTTGTAGAGAAAGTTCTACAAGCACCTTGGCAGGATTAGCATCTTGATCAATTGAAGAAATGGTCTGAAAACAATAGGATTCAGTGCAGTAAGAACAGGTGTAAATTATTACAATTAGGTAAGAATAAACCCCCAAATGGAGAGCAGCCAGCAAGGCAAAATACCTGTACAAAAATGCCTTGGAGATTTTGGAAGAGCTCAAGCTGACGGAGAATTAACAATGCCATACTGGTGTGAAAAAGAAAGTATTGTGCTGAAATATATAAATTGGCTAGGTGAGATATGTGAAATAATTTCTTGACTTCTACTCAGCACTGGTGAAGTCTCAAACTGGAAAATGGACTGATTCACTTTGGTCACTGAACTTAAGAGAGGAGTGGACAATTAGGGAAGGTACTGAGAGCAATAAAAAGTAATAAAAGTCTTAAAAAACTGACCCTGGAGGAAATCTCAAATAACTGGATTTGTTTATTCTAGAGAAAAGAGGACTGAGAAGAAACATGATAAGAGTCTTCAAATATGTAAAAGGTAGCTGCTCAGTGGAAGGCAATAGGTAACTCTTAATGCTTAGAGGGGAGCAGGGAGCTTAAATAGTATCTAGAGTTACAGTTTCTGCTATATATAAGGAAAAACTTCTTAGTTAGGAGGCTAAGCAAGCCTTGGTGCTGGTTCAGGTCACTGAGTCTTTAGCACTGATGGTTTTAAACACAGCTGAAAAAGGCATCATTTAGATATCGTTGCGTGTGTTTGGGAGGGGGGTACTGGACCCAAGGGCATCAGTTTGTGAGGCAAGTGTACGTAATAACTTGCAGACACATATTTGAAAGGCATACATAGCATCTGGAGCTGGGAGTCGTGGCATCATGAGAGTGTCATCATTGGATGAAGCATCTCTCAGCTGCCAGTAAGTTCTTTTGGGCACACGTAACCTCAAAGCGGGGAAAAAGAAATCAGACCTAATATGCAAACTCTGAAAGCTTTCTGACCCCTAGATCATTTTTGAGGTCTCTTCCTACCTTCTATAATTGTAAATAGACAGAGGCTGTGCCAGAGTGGCTGAATTACTGCTGCAGTGGTTTCCTCTTACAGGTGAAAAACAAGTATTAAGCCTTCGTCAGTAACTTATGCAAAAAAAAAAAAAAAAAAATCTAGCTACATCATGTGCATTTCTGCCAAAAGGAGCTTGAAATCCCATCACCTGGGAGACAACCAAGTACTAGCATTTCTCCTTTATGAGAGGACTGAAAGGTTTTGTCATGAACCTGAAAGACTGTTTTTTTTGCATTGCTTTGCAAACATTTGGGAGACAACAGTCCTTGTCCTTGTCCTGGGGGCCTGCTGTTCTGAATAGCCAAGCCAAGAAAATGGTGTGAGAAGCAGCAAAGGTACAAAGAGGGGGAAATAACATGCATCAAGCTGCACAAAACGTGTATGTCATGAGTGGGAGTAAAACCCAGGTCTTTCTGGGGTTCATACCAGTACCATCCATCTTCTTGCATTGCTGTCATACTGTAACAGTATTGATTGCAACAGTTAGGTTTCCTTTACAGAGAGCTGGTGTGAAGGTTGCATTTTCTGTTGGCAATGACTGCAGACTGTGTATATTGCTAAGGCATCTTTCTAGTGCTGTGAAAGTGATAATGTAATTCTATGCAATTAAAATGACGCCTCCTACATGCATAATGCCTCTCCCTAGCTTTACAGCTGTTCGCCATGTTCTCTGTGAGGGCATTTGCTGCTAATAAACTGTATTGTGGAAATATAATAACATGAACAAGGAAATCTGAACTGATCCAGTTGTTTAATATAATTTAAACCTACATATTCTCAGAGGAATTCCTAACCCTGATTAGTTTAAAGTGATGAGGTTTGATCCCATCACCCTTATAAATCACACATGCAAACCCCATGCTATTATGTTGCTATTAATAGTGCTGACATGGATACGTATGCTCATAATCTTGTAAATATATGAGAAAAACAAAACATAAACAAGCAAATACAATTCTCCCTTGTTTCAGTGGAGCCCACCTGTCTCCTGCTTCCCAGGGGAAGCCTCACATCAAGGCTTCAGATTATTCTCTTCCCAAACTCTAGTTTACTAAAGCAAAGAATGTTCAGCCAGCCTTTGTCTCTGTCCCTCTTACGGAGACAATAACTTCTGCACCAGATTACCATATACCCAGGTTTCTCTGGACACTTACTCTTTTTCCATTCAAAAATTGTGTCTGGGCAGAAAACACAGATTTCATACATTTCTTCAGAACTTTCAGATATCAGACAGTCTGGAATTGTGACTTTGAGCATGGCTGATAGATGTCCAACTATCATTGACTCACCTATTGCACCCAGGTGGATCACCTCTATGCTTCATGCACAGTGAGGATGACACTTCCAGGAAGTGTGAGAGCTATTGTGCATATACTATAGAGTTGATTATCGCCTGTGCAGGACTTCTGATGCAACAGGAGTGTTTTGGATTTACTGTAAATTCACAGACCAACTATACCACCTTGCAGAGCAAATCTAATGATTTCAAAAGCCTCAGATTTAGTGCACGTGTTATCCAGAACATGCACAAGTGTTTTCATCTGAGAAATCCCCATGAAAAAAATAGCCTCTCTAGGTCTCTGTGGGGATATTAGAAATACTCAATAAACAAGAAATTGTTAAGGTTAGAACCTAACTTAAACTCTGCTTTTTCAAAGGTGCAGGGGAAAAAGCAGGTGAGAATCTGTTGAGAAGAGAGAGGAATATTTGGGAGAAATGGTCTATGCCAAGTATGTTTAGCAGGTGAGGGGGCAAATCTACCCCTCCCCAGGCTGCCTGCCTGGCAAGTAAGCTAGCTGTGACATGCTTTACTCCCACTTTGAAAAGTGTTACATATCCCACATCATTCATTCCACAAGATTAAGGAGTTCTCTCTTGGCATGACATAAAGAGTATTCATCAGGCACCTTCTCTGTTTCTCTCTCATGCTGGCAGCCAGAGAAAGATTGTTGTGGGGAAAAGGGCCTTGCCATTAGTCTTGGTTTCTTTATTATGGAGTGGCAGTTTATAATTGTCCGTAACAAACAGGATCACATATTTTTCCCAGTATTAACTTAAGTGAACAGATCTCACTGGAGTCATACTACAAAGGAATTTAGTCCTAGCAATATTACATTAAGAAAGCTATTTAGTGCAATGTGAATAATTTCAATTACAGAATTTTAAATCTTTCGGATAATACAGTTTTTCATGCACATGCAACCTGCAGTAGATGCCTATACTGTTACAACCGGAAACATTCAAGTTCATTTTTTACAGATGACTAATGCAGTTGTTACTCAATTTCTACAATTAATATTTGTGCAAATGTACTATCCTTTACAAAGGCCAGGCTGCTTACAGGTGTTTCATGTTACTGATATCATCTACCTGGAAATGAGATCACCTGGGAATTATGTAGGTTTTAAGAATATAATAGTAACAGTTTTTCTAAAACTATTATGAAATTTCTGGTAATCTGTATTTCTGTCTGGATGGGAATTCAGTAGCAAAATGTCTTTTTGATAGCATTTCAAAACCCCATACAATGAGACTTACAAACTGAAAGTAAAAGCCAGAACATTCGTCTGAACTCCCCCAAGATCTGGAAGATTTGAGAGTTTGGAATAAAATTATAGATTAACATCTGAGTCTCCCTTTATTTTTCACAAGAGAAAGAACCCAGGTCTTGGAAAAGTTATGACACAGCCTGAGGTACACTGCAGTGGAATGACTTTGAGAAGCACTTGGTTCTTCTCAACAAACACAGTTGTGTCACAGAAAAATGTTAGACAGCTTATAAAAGGTTAGCAGCTGGATAAGGAAACATTGAACAGCTCAGTCCGAAATCAGGCAGCACAAACACAGTCACGGTGGGACAGGAAAAACGTTATCAGAGGCTAGCAAGCACACCAGCTTCTGCCACTGTTTAAAGCATTGCCCCTTCATTTAGCAAGGAAGTATGAAAGATTCTGCAAGTCACAAGAAATGCTTTCTCCAAGGTTCAGTTCAGAAACCATTCCACTTCCTGCTAATGAACACACAAACATTTTGACTCACCAGCTTACCTTTGCATCTCACATAGCACAGTCAAGAGCAGAGAGTTGGGCTGCGTCCTTGCCTAACTTTGATCTTTCTGCACTTCTCAAGTCACACAAGAAAAAGCGTAACCTTGGCCAAAACACTTCGCTGAAGATCATCTCTAACATCAAGGTATTTTGGGGTACAAAACTGTTGTTTGGTCCTAAAGTCTTGCAGACTTTAAAATGTGCAGACCACAGGGATGCTATTTGGTGATAGACCAGGATCATGCATGACCTTTAAGAACTAAGACTCCCCTTTTCCTCCTCCTTGCAGATTCAGCTTTGCCAAGACAACTCACCCAGATCTTACAAAACAAAAATTCTTCACGTTTTTGTTTGTTTTCTTCTGCCACGTTAATCAAGAACAGAAAACACTGTAAATGAGCTAGGAAAAAGTGTTCAGGTGGAATAAAATGTTACAAATGCTAAATCATCTCAGCTGATATTGGGGAAAACCACAGTATAGGAAATCTTCACAATACAAAAATACTGATACAAAAAAGGAGAGTAGGCCAATATTCTTTCTGCTGCTAGCGTAGGTTGATTTGGAATGACCTGTTGTGCTCACCCAGATCCATTTCTTTCTTCAAAAATATTAATTTCTCACAAAGTTATCCCAATCAAACTTTCTAGCTAAACAAATGTGTAACACAATGATAATACCTCTGGTTTTGGTATCACTTTGTTTTTACCTGTCCGATTCAACTACAATTTATGTTCTCTTAAGACAAGGAACCGATACAAGTTTACTAACTTTTTTCATGGAATACAATATAATGAACACATATACTAAATAAGTAATCTGCTGTCTCACTTTTTACTATCCTTTTAAAATTTAAGTAAAAAATATAGGATTCTGTGAAACAATTTATAGCAAGCAGTACAACATACCTGCATGGTAAATACATTCAGCTATATATCTAATTCTCAGCAAAAAAAATCAGTTCATGGATCTAGTGTATTTAAATCCCAGGTATATTCAAACCAATCTACATTAAGAACTTTGTGGCTTTCAAAAAGCTAATGAAGATTGTAGTAAATCTTCAGCATAATATACTGCAAGTTCCTCAGTGAATGAAGTGACAGAACAGTACAATTCTGTCTTAGTGACAATTACAGGCCAGTTCTGCATTTGTAAGCATGAAACTTTCAATTAGTCTGAACTTTTAAATGGGATTCCACCATAAAGAAAGGCCTGAAATAGGAATCAGGGCTTCCATACCTGGTTCTCAACGATTTTTACAGCAAAGGTGCTCCACCTAGAAATGAAAGCATACTCTGATCTCCAGACCTGAAAAAAGCATGGGCCCTGAGGATCAGCCCAGGGGTATTTTAGTAGCATGTGCATCATATCCAGTCATAATGCTTGCCTTTTTATGCCTTTAATGGCATCTTAGCTATCCCATTGCCTTCAATGAATTTGCAGAGAGTTAACTCAATGTAGTACAGTAAACAGCTCTGTCGCATCTGTAAGAAGGAAAAAGTTCCAGCTTGTTCAGTCTTTTTTTTATTCATGGTGAAGTAACGAAGCAAAAACCTTGGAAGAAAACACTGCAAGCAAGAATATCCGAATGTGTAAAAATGGAGGACCGGCTATTTCTTTCGTACTTTGAATAAAAACTCAGAAACTTCTCTCAGGACCGCAACCTCAAACAAAGAGACAAAAATGATACAGCCAACAGATGAAAACAGTTTGTGGCATCATTTCTTATAGATAACAATCTGCGTCCAAAATCTCTAACTTCTTAGCTTTCGAGAAAATCAGTAGGATTTGCTTTCTACTTACAGCCCTGCTGGGTCTGTTCTACAATTTAACACACAATTTAACAACACAGCAAGTTTGGTAGGAACAAGAGTATGTTGAATCTGAGTTACTAAGCACAGCAAGTTAGGGCAAGCACGGAGTCTGGCAGCAATGCACACAGCCCTCCCAAGTGTGAGTGTGTGTGTGTACACACACGTGTGTGTGCACACATTATTGTCCAGCAAGTGAGAATGAAATGGGACTGTATTTATGAGGTACCGCAGTGATCCTCAACAGTGCATTCCATCAAAATAAGGATCTTCAGACTTGCTTCAGCAGCTACAAGTGTCTGGGAAAGAGTCACACCTTTTTTAAGTGGTAGGTGATCTAGCTGTCACATTTACTAGGACTTACAATGCGTGCAGGGCAATTACAGTATTGACAATGCTACCAAAAATGTGGTGAATCAGAACAGAACTTTGCTTTCAGAACTGTATATTATATCAGCAAAATGTGAGGATCTATGTACAGAAGTTAGGATTAAGTAAGTCACAGAGCAATTTCTATCAGCAAATGTGTGTGAAAAACAATATGCGGAAGATACAGCAAAACAGATGACAGTTGCAGGAAAGTAGGAAGTCAAATAGCCCCTAGCAGCGATGTTATGAATGCTGATACACAAAAAAAATTATTCTAGCAATTCCCATTTCCGCTGGTGAAATTAGATACAAAAAATGGACACCGTGAAACAATGAACTGTATCATTGCTTTATGGGATGTGGAATTGTCTGTATTGTGTAATAAGATGTTACAAGTCCGCGAGGCAGAACAACTTGTGCTACTCTCAGCAGAATAACTCAGGGCATAACAGCAATTCCTTTCCTTGGTTTTTAGCAGTGGAGTCTGCACAGTTCCCTCCCTGCACAAAATTGTGCAGAGGATATGATACAATCAGTAATTCTCAAGATCAGTTCTTTCAGCTGGCGCTTCTTTAATGTGTCACATTCCCAACTTCTCATGGAAAACTTAGATTATAGGATAGAAGGTACCAAACATCTACATCATGTTAATAGGGCAGTAATGCACATAATTATACCCAGCGCTTTACACCCTCTTCCCCTCCGATATTGGCAATGCAGCAGCTGACAATATTGGCATGTTTCCATTGGCACCACCAACTACTCATGCTCAGTGCTGTGCCAACATCCCCTGATGTAAAATTAGAACAGTAAGACCACATCCTGCCTTCCTTTGTTTGCTCACCTATTTAGGCAGCAGTTTCAGCTGAGCCTGAACCATCCACTCCTATGTACATAGAGGGAACCATGCACAAAGGAGCTGGGCTATCCAGCGCTCCCACGGCATGCTGCAATAACAGAAATTGATACCAGTGGAGAGAACAACTTCTCTGCAGTGGTCACAGACCAGTGCAGACACTTGGTGGTGCTCCGGGCAGCATTCACACTAGGGATTTTCTCTGCTGACAGAAAGCCCCCTACAACACCCCTGTCGTTTCTCTGCTCATAGAATACGTGCAATAGAGGCTAAAGTCTGAGCTGCAGCCAATGATTAAAGGACATGACATTTTCACTGACCTGGGGTACCAATACAATGACCTCTCAGTGTTTCCTTCAGCTTCAGAAGATACGAATACTAGCGATCAACTTTACTGGCCATGATCATTTCCATGGCAGTGCTGTTATTTGTCTCGTGCTTTGTGTGTGCCAGACACTCTGTGAAGAGGAAACAAGACGAAGCCCACACTATTTACAATTTGATGACCTGTGTCTGCAGGCTATGGTAGGACATCTCCAGTAATTCCAAAGGCACACATGTGTGTGTACACACACAAACACATTCAAGGAGGAGTTGTGGGGCTTGCTTAATTTTCAGTCAGATCAAATCCACGGTTTGGCTCAACAATCAGCCAAATAAATGCTAGCGTTGGCAAGCGGAGATGGGAGGAATGAGCATGTGGAGAAGAAAGAGCAGCAGAGGCAAGGTGCGACCACATTTTTGGTGGCAGCATTAGTATAAACTGCAGAACTGCAATATCATCATCACCATAATCTTGTCTTTTTGGTGGCTTGAACTGCTGTGCAACTGTGTTACACCTGCTGCAAAGATGTGAGCAGGACATTCATGCAAGCATTACTGCAGGTAAGCATAGGCTGCAGAACCGGGGGACAGATACACAATACAACAACAACAAAGAAAGGAACAAAAAAAGGAAGCAGAATTTCAATTACCTGTAAGAAACTGCAGTTCTGCCCTGTGTAGCGTTTGTTGCGGTTTTAGACAGCCACACTGGAAAAAGCAGTAAAAACTGTGCTTAGGAATACGTAGGAAGCGACAAATGTCCTTTAGCAGAGTGGTGAGGTGAAATTTGCCTTTTTCAACCTTAGCTTCCCAGGCTATAAGCATTTCTAAGTTTTGAAGCTGAACAAGCCCATTATCAATATGAAAATGCCAAAGAAACTCGAATGCTTTAAGTTTGCTTTCTTTCCTATCTTTCTAAAAAAAAAAAATCTTTACCACTTTGTAGTTCTACCAAAATGAATAATTAACAGTAGTGAAATTGTTCCATATCATATGAACAGTGGTCCCATATCTCACTTTGTAGACAATTTATATCTATCCTTTCATTTGGCAAGGATAGCAATAATTCTAGCAACACCTAAAGATAAAAATATAAATATAGATATCACACAGCAAATGACCATCACAGTTTTGAACTGAACCTGTTGAAGTTTTGATAGGTTCAATCCCAGTTTTTCCCATAATGTCACCAACAACACTGTTTATTATCCATAGTAGGGTGTTCCAGTTTAAACAGATTCTCTTTGGTTTCTTAAATTCAGTAGGCTGTGTCCACAACATCTGTACCCTAAAAGCATCCAGGTAATAGCTAGACTGTTTCATGTTGTGTCACATTCAAAGATCCCTCCTTAGATGACTGCTGAACAACACACCTTCCAGAAAGTTGTATGCTTTCTAATACAAGGTCTTTGTCAACAGACCAGCTCAGCTGTTTTGCTATCTGGAGTGCACGTGAAAGAATGATCCATTTGTTTCTTGCTCTTCAGCTGCCCTTACAGACGACAAACAAGTTTCTGTATGGGACCCAGAACAAGCAGGACTAATATATAATATGTAACTTGGCGTTGCATGCTTTGAGAGCGGTGTTTGGAAACAAGGAGAAAGTGAAAAACAATATGTTCAGTGGAATTTTCCTTCATGTATATATTTGTTTTGCAGCTGCAATGTACAGAGGCCAAGTTATTAGAGGTGACCTGGGAAAGAAGCTATAAAATGCCATTAACTTTAGCACTTTAAAAGTTAGAGATGGAAATGACCCATAAGACCTCTGCCAGAAGAAGACTGCTCCTTCCAGGACCGTGATAAGTACACCAAATAGGGAAGAGTAGGAAGCACATGCACCATACTTTAACCCTGCCTTTCCGCCTGCTTGTCCATCCCCTGGACTTCGCCTCTCTCCCCGCTCCCAGGTGGCCTGCCGGTCCCACGGGTGCTGCTCTGATCCCCTCGTTGCCCACCCCCGAGCTGCGCCAGCACAGGAAGGCAGCTGCATGGAGGAAAAAGGAGGGTGGAGGGGGAAAGTGGACCTTCAGAAACAGGCTGCTGGGTTTTCATGGGTGCTTTTCAACAAACAAACATTATAATATGAGAAAATGAGAGGCTTTTCCTCACCAAATATGGATGAGAGATTTAATACAAAGAAAACCTACTATCAGTATATAGTCACAATATTTTCATAAGGATTCGTCCTTCAGAGATGGATTAATACAACTTTTCGTATTACAGGAATGTGAAGATTAAAGATCCCAAATGCTCTATATTTTTGAGTTGTTGTAATAAATGTGCCAGGAATCTGGGGAGATTTCCAAAATGCATTTTAATCCATAGTAGGCTGAAAGTTGTGCACTGTAAGCAATTTTCATTGTTAGATGGAAGTAAATATAAATTACTGAAGAATCAGAAAATCCTGTTCCAACTAGCAGCTCGCACAGTATTTCAATTGTATGCGTACAGTCTTTTGGAAGGAAGGAAGGCAAAAAATCTGTGATAAACTACCACTTAATGACACATTTTAAAAATCTAGATGTTAGTTTGCATATAGAAAAGCTTTCCCCACACCTCCTAAACTGCACAAATAGCTTTTCTATATGCAAACTAGCATCTGCACTATGTATGCACCTATATCCAGGATGGTGTATATGCAGAAATAGATGTGAAAATTGAGACTTACAATTGTAGAGGCCAAGCTGAGGTCTCTTTTAAAGTTAGTTTTCAGGTATTAATTTAAATTCATAGAAGAAACTGGGAGCTAATCTTTCTCCCCTCCCCACTCTACTTATTTCAGACTTTCCCAACTGTGTTACATATGAAAGGGTCTGGGAAGAAAGTATTATCGTAGCTAATGCAGTGCCCAGGGTATGAGTCACATACCAGAGTGCCCGCTCCTGCATATGGACAGAGGGACTTGTAACACAAAAGGCTTCAAGGAGGAGGGACAGCACTTCAGCAGCCCCCAGCTACTGGGAGGCTGGAGGTGGAGCTGGCTGGTGATAACTGGATGAATTGTTTCCATCACATGGTTAATGACTCAGCATCGTTATCCAAAAGTATTTATTTTTTCATGTCTACCAGCTCATCCAGCACACTTGTGTGAAAAAGAATGGGGGGACTGGGAGAGGGGAGATAGGCATTAGGGTTTGTAACCTTTCCTGAGTGAGCATCATGCATATTTTCCATGCTGCTGCTTTGCTATCTCTAGGGTTGTAACACTACAACTGTAACACCATCAGAGAGATGCCCACTGACTTCAGTGAAGCTTGGATCAGGGCTCAGCTGCCCCTCAGTCAATAAATATACCCTCCTCTTCCACAGCAGCAAGGAATTTTAACCCACTTGCCTGCATGCACACGTATTGCTTCAACATGCACACACGCAGCTGGAAGCCCATCACCTAGATTGACAACAGTGAGGGTGCAAAGCAAACATTGACTACCCTGTTCTTGCATTCTCCAAAATATCAGGAGTTATGCCTCTCCACAACACTGGCAGCTGCTGAGTAGAAATGGCCGTGACAAGAGTGGGAGTAATCAGCGTATGTGCAGTATATACAGATATGTAGCTGCTACAGCCCTCGTTCCCTTTAGCTGGTTCCCAGAATAAGAAAGTGATAGTATGTGTAGGTTTATTTTAAGTAGGGCTAGAGCACACATATAGCTAGCTTGTACACAGTCCCCTGCAAACACTGCTTACTCGGTGGGATATATTATGTCACCATGGCCCTAAATACCTCTGCTTTGCAGACCAAATTCCACACATAACTTTTGAAAAACAGTAACACTTCCAATATCTTTTCTGTTGTCAGTGGAGTGGAGAAGTGTTAATGTGGATTTTGGTGCTTATCTGTATTTACTGCTAGCCCGCTGGCTCTCTGTCACTAATGTTCATAAAGACACCCACAACGATGAACAGTGGAGCCTTGCTAATGCCTCCCACCAGCCACATGGCATGCAGAGCTTAAGGTTAAAAGGTCACATATTCCTTCCCTTTGTTTTTATTCCCCATTTGGTGAAGACCTACCATGCAAGGGCACTCAGTTGCCTGCACTGTTAGGACTGGAAGGCCTTTTTCCAGCAGGAGGTACACTCACTCCCTAGTCTTCAAAATGAAACTCAACCAGCAAAAAGAAGATGAGTCCAATCCGGCAGAGAAGTATTTAAAACAATTGATTGTTGTCATTGAAGTGTTAGGGACTATCCTGCTGGTGCATCCTGCCCCAGTCAGCAAAGAACAGAGATACTGAGGATCCCAGTTCATAAAGAGCACTATCACTGAAGGCCAGTTTGTACCAGGCAGCCTGGTGTCATGGGATGCTCCTTGCTCCTCTTTCCAGCACCAACTGATTGCACATTGTATCAGCAGCTGCTTTTGCCACTGAGGACAATACATGCATATGCTAACACAAGAAAGAGCCCATTAGCGATTTTCTAGTTACTAAGAGCTACCTCAGTGTGCAGTCTGCTACATGAGCAATGTCTTCTAGCGCAGAGAGCAAATTTGTTGGCTGGGCAGTCATACTGCATGTAAGGTCACCACTTTACACTGAGATTTTCTACCATCTGTGCTTCTCTGCTCTCTTACTTAGAGGGGCAGCCAAAGGCAGAATCCAGCTCTTAATTTAGACCCCAAATGTTATATAAAAGTTATTCATCCCAGATGGACTCAGTCCCAGAAGTCACTTGTTAAACAGTCAATTTTACAAATGAAGATGAATCAATGCCTCCTCATTTGTGTTTCCTATTCCCTACTTCTAGGCATGTACTCACTTAATAACTCAGGTACACACCCAAGGATTCAGAAGAGCCCCTTTGAACTTAACAAATAGGCTATGTTACCAAGTAAAAAAATGCGCTTAATTTAAATTTGCTGAAGTTTGACACTTTCAGTCACCTTGCATATCAAACAGAAACAGCCCAAAAAGACTAGAAAGACTATCAGTCAAATTATCTCCTGATGAGGAATATTAATAATTGCAGTAATTTCCAGGAAGAAAAGTGACATGGAAGCCGGCATTTTCAAAAGCAACACCCATTCTGCATGCTTTCAAGCAGGGTTCACTTGAGCCTGAATTTCTGTTGGGCAGCCACCAATTGCTGGTGGCACTCCAAGGACTCCATTGGTCAAAAAATAAAATCCCAGGTATCTCAACTTGATAGCTCAGAAATGAGACATCCTAAACCATGGTACACTCTTGAAAAGATGGCCCAAAGTGAGTGCACACTCAGGAAGTCTGAGAAACACTAGGAGTGGAAACTTTACCTCCGAGCCCTGTCCTGAAGCACAAGACTCTTATGCAGACCCGATGGCGTAACACACATTCATGCTGCCTGATCATGAGCAAGGTTACCAGCAGTTGTAGAAAAGATGTGCATAATGGCCATATCCTCACTTTTATGGATAAAATCTTGGGAAGTGGAAGGAGGAACATATCAATTACATGAGCAAGTACAGTATTTGTCCTCCCTTTAACCTAATGTTCTGAAGTGTGTGAAGATTAGCATTAAGGATTGCCACGGGCCATTTGCTGTAACCCTATCTATGCAACTTCCTGAAATAAAAGAACAAATTTCAGCTCCTAGGTAGAAGCCTTCAGGCACATGAGAATATAACCAAAGGATAATTTACCACAAACGTGGGCTACGTGTAGAAATGAGACACATCAGTTGTTTATTTGACTCAAGAAGAAAAGGTTCTGAAAGCAAAGTCTCCTGAAGTGCCTGCATTTGGCAAGTGTAACCTCACTGAGGCATCTAAGATCTCATGATTATTTCCTACTCTAAGCATAAAAAACCACTGACATTTTACTGATAACATTACATGATGTCTGTGGCTAAAAGATGCTTTCTAAATACTGAACACATTACCTGGCAGTACCCTCTCTTCTTTTCAGAGAATTAACCCTGGCCACATTGAAATAAAGAAGAAGAAATTCACACGTTAAAATTGCTTGAAAAAGTAATCACAGGGCTGAAGCATGCATTAACAAACCCAATGTACCACAGTGAAGTGGGAAGCCTGCTAATAGCCTTACAATATCAGACACAACAGGTTGCTAATTTAACAAGCTCAACTAACACAGGATTTCTTGGCTGTTTCCCCCTTAAGTAGGCCTTTTTGCCAGTTTTAGTTCCTCACTAATTTTGATTCCTCACACTCATTTTTCTGAATTTTTCAACATGCTAATTTCCTGGGTATTTATTTATTTGAGTGTAACAAATCCATCTTCACGGTATACATGAGTCTCAATAAACCCAGCATGGATTATAGGTTAGCTCTCTGAATGCATGGGAACTAGAGGACTCTAGAGCATACCTGGGAAGTCACTGACTACTATTTAAAGTGACTCTAGGTGCCACCTTGATGCCAGGTGTGCCTTCTATACAGCCAAGACTTCACCCCATGTGTTTTCAGAGTATCATAAAAAGGTGACTTGGAAGAATTGTCACTGCCCTGCAAGTCCATTCATGTTACGGTGCAAAAATGTGAGTAGAAAATAAGCCAGTTTCTCCACAGTAAGGGGTAAAACTTTCTGTGAACTCAGTGAGACCACTGTCCTTCCTCTACCTCTTGAATCTGCAATTTCCTAGTAATCTTGCTTTACACTATCAGTGAGATAGCACTGCCTTGTCCCAGCCTCTCCACTGGGACAGTTAGCCAGCAGCAGGTCCTGCTCACACCGCCTGCCTCTGGCACCAGTTAGTGGGACCCTCAGCCTGGATAGGCGGGAGCACAGCCCCCCACAGCAGAAAGGCCAGCAGGGAGCGAGATCAGGACCCCGCTGCAGGAGAGGGGGAGCGGTCTTTGCAGAAATAGGGTGAGGTATAAGGTAAAAGTGTGAAAGCAGGAGGTGGGAGGCTGGGACTTTCTCAGCCAGGTAAAGGGTTGGTTGAAACAGAGAAGAGGTAAGGGGGTGTTCAGGCTGGCTGGAAGCAAGAGGAAGAGGGGAACAGCAGTGGGAGACAGAAGTGAACCTAGTGGGAGCAGAATTTATTAGGAGATTGTTAATTAGGTCACCAGGTGACGGCAGGTTAGCACTATGTTCACTGCAGTTAAGTGCACACAGACTTGCACACCACACACAACAGCACATGTATTTTCCACTTGCCCAGGTAGGCTCAGTCCATGGACAAGAAGTAGTGGGTCTTCTTTTTTTCTGAGTTCTGGGCCTTCCCTGCTCTAAAAGGGATCAGTGCCTATATCAGCTGTCCAAGCTAAGAGAGCGACGTTCATCTCCAGGTGACCACAATCCCAGTGTTCTGCAACAGGCAGATGCCTAAGGGACAACCAAAGTGTCACCCAGAAAGAGGTACCTGAAAAAGCTTTTGGCATCCAGGACGGTCTGAGTATCACACATAGCAGAAAACCCTCTCTCAACTGACCAGGTCAATTCTGAAAAGAAGGGTAGGTGTCTCTCCTAATGGAAGAAAAGTTGGCAACAGGAGCTCTGTCTTCTACCCATACAAGAATAATGAGTCCAAACTGATCTGCCTCTGCTTCAACAGTGTCTTTAATGTTGTTGCTATGTCCTCTCCCTACCTCTGAGCTCCCCCATCATCCTGCTTCTCTCCTTTGCTGTCTCCTAGTTCATGCAGACATGATGTGATGAAGTATATGGGAAGGATGTGCCCGACCAACTGGATGCAGGATTTGTATAAATGGGATTTACACTGAAAAGGTACAGGGGCCTGCTCAAACACACACAAGTGCACCCATGTTCTGCAGAGCTGTCTAGTGTTGGCAGAAAGACAGTGAGGAGGGCTTGCATCACCCTCCAGAGCCTTCCAAGAACGGGAAGATCCCAGGGAGACCTCCCTATGAAGAGGGCCATGTCTCTGTTGGCAAACCTAACCACTGCCACTCACTGTTATTGTGGCTGTGTTGGTAGCTGTAGCAGTGGACCAAAGGCAGATAGAGCATTTAAGGACCTCTTCTCTTTTCTTTTTATACCTGTGTCACAACGATAAAACCCTTTGATCTCTTGTCACTCCACCCTTTCCAGCCCTGCCAGTAATGGCTATGGAACGGCAGGTGGAGTCCCTTGCTCGAGCTCTTCTCTCCTGTGGGAAAGCAACTACTTTTTCTACCATAGAAAGTAAACTTTGGTTTTGATTAAGCTGAAGAATAATGTATCAGAGAGTGCTCTTCCAATAGATACAGCAGAGCTGTTTGGGCTTGGCCTAACAGGGCATAGCTGGTTTATAGGTATATAATCCTTTTCTGGGTTACTTTCTACTGAAATGGCTTATGTCTTCAGTTTTGTTTGTATCACACCCTTCTAAACCAGGGAAGCAAGACCTGGGCTTGTAATCTGAGACACTTCTTGTTCAGAGTCAATAAAACCTCAAAGATGCAAAGGCTAGGAAGGAGAGTTTCGTGAAAAGTGTCCTTTGGGATTTGCAGCTGTCTGGTGATACTGACCCTGGGCCTTCCTGATGGCCAGCAAGTGTGTTTTGGGTTTAGTCAATACTTTGCACTCACATCCAGGACAAGTGGAGTTCAAATTCTTCCCAACAGACTAATTAGGCAAAATATTTAGAAACACTGTAATTCCATTCATGCTTTTGCCATAACATTTAGAGAAACAACAATGCTTTCCTTATTCACTGATACCAAGAGCGTCTGACAGCATCTGTGCTGGAAAAACACATAGTCCCCCCAATGTACACACACTTATACCCAGGCCTTCATAGCTTTTACAACAGAAATGCCTGCTGCACCAATGCACGTGCACCTCAGCATCCAAAATTTGCTTATATGGGCACACCTGAGAAGCCCTTAATTGGATTCAGAAAGGCTTGCATCTGTTCAGTAAAAGAGCAATATCGTTTACAGCAGTAGCAGAAAGATAATCGGACAGGTTTATTCTCTGCCAATATGGGCAATGTATATTTACAAAGCTTTTCTAGTTCCTTTGTTGTGCATTCTTTCCACACACCATTACAGAAAGATCATGTTAACAGCAGTGGCTGCTGTGTGGTATCATATTGCCTTTTTATTTTTACAAATAATTAAAAAAAAAAACAACAAAAAAACAAGAAAGAAAAGAAAGGAAATCCTGGAAATGTTAAACAAACTATTTTATTTTCATTAGGCTGTAACAAAACCATTAAAAACCTACTCATCTTTGGGGAGGGGGGCAATACAAATATTCTCCTGTTGGGTTTTTTTTGGATTAGAGCATGTCATGATGAAACCATCACTGCGTCATGATCAGCGTGCTTAAGAGTGCAGCCAGCCAGTTCCAAAAGGGTATAAAAGCTAATGCCCAAGAGTTTATAGAGTGACAGAGCCAATTCTAGTACTGATTTATTGAAACTCAAATTGGAGCACTTAGATTTCATTTCTGCCAAATGATGTCGTTGGAATGCCTAGTTATTTTCTCATGCGAATAACTGAGAAAAAAAAAAGCTCTGGAACTCTTAAAATTAAAGGCCTTCTCTCTTTTTGTTAGGCTGCAACAAAACCAGCACATTTCCTGGTGCTTCTCTTTTGCCAGTGCTTTTTAAACCATTAAGGTGTTGTTTGTTTGCTTTTTTTAACATAAACCTGAATGGATCTTCTGGGTCCAGGTATATGACGCAGCAATCCAGGGAGGCGTGGGCTCCTCCCTTGCCCTACTCCACTCCCGTTCTCTGGTGCGTGCCTAATCCTGTAAACACCTTAAACGAGAGCTGGCTTCGGATTCTACTATTTGTGCTATCAAGTGGGAAGGCATTTTATTTTTCTGAAATGAAAGAGCCAATTTATGCCCTTTTATGGACCATTTGAGAACTCGCTGCAGTGGAAACTTTTCTGCAATAAAGGTTCCCTTGTTTATGAGCCCTTTGTGTTGCAAGTTGCAGTACCACTTGTTACACTTAGGGAGAATCCTGCAGGCTCTGGTAAGGAAATCAGACCTCCTCATTCCTTCACCCCAGGATTGAATACAGGTTTTCCAACACTGTCTTCAGCCTGCCATCAACTCATTACAAAGCTAGTGAAAAATACTCTATCTAAAGCTACTTTGTTCCACAGATGGCATGAAACAGTCTTCCTCAATATGAGTAAGTGCATATTTATGAAGTAAACAATACCATGGGATCCAATACAGTCAAACACCTTTTATTTAAAATATGAAACTTCCTGTCACCCAAAGCTTGCTCATGTTCCATTGAGAACCACTTACTCCAGCCCCACCCTGTTTATATGGTCCCCCATTTGTACACCAAAACTCTTGAGATAAACCAAAAAAGGTATCATTAACAGGAGCAATTCTGCTTTCTGTTAAAACCAGTTCCATCAGTACTGATGCTGCAGTAAAAAAGCAGTCTTTATGCATAAATTGGTCCTGCCAGAGGTATTCTTGTTGCCTTTTCAGTTTTGAAACAGTGTTTTTGTTTCCAATTTACAAAAAGCTTCCTTCACTGCTGAGTGAAAGACCAACCTGACAACCAGGGAGAGAAGAAATTTACCTAACAGGCTCTATCAGGGTTATAATAAAACTACAGAACATGTTTGTATCTCCATTTAAAAAATGAATGAGAGAGAAAAAAGAGACAAAATATCTGTCTGTCTGTCTATCTGTCTAATTTTAAAACCTCAAATAGTACTTAATACAGCAGTATGTGGTAGGTGTTATTTTTGAAATGGGAACATAAAATTTCAGTCAATGATATTCTTTTGACAGTATTATTTAACCACAAATGACAGATAATAATCAACTGGAAGAGCTGAGGGTCTCTTAATACCATTAAACTATGAAGTTGTAGAAATGACACCAAAATAATTACTGTTGGGCTTGTTGAGTCATAGGAATTAAGTTCCATGTTTCCATGGATATAGAGTTTCCGGTTTATGGTTTGGTCTTTTCCTATTTAAAGATCAATACTGTGCTAAGGAGAAAGCAGGATTCAATTCAACATTTCTTTTGGTGTCTAAACATCAGTACTCCAAAGTGCCAGGCAGCCTGACCACACACATACAACCTGGGCTCGATCCAGACCCCCCATTCACGTGATGCAAAGTGACTGAAAAACCATTCTTACCCACCTGGCAGAAGAGCCCTGTCATGTTCACAAACATCTTGTCCCTGATACTAAACTTCCAGGACATCTTTACTCCACCTCCAAAACCATGATATGGCAAGAGGTAGAGGTGGCTGGGCCAGGGCTCCTTGACTTTTGTGACTTCCAAGAAGATGTGTGGGCTCGTGTGCCATCAGCTGTATGTCCGAGTGGCTCTGTGATCACTGTTGAGTCAATCTTTTATCTCTGGTCTACATTCCTGCCTTCTCCTCTTTCCCCACATGCCTGTTCCCTGTTGACGTTCCCCTCCACCTTGATATCCATATGGTCATGCTAGTGCTTGCGTGGCCATATGGTCACTAGCGTGACCACGAGGATATCAAGGCAGAGGGGAACACCAATGGGGAATATCCATGGAGGAAGGTGGTTGCACGGACAGAGGTCAGCATAAAACTCTCCACAGGGCAGTATCATGAGTGCTCTGACTTACCCAACCAGCCCTAAAAGTGAAGTTAAAGAAGAGCCAGATGTTCACTTCTCCTCCATGCCTATCCACACTGGGCTCACAAAATGGAGAAGCTCATAACAGACAAGCAAATACAAAGCTATTGCTGGTTTATCCATTCTAGGCTTACAAAATCAGCTGGCATTTGGTCAATGAGGTGCGTGTTGCATATTCAGAGCAATGCTCTGCTATTCAGTGTAGAGGTGCCACCCCCACTAAGTCAACAGGGTGCGGGAGAACAATGCGCAAAATGAATCGCACCTCAGAAATACATGTGCCCCAGACTGAGGAGCTTCCAGGGCTGCAACCATGACACCAGCAAAGGCAAACAAGTCGGGCAAGAAATAATGAGAAACTGTTGTGGAAGATTAAAATGGTGAGAATTTATAGTGTAGGTGGGCAAAACATACGTTCAGACCAGGCACTCGATCGGCAGAAAATGGTAACAAAAGCTGTTTGACATTTAATGGTGCAATTAACTTGTGTGGGGGCAGAGGGTAGCTCCAGCCTGCACATTTTTGACTGACCTAACTCCAGACTCTCAGCAGTGCCATTGGTGGGGTAGGACAAGGCTGTTCAATGCCAGGATCTGTGAGCATGAAGAAGGATTGGGGTGTTTCCCAACACTTCCTGGCACCCGCCTCCTGGCAGCCCAGGCTGTCTGTGTCCCTTCCCGGTCAGTGCCCTCTGTGCAGCACTGCCTTCCTTTCCCCACTACATTCCCGGACAGAGGGAGTCAGGAAAAACAGAAGCTTTGAAGGCAGTTAAGTCAGCCAGCTGGACTGGAAATCTCACTAAGAGTGGCGGTTTAGATGAAGGGGATCTGGCAGAGGAGGATTAACATTATCAGTAGCCATCACTTAATCAAGGACATGAGAGAGAGAGAAATGGTTTTAGCAGTGTGGAAGGGGCTGAACTTCAGCTGTTTAATAGAGAAAGCTTGGAAATACCATGCTTGGAAACTCTGCAGGTGGGGTGACTAGACAGAGGTATTGCCAGCCTAATGTGCCTCCCACTCTTGATCAGAATACACAAGCCCCTGGGGCAGCAGTGGTTTCTCTTCAAGCTGAAACACTATTTTTTTGAATCCCATTATCACCCATTCCTACATTTCTGAGCAATTCTCTGCTCAGGCTGAAGTTTCCCCACTTTGTCAGAAAATATTTCGTTGGATCCTTTCAGCCATGGCTGAATTTTGCAAGAACAAAAAATACATCTGCAAGACGTGTGGGACCTGACAGCCCTTCCCATCTCCTCATCACACTGAGGAGCACAGCCCTTTGCAGCGGTCTTCAGCAAGGCTGAGCTCCTACATCTTCCCCCTCCCCTCATCTCAGTAGGATGTGCGTGGTGCTCAGCCACTTTGGAAAAAATCAGGCTATTTCCACAGAAATTAAGTCATCTCTTGGCTAAATCCTATCATGTGCTGTTCAGCAGATGTAGGGGGCCTCTTTTTCCGGCCCATGTAGCTGATCAGGTTCTCCACGCTCAAGAAAGCACTAGCACAGAGGACCAGCTCACCATGTGGGCAAGCTCACGCAAGAGCTTACCACGGCATGTGGTTTTTGGGGGGGTGGCTAGTTTATTAGGCTTGCTAGCACGACAGCTGCCTTTGGAGGAAGGCCCGGGTGTGTTTTCTTTTCTAGAACGTACTGCCTCAACCATCCCAAGGAATCTTGGTTTGGCCAGGAGGAGCCCTGCGACTCAGGGCCTTTCAGCAGCATTTCCTCTTCCCTAATTTGGGCAGGATTTAGCTCTGCAAGAGCAGCGCGGCTGAACCTTAAGACCATTCTTTTTATTAATTTTTTCTTTTTTTTTTTTTTTAATATTTTTAAATAAGGTATAATTACTCGCAGCACACAGACTCATGAATCAACCTGATTCTGTTGTGACAAGTTTAGCTTTGGGTGTGTGATCTGTCCTAGGAGATCACACAATTTTTCCTTCTTATCCCTTTTAATAGTAAAGTATTCTTGCCTGCCTTCTCTTTCTTCTTACTTAATCATCTGCTATTAAAATGACACAGAGAATAACACCTCCATTTGCCCAAACTGTTCAGCCTGTCATTTGACATCTTTCTCTCATGATCACAAAACAGTTTCCCTGTTTACTCTCCACTCTGACATGGACCTTCTGGTTCCTTCTCTGCTCTTCCTTTCTGTGCGTGTCTAATACCAAGTTGTCTACTGCTGTCCCGCTCTGGTGGAAAAAAAATGAAGGAAAAGAAAACAACTAAAGGCCACATCAAAAGAGATTTCTGTGGAAAAACAGGGAGCTGAACAAATGTTTATGTCTACAGATCATCTGACAAGGGGCAGGTAGACAGTACGATGACATCTGTGATCATTGGGTTATCAGTGTCCTTTCACATCCTTTCCCTCCCTCCTTTCTTACTGCTCTTTCCCACCTGCTTTTGTCATATCAGTAGATGGCCACGATAAGGTCTTTGAGAAGGGGACTCTTTTTATTATTTGTGGCTGTGGTGGCCAGAGAAACAGGATTCTTAAAATGTAAGTAATAAATTGTACTAATTTATATCACCGTAGGAGATGTCACATGCAGGTCAATTATCATTATACTCCAAATCCAAGATTCACCTTCACTCATAGGACTTGACCTCTCCAGTACTGTTGTAAGCTGCACAATTCAGCATGCCATAATTGTCTTACGACCTTGTAATTCTCTTTTTTAAAAATCAATACTGATCTTTTAAAAGATTTTATGAGAGCAGAAATAAACACTGTAAGATACCAGCTGTCTTCATCAAGCAGAATGAAAACAGCACCATCATCACAATACTAAAAGATCAGGTGGCAAAGGATGGAATAGAAGAGAGAGTAATGGCATCTGAACAGCCCTGTCGGTGACCTTTGCAGCTCCTTGAAGCAAAACCACCAGCCTGGAGGATATGTAAAATACTGCCAAGATGTACCTTAAAGAAAAAAGGCCACACTCCTGAACTGAAGTGAAAGCAAGTGGGCTCCTTAAGGGCTTTCCAAGGTGGAGCTGAAGTACGCCCTGCTGTCCCTGCTGGGCTGCAGCCTGTGCTAGTCTGCTACCTAGAAGCTGCAGAGGGTGGAAAATCACCAGGTCCAGAAGCTGTCCCACCACTGATTTATTCTGAGGCATTCACTATTGAGCTAATCTCGGCTCTACAAAGACACTGTCAATAATGCCCTTGGAAACAGACCTCTGCCTGCAGAGCAGGAACAACCCTGCCCCTTCCTCAGGTAGCTGAAAGCAGGCTTGGGACTGTCTCACCTCTGGTCACCACAGACGGTCCCCCATCTTACTGCTACCAAAAGAGGCAGGGGTCTTGCTCTCAATCCTCCACTGCTTCCTTCTTGGCTCCAAACCCTGCCTTAGCACTCACCTGAGCCCTCAACAAACTGGTGTGGCTCACTACACCATCAGAAAAATCTCTGTTGGGTTTGTGACTCACTACCACCTCTTGGCAAGGACAAGTGAGCAGCCCTGACTTGCAGACTGGGAGGTGGGAGCAGGGGAGAGGGAAGGGGCAGGCACAACTGCTGTACCAGCCTGCTGGGAGTCAGCCAGATCAGCCCATATTGATGAACGACACCCTCAGACCGTGGATCAGGCCTGCCATGACAACTCCTTCATACAACTGCACCTCTCACACCTCCCCAGCCTCTTGCTCCACCTTGCACCCCACTTCCAATAGTAAGTTCTGACAGTCTCACTGGCGGCTTCCACCTTGGCCTCATAGGGGATGAGAAACCCTCCCCATCGTGCCAGTACGCAACCAGGCCCATAAAACCCATCTGTCTGTGCCCTCATGGGAGAGGGCATGAAAAGAGGTTGGCATGCCATGGATCAGCACTTAGAGCTGAGGGGCCCTCCTCATCCACAAGGCTGGCAGCTGGCTCCCGCTGCCTGGTCTGTGGCCTGTCTTTGTGCTTTGACATACTTTGTTCTGGCCACCAATATAAATGACAAATGGCTGCAGTAAATTTTCATCATTGCCCTCCTATTGCCTGTAGGTTGTTAATTGTACATGACTGAAGTTATAAATCACTGCAATAAATTGTCATCATCAAGTTATCACCTTTGAATTGTTCATCAGTTAACAGCATCCAAAGGATAGCTGGAGTGACAGGGAGCAGGTTTTATGAATTCTCTGTTTATGGCTACAGAGCAGGCAGCATCTCCTCCACCACACACAGGCATATCTGCACACCAGGTCACCCAAGCCACTCCACAAAGGACAATCAGAGGGAGGAGCAGCAGCAGTGCTGTGCAGCAGAGGGAAAGAGCACAGCTGGACTGCACTTTCCTTGCACCCCATTGACTCGGTGCCACCTACAGATTTCATGAGATCACCTCTTGTTTCACAAGACCTGCTCTCATTTAACAATTGTACGGGTGCAGGACTAGTGAAGATGGCCAGGCCTTGCCACTCCGTTCACCGCTGCTGTAGCCTGCAGTCCTCTGCTCTCCAGACGAAAGAACCGTCTCCTGCTCAGGGAGGCACCGCTGGGTTTCCCCGTTGTGTGGAACAGAACGGCTGCCCTCTGGCCAGGGCTGAGCTTTAAAAATAATAGCTACACTACCGCAAACTATCATGAGGCAAATAAACAAGTCATCCAGACATCAAAAATTGTCAAGGAGCTAGTCTCCTGCTGCTTCTCCAGCACTGAAATAAAGTCCTGCTACTCTGGACTTATACCAGTTATATTTGAGGCAAGTTTTAGCCTCAGGTTTCCAAATCCTTTTATTGAATTAAGGGCAGAATTCCTGTTTAAAGTTTCACATCAACATGACAACACTGGAGCAAACAAGAATAGTCTATTTAAAAGCAGGCAAACATTTTGCAGATGAAAGACAAACACTGTAGGTATTTATTAAGGCCCTAATCCAACCAAATCTCTAATCCACTTAGCAAAAGAAAAAAGCTTCAAACAACAATTTTCAAGATTCTCAAGAACTCCAAGGCATCTGAAATGCTTTACTTCATCTCCTTCCTCAAAGGTTTTCTGGATACTGCTGCGATGAAGGACCACAGGACCTTTTCATGTTTTCACAGCATCACAGACTTAGAGACCCTCTTTCCAGCCCTCTCACTACATTGCTTTTTTCTCTCCCTCTCAAATACAGACTGGTCTTGAAAAGCTCTGTAAGTGGTTGGATTCAACACCGTATTTTGGAGTACTCCTGCCTCGATTTTTTTCCCTCCATGGCTTTTTCATACAAAAGTCCTGAAAGTTGGTGGCTGAGAATGCCTAGATAACTTCTGTCCTAATCAAGCAGTGTTTCTGACAGCTTTGGACATCACCACCTCAAAATATTTTCACGTGCAGGATGCTCCCTGCGTACACATAACATGTCTGGAGATTCCTCTGCCTTTCCGTTTCTTCCTTGGGCTCTTTTTGCTACTACTGTTACAGAGCTGCCACTCCTCTTCTGGGATAAAATGGCAGCTAATGTGCCTTAAGAATATGTGTTCCTATCTGACACTTTTTCATTCTTGATCTGGATTTCTCCAGGTGTCTTCAGTTCTGTCTTCTTCAGGCTAGGTCAGAGTGACTGTCATGAAATCCAAGTTCTCCTTCTGTGACAGAACACAAAAAGTATATTCCTCTGGTGCCTATTCTGAGAGCTTAGAGAACAGTCCTCCTCAACATAGCTGGTATGGTAAAGGAGCTTATATACAATTCAAATTTTTTTCATTCCAATGGCTTTCCTCCTAACAAATAATGAAATTTAAGTTTTAGGAGAAAAGATGTTTGAAGAGCTGCCTAAAATATGAAGTTTTCCAGAATTGCCTTGTTTCCAAGAAGGAAAAGAACATTTGCCTGTTTTTAGATTAGCAGAGGAATAAATACAGATGATTAAATATATCATGAGTCTGAATTTATTTTTATTTTTCTGATGATCAAATGCTGTGCAACTGGCTTTGTTGTGCAAGGTTTTTCCCATTAGTTATTTTTAGGGGTTTTAGATTGTATTTTCCCCTAACTGGTGACATAATGTCTTGTTAAGACAATTGACCCAGATAAGACTATGCCAACTTCATCAGAATTGGTCTTATGCATCTGGATTTTTGATATTTTGGTGGGTCACAGACCAATAGTCTCTGTGGCATGGAAAATATTTAATTTTTTTTAGACTGCCAGCTTCAGCAAGACTCCTCCAAGTTGACACTAGTTAACAGTGACCTAATTCAAGCTTGATTGGACAAAGATGCCTGGCCCTAAGGGAAACAGTGCAAGGCAACCCACAGAATTCAAGGGTGAGGCAAAAAAGCCTTGTCTTACCGGTCAGCAAGCAACCTGAGGGAATATTGCTGCTTCAGAATATCAACAGCTATCATTTGGGGAAAAGCAAGTCATTGCATCAACACTTTAAAAGCTCCTTCAGTAGCTGACTAATCAATCATCTACATTCTCCAGACTTAAAAAATCCTCCTAGTGGAAAGCAGTATGCCAGAAAAACAGTGCCACATCTGCTCTGCACTTCCAGCCCCTACTACACAAGTGTGCAGAAGACTGAGAACTGAAGAGCACTGCCCTTGTATTTTTAGTATTTTCTTTCTTACTTTTCTGTTCCTTAGTCTGGTTTCTCAAGGGCACAAGGCTACAGCGATTATGTTGTTTGCCCAACTGTTAGTTCCTACAATAACATTGCAAATCAGTGGTCTATTTCTGCTAAAACTGACCAAGAAGGGGAGGTTTCAAAGAGGTGAGAGGTGAGGTTTCTGTGCCTTCCTTTTAATCTTGCAAGGGAGACGTGTGGGACCAATGCCTCCATGGGAGCAAGCAGGCAGAATCCAGCACCTCACGTATGCCGTGCGGTGCTGGCCGGCTGGCCAACATCTGGGCAGCAAACGACAGGGCAGTCAGCACACCTGCTTGCTCAGCCAAACAGGAAGAGAATTTAGGAAACTGATGGTTGAGAGAGAGAGGGCACAAACTCACAGGAAGCAAAGCTTCTTCCTCATGGAACAACTTCTTTTATCTTTCGTTTTAACCAGTTGTGTGGGCAACCTAATCTGTTTCTTAATTTTTAACATGCAAAAGTAACAATGAAGCAGTGTCCTTGTCCTGTCTACAACTATAAGACAGATTTTAAAAATACAATCTTCCTCAAAATAAAGGGGCACCCAAAATAACCCTTTGAACTAAATATGAAACAACCAACAGATTCAGATCATTAATTTAAATGTTCAATACAATAATGTAGATGAGATTTATAGCAAAACTTTGTATTCTGCCTTCTAGAGTTGAGCTCAGGATTGTTTAGAGCTGGTATTAATTTGGTGACTTAATTCTTACTCAGTATTAAGATTGATTTGCTTTTTATTTAATAAAGTATTTTAATCCTGGATCGGTGTTGTTTTACTAATAATTGTTTCATACTGATCATGTGTCTCTTTTATTTTGCTTTTTAAAAGTGTTTTAATAGCATTTCTAAAATAAAACTGGCACTGAGTCACTTTTATTTCAGTATGTAACATGGGTCCAGAATATTACAGGGCCTGCTATGGAGACCGGGTTTCCATCTGACTAGGTCTCTCCAGAGAACTAGGGGTTTTATACCCCTAGTTATATTTCGCTCCTACTTACATTTAGAGTTGGCAGTAAATTTCTGGAGGCCCTGGTCCCCTCCTTCCTGCCACTGACTCACTGGATGACTTGCACTGCTGTCCATCCTCAGCCTCCCCCTCCTCCCAGCCTTACTGCTCACCCCCAAAACCGGTTGGTATCTATTAATCATTTTATTAATGGGATTACATGATCATTCTTCAAGCAATGACCACGTCAGAGGGAACAAAAAGCCACTTTGATCTTGACAAGCCACTACCCTTTTAACTTGATCACTGCAATTTAGACCCAAAGTAATAGAAGCTGTTGAATTCTTTGGCTTAAAATTTAGCTACAGAGCAAATCAGAGGAATTGTTATGTATTGAGGCTCCAGAATGCTGGCAAAGCCCTTTCCAAACTCCAAATTTGTCCCCAGACAAGTCTGCTTAGAACTTGACTGCTGCAAGGGTACAATGCACTGTGCCCTTTTACAAATTAATGACAATGAAGTACTTGAAATCTGAACTATTTTTGGACCTTGCCAATGCAGAATCTGACTGTAGCTACTGAAGGAAATCTGGGCAGGGCCAGAGTGTCGATATAGGTAAGTTGTACGTGTCTGATTACTCTAGCAACCCTAGTGTTTACTCTAACAGAGCAGCATCTCCAGGTATAAAATCCAACCTACTTCTTTTCTGCAGTCAGGAATAGCAATGAATGTAAACTAACTCCTTGGATATCAATGGTCCCAAGAGATAACACTGTTCCTGACAGCTAAGATCGTTATGCAGAGTACAACCCAAAACCCTCTGAGCGGGGAATGAAACATACAAAATGAGAAAAGGTAAACTGCATAAGCAACCTATATGCAAGACCTTCAACCAGAGCAAGTCAGCAGTGCTCACTAATATCTATAGCTCAGATCCAGCATGGTGGCATGGGCACATTTTGCAACAAGCAGCTCGATCCAACTGTGGTGATGAGTCTCCAGCTGATCATGAAAAGATCACTGTCGCTGCATCTTCCTGGATAAGGATGACTGTGCCATAGTGGGCATCTGTAAAGCTAGCATGGCATGTCCTTAGAAGCCTTTAAGCACCCTTTGTCACAGTATGTCAGCCAAAACGCTGCTGCAGAGGTTGACATGTCCTTTGCCTCAAGCGCTTTTCCTGCTCACGTGCGCATTATTGCTTCTCTAAAGCCCTCTGCCCTGGACAGATACTTTGGCTTTGTATCACAGAGGTTCAATTTCAGTAGCCTTCAACTTGACAATCTTGTTCCAGGTGTTTTTTACAAGGGCTTATGTCAACCACTGGAGCCCAAAATCACAGATTAAAAGCTAGCCCACTAAGGAAAAGCTGTTCCTGAGGATTCAGAACTCATTTTTTTCTCAAGGGGAAGGAATAACCAGAAGACCTTATTGACATGTTACTCAACAATATAATGCTATCTTGAGCTGGTGGAGGGGTATCACAGGAAAAGGGAAAACAATGTGTTTGTTTCAAATTCAACTCATTGCACAGTTGTCTCTGTGCAGCTGAAGAAAAGAATATGAGAATTTTTCTAAATGCCTTGTTGGTATGTCATGAAAATAACTGAAGCTAAATGCTCAGGAATGAGTCAGGAATTGTGTCTTCTTGAAAAGACAAAAGCTCTAGAGCATCAGAAAGATCTTTTAAAGTCAAAATCGAGAAAAAACACTGAAGGCTCAGCAGCACCTTTCTGACATTGTTTTCCAAGTTTTTTTCTATACTACAACTCTGTAGTGCATTATCATTCCAATACTGTTAACCTTCATGCTAATACACCCTTTACACAACCGTGTGAAGAGCTGTTTATGGTAATGCAGCTATTCCCAGGCACTAAGTAGGATACTTTCACCACAACAAGTGATTTTTGTCCTGGTATAACTGCACTCCCACTAATGACTATACCTTTATTACAACAATAGCAAACCATAAAAACCCACACTTCTAACTGAGACAGTTATATTGGCAAAAAAATGTAAATGTAGGCCAGTCCTTAGCAATGATAATGTTGAAACACTGGCAACTTTATGACAGATGAATGCTCTGTTGAAAAAACTGTGACTAAGAAGACTGAAGATTGAGAGTATGGCTCAGTGGGATCTGGCTAGCACCCCATAAAACAACATCACACTTCCCTTATAAAAACCCTGCCACTGAAATACCACCCAAACATTACAGTGCTTGGGAATGAGCAATGAAGGAATCAAACTGCTTCCCTCCTGCTGAATATAATCCTTCATCACTCACTCCCACCTCATTATCTCAGTCACTCATGACCATGCATGAACTGCTCTATCTTAGACCACAGTTAAGTCTTCCAATACCCTCCGGTTCTTGGGAGATTATGTATTTGCTGTTCAACCCTGGTGCTCCTCCACTTCCCATCACATCCAGGACCTCCTCCTCAAGTCCCCAGTGTTCTCTCATCTGTGCTCTTTTTGCTTGCATGCTCTTCACAAATATCACCAGTACATACATGCTCTCTCAGCAAACTCCTTCTATTTTCACCCTCCATCAAGGAACCACGCCTCAGCCCATACTGCCTGTGGTTCAACAGTTTTCAGATACTTCATCTCCTTCAGGTTGCCCAAAGATGGCTCTCCCTGAGTCTCTACATTCCTCACACCATGTTATGTTCCCACCGAGGCATTCAAGCCCACACAAGACCATGGGCTCCTCCCAACCATTACTCCTGTCTGCAGTAAAGGATTCTGGGGCACTCACACATGTAGCAAAAGTTTTGCTTTGGGAGATATGACACATTTACTGAAACATTAATGAGATGCTTAGAAACATAAAAGCATTTTCCAAACATTGATTAAAAATTTAACGTAGCTGCTTATGAAAAACATAAATGCTTGTTTGAGGCAGTGTTATGCACTCTTGAGAAACGTCACCATTTCATTGAGTTAACTCACCAAGTCTTTTTTAAGCAATGAGCTGTGGTAAGTCACTACCTCTTGCTTTAAATTAGGAAAATCTATTTCCTCTTTCATTCTAAAGCCTATTTCTTACGGTTTTATATCCTGATGATAGGGAGGATCTAATTAACCCTTTACATGAGCTCCACTAGGCCCATTCCTGCATACCTGCTTATCTTAACGTGAGCAAATAAACTCCAAAGTTGACACAGGAGCATTCACATGGCTCGGGCTACTAACTCCAGAAAGCCACTGCTGTTTCCAGGACTGAAACAATGGTGTTGACGGTTATTGCATAGTAGAACCATTTGAATATGTGTGTGCTAGCCTTTAACACAATATTTAGAAATTACTCAGAAATAAGCTACTTTTAGGATAAAACCTGACAGTATAAGATCAGGATAATCTATAGTTTATGCAGACTTTGCAGCCCCCAGTCGGGCCGTGCTCAGCCCAAGACAATGCTAAGGACTTACACACACACATACATAGAGTTCCTCCAGATCTGTTGAATTTAATACAGTCTTTCCAAAGCTCTCATCTGCTACTTTATACACTCCCTACTATGTTAAACAAAATCAACTTCTCAGTATCATACCACATAGGCCATTAGTCTTTGCAACTCCTTGTAAGGAGTATGCGATTAAAACAATGCAGAGCTGATCAAAATTACTACTGTCTAAAGTGTCTCTCCCTTCCCCATGGGTTCTTGGCTGGTCACTGCTTCCATCCTATTTCCCTGAGATCCTCTGCTCCTGGGCACAGCAGAGGGGCTACAAGGGGAGGAACAAAGGTGGCTCCAAGCCACTTTCGTGTCTCATAATCCACGCCAGGCCTGCTTACGCTGCGCTGCCTTGCAGGCAGCCCCCCGGGGGCCCTGATGTCAGCTGAGAGTAACCGGTTGCAACACATTCGGGTTCCTCCCCGCCAGCTCCCCTTGGCTCTGCTCCCATGTCACGGACTGCAGCAGGGGGTGGCAGCGAATCCCTCTGCCAGCCCAGGAGCCTTCCCTGCTGGTGCCCTCACCCTAAAGGCCCAGAGCAGCCAGGCTCCCTGCTCCTCCACTCACCGGCATGAGGCAGAGGGGCCAGCTCCTAGCAAAGCTGCGGGCACTGTGTAGCTGGGAAGCGGAAGGGACAGAACAAGGTAGTAAGCCTTGTTTCCCAGGGAAATTTTCCCTAAATACTTATCCAAGGCAGACGAAAGTCCTGTTTCCATGACATAAAACATCACCATCCCTTAACAGCACTCATAAACGGGACACACAGTATTGAAAAATGATTTCCAGGGCTAATAAAGTGGAGGAATCCCCAGGGTGAGATAAGAGAAGCACCGTTAGTCTTGCTGGTCCCCATATGTAAGCCGCTCAGTTGCTCCAGCATCACTTCCGAGTATAGCTTGGATTAAGATAGAAGCCTTGTTCTCTCAAAGAACTTGAAACATTAAAAAATGTTGAAATACAGTTTCTTGTCCCTCCCCTTTTCCTACCCCTATTTGTTTGCTTGGTAATGATTACTTCAGCCATTTGTGTTGCAAAAAGTCACCAATTTGGCCTTTTAAAAAAAAGTAAAAATCATTGTTTTGTTTGAAATCATGGGATCTACCCTCCCTGCCCTAGCCTGGTGCTTGGAAATGCATGTTCAATTCCCTGTTCTGCCCACATCGCCTTGTCCACATCATTTTCTCTGTCTGTGGCAACAGAAGGGAGGTGGTTGCGTTTCCTCTGGGGAAAGAGAACATAAACCAAGAAAGTGAATCCAATAAAGAAAGCACGATATTCCAATACCTTAGACAGAGAGAAATACGTGTAAATGTAATGCGATCATTAATTTCCTAGTCACTGGATTAGCACTCTGAATAGGCAGTGATAACATTTGCTACAGCACCCCATTACCTGTATAATCAGTACTGGCACAGGAGGATTACAAAGCCGGCTACTGTGATTACAAAGACTCCTGATTTCTGGAAGCTTTAAATGTCACTGATAACACAAATCTTTGTTAAGCCTTTCTGGTTTATGTGCTGATGGTGTCAGAGGGGAGAGGAGGAGGGAGATGAGAAGCTGGGGCAGGGGAAGTGGGGAGGAAGGGAGTGGGGAGGTGGCAAAGTGTGTGTAAGTCTCCTTTCTGTGTTGGTACACAGCCCGATCAGAGTCCATTGGAATAAATGGAAAGACTCCCACTGATTTTAGTGGACTTTGGACACAGCCCCAGAAGCTTCAAAATGTAAACAGACAGATATGGGTATGAGCCTGCCAGTATAATTTCCCCTAAATAAAACCACTCCAGCATGAGAAGAGACCCTCGAACACATGTTTGTGAGAGGCGAGCTTGGGGAAGAAGAGCACGCCAGCCTGCTGCCACATGTCAGTAACAAAGGATCACCAGAAAGCCTGGGTCCTCCAGCTCTGATCAGGGACACTGGCACTCAAGGATGCCATGGCCTGTGCTCCCCGATGCTGCCGGAGCTGTCACATGCTCCCCAGAGGAGTCTGGCTCTCCAGGAGGCACGTACCACCTGGATGTGGCCAGCAGCCTTAGCTCCTGCATAGCCTTCTTCCTAGCTGCTGCCACTTAGCAATTTCTTCACTGAACATCAGCATAGCCTTGAGCCAAGCAGAGGGGCAGCTCGGTAGATGGTCTGACTTGGCTCCAAGTTATCATAAGGTGCCCAAAAAGGAGGGGGACTTATAACATGAGCTGTTTCAGCAGAGATGGCTGGTGCAGATGGGTCACACACAGGAAAGGGGTGAATATCAGGGGAATACCAGGATCAGGCTTCAGTTTCCAATTCTCTCCAAGCCTTAAGTGCAGCCCCAAAGTGCAGGCTGCTGCTGGAGAGCACTGTAATATGTCTTGCTATTTCCTTTGAGTTAGGTCTAGCTTTCACAAGGCCAAGCAAGAGGCAAATCAGGGAACTGAACTGGCTGAAAATTAGCTCTGCGAAGTAGCTGAGACAACCCCTGATCACACAAATACTGGTGCCAGCATGGAAAAGGGCAGCACAAACCAGCCAGGGTCAGGGCCTGGAGCAGAAGGTATGTCCAGGGGTGGTGGCAATGTCCAGGAGAGCAGAAGTCAGGAGGCTGAGGATGGGAAAAGATTTCTACAACTGGACTCAAAGCATGTCCTCCAGACAGGCAACAGAGACAGAGGGAAATTAGGAGTTTGATCCTGCTCCTGATGAGACCAGCAGCTGTGGCACTGACTGCAAGAGCAGCAAGATGGGCTTTAGAGGAGATTGTCCAAGGACATGCGCAGGACCTAGGAGCTCTGGGCAGAGAAGCCAGATGCCCAGGCTCCTAGTCAGTATAGCAACTAAATGCTTGCTGAAGGGCATGCCACTGCAGTCACCGGGATTGCACCCATTCACCCAGAGTCCACGTTGTCCTTCACAAAGCAAGTATGACTCTGAGAATTTAATTCCACACCTTGACTACAAAGAATATTGTGAAATCAGTGTCAACACACCTTGTGTTACGTTTGTTGCTCCTCCGGCCATTTTGCCCCCGTGTCTCGTGAAAAGTAAGTAGCAACGGAGACTACCCAAACATTTTGAGAGGTCTAAGACTTTCTATGCAACTCTAGCTTCAATTGCACAATTTCTTTAGGAATTTTACACTTGTCTCAGTTAGTCTATTAACTCTAAATATTATAATAATGAGCAGAATATTCGCAGCAGGAAAACAGTTTTGACCTGGCATTAAAGACATAATGATTAATGTCCATATTTGGCTGTTCATAGTAAACATTTTTCTCCTACTTTCAGAACAGGAAAGTCTTTCAACACATACCAGGATTCATTGTAACATCATTAATCATGATGAATTACCCTAGTATTCATGGGAATGCAAAATATAATTCCTTGGGAATTTCACTGTAGCTTAGCATTAATTTGTATTTACTCTATTACAAACTCCCATTCCCTTTCAATCCTTCTTTTTTTCAGTTCCCCCAAGTTCTCTTGCATAGTCACATACTGTAACATTTCATTTATTTAATATTGCTTTCTTTAAGTTTGTGGTATTTGTTTGTTGTTTTTTGCCTCTTTCACCCACTCAGCTATTCATTCATTTCTGTTAGAAATTAACGGGCTATGGCAAAAGCAACTTGTCCTCAGTGAGAGTCGTAAATTCACCACCACACTTCACTGAGGATACATGACAACAATAAAACATCATAGTTTCCTCTCTCTTTCCCAGCTCCCCTACTTGGATTTTCAATCCTCAGTCCTGCAAGCCTATGTTGCACTTAAGCACCTAAAGCTCTCTATCTCCAGCTGACTCTTATGGTATCCCACACTTCTTAAATTCAAGCCCTACAAGTTATCAATCTTAACAAATTATAGATCCTAAAGTGAGGGAAATCCACAGTCTGGGATCAAACAACATCTCATCTGCACTGGGAACAGTCACAACAACAAAGTCATTATCTCCTTCTTCAGTTTTAATGGGGAAACCAGTATAAAAGCCTTTGGAATTAACAAAAAGCATGAGCCCTACATAAGTTTATGCTTAAACAAGCTGTCCTGAGGGCAGCTACTGAAGTAATCTGGCTGGAAAGACCAAAGAGCAGATTTGCTTGAATTAGTGCAGGGAAAAAAGAAAGAAAATTTCCACTGCCCCAGAAAAAAGAGGACTGCAAATACATCTCAATGATTTGTCCTCCAATGATAGCTATTATGTTTAACATGAAAAAAATCTTCATTCATAGCAGACTTAGAAATTATACCTCAAAATATTTCCTGGTGCATAGATGTGCATTTTGAACATCTGATTAAAACATTCTTAGCCACCGGCACTGTGTATTTTAGTTCATACGTCATCCTTTTTACGCAATTATGTTGCGTGTCGTACATATTTGATGCATGGAATATTTATGTGAGAAGATGCTAGCAGAAACATAGGCTCTGCCATAACAGATGAGGCAGCTTGTCCATCAAGCCCCAACACCCAAACTGTAAGGAAAACATTCCCTATTGGTACAGTAGGAAGAAATTACCATCCAAGAGAGGTCAGAACCAGAATTCTGGATCTGAAAACACTCAGATTCTGAGAAAAATAGGACCCATCTCCAAAGCACTCCTTTGGAGCCCTTCTCAAAAGGCTCTAAATTCTAGTTACAAATCCCTCTACTGTACACCCTTAAATATCCGGGAAGATTGAATACAGATTCATGAAACTACCTTACATTCAGCTTCTTGAAGCCCTTGATTAAGTCACTGTATTAGAAAAATTAAACACAGAGAAGGAAAACATCACATGGGAAAATTCCACACATGATTGTACAACCTGTGGTATGAATAAAGCCAGGTTTTCTGCCATTTGTTGTCCTTTATCCTCTACCCAAACCAATGCCCTGCACCTTTCCCTATGAGATTCCTATCAAGCAAGAAACAGCATGCAATGCAGCTAGTCCAGGGCTACGTATGGGCTGATCAGCCCACAAAACGCTCACTATCAGAAAAATTAACTTCTGAATTCTGCCTGCCTGCCCCTCAGTGGTGATGTTGAGTTGACCTTCTCTCTCTGCAGATTCTGATTTTCATGAAACTGTTAGGAATGTAATATATTTGAAAACCCAGCTCCTCTATTTTGTGTAGCTGAAATTATTCAAAAGGGTCCAGAGTGGAAGGGAGGGAAGAGAAGATTGACCATGATTATACAAACCTCAATTCCTTAGGAAACCAAGTCACAGTTACTGAGCACCAGTGTCACTTCTGACTCACACAGGCGTTGGCTTAACCAGGGTGGGGCAAGGGGTCTTTACCCTCACCTTTCTCTTCCTAGCACAGTGTCCTTTGTCTCCCTTGGCACTTGACATTGCAATGTATCTGCACTGGCTGCCTTTTTAGGTAGGAGCTTATCTTCCTCAGCATATACAAACTGTATCATCTGATGGCATTAGATTGCTCTCTGCTCTCAAACAGTAAATCTTCAGTTATCTATAAATCTTTGGTTACCACTTTTATTACACAAAACAGTGAGCAATTGCTTAAATTTACCTTATGACTCATTACAGATTAGTTCAGTGAGTAACCCCCCCTCGTTCATTATGAGATATAAATTCACTTACATATGGCGTTTCATTGTATCTATACCCATCTCCTACCGCACACATGTATTAATATTTATATATGTGAGATAACCTGTGACATTTATCTATATGCAACCTGTGAAATATCAAGTTGTTGTGAGATACCATTGTGTGGCTCTGAAATTCACCATTTGCTGACAAGGACTATATCACAGAAGGGTTGAGGTTGGAAGACACCTCTGAAGGGCATCTGGTCCAACCCCTCCTGCTCAAGCAGGGCCACCTACAGCAGGTTGCCCAGGAGCCTGTCCAGGCGGCTTTTGAATATCTCCAAGGATGGAGACTCCACAGTCTCTCTGGGCAACCTGTGCCAGTGCTCGGTCACCCTCACAGTAAAAAAGTGTTTCCTGACATTCAGAGGGAACCTCCTGTGTTTCAGTTTGTGCCCGTTGCCTCTGGTCCTGTCACTGGGCACCACTGAGCAGAGCCTGGCTCCGTCCTCTTTGTACACTCCCTGCAGGTATTTCTGTATATTGATAAGATCCCCCTGAGCCTTCTCTTCTCCAGGCTGAGCAGTCCCAGCTCTCCCAGCCTTTCCTCATATGTGAGGTACTCCAGTCCCTTCACCGTCTTCGTGGCCCTTCACAGGGCTCTCTCCAGTATGTCCATGTCTCTCTTGCACTGGGAAGCCCAGAACTGGACACGGTGCTCCAGGTGTGGCCTCTCCAGTGCTGAGTAGAGGGGAAGGATCGCCTCCCTCCACCCGCTGGCAGCACTTCTAATGCAGCCCAGGGTACCATTCGTCCTCTTTGCAGCAAGGGCACATTGCTGGCTCAAGTTCAACCTGGTGTCCACCAAGACCCCCAGGTCCTTTTCTGCCAATCTGGTTCCCCAGCACATACTGGTACATGAGGTTATTCCTTACCAGGTACAGGACTTTGCACTTTCCCTTTTTGAACTGCAAGAGGTTTTTGTCAGCCCATTTCTCCAGCCTGCTACCATCCAGAAGCCTCTCTGGATGGTAGCAGGACTCTCTGGCATATCAGCCACTCCTACTAGTTTTGTGTCATCTGCAAACTTGATGAGGGTACACTCTGCCCCAGTATTCAGATCATTAATGAAGACATTGAACAGGATTGGACATGGTATTGACCTCTGGTGTACACCACTAGTCATTGGCTTCCCACTGAGCTTTGTACCACTGATCACCACCCTCTGGTCCCAGCCATTCAGCCAGTTTTCAATCCAGTCTTTGCCTACTCAGACAAGGGCTATGTGAAGCAAGTTTTCTCCTCTTTTAGATTGGAAAATGCTCCAGGACATGGCAAAGGAAGCAAGATACTGACACTAGCCTTCAGACCTCCACGGGAAGGTAAATGGGGAGACTTCTAGGTCCACTGGAAGAAGAGAGAAACAAATAGTCAATGCTCTCACAGTTGGGTGGAGTCCAGGCTACTTCAGACTGTCCAAAGTTCAAAAAAAGCTGACCGAGATGAGCTGGACAGTGCTGAGAAGAAGCATAAAGGTGCAGCAGAAGAATCACAGGCACCTACAAGTAAAAAAACTCCTTCAGAAGACTGAGACAGGAAAAATATATAGCATAGGTTTTAAACTGAAAGAGGGTAGATTTAGATTAGATATAAGGAAGAAATTTAGACATAAGGAAGAAATTCCTTACCGTAAGGATGGTGAGACACAGGAACAGGTTGCCCAGAGAAGCTGTGGCTGCCCCCTCCCTGGAAGTGTTCAAGGCCAGGTTGGACGGGCCTTTGAGCAACCTGGTCTAGTGGAAGGTGTCCCTGCCCATGGCAGCGGGGGTGGAACTAGGTCCCTTCCAACCCAAACCATTCTATGATTCTATGATTTTATGCTTTACTGGGGGAGGGGACGGCTGGTAGGTCAGTGTATTTCCAGTGTTATCAAAGTAAAAATTAGGCCTTTTTCGAGTCTGACTAAAGTCTGGTACTGCTAATACATGCTGCACCTAACACACAACCCTGAAAAACTACACTGTAGCCATAATACCAGTATATTGCTGCT
The DNA here is from genome assembly GCF_031877795.1 of Strix aluco. NCBI lineage: Eukaryota > Metazoa > Chordata > Aves > Strigiformes > Strigidae > Strix > Strix aluco. Next base: position 34,923,215 of record NC_133932.1, on the reverse strand, counting down.
CTGGAAGAATGTGTGTGTGTGGTACCAGGTGCAGGAGGCATTGACACTAACTCTATAAAGAGGTGAAAAAGAGGGAGCCTCTGTGCTGAAAATGGGCTAGAGGACTTAAGCGAAGGTGTTAATGATATCATGGGACATGAAGTGGAAGGAAGTGGAAAGTGTTTTACTCCCTTGTCAATTTGTTCTTGACCCAGTCAATCGAGTAAGAATGACTTGTGAGATTTAAAATTGGTCCAACCTTCAAAGTCCACTGAGGATCTAGCAAGAAACACAGCTCATATTGTAGGCTTCCTCTGTGGTCAAAACCAACACGGCCAAAACCCATCTCTGCTGTCATCTGACAACTGAAAGCCAAGATAAAGGCACATGCCATGCCACGCCACTCTGCTAAACTTTGAGCTTCCACATCTCCAGATGAAGGGCATCACGAGGCCCCAATCTGATATCACAATATTGACAGGAGGTGAACGTTCTCACAGCAACAGCTGCCAAAGGGCAAAGTCTTCCTCCTTAAAGATAACATCACCAAAAACAGGCCGATTTTTTTTTTTAAATAAACTAACGAGCCACTGTATCTGGGTGGATCACACAGCTATTGTATGAGTCAGACCTTGAGATTTATTCAATTATTACTCCATTAAGACAAACTGTCAATGAAGTCGGTGGGAGTTTAATCTGAAAGGGGAAGTAGGGAGTGGAACAAGGGAAACATTTACCCCCTGGTCATGTAGATCTTATTTCAGTCTTATTATATGTCTGAAAAGCCCTTCAGGTGGTCTGTAAGGCTGAAATATGCTTTTCTTAACAGCAGTCTGTTTCTGTGAACGCAGAAGATTCTGCCAAATTCTGCACATGTTTTCATACATGTTTAATTTTACTCAGGAGGATCCCAAAACAATCAGGATCAAGTTTAAGAGACATACAATGATCTGGCCAAATGACAGCATTTTATATATGGGCCTATTTTGGCACTGCCTCTCTGGCTCTAAAACATAATTTAAATCCACATCACTTTTAGTCTTTAATTTTTTAAGTAATCTCCTCCTGCAGTTGTAAAATCCTTTAAAAGGTCCAGTTCTGCTTGCACAAGAGTGTCTGGCTTTACTTTGCTGTAAAGGAAGAACTGACCTTAATGCTCCACTTGATCAAAAGTGATTGTGTTTTAAAGCAAGTTTTAAAGGTCAGATGAATGAAGAGACTTCAAATAATTGCATAGGAAGCTGGTATAATAAATAGTTAATTTGCTATATGCTTTCTCCCGCACACTGTTAAACTGATCAAACTGGCAGGATGCTTATAAGCTACACCTCTTCAATAACAGTGTCCAAAACAAGCAAACCCTCCATGGTTTGGTTTGTACTATTCTTGTTTAATCTGGAGCAATCTTGTTTAAAAAAGAATTGATCAGTGCCCAGCAAGATTTTGTGATTAAAACCAAAACAAAACATGTTGGGTCAATCCTCTTCCTGATGTCATTTTACTCATTTCAATAAAACACTAGGAATGCCTATGATCTGTGCTACATACCTGCCAACAAACTCTGATCAATGTACTACTAAGATAATAAAAATAATAACAAAAAAGGAGAGAGTGAAACTGGTCTCTTTCACTCCCAGTGAAGGCAGAGTAAAGACCTGCCATTTGCTTGAAACAGCCAGCATGAATAACAGGAATATGAATGCTAATTAAACCAACCAATTGTTTTCTCTTTCATTTTTGTAGTTTGATGATACATATGGCCACTTTTATCTTTGGTGCTTCTCAACAAAACATTCCCTTATTTTCACTTCAAAAGCAGCGGGGGCTGGATTGTGCTGCCACACACTAATTTTACAGTGGTGGCAGTGAAATTATCCTGCATGTACAGGCAGAAATGTCAGAGAGCAGTAAATCCCTACCTGTAAAGATAGACGCTGATACTCATTCAATAGCAGATGTGTAAAAGCTAGTCACCGCTCCTCTGGAGCATACACCAGCGTTAGCAGCTACGCTACCAGCCTCCTCAGAAACCCTTTTCTGCTTCTCTGCTATCCCGCCTAGAGTGAGGCAGAGTGAAGAAATGACTGGGACATTGCAGCCCATTCCTGAGATCAAGCTCCCAGCTCTACTGTGGACTTTGGGCAAGACCTTTATCTTAGTTCTCATCTTCTCTAAAACATCCCCTAATAAGTGCTTTAGGAGCTACAAAAGAAAGCTTTGATATAAGGACTGTCTCAGGCATTATTATTATCTGAATAATTTAAACAGCTACGTTCTCACACAGTCATAGCTGCTTTCCAAGAGGACAAGAACCAGATACACTTGAGTCAGCTGTGATGTTCTGACCTTGGAGGAGGAACTAAGAGTGATTATCCTGTTTCTCTTGGCATTTATGAAAGACATGTTACCATATATAAGAGGGGGAGGGAATGAAAGAAAGTGAAGTACTCATGATTAAAGGTTGACTAGGCTAAAATTGGATAGTTGATTTCAGTGTGATTCAAAGTGGCTCATCCATTTTGAAACACCAAAGGTCTGTTGCATGTCTTCCAGAAAACAAAGGAACATTTGAGGTGCAAGACATTTGCGGGGATTAGAGACCAGCTGGGAGGAGCTGATGACCTGAGAAACAGTGGAAACCCGTTAACCCCAGTTAGCCATTACTTATTGAAAATTCCCTACACAGAGGCTGCTATTGCTGCTGCAGTCTGAAAGTGAGAAGAATAAAGAAATAAATAAGTAAGAAAGATGGGGGAAGGTTTTGAGGTGATGCCACTTCAGTTGGTGTTTACTGAGTCATCTCTTTACAAGCAGTGACCTGCAGCCATTTGTATCCCCTGAACCATTTCTCACTGTTCTCTCCGTGTTTCACACAAAGAGTACGTGGGCAGGAAAGTAAGAGGTGCATTTTGAGGTATGTGTGTGTATGTGTGTGTATATACACATATATGTGTGCATATACATACTTCAAAGTATATATATGTATATGTAGGTATATGAAGTATTAATAGCATACATACATATATATGTAACTCTCTTCAGAGTAAACAGAAAACCACATCAAACAACATCAAATTGTGCCAAAATCCAAATTCTACAGGCACTGCGAAATCTACCACTCTGGTTCACTCCAGCCTTTTACACTTAAATGCCATTCTACCTAACCTATATTTTCAAGGCTTTCCAGTTTGCACCCCTAGAAAATTTCCAGTGGAACTGCAGATCCCTCTGTAGTGATTCAATTCCCATGCCAGTGGGCTCACTTTCTTTAAACACCTTTCAATGTCTGCATAGGAACAGTCACAGAGCAACAAGACTCTCACAAGGTGCAGGCTGACAGTTGCTGTGTGCATACATGGCTATTCAGTGGTGTTTGTCACTCAGGCTTGTAAGAAAACCCACACAGCCTTTTTTCTACCTGCACATCTGCTTCAGGCTCCCATTCTTCCATCTGGGAAATCATGCAGAGCTGGAACAGCTCTGGACTTATGTGTGGGCACACAGATCAACCCTGCAGACTAAGAGCAGGGTGCTTAGCACAGCCCCGACATTCTGGACTCGTTGCACATCCTTTGCACAGTTATTCTACACAGGCACAGTGACTGTCTCTATGGGACTTGGGACATCTGTCCGGCAGCTGGAAGTTCAAGGCGGATGCTTACCTTCTTCCTCTTGTGACAGTACAAAGCTTCTGAGTGGAAGAAGGTATATCTGGACGTGTGACAGTCCTGCTTTAGGATGAGATGTTGCACACGTGGAAACAGTGGCAGAATTTAACTGTTACGTTTCTGTTGATAATAAACAGATTCTCTTAAAATCCTGTTTAAATCTTAAAATAATCTGACCTATATTTCCTTGGTTAGACCATTATGTTAGCAGCCACTGTTTAGTCTTTTTTCTCTGTACCACTTTACATCTAATTAGCACTTGAACCATTCCAGTTGTTAACCATCATCACTGTTCCAATATTTTCTACAGTTCTGCAGCTGTAGAATTTCTCCATACAAAGTCTTTGAATGATTAAGGAAAAAGGAGAAGGAGACTCAGAAAATATTTTCTGCCTCCTGATAGTTAATTATAACTACAAATCTGAAATTTGCAAGCTTTCTCTGTCCAGTCCATCAAACACCAGCACCACAAAATATTTAACAAGATTTGGATCCTGAAAAGATTTATTTCTAGACTTAACTTTCAGCAGATAATTACTTGCATTCTTAAATCCAGGGTTACTTTTGTGTGGAAAGAGGTGTCAGAATGCCAATACATATGGCCAGGGACATTTTAGCTGATTGAGAAATACATGCTTTTTTTTTTTTCCTGGAAACAGATATGTCCATTCTAGAACTTTCTGTTCCCAAATTAACCCCATTTAAATTTAAATACTGGAAAAATTTTCTCCCAGAAATGGGGTCTTTATCTTCCTCCTTTGCATCAGAAGTTATTCCAAACCTCTGGCCAACAATTTTACATGTTCTGTATTGATTTTCCTTTGCTGGCACCTTCCAACATTGCAGCAAAGCCCAGAGAAGGCTAGCTGAGCTCAAGGGTATTCATAGCATTTATTGCAATAGACACCCCCCTCAACGAGAACCCACATGGGAATGTTTAATCTGGCCAGTCAGAACAGGCCAGTTAAACATCAGCTGGAAAAAGCACTTGACAATATCCTGTGGAGAAGCAGCTAAGCACTGACAAGGGCTGATGAGCAAATAGATTTTCCCAACCCTGTTTCCTGTGACTTGCTCTTCAGAACTGTTTAGTGGATTACAATATGCAACTCATAAATATTAATATTTTTTTTTTTTGTTTATACCATTGCAGTGGTTTGAAAGACATTTTAAAGGTAAATTAAATGAGATTCCTCTGAAGAGGTTACTGTTCATCAAATACAAACTGAAGCTACGGGAGAGGATGAAAACACCTGGGAGGAAGGACTGAATGGCTATGTGACAGATGCAATGAATAGCTCTTGAAACTCAAAGATGAAGATGAACAGGAGTCCCTCCAATCTGCAGGTAGAATTTAATATGAATTTTAGTGGACTGTCAAAGCTGGAAATGGGACCACAAAGGTCATCAAGGAGAAGTCAGTGTGACAGGAAGTCAGCAACAAATTTTAGGCTGTCTATGTGACAGGGAGCCCAGGCAAGGAGTTGAAAACTTCATTATCCTGTCTGTCCTCCTAACACCAACAAAGTGCATAGAGTTGCAAGAGAATGACTGCTGTGTAAATTAAACCATGGGTTAATTCTTCAAGCCCTTCTCAAATTCTAGAGCAATGCAGCTCCAACAGTTCTAACTAAATTACCTGTGATCTTCATGGGGCATCTCAGCCCCATGCGCCCCATAAGATCAGAATCAAACTCTCTTTTTCCAACCTAAAAAGCAAAAAAAAAAGCATTGACTACATAACATATATTACAAGGATGTACAATTTGCTGGAGTAAAGAACACAATGACATGCCAACTAAAGCACAGGTTGGCATCACTTTCACTGACACACTGTCAGCGATGGGTTCACGTTACACCTGAGCCCAAATGTGAGAACGCAGAACAACAGTGTAATATCAAAAGCTAGATCACATTACTCACCCAGACTGAAACAACAGATTTATTGACAGAGTAAGCTGGCTATGGTAGTGCTGCTATTACTCCTAATCAGTACAGCTACGTTCATGAATCAGAAAGATTTCTGTCACTGTTTTTCAATAACCGGGTTTTTCAGTGAATTCTTAGTTCGTAGCAACAGCATGGTTTTATACTCTGAGATGGCAGCAACATTAACATGATTTTAAGGAACAAACAAAATGGCCCCAACATCTATAACCCAGCAATCAGCAGCCTTCCATGTCTTGGAAAAATATCCAGGAGGGTGTTACTGTCACTGATCCAGGACTAGGGCAAAAAAATGCACGCTTAGATATTTCTGTAATGCATGTTCATCATCCAAACCAGCTTTTAGGACTCTGGTATTAAAAATGACTGAATAAAGGAAGGAGATATACTATTTTTATTTTAATTTTCCCCTCATTTAAAAAAGGGAAAATGTCTTGAAATGTCTACATCTACAAAAATCCTGATTTCTTTTTCTTCTCTGCTTAGCAGGAGTGTTTCTTCAAACAAACAAAAAAAAAACCCAAACAAAAGAACCCATAATTTTTTGTTCATTTTTCAATTCACTGCAATTTGAAATATAAACATCAATAAATGTTTAAATAAAATTAAAAGCAAATATAAAAAAAACCCAAAACATCATAAATGTGAGACTGCTTCTAGCAATATTTAAAATATAACTTTGCATACAAAGCCTTTGTGCATATCCTTGTAAGCAAACCTGTGCTGGCTACTCTGCAACATCAAATCAAAAGTGCAAGGCAAAATGCAAGTAACACATTTAAAATAAGCATCAAAAGAATATGATCACAGCAAAGTCACATATATTATAGCTCAAACAGTAGTCAGAGGGTGAAGGGAGGAACTGTAGTTTGAGGATCAATGGCCTGAATTTTGCAGGAAGTCTGATGAGATGATCATGATGGTCCAAATGGGTTTAACTAGCCTTTTAGTGCACTTGAATTATTATATCCTTTTATTACAAGATCAGATTTTCTTTTATCTAAGAACACCCACCACATTCAGTTCTCAGGACCAACAGCACTGAGCTAAAGAACAAGTTGACTTTTTCCCTTTTCATCTTCACTAGTTAGCTTGTGACTTCTGCATTATACTCTCTGTGTGTGCTTCCAGTCCTTCACCGGGAGGTTTCTTAAAGGCATTTCTATCACACTTTCACCCTGACAGACAGGGGTCTGAAAACTCTATTCAGTGGTCGCCACCTGCTTCGAGTCGATGAGGTGGGTATTCTATGAACAGGTGACTGTTTAATTAAAAGCTTGTCTTAAAACACACATGCAGAGGGGGCAAATGATCAGGCTAGTCTCCTTTCATTTATCCTTTCTCAGGGGTTTGGCTCATAACTTTAATACTGGTTTTTAAAGTATCAGAGAGAGTCAGGGAGACTGATACCCCACAAACACATACACAACCTATCTGATTGCATTTAATCCTTATTAAGTGCTGGTTTTCACTTTTTTCCCCAATTATATTCATTTCAGGAGTTCTTCCAGGTAAAGTAGGTTACAGGTAACCTCTCTGACATACCACATATTTGTCCACATCTTTACAGAAGAGCTCTTCTGCTTCTGAACATAACTACATGTTGTCAGTTATCCATGCATACTGGATAGATATGAAGGAAAGGGAAACATGCAAATAGTTTTTGGAGGAGACCAGCACTGAATTCAGTTCTTGTGGGTTTATCTGTGAAAAGTTTGTCCTGTCAGAGTTGTTTTTCAGCTTATGTTGACCCCGAGTCATTCGGAGAGAAAGAAGACCCTGACATCTCTTGTAGCATGAAACAAACCAACCTTATTTCTTGCAAATAACTAGAAGAAAGGGAAAAAATGAAGCTGAGATGATCAATTTAAGGAAGCAGAAGAGAAATGTTGCCTCATCTTTAAAAAAATAATTGGTTTCCCAGTAACTATAGTAGAGTTTGTAGGGGCCTCCTCCCTTACTTTCTAATAGCAGATGCCTACAAAACTGGATCAATGGATCCTCTCTTCAAGCCAGGCAGTAATGAAATGATGATACAATATTTCCAGCTCTTAGCACAACCTCCAACTTGTAAAATGCTGAGGAGTGCCCATAAAACACAGACAAAAGTAGGTGGGGCTACTGCTTAATAGTAGTCATAATAATAAGATATTAACGATACCGAAAACTAAGTGGTATTTACCATGAAACTCACAGAGAGAAAAAGTCCTTCGGCTATTTTCTTTTCCAATTTCATTAGAGATTATCTTGATTCCTTTTTTTTACTCCTGCCCAGCATAACACTATCCTGCTTCTGCACAAACTTAGACACTTACGTGTGCTGTATTTGGCACCGTTTTGTGGTAAGGTGTAATTTATCTTTTATATTTTGCTGGGATGACTCTCAGCCCTCAGGAAGGGCTGGCATGGATTGTCATTTGTCAATGAGGTCTTGCAGAGGTCTTGCAGCAAGTATAAATGACATCTAGGCTTATAGCAAAGTACCTTTCTGCTGCTGAAGTCCTCGTGTTGGCGGTCCTAGATGTGCGCTGGGTCTGACATTCCTCTACCACTCACAGGCTCCTTCTGGAGCAATTCATGCCTCTGCTTAAATAACAAGGGGAAGACATTCCTTGAGACATCAGTGAATGAGCAGTTACGGGCCTTGAATTTTTTCCCTTGGTCTTCATTCACCAAAAGTACAGCAGCTCTGTGTGTTGTCAGGTGATCAGAAAGATTTGCAAACCTATAGTGAAATTCTGCAAACTCTTCATACACCTTAAATTTTACTGTGACTGCTGTCAATATTTGTTGAAGCATTTTATGGAAGATATATCTTGCTAAAAATCTAGCAATAAAACTGGGCAATCATTCCAATTAAGTCCATCAGGTTAAAAAAAAGACAGATTATATGATTTTTTTATCTCACCTGAGAAAAATGGCTGCAAAACCAGGACAGGCTTGTAGATGATTCTTGTGCCTGAAGCACAGGTACAAGAGGGATGATATTTTACTTGTCTTTAGCAGTAGTTTTCACTCCAAAGTGTTAGGTACATATACTACTCTCAGTGCAAATTCTGAACATCTTCTCCTAGGATTAAATTGGCCTTATGTACAAACAAAAATTGAGGAGCCTTGACGGAGGAGCTGAGCCTTGGGCACTGAATTCACTTCAGTCTGCCGCGATATGGCGAAAAACATGAAATGGAAGTTCTGTCGCTGTCTTTGTTCTGCTGTTGGACAAATGCCATTGAACGCCACAAGAATGGTTTCTGTATCAAACTGCAGTCACTGTACTCCTCCGGGATCTGTAGTGCGAAGACATACCACTCTACTGTAGGAAAGTCTGATCTATCTGGTTCCACCATACACCTCAAGAAGCATTAAGGTGTGCCTGCAACAGAATGGGTTAAACTAAAACTAAATTCCTGCTCTCTTCAAAAATAATTGTTGGACAAAACACAGTTTTGCTGACTCCATCAGTGCTGCCATATCTGCAAGTATAAACGAAGGGTAATACAGCTGTTCATCTCACAAACCGTTGTGTATTTTGACAGTGTGGTTTTCCCCTCTTGCTTCCCTCTTTGCTTGGCTCAAACAATGACTCTGCCCGCTGATGTGCAGAACGAAAACAGAGTGTTCAGATGCCAGAAACTATCTGCTGCCTTTTATCAGCTCTTTTGCATCCCTCCCTTCTTGCCACCTGCTAACAGTATCAGTAACAACATATCCAAAAAATAAACATTTTAGGTGTGGAGATTTCAGAACTATTCAAACCCTGTCCTGTGTAGACCCTCTGCAGTGGCCTTTTTTGCCGTCAGACGAGAGAGCTCCCAGTTCTGAGGCCACGCACCATAAGCGAGCTACAGATGCCATCTTCTCTGTAGCTCTGGGGACCAGGCTCTCTGTGGTTTGCCTTCTGTAATAACACCTCAGCTTCTTATAGAATAGGGTTGATTTTCTCTTTTTTTGTGTGTATGCATGCAACAGCTGGTTATGCAATCATTTTTGGGAGGGGGCTTGGCAGGCAAACTCCACTGAAATCACACCCATCAGTCTAAAGAACCACCACTGGTGTTTGCAATATGAGCTCTCATCCAACAATGCCATGGTGTGGAGGAGCCTCAAAAATATCCCAGAATGTCGAGCAAATGTCCCTCTCTTTGTGTACACAAACACACGGTCCTCGCAACGGGATTTGCCTATGCCAGTCAAAGAAAAAAAGGTGTAGGGGGTATATGTTACGTGTATTGTTCTGTCTGTCACATCACCTTCACTGCCTCGTTATTTATTTATTTACGTTAAAGCCAACCTGTATTCCAGCTTAGGCATGGCAAGTGTTTATATCTCAGGAATCACGCCCACATTTTACATACCAGGAGCTCAGCTCAGCCTGGGGCTGCTCATGATTCCCATTACAGTCAACAGGAGCTGCACATGTCCACCCGGGAGGCAGCGTCCCTCAACCTCCTGGTGTTGCGTCTGCTGGGGAGCAGAAAATTAATATTTTGTAGCGGAGAAAAATAACTGGAAGCAGCCCTGCTACACCGTAGTAGCCGGTGCTGTGCGTGATGTATAGCATGCTGCCTAGCAATGTTGCTAAGCAACGCAGCACCATCCAAGAAAATCCTGCATTAGCTTGTAGTGTCTGGTGGGGTGGGTTAGACGTGACACTTTGCACTCAGAGCTATGCGGAGAGAGGTGTGCTTTGCTCAAGACTATTACGGCCGTCTCCGATTGCTAATACGTCTCCCCTGTTATTCTCCCTGCACTGATGAACTACATCACGATGCACCGTGCGCCGCAATAATTTTCCACTGAAAAAATGCCTCCCCCCACCCCACCCCCCACGCTTCCTGTTTCTTAATGCTCTTCAAACCTGATTTAGAGAGTAGCGAGTAGTGGAATTTTACAGCTTCATCCCATGATGCTCTCGCTTTCGCTCTCAATCCCATGGCCTGGCTCATACCTCAAACTAACCGTAAAGTCAGATCACAATGATGTGAGTCACTATTATAACTAAAGATAGATATTGTCAAAAGCAGTCATGAGCCCTGGATGCTAAAGGTTGTTTATTCAGCATTGTGTTTTGGGGTGGGTTTTTTTTTCCCCTCTCTCTCCTGACTCCCTAACTTTTGACATTCAGAGGTCTATCCCCTGTTAGTGAGTATGTGGGTGAGCAGGCAGGTGTGGCACATTCTTTTGGTGTTCTGGAGGAAACCATAGATGGGCTGCACAGAAGTCTAGCTGCGGGTGGGGGTTCAGCCTCACACAGGTCCCACGTCACAGCTTCACAGTGGCACAGGCTGGGGACTCCCAAACACTGTGTGGGCACGGGGCAGGACAACCACAGAAAGGAGGGAGAAACATTTTTAAGAGGGGTTTCTTCTAAGCCTAACAACCTTTTTTTTTAAAAAAAAATGTTTTCATACCAGCTGTTTTCAAGTGTGAGCATTCATCTGGAGCATTTAATACTCACACAGAACAAAGCAGTGCTGGGGCAGGAGACAAAGAGAAGCAACCTAGACACCAACTGAGACAAGAGGGGCTCTCGCTGCAAGACCAGCACCCCCTGCTAAGGCCACAGAATGGCTCAGTGTCAGATGGGAGCAGTTAAGTGGCAGGACAGGCAAGACCTGCTCTGTTGTTAGCCACCCTGGCCACCCCCTGTGGCAGTGACCAGGCAACGGGGATATGAGCAGTACAGGCTCTGGTGAAGCATAACAGCTCTGCAGGGCAAACACACCTGGGACCTGGGGAGATACTGTCCTGAAGGAGAGCAGCTCCTGCTGCTGCAAAGCGATCTGAATTCCCTCCAGCCTCAGCCACCCAAGCACGGGGAAAGGACAATTGACTTTGATTACACCATAAACATAGATACGGAAACTGGCAGGTGAGGGAGCTGGAGATAGTTCTTTGTTTGGGCATATTGGATCCATTTCAGCCCTGTATAATTCCACTAGTGTCACAGGCATTACATCAGGGACAAAACCAACCCATTATTTTTAACCTGGCCATTTCCTTTTATGCCCTTCATTCAGGAAATCCCTATGCAAGTGCATGATTTTAGTCATGTGAATATTCTCACTGGAGGCAGTGTGACTGCTCATGTACTTAGAGTTAAATGCATGCATATATACACGTGGGACTGAGGCCTAAAACAGCATTGGAGAGAAAGAAGAAAGAAAAGTAGTGTGGGACAACACTGAACAACAATGTACCGTGAGGGTCTGTGCAAGGTGTCTGCCCACGCAGGTGACAGTAATATTTCCAGCTATGGAATTAAGCTTGACAATTTCTCTGAGACCAGCAGCATCTTTAGGAAAGCGTTTTAAGGTATGACTGCTGTAAAGGGGGGGCAGTGGTGTGGAGAACAAAATACCCAAAATGCTCCTGAAGTATTTCCAAAAATTTTAACAAAGAAGCTAGTTATGCAAATGTCCTTTGGGGACTGCAATCTATGTCTGTGACTTTCACAACCTTGCCCTGATTCCCTCCCCTGCACTTGCAGAGAACACCCTAGGGGGTCTTCATAGGAAGCCTCAACATATGTGGTTGTGAAGCTTCTGGCTTCACATTTCTGCTGTTCCTCAAAAATCCTGACTTCCAAACACCAAAAATTATGATCTCTAACCAGTGTCATATGTCAGCAATGCTCTACGGAAATGTTCTGAACAGCAACTCTCATATGTTTGTATCTTGCAGCAATCTAGAAGACAGACCAGGAAAACATCAACCAAAGAAATTTGGTTGATGAATCCCCATTCAGTTTCTGCATTACACCCAGACTATTTTAAAAATCCCCGTTTGCAAAAGCACTGCTTTCACCACTTTACAAAGACCTTTTTCAAAAGCCTGCGCACATATTATAACATCTGGCTGCAAAATGAAAAGTAACGACAAATCTTGACCTATCGGATTTAAGCCTTCAACATGTGATCTGAACAAGGGTGACTTTCACAGATACCATACCGCAAGATAAGTGATTCAATGAAGTTCCTGAAATCAGCAGAGTTACTCTGGTTTGCAGCAGAGTAAATGAGATCAGGTTTGCCGTAATAAATGAATCCATAAAGAAGGTGCTCACATACATTGCAAAACAGGCTAACAAGAGTCAGAAGACTTGCTGAATTTGTTTGTCATTACTACAGGGTAAGAGCTACTAGAAATAGTTATGTCTATGACTCCTAGAATAGTCTTTAATTTCTCATGCTCATCCAAATGAGGGAAAACACCATCTTTATTTTTTCAAGTGCCGTGCCCACCAAACTTCCCCTTACTTGCATGTGGACTGTTTAAATTTGCTGAAAAAGCTACCAGCTTAGTTTCGTCCCAACTTTCTGTTTCAGGTTTATGTATTTGCCATTCAAACAAGACAGACAAATCCATGAAATTCATTTCACAGGACATTGAGCAAATGGAATGTGGAATAATGTTCTTTAGTTTCTGACATATGATCAAATGCAAGTTCGCTACAAGGAAAGAGAAGGAGATATGCAACAGCTTTGAAATGGATAAAAACCTTGCCACAATAACCATAGTTAATACACAAATAAAGTTATATCATTAGTATTGGCTTCCCTCTTGTGGTAATGAGCAAGCTGTAGCCCTAATATATAACCAGACTCTGCTGAAGCATCCGTCTAACACAAAATGCTGCTGTATGCTCGTTGGGCAGGATCGTTGCACCTATGCACAAGACAGCTAATTTCAGTTCAAGACAGATATGAAGATCTACATGTGGCAAGTGTATGGCAGGCTGGGGCCTCAGCTCCGCAGAAATACCTCTGACTTGAGTGTTTTGGAGATCTCCTCCACTATGACTCGGGCCAGTATCTGGCCCAAGTTTAAACTGAAGGAGGAGAGGTCTTTCACTTGAAGGAGCACTTTCAGTCCTGGCTGAGAGGGTGGTTCATGTTCTAGATCTGTTCAGTCAATGACCTCTGCTGATTCTGCCATTTTAGCTGGCATTTCTGTGACAGACCTCAAGAATCTGGACCAACACCTCTAATTCGCTGTGTGTATTGCCATTCTGACTCCAGAGGTGAGTCTAGGTTAACATCTCATCTTCCACAGCAGTGATGGAGCAGGCATGATGGTCCTCCTCTTCTTTATTTTCTCCATAGACACTTGCACATTACCATAATTTGACTGACATTTGTGAATTCACAATTTACTCTTTTTAACGGCAGCGTGTGTGAGAAGGTATAATTGCTATTAATAAAGTGTGTTTCATCAACAGAATTTAAAGCTGTTTATAAAGGATGTTGGTCTCATTCTTGCTTTTTTACAGATGGGGGAACTGAGGCGCAGAATAATTAGAAGCCAATCAGCAGGCCCAACGCAGAGCTGAAAATAGATCCCAAATCTCCCGAGTCTCGGTGCAGTGTTCTAACTGCTCCTCTGCCAATGTGTGAAATGGTATAGCTCAACTACTAGTACTACCTACACCAAAGCATCTCTATTTTTTACATATGCTCCCAAACCAGTTCTTTTTACCATTCATATTTCACAGACAACCCCTAAAACAGTCAAACGTCCAAGTAAGCCCACATCACCTTTTCTAGTATAAAGTCTTGCAGGTTAGTGCTTATTTCATTATCCGATAAAAATCTTATCATAGCTCACCCTCAAGTTAATTTTTCAGGTTTTCTAGGGTATCTTAAAAGAGTGTAGACTTTTTTGAGTCTACACTTGAAAAGTGTAGATATTTTGCCAAGGAGACTATAAGCACCTAATTGTGGTTTTCTTCCCCTTTTACAACAGACTGCTACAGTAGCATGGAAAATAAACTAGAACACCATGAACACCCCAGAATCATCACATGCAGAATAAAATCATAATGATTAATCATTTTATCATCTAACAATGCTAGACTGAAATCTCCCTTGAAGGGCAGGAAAATGTAGGCAGAGGTTCTTGGTTTTGCAAATATCCCTATGAAAAGCCTTCAGTAGAGCACTCTGATGCTAAGCTTCAGTCATCTAACTCAATTAATATTGTTCCTGCTTCTACTCTGAATTCCCCTAACCATTTTTGTGGTTTTACAATCATTCTTTCAAGTTTGGAGAAAAAAAGAAATGTTTGTCTGTCCCCTGCCACTGAGTGAAAAACCCTTTTCTAAATGAGAAAATGAGTCAGGTCTTCCCTAAGCAGCAAAATTTTAGCAGGTGGGTCACTCTGCCTGTAAATGCTTAGTCCCCAGGGAGCCAGCATGACAGAGCACTTGAACTTACCTGCCCGAGTGGAACTGCTTATGGAGCAGAGGTATGGAAAACAACCAGGTGAATTAGATTCAGCGAGCGTACCAAATGTTCCTGCGGAAGATAAAGGGCAGCCCCTGGGAGAGGAAAAAAACCCAAAACAAAACAAAAAAAAACCCCAACAAACAAAAACCTTCATCAGCAGCTGCAGGAACAAAAACACAGTAGCTATGGGGAGGTGAGTTGGGTCATAGCTTTTCTGTGCCACAGTCTCTGAGCTCAACTTGAGCACCATCAGAGGAAAACTCCTCCACTTCTTGTAAATAACATAAACTTTTTACAGAGGTCAGGAACTTGTTTGCAACTACACCCTGGCTCCTCTGGGACTCTCCCATGCCGAGTCTGGGAATCCTACGCTCAGCCAAAGGGAAACAGCCGGGTGCAATTACTGACTAGCAGGTGCAGAACAGCATTCAAAACAGGCCAAAAGCTCATGTTTCAGGTGAATTGCGTGGTGAGGGAGAAAAGTATTCTGTGTTTTCAGCATTGCTTAAAAATTGTGTGTCCCTAGTATAATTACTAGAGTTCTTTATGAGTGGTGGTTTTGTTGTTTTTAAAGGAGCTGGCCATAGTCTGGTGGAGGGTAAGTTTGATGTTTCGTGGTGCTGACCTGATATGCCCTCATGACTGTGAGGACCCCAGATGCGTTGTTACAAACCTCATCTCCTTTTTACCTCCACATATGACAAGTTCTTTGTGGAATGGCCTAAGTCTTGCTACAAGTTTTATGACACCTCATGCAGCTGGGCCCTGATCAAAACCTATCCCCACCACTACCACAGTTGAAGAATCATCACATTCTTTCTGGAGACATAAACATGCTGATTACAGTGAACTCTGTGGCTGTTATGCCTGTGTGAAGTCCATGTGTCTTCAATATAATCACAAGGGTGTGTCTAAATGTATCTAAACTCAGACCAATTATTTTCAAGATTTCTCAATAAAAGGAACATAAAATCTGTTTTGCATTATTTCAGTTCTACTCTGTCTCAACAGGAGAAAAATATGATGTTTATAATATCACATTTACTAAGAATGAGTACTTTAAGGTTACAATCCTACAAGCACCAGAAGTGAATGTTCTTCCAGGTGTTTCTCATGGAAGAGCTTGTAAATGTTCAAGTACTCCCTAAGTAACCCAGTTGAAACCAGGGACAGAGGTAAATGTCAAATAATGAGTGACTGGCGGTATGGGGTGTTTAATTGCTTTGTAGGAAGAAAAAACTCCTAAAAATTCCCATATAATGGTGATGGAGGAATCCATTATTATAACATATACAAACACAAGAACAAGCTTTATCAGGATTTAAATTTTCCTTTCAGTATAAGGCATAAAGGTACAAACTATTTATCACCTGTGGGATTTTACATGTCTAAAATTAACCTGTGAGAGGTGTTCTGATTTTAATTCTTGAAAGCACTATCAGGATGTGACCCAATCCCTGGTTCATTGAAGTAAGCTCAGCTATCAGTGATTTGACTGGCCTCAATAAACCAGAGTTTCTGTGTATTAGAATGCCACAAGATAATAAAGTGTTTCAGAATTACACTAAAAAATCTGGGAAATGGAATCCCACTTCAAACAAATCCATTCTCCGCACCATTCCAAAACTTCAGTGCATGCACATTATCACCAAAAAAAAAAAAAAAAAAAGTATCTTTGCTAAAGAAAAGCAAAGATTTTTAAAATATATTTAATATGCTTTTCTTAGTACTGTAGTTATTAAAATTATTGAGAAGCATGATGTTATGTCAGGATTAAACCCGTCATGGACTATACTTGTGCCTTTGAATGCCACCACAGCAAATGCAGCCAGGGATAGAAGAGGGAACTAAACGCCGACATCCAGAATAAAGCCTGTTGGTGATACTGTCATTTCTGGTGGGACAGTAAACTGTATTTCCTGAAGAGCGTTAGTCTAATTCTCTGTTTTTGACATAGCTGAAGCGATCATTTCGCTTTCAATTTGTAGCAACAGCAACATCTAGTGCTTGAAGTCTGCCCTGCAGGCTTCATGCAGCATGCTTTTCATTAACGCCATGCTTTGTATTTCAATAGCAGCGCCCATCTGAGCTACTCACACCACAGAAAATAATTACCCAAACGTGGTAACAGCTCTGCGAAGCAGGCGGGCGGTTTACCTTCTCTTACAGAAAAGATGGAAGAACTAGGGAGAGAAAGAGGTTAACCATTCAAGATAGTTCAGTAGTAGGCAGGACTTGAGTGAGTTGCTCAAGGTCATACAGAGACTGATAAAGTCAGAGCTGCCTGCCCTATGCTTTACCTGGAAGACTGTGTCTTTGCCCCAGGAGACGTTTGGATCTAGTTTATCCGAGGGGAGGAAATAGCTCATTGCGTTTCAGAGGTAGTTTCACTGTGTTAGAGGGCAGCAGAAATGTCTGGGAGGAAAGCACAGCTGGCATTTTCTCTGTTGAAGAACTCATGCGCCCGCCGCTTGCTCTCCTGGTGCATCTGAACGGAGAGATGTGCATGGCTGTGTGAATTACAGGACCCTTACACAGGAATGTGAGAAAGGGTGGTGGGTTATGGGGTGAGACACCCCCTGGGGAGCCATTGCCCTGGTCACTCTGGTCCTCTCCTGAGCCCCGCACCACCGGACTCTGCCTGAGGACAGCCACCTTCACCACCAGGGTGTAAGAAAAGGCAACGAGGGGGGGCGCTTCAACTGGAGCTCCAGTCCCAGGGGCTCCGCTCCCGTTTGCTTCACCCAGGGCCCGAGCCAAGCAGCCGTTTCCCGCGGGAGGAGCGCCGGTGCGCCGCAGCCCGCCGGTGGGGCCGGACATCACCCCTTGGGCTGACCAGGCGGCTGGGGCGCCTTAGCGCTCGGCTTCCGCCCCAGCTGCCAGCAGGGCCTGGCGTGGCAGCTCTGAGGGCGCTGGGGAGAGCGACACCGGGCAAGGCGGGAGGGGAGGCGCGGGCCGCGTTGCCTGCCCGCCCTCAGAAACTACAGCTCCCGGCAGGCAGCGCGCGGCGCGGCGGGAAGGGCCCTCCCGGAGAACTACCTGTCCCAGTGCGCCCCGCGGGGCGGGGAGGGCGAGGCCGGGGCGGCCGCCGCGCCTGCGGGCTGCCTCACCGCCGGGACCGGACCGGCCTCCGCTGTGACCTCGAGCGGCGGGCGGGCAGGCAAGATGGCGGCGGCGGGGTTCTCCCTGAAGGTGAAGTGGCAGGGGCGGGGGCGGCGGCTCTTGGGGGGTTTTGGAGGGGGGGGGGAGGAAATGGTGTGTCGCGCGCGCTCCCTCACCCGCCTCCCGCGCCCGGCGCGGGGTCTCGAGCGGCGCGCGCCTCCGTCCCTGAGGCGGGGGGGCGCGTCTCGATCCCGGCCCCGTGATGCGCCCGCAGGTGCGGCAGCTGAGCACGTCGGCGGCGAGGCCGGTCTCCAGGCTGGTCAAGGTGAGGGGGGACGGGGGCGGGTCACTGGCGGGGCCGGCCAGCGGCGGGTGGCCGCCGGCTCCCCCGGCGGGGTGCCGGCTCTCAGCGCCCGCCCGCTCTCTCGCCTCCCCCCCAGCCCCCCATCCAGGTGTACGGGCTGGAAGGGCGCTATGCCACCGCGCTGTACTCCGCCGCCACCAAGCAGAAGAAGCTGGACCAGGTAGAGAAGGAGCTGAGCCGAGTGTGGGTAAGGTGTTGCACAGCCTGCGCTGGCGCGGGGGTTTGGGAGCGGTGGGGGTTTGAGGTGGGCTCGGCTCTTGCAAGCTGTGAGACCCCGGCTTGCAGCTGGCCTGGCGGGCCTGCTGCCTGCGCTGCGCCCCCAGCGTCAGGCTGCTCGGAAGTGATACGGGAGGAGCATGAGCTCTGAAAGAACCATACTGTAAATGAGGTACGCTTGGAGCTGCCATTTCACTTCCCATCCGCTTCAGACCTCTTCATTCTTACTCAAGGAATGACCGTGTTGCCTGCCTTGGGTAGGCCAGTTAGGCCTTGTAATGCCTGGAAAACTCCTGGCCTTTATCACGTTGTTTGTGTATCCTCTTAGACTCTCTTGAAGGACCCCAAGCTATCCAGCGTTGTTATGAACCCTCACACCAAGAGCACAGTTAAACAAAAAGCTGTGAATGATGCCTTAGCAAAAGAGAAGATGTCTCCAATTACTGTCAACCTGATGAGTGAGTAACCATTTGACTTCAGAAAAACATCTGAAAGGCTCCCTGTTATTACTGTTAGCTAATCAAATCTGCTTCTAGCGGGTGCTTTAAACCCTTTCAATGCATCTGCGTCTTCCAGATTTGCTTGCTGAAAATGGTCGCCTGCGTTACACACCAGACATTGTTTCTGCCTTTGGGAAGATCATGAGCGCATACCGAGGAGAAGTGCTGTGCACAGTCACCACTGCACAGGTGAGTTCAGAACCTCTAGATCGAGCGTAACAGGTAGCGGTAAAAAAGGCAAACTTCTTTAGCTTAATTTTGCTCTCTCTACTTTTAGAACTTTCTATATGAGTAGTGAGGAAACATCTCTACCAAGATGAAAGTCTTTCTGCAAATAGTTTTTTGATATGCAACAATTATTCATCAGAAATTAAACTCGTTCCTCCTATTTCAGCCTTCCTCTGTGTGAACCCGGTGGCTGATAAAAGTCAGCCTGGTCTGCAGATACAGCTGCCCCTGTTCTTATTTCTGTCATCAGGATCATACAGATCAGGTCAGCACTAACAGATAAGCCTTTAGCTAGAGCAAGGCGGGTACCTGACAGGACTGAGAATGCCTGTGGTGCTTGGTGCTGTGCTTCGTGGGGAGCAGCTGCCTAATTCCCCGCCTGCAGTGATCAGGACAAGCGACTAACTGAACCTGTAGGAAGACTTTTTAAAAAAAGTAGCAGACAAGCAAGTCTGGCTCAGGAAGGTGAGAGGGAAGATGGTGTCTCCATGAGCTGTAAACGTTGGGCTGGAGACATGGTGGTTCTGGCACTTAGTAACTTCTTTGTTAATGGATCCATGCCCAGGTCTGTTAGAGCGGGAAGCTGATCAGCTAGATATGGAATGTAAATCTATAGATAGCCCGTGTGTCAGCTACAGCAGACTGCCTACCTGGACTAACTAGTCTGATCCACTTCAGATGAACTGGCTCCCTGTAGGCGGTGAGCACAGATTGTCAGTCTAGGTGGTAGCCTTCAGGGACACGTGGACTCACAAACCTATGCAAACCTTTCCACAATTTTTCCTAAATGTTTCATACGTAAAGTTGCTTTCTTGCTGCTTTTTGTTGATGTTGGTTTCTTTTGGCTCTCAAACGATTAGCTATTAAATAGAATTTATTTAAATTGCCAGTAACATAAATCCACGACTCTTCGGTGAAGTCCCTTTTGTTTCTACCTTATTGATATCTAAGTGATTTCTAGGGATAGCAAGGACAGATGCACAGTATCTCTCCCGCAGGGCTGCAGAGTTCTTCCGTGGCGGTGGAGAGAGGCAGCCTTGGCCAGGAGCGCTCTGCAGGCTGCAGCAGGGCCGGGAGCTCGATGCCAGTGTCCTCAGTCACTGCCCAGTGCTTTACAGGAAACAGTGTTTCTAATCAAGCTGATGATCTTAATTGTTAGAAGCAGCAAAATTAATCTTTCCTTGTACAGCCTGAACGCTGCTGTGAGGCAGATCTCAAGGTTTTCCATTGAGTGCTTACTTTAGCAAGTAAGGATTCCTGACGCCATCTGAAGATGTCGGCATAGAACTTTTGCTGGGAATCTGTGCACAAATAACCCAATGTTTTATGAAACCAGGAGGACACAAAGTGACTGACTGCTCTTTCTGTGCTGCTTTTTGGTTATTCCTGCTCGAGAAGACTGCTTAATCTGCCTTCCTGGTGGAAGTGTCTGTCTTTAGAAGAATCTGAATAGAAAATGTGGGTTCTCGTTAAATCATTTGAATATTTTCAAGTCCTTCATTTTCCTTATCTTCTGTTCATATTTTTCAGCCCTTGGATGATACCAGCCTTACTGAGCTAAGAAGTGCTCTGAGTGGATTCTTGGCTAAGGGAGAGGTCTTGAAGCTGGAGACCAAGGTCTGGATTTTTGATTTGTAAATAAATTTCATCAGGTTCATGTTAAGATGGGCTTCTGTCTCACTGATCTTTAAAAAAAAAAAAAAAAAAATATTTCCTGAATCCAGTTGCTCTATTACATAGTTCTGTGCTTTCTTGTAGACCTGATGATGCTTTAATTACTAAAATCTTAACTTTGGAATACAGAGACTGCAAAGTTACCTTTAAAAAGTCTCTCTTAAAAGCTTTTTTCTTTTATTACTAGTGCAAAAGTTATATACTAGGCTAACAAATTTTTGCTAATAGAATTTCTGTTCAATGTTTCTTCTTTAGACTGATCCATCAATCCTTGGTGGCATGATTGTCAATATTGGGGAGAAGTATGTGGACATGTCAACAAGGTCAAAGATCCAGAAACTCACCAAAATCATGAAAGAGACTGTCTAGCAAGCCGTGCTAGTAATTCACAATGAAACCTGTCAGATGGAAACAATAAAATTATTTCTCCTTGAATAGATGGTGTGAAGTATTTTGATTCAGGAAACGGCACTGAGTGTGAAAGATGGTGAAGCTGCAGTGAGTTTCACTTAGTTCCCACTGACACAGCTTGACAGTCTGGCTCACCCTGACTGCAGGTGAATGGTGCTCTGAAGGGAATGGAGAATAATGCTCTCAGAGCTGATAAATGGGGTCACGGCTGCTGACGTGCTGTCAGTCTCCAGGGAAAGCTTTTGCTCAGGATACTGTCGGGACAGTGGAGCAGAGCTAGACAAAGGGACCACTGCTTAACAGGATACCAAGGGTATTGCCTTCAGGGCAGCTGGCCAAATTTAGTAATTATTAACAAAAATTAGGGGAGAGATCAGCGTGGGACTTCCTGTGTTCTCGGGCAGCAGAGCCACAGGCGGTCACTGACAAGCTGCGTACCCACTGGCGCTGGCAGGCCTGGCCGCAGGGCGGGGCCTGGGCCGAAGCGGTGGTACGCACTGAGTAATGGCACTTGGCCTATTGAGCAAGTGCCCTTTGTTGGGGGGTTTTCGGGGGTGGGTGGTTTTATCAGTATGAGTTTTTGATAATTTATTTTTGATGGCTGGCAGACTATAGATTTGGTCAACTATCCAGTTTTCAAACCTGAAAAAAATGCCAACAATGCGTTACGGAGATGAAACACGGCGTGTGCCAGACATTAAATGCTGGTAAGTTACTTCCCTGCTGCTAGGTCTATCACTTTGCTTATACCTATGTAGTCCTTTTGTCAAAAATTCTCATCTGGAGATCTATTTCAGGTATGTGATGGCACATCACTCTTCTTCAGCGCTTCTCAAGAATGTAACAGGACACAGTTAAACTTTTTAAAAACCTGGATTTATTCTTGCATAATTTCACTTGCACAGCCACAGTCTCATCTGTGTCAAACAAATTGCACAGCCTAAAACCGTATCGGCAGTTTCCACTTCAGTGACTGCAGTCTGGGAAGCAGCACAATTCCTCACACAGGTGAACACATTTTAAGGACTTATGCTTAATTGGATTGTGTCTGTAAATAGAATTATTTAACCAAGTGTGGCTCAGGAAACAACACATTCGCAGCAACCAAAGTACAGTTGAAATTTTCTTACGAGAAACAGTGGTGTCTGATTCATAATTATTCATTATACCTATTAAGAATGCTTTAAGAAACCAAAAGAAGCCAGCTTCACAGTATGAACATTTTACTGTAGAATAGTTAATGTGATGTGAATGGACAATACAAATTAATTCTATTTCCTCTGAAATAAAAAAAAGTAACTTTTTCTCCTATTTGACCAGATCTTATTTTATAATGCCTTTGTATTTTTTAGGATCATATGAATACTACAGACAGTACAATCTTTTTAAGGAAAACCAAAAAAAGGAAACTAATTGATACCATTTGTTTGGCAGCAAAAAGTGCACTAAAAAGTAACACCACCACCAGTGGGGAGGGAGATTCCCCAATTCTAAGTATTAACATTGAAAAAAAATACTATGGGTATGTTTTTCTTCAACAATTTACCAACACGAAGTAGAAATTACCTGTTACACCATCTGCAAAGGCTGCCTGAATCTAAATTCCTTTTCAGCGACTTGAGGTCTAGAACAGGGTAATTCTGCACAAGTTGTTAACAAAGCCAGAGCCTTCTGGAAGAACCACGGGGGGGGGGCTAGGGGTTGTCATGCCACTGGGGGAGCACGTACCTGTGGCGGTGGCTTTGCCATGGGCCTCGCCTAAGTGGAATGGATGCATGTGGTGCAGGAGGGGTGGTGCAGGTCCCTCCGCCCCAGCGTGACATTTCAGGCAGTGCTGCCCAGTCACCCCAAAAGCAGCCCCTCCTGGGGTGAGCGTGGTGGCACAAACCTAGGAGAGCCTGAAAGACACAGTGAGATGGGGCAAGAGGGAATGAGAGTGGGGGCAGCAAGTTGGCCAAGCACCGGGACCAGTGCGATGGTCCTGCACCCAACCTTCCCTCTTCCTCCTGGCAAGAACAGGTTACACTGTAAGGGCCTTCTCGTGGAGCACCCACCACAGCCAGGGAGAATTTCCCTTCCATTCCATCACTGGATGGACACCCACCCATGTTGGGTTTTTTTTGGGGGGGGTGGGGGGGGTGTTCAGAGACCCTGCTGCTCTGCCCCTATTTCTTCCCTTTTTCCCCTACTCCCCTGCATGCCAGCCCTCCCCTTTCACCTATGCTCACTGCGGTGGCAGGAGCTGCTGCCTGGGGGTCTGACAAGGGGTCTCAGAGGAAGCACCAGCTCCCTTCACTTGCCCAACACTTTAAGATCCCAGAACTGACCACTAAATCCAGGGTTAGTGACACTTTTGCAGCTTTACAAGCAGCACGAGGAATTCATGACAGTCGCAGCAGAGCCTTTGACAACTATATCAAGCAACTAGGCTAGTTTAACATATTCTTACTGCAGTTCTTTATTCTTTTAAAATAGGTCCTAAATATGTCCTCCTATGTACAGAAAAATAATTTCCCAAGGACGGTCCTTGTTTTAAAATATTTAAATGAACAAACAAAACTAGGTGCCTATGAACACTTTTCTGTTAGATTTACTCAGTATTTGACAATGACAACATAGCTGTGTTTTTATATTATATATACAAATAATCACATATATATAGGCATGTATTTAACTATAGATACATCAATATGTATGTAGAACAAGAGTGTTGGGGCTAAACGAACACCAGGATACATGTGGAATGTACGTACAGAGCAAACCCATCAAAGCTACGGTGATTTAACCTGATTCCCAGCTTTTCTGTGTTTCAAGGGTTTTGGCTGCTGGATTTGTATAAACTGAAATATCACAGTGGCAAGCAGAGCAGTATGAAACTAGACACCGCTGTTGCAGTAAAAGTCTGGACTTGTCACATTTTAGTTTTGAAAATGTATTTAATAATATTACAAAAGCTGCATTACTCACAATGTTTCCCCCCCAACCCTACTCACATGTAACAAAAAGTGATTTCTTTATTTTTAAAGGGTAAAAAAATTGTAAAATGAACATTTAAAAAGTTCCCTCATAAAAACTCATGTTGAGAAAATACAGAATAATTAAGTGCATCTAGAAAAAAGTTGTAATTTATTAGTTATTTGGCTTAGTGTCAGCTCAGTGACATGCTCTGTCTTTCAAAGTGCCCAGGTCAACTCACCAGCTGTGTGCAACCTCCCAGGGCTTTACAGACTGGCTTTCTACCAGCACTATACTTGGCAAGGTACTTGGTATTTCCGAGGCCAAGGTCAGCCTAGTGGTTTTTTATTTGACAGTGTTTCCAAATGTGTTGTCATCTGTAAGTATAAGAATTATGATTTGCCCAGTAAATACAATTCTGGAGGGTTTAGTGTCTAAAACCACTTTCAGGAAGATAAGGAAGACAGATCCCTCTGCAAAGACTATAAACTACTTCTGTATTTTATCTTGACTGTTTGATGCTCTATTGCAATCTTCCAATCCTTACAGAGCTTGAACCAACTTCATAATGTAGGTTCTACATTATTGAAGCATTTTGAATTCCTCCATGTGTCCCCAGCAAAGCACGTACACACCTGGCTGGCTTTACATATGCCTTTGCACTGAATTGGGGCACGAATTAAACATCTGCTGAAGTGCTTCACTGAGTGAGGGGCTGCAGTGCTGTGGCAGAGGTGGCAGCTGCCAGATGAGCTGTGAGGGAGAAACGTGGAAAGGGGTCCCTAAACCAGCACTGCTTCACACAGCTGAGCTTTGGGAGTTAGGGTTAAGGGAAGGAAAAAGTGATGCTTTCCAAAAGACTTAATTAATTACAGGACAGAAGCACCAGTTACTCACCAGATGTACACAGAAGAAAAACCTAATGGGACTGCAACAGAGCAAGGCAGCAAGATGAGGTGAGATATGTTTCCCAGTCCCCTGCTGCATTTGTTCATGCAACAACTCAGCCGGTGTTTGGCTTGGAGGGAGCCAACAGGCTCAGCAGGTGGAGAAAATCATGGCCTGGAGGGGACCTGGGTAGTCTCCAACATGAGCCTCAACCCTCCAATAATGGCAATGAACCGGAGGCTATGGGCTCACAGCACAGGCAGCGGGAGCTCAAAGCCTGGCACTGATGGGAAGAACGGGACAGATGTGTGCTCAGGTGGCAGGCTGGACCCCTGAAAGGGGGAGAGCTGAACCTGCCCTGCGTGTAATGACTTCCAGCTGCACCTGACCAAGCGCAGAGGAAAATTAGCTCAGGTGGTTTCCCTGAGAGGCATCTCTGAAGGGCTGACTCCTGTCCACAGGGAGAAAACACTCTCCAGGCAGATCACAAGCCCAGGGTGATCCTTACTGCAATCAGAGCAATGATGGAGAGGTCCTAAATGGGGATACAGGTGAAAGGACAGACATCCACCCTGCTGATGTGTAACGGCATTACTGGCAAATACCTCATATGACTGTAGGCTGGGGGAACAAGTCCTTTGAGAGATAGAAAACTGGCACATTGATGCTGGTGCAGCCAATTCCCTGTATGGAAAGGGCACGTACCCGCGTACCTCCTGGGTGGTCGTGAGAGCTGCCTGGATAGCACCAGGAAAGCAAAGAGCCTGACAGCAATGTTTACAAGCCTGTGAAGTCCTTGTGAAAGCATCTTGAAACAACACAGTGCCTGCTGTACCTCAGAGGTGTATCTCAGAAGGTAGTTCCTGGAAAGAGGAGTATAAGGGCTGTTACAATCACCAAAAAGTTCCACTTCTATAAAAAAAGTGCATGCAAACTCCTGCATAAATAGAGCTGCACTAAATCCAGTGTGGCTCTCCCAGGCTGAGGACAAACACATGGTTTGTTATTAATTACTGTTGTTACATTATGGATGCTTGGGCTCCTGGATAATTGAAGTTCTGATGTGAGACTGTGGATTTGACTCCCCTCACCCCCAAAAAAAACAAAATAAAAAAGATTCTTTTCCTTTCTCTTCAGTATCCTGTCCTGTCTGCAGCCACAATGATGCTGACATTCTGCCTGTTCCCAGCTACCAGCATCTTTCAAAAGCCATTTTAATACTTTCTAAAAGCGGTGTTGTTCCTTTCCAGTTTCTGACCCATTAACTCAGTTCTACTATAAGACTTAAAACCAAGAAAGTACTAGGGAAAAACACTCTTCTCCTTGTTAAAATTAATGTACCTAAGGGAAAAATGTAATTCCCAGAATTACAGCTTGGAAACCAAACTACCAGTGCAACTTTTTCCATCGCATGTTTTCTCACAGCTGCAGATTTTGCTCTTTCTTCTCTCAGGGTTTTTTTCTCCCAGTGTATCCAAAGCAAGACCACTGTTTCAATGAAGGCAGTGAATGCATTAAAAAGTCACAGTACTATTTTTAGGGAGGCTTGATTGCCAGCCAAGGAGTTTGATGCTGAAGAATTACTTCTAAGCAAAATGTCTTCTCAAAAAAAGTAGAGCCTGCTTAAAGGCAGAAATGAAGCCCCGTCTTGAGGGCCAGTCCCAGTGGTCCATGTACCAGTTCAACTTCACCAGTGCCTCATTTTAAGGACAAATAACGGAGAGACCTTGTACTTAGCCTCTCTACAAGAATGAATTTTACCAAAGCAAATGCAGACAGCCAGTCCCAGAACTCCACAATACACAGGTTTACAAACTCTGCATTTTAGTGGGGATGCTTATCTGCATGAATCTGCTCTTTCAATCCAAAATGTGATCAAGCATTATCTGGCTTCAATGTTGTTGTTGTGGTTGTTTTGCATAACATTAGGAACAGTTTACACACATCTTGACGGGGCTGGAAAGGGACCTGTGAGTTCAGGTGTGCTCCTTTATGAAGATATTCAGAGATCAATAACCAGCATCTGAAAAGTAGGGTCTACATAAATATAAGTATTCAATACCGGTAGCACAGACTAGCAGAGTTTGGCCTGACAGCCAGCACATGGCACTCATAAGAGGATGGCTTGACTTTCATATATTGTGGTAATGCCAGCTGACTTTCTAAAACACAGAAAGAAATACCCAACTTCCTAGGTATTGCTGTGCACCTCTCCCTTCCCCAAATGCTTCAGAACACAGGGGGTATTTAAACAAGCCTATGAGAGCTTGCAGTTTTCTCTATGAAAGCACTAGTAGGAATACAGCTAATGAGTCCCTTTTTTCAGTAAAAGGCCTGAGCTTTTACAGCATGAAGTGCTGGATGAGCAGGAGGTCTACGCAGCTATGGTGGGTAGAAAAGCAGAAACCCGTGGCCTGCGCAGCCGCGGAGTTAATGCAAAGCGATGTGCAAGGCTGTAGCATTCCTGAACAGGGAAAACCAGGCAGGATTCAATGGGTTCCTACGAACCTCTGGCTAACCCTGGTGAAAAGCAGTTCCACCTGGGAAGCCAACAGTGCCAGTGTGCTCCAGAGCACTGCGGGTGAGCAAGCGAGAAAATAGCCACATCCTGATGCACAGTCGGCTGGCTCTAAGGGTATATGTACGTCTGTCCTCGATGCACAGGGATTAGGACAGCCTTTCTCTTTAGGATTAGACCGATTATGAGGGATTCCTTAGATATCCGTGAGCCGAACCCCAGTCTTTCACCATCATCATCATGTTTGCATAACTCCTATTGACATTAATAGGAGTTAAACACTGCTGTGCATCGAGGGTAAGTGGGAAATCACAAGTGATGGTGGTCGGGAAGGTGCTCAGTTCTGTTACAACTCCCCAAAATGGTGCAATCGTACATGCCCACGACAAGGGTCGCAATCTGAGAGGAGCCCTTGTGGCTAAGGGTCACCCACTTCTGACACCAGTTGAGTCTCAGAGAAAGGTGCAGCTCCTTGAGGCTCCCTTCAAAAACCTGGCCAGGATTTCTGCATTACACCCACGGTCTTTTCTGTCCTGTTTGTCTATTTAGTTGTTACTGTAATTCATGCTGGTGAAATGATACCATAAAAAAGTGATGCTACTTTTAAAACACTGAAATGCATGTTCACCATATTTACAGCTACTGAGTAAAATTAGGACAGCGATAAAAGGTTAGACAATGACATTTAATGTTACTCCATTAATAGATTTTATCACTTTTTTTATCCTACCACAACAATGTGTATTTTCATATACATTATATTTAATAAAATGTATTGATATGGAATTAGGAAAGCATGGGTTTAGTACTATTTACATATTTTAATTGAAACAATTTTCTTAACAACATTGAAAAATAGAAACTTAAAGTTCTCTTAATTGTGTTTTCAGCCAGTTAGTGGTAAACAAATGCATGCCTAGGAAGTTACACTCCCTCTAAAATGTGGTCAGTTGAAAGTTTCTAACTAAAGTGTGTATCTCTGTTTTGTTTCAAAAAATACATAAGTATGTCTGTCATTTCTGATACAAAATTCTACACTATCTTCAATAAATAAATAATAAAGCGATTCTGAAAAGTATGAAATGTAAACTTTGTTGTCCCTCCAACATACATATTTTTTTTCCCATTGCTTCAAACATTACAGTGGTCTTTTAGGAAATTATAATACACAGACACTTCCCAGCACAGTTTACACTTATTACCATACTGTATCTACCTATCTGTTATGAATATATCCTAATTTCCTAATGGAAATCAATAAGACTTGTAGTGCTAGAGAACACCGCCTATACAGGAAAGGTGGAAACCAGTACTGAAAGGACATGCAAGGAACACCAAAACCTAACATCAGGCTCCACAAGAACGTTCACATGCTACTGAAACAGGCTGACACCTCCCATTCGGAAATAAAGTCCTTACAAAAATACCAGTGTATGCATGATAGGTCATGAACAAAATGAATCCAAGCAGAACAAAGAGGAATTTTACTCTGAGGGGTCTATTCTCTCTCAAGTCCAGACTCAGCAAAGCACTTACGCATGTGCTCAAGGGAAACAAGACGTAAGTGCACGCTTAAAGCTGGGTGCTTTGCTGAACAGGGAAAGTTTGCTGGATGTGGGCCTATATGTGTGTATTGGTAGAGTTAACTGGATATATAAGCCCTGGCATTCCCCCAGATGACAAGTCTTTGGGGTTACCCACTCTGCACCATCACAAGCGCTCTGTTTCCGGTCGCATCCAGCATCGCTGCCACCGAACCTGCGATCACCCTGGCTTGCCACAAACACCTTGGTGAGCCACAGTATGCTGCTGCCCTGAACTCAGTAACACAATGTCGCACAGTTAGGCACGGTACAACCTGATAACTGGTCACCACTGATTGCTTTGCAAACTAGACTCTGCGGGGTAGAAATTAGCTTCCTGAGCTAGAGCCGGGATTTTTTTTTCTTCCTCGCTGCAGGCAACAGATCATCCATCTGCAGTCACACAATCAAGCAGCAGTAGTAAAGGAGTATTGAAGTGGTATAGCACAACATACAACAGGGCTCTATGTTTAATCCTTCACTTACTGTTCGAACATTTACAGTCCTATAGCAAACAGCAACTTCCAAAGGTACCGAGTGGGTGGACTCTTCTGGAGTGCAATTCATCTCTGTGCAGAAAGCCTGTACATAATTTATTTTCAGGGGTTTCAGGGGCAATGTGAGTCATGAAGTGGTATGTTAATAGAATCTTCTCTGTTTATAGATATAGACTATTTATTTTCTAAGTCTTTTCAGTACCAACATGAAGATCTTCAAAGATCTTCTTACTGCGTAACTGCTCCTTCCATTCACATTACATTTACACACCACTTTTTGCTGAGCAATAGGCACAGAATTCCTTAAGGGGGAAAACCCTGCAGAAAGCCTCCAAAACATACCAACATTGCCTTCTTCATGTAAATTAAAGAGTAGGGTAACTGGAGCAAGCACAGCAACCTATGTGGTTTGCCAGCCTTTCAGACTGGAACACAACGAACAACGAGGTTATTTCATAAACCCAAGAAACTAACGTCAAGTTCCACATAGAGAAATCGAGGGAGATCTCCTCACTAAATTGGGATTCATTTTTTCAGTGAGAATTATCAAGGCACAAAGATGCTCCTGTTTGCTTTGATAACCCTCTTATGTGTGAAGGGCAAGCAGTAGTTTCATACCACACCAGTAAGGATTTTGTGACAGCTTCTGCAGACACCTATTGCAGTGAACTCAGACTGAAACAAAACATTGGTCCCTTTCCTCCTAAGGCTCATCGAACAATTGCAGGTCTAGTCGGACGACTATCTCTCCTGTTGGGACTTCATGCAGAAGGAGACACTTTGTAACTGGTCCCTTTGAACCCTGATCCTTCTTAATGTCTGCCACACGGATCTCTGTTCTGCCCAAAAAGTCTGAAATGCAAAAAGACAGCATGCTCAGAAATGACACAACTGTTTTACATTACACCAAAATGCTAATTTGCAGAAGGAACTAAGCTTCCATCTATACATAGTGAAAGGAGAAAACAAGTTTTCAGTCCAACTATATTTTTGCAGTTGAAGGCGGCCAAAGGCTGCCAATCTGCATAGAAGAGGAATTTAGGCAGACCATATTAGACAGCAGCAGCACTAAAAAGTAAATGGTCCCATAAGGGGAAATATCCACTTTGTAATTCACGGCTGCCTTGCTCCAGTAACTTATTTATTTTATGATATGTCAGCAAAAAGGCCAAAGGCTGCTGCACAGTTCAAACTGAGTGTGAAGCCCTCTGGAGATGATAGAGTCAAGCAGTGCATCACACCAGTGACAAGGTCAATGGGCCAACCGGTACTGGCCACATGAATGACAGTCCTATCCCAATACTTCCTGAGAGATTGTGACTCCAAACTACACTCTTCAATGCTCCATACGCTCAACCCAGGTAGTGAAATAAGAATGGGTTAGGAAACCTGGGTGTATTTCTGCCACTGTTACTTACAGGAACTTGAAAATACTTCTCTTCCTCCTGCATTAATGTGTCCATTTGCAAACAGCATCCAGAGTTTTTTAAAGACACAGCAGAACTGCAAACCACACTTCAGTTGTCAACTTGCACAAGAAAGGAAACCCCACAAAAACAGAGAGAGCTTGATTTTTTTGTGCTGATACTAGCGTAACTTCACTGGGGAGCAATGGTGAGCAGGCTCCCAATATGCAAACGGGTTCAATATTAGGGTTGGAACTAGATGATCTTTAAAGGTCCCTTCCAACCCAAACCATTCTCTGATCCTATGATTTACCTCAGCAGGCATGCACCTCTTCAAAATGGGAGATTTGAAAATACCCTTGGAAGGGCGGCAGACCCCTACGTACCATCTGGGGAGAACTGGTCCCTCTCGAACACTGTAATGCAGAGCACGTCCTGCTCGAGGTCTTTGATAAAGAACTGGCAGTTGGAGTTCCACTTTGGGTTGAGGGTGTCCTGTATCGTCTTGGTAATGTGGCACTGAGAGCCCATCGTCACCTCACAGTATGGGTTACTCTTTCCTGGGAAGATGGAAACAAACAGAAGAGTCATCATGGTTTTACATGTGTAATCTTCCTCCTAAATATCCTTCTCCTCCTACAGCCAATGGACAAGGGAAATACTGTGGCCTCACCATCATTATAATGAACAGGGACACAGTTCTGCAAGGCATTGAGCACCTTCCACTCTTCATTTCAGGACTTTGTGGCTTATGATCTCTTATGAAATGCCTTATGTGGTGAAAACTAAGTTTGTCTGAAACAAATGCTTAATGCAGGATGACTGCATAACTACTACTGAACTGCACAAAATCACTTCCACATATTCTAAGTGTATTAAAACTGCTTCATTAAACAAAACCATGTTTTGTGTACTCCTTCAAAGTTAGTCTGACAAATAGGAATGTCTTCTTCACAGAGCATATTATGAAAAACCCAAGGCACTTACCATGGGACCTGCAAGGTTTTAGTTCAATGCCTTCAACAATATTCACCATCAACCTCCCAATGCCTGTTGCTCTTTGTGAGCGAACTGTGGTGAAACAGAAGAGGAGAGAGAAAAGTCATTAATATATTTCCCTGCCCATGGACTTTTTCACAAAAGATGAGATGCCTGCATCCCGTGCTGTACCTAGGTAGGCCTTTTCCCTCTTCTTCTTTTCAGTCTCTATGTAAAGTTCTGAAGCAGCTTTGATCTTCTGAACCCAGGCAGTCCTTCAGAAGGAAAGGAAAAAAAAGTTGCAAAATACCATTTTCATTTTTCATCCCTGGAGCACAGCAGACAAAAGTAAAGCTGTCCCTCCTTCCCAAGCAAGGCTCTGGCCCCATCACAGGCTCTGCTACACTGAAGCTCTCTGCCTGGAGGAGATCTTACTCGAATTCATAGCACATTTACAGCTATGTTGCAGAGGTGGCCACTTTCCTTGACCCCTGAGGTTTCATACCAAAATCCTCCTGAGCCTCAGGACACATGAAGCATAACTCAGGGAGTACACAGATGATGAATGATCATGGTTCCCTACAAGCCCTTCTGGGAAATCATTTCATACTTAAGAGACTGAGTGGAAAGACTGACAGAGAAAACGTGTGGAAGGGGTGCCAAGGGACTTCAAGGGTTTAGAAGAATTGCTGTGACACACAAGAAAGGGAACCTGAGACCTGAGTCAAGGCAAAATGAGAGAATCTAGAAGTTGTGGATCCATTTCTGATTCCAAAATGAAGAGCTGCTGCTCTATAGAGCATTACAGCTACTTAGACTAGCCTGGATTTGGGTCTCAACACTCACCTGTATTCTGTAAGGGAGTCATTCAAGAAAACAAAACACTTAAGGACCATTCTGTTCCAACTCAGCCCTAACTGGTAAATGGCAGCTTCAGAAGCATACCAGGCCTTTGATCATAAAGGTCTTTTAAGATTAAATAGGCAAATTAATCACTCATCAATGCTAACGTTTTATTTCTGTTGCTCTTTGTTAAAAGCAAGTGAATGATGAAAACCTAGAGGTATCTCACCTAAAATGCTGCATTTATTTTGTAAGTAATTCTGGCATAAAAGAAAGTCAAAGGCTTTATCCCATATAAGCAAAGTAGAGTGACCCAATTCAGATAGCAGTTCCAGTGAGTTCTCTCTATAGTGAATGGAGAGAGGCAGGCACCTCCAGAGGGCGTTCAGCATGTGAAGAGCTGGCTCCTTCCACTGATGGCTCAGCGTAGGGTGCCTGAGCACCTCGCTGAAGTTCCTTGAGCTAGGTAGGATGAATGCGGTGCAGAGTTTAGATGTTTCTGACTACCGCTGTGAGTGCTCTGATGCAAAACAGATGATTATTGTTATAGTCTGAGTTGTGCAACAGATCCTAAGTTGAAAAGGCTGTGTCAATTTTCATCACCAAGGGTCTAACCACGATGCTCGTTCATTCTGTAACATAGAGGAACGGACAGCATCCCAAAGGACAAATGGGATCCATAAAAGTACAGTCTTTTGCAAGAAAAACTATGTGTATGAATAATAATGAATAACACTGTCAAGCAGGCAGGGAGCAAAGATGTTTTATACGTTTTCATGCATCAGAATTTTTAGGGGCCATACATTTGCAAGCTGGTATAACACAATGTCTATACTAGGGGGGAGAGGTTTGCTGCACTTTCAGCTTTCATTTTTTAATGAAAGTTATCTTTCAAGACCTTACATTTGTGTAGAGAAACCCTTTCAGTATAAGTCAGTGTAATCTTGTCTCCATAAGCTTGCCATGGATAAAAGTCACCAGATGAGGTTTTGAGGTTGCCATTCCTTTGACTGTTTCAGTCTAAATTGAACCAGATCAAAACTAACTGGGTTTAGTTTGATAAGTTTTTGCTTCAAGTTCTAATTCTGACCTGTTCCTCAATCTCATTTGACATACAGCCATACAAATGCTTGCACTGGCACAAACAAACAGATGTTAACGTAAGAAGATAGGACTGCATCTTTTGGCTTCCTTACGCTAACATAAAAATATTGTGAAATATGACCTATATATCAACCCTCCTAGCCATTTCACTGTTGGTCTTACTGGAATTCAGCAAACATCATTATTTCTCCATCCTTTTCATATACTGAGTATCACCATATTCTCAAGCAGAAAGAATTCTCCAGTCTTGTAAGATAAACTACTTGGAGACTGCTATGCATGTGTACATCATATACATTTCCACCACACTTTTCAAATTCAGTACTAACATGGCCTATGCAGGTACTTACCTTTCATTAATGCTTTCAGCCCGGAGTGTATAGACTCTATCAATGTGGGAGATATGGAAGATGGGCTCATCTCCAGAAGGGTCTGTGGGTAATTTTACTAGTACCTCATTTAGAAAAATGGGCTGTAAAACATTAGGCAAAGCTAGAGTTCTACCGCACAATATCCGAACAGATGCATTCAACACAGAGCAATTTACAACAGATTTATCTTGTGCCTGCATTATCTTTCCCCTTCTGCCTGCCTCCCATCTTTCTTCAGATATGTCATTTTTAAAAATTTTCTTATTATGAAAGATATAGGTGCCTCCAGAGTCTGGGAACACTTCTCCTGAAGTAAGCAAGCAGCCTCATGAAGCATAGCAATTTCTCCTTTCCTACAAAGAGCAGCAAACACTACTGTCCCCATCATTCCCTGATACACATGACCTCTTGTTGAAGAGGTTATTTTAGCAAAACTTCAAAAGCATCTTCTCTTATCTTGCTAAAGCAAACAACCAGCTTTCTCACCATCAGTCCCTGAAATCCTCATGTACTGGTTTTGGCTGGGATAGAGTTAATTTTCTTCACAGTATGCCAAAGCTTTCAAGCCTCTTCTCTATAAAAGGCTATTGCCCACACACCCAGTATGGGAGCTGCTGCCTGCTATACGCACTTTTAGCGTATAACCATCTTAGTCGCCATTTAAGAGCAGTACTTACAGTTTTGTACATTTTGTATTGCAGATTAGACTTGGGGCTGAAGACCTTGTCTGTGCCAGAAGAGCCAAGAGGTTTTATGATCTGAGTGAGGAGGAGGAAATCGTTGAACAGAAAGCCGTACAGTTCCTTGTTACTCTTGGCTTTATAGAGTTTCCCACTGTGCAGAAACTTGCGTGGTCCCAAGCAGTTTGTAACAGAATTAAATACGAGTTGCTGCGAAAAGTAGAAGAAGAACAACAACGCACTGTATAAAGTAAAACAATCGAGGTTCCCCTGAAAGAGATCAAATACAGTTTTGAGTCCTGACATTGGTTGCAATTTGTGTCACAGGGATGATGAGCAATGTCTCTGTCTTGCGCATGATAAGCAGTGCAAGTCATAGAAAGGCTACATGAAAATTAACTTTAAGGCAGCCCATCAGTTGCACAGGGCACGACCTCGACAGTCAGAGAGAAGCCAAAAGCATTTGTGCCTCCTTTCCAGTCTCTCTGCCATGCGCATGCATCTCTGTGAGTGGAACTGAGCTGACAATGACTTGTCCTGGATTAGCAGTAGCTATGCAAATGGCCTCTCCAGACGCTGAGCTTTCTTAACAATGCCTGGATTTCTGAACTGTGTTTGAATTTCTTGCATTAAAACATACCAAAGGAATTCCAGATAGCCTGTCTTTGTGTACCCACTAGACCTGGAGTTAGAGGACAGCTGTTGACCACTGGCTGGAACTGGCAGAATTTAAGACTCATCTGAAGGTTGTTACCAGATGAGTAAAGGCTTGCCCTTTCCTAAAGTATCATTTTCAGGTTTATTTTCACTAGGTGATGGTATGTTTCCTGCCATCCTAGTTGGCTGGGCAGGTAGACCTGGAGTGGCTCCTTTTACAGATTAGAAACACCTCAGACAAAAAGCCGGGGGAAGCCTCGATTGTTCCTTGACACAGATTCAAGGCTGCTGCTACTGGCATTACTGTGTCAGCAAGCAGCCATTTGGTGTTTCAGGTATTTTTGGTGTTCTAGGGCCAGACATCATCTACAAAAGATAAAAGCAGCCATCTTCCTTCAGGCAGTAGTTCTAAGACAGCTGAATGTGTCTTTGACCCTTCTGACATTGTCATACATGTCTTTTCCCTGAAACAGTTAGATTTCATAAGATGAAATGCAATTTTTTCCAGTTTATAAACCAACCAGTGCTTATTTTTTTATCTTCTAGAGCTGAAAACTCAATAGATACTTTGAAAATCAAGTTATGATCTGTCTTCCTCTATTACCTTCATCAATAATAGGGAGGCCATCAAAATATCCTCCATCCTTTTGCAGGACATACCGACACAATATTTTCATTATAGTTTCAGTAGAGAAACTTAGCATATTACCTTAAAAAATAACATGTAATGGGGGGGCAGTGATTCCCTCTGTGAAGTCTTGAGACAGACTTGGTCAGTATTCTTGAGTTTTCAAAATGTATACAAAGTTTTATCACAAAAAATATTTTCTGCGATGAGTTTTACAGCACTCCAGGATGGTCAGGTATAACTTCAAGATGAGATACAGCAGTACAATAACCACTGTATTCTAAAGAGCTATGAAACCAGAAGGTTGTGGCTGAAAATTGCAGCACTGAACCTGGTACGAGTCCAGAGCCAGGCAACAAAAGCAGCATTTATCATACAGAAGGCAATAACACGAGCAGCAAAAAGAATCACATGCAGGAGTGAAAGAGAGCCAAAGAAAGATGAAGACAAAGGATTGAAGATTATATGACTTGATTAATTACACTGTTTGTCCCCTGATGCAGTGCCATAAGTGAGCCATGGTTTCTTCCCAACCGGTGGAGAAGTGCGCCCACATTTGCGTTACTCTAGATAGCACTTTGTTTACCTCCGACAGGCCTTCACACTGAACGTGAGCCTGGATCCACTCCAGCCTATCTGAATTTTCCTTCTCCCGCACGCCTTCATTTACTTGAGAACATAATTCTTCTGCTTTCTCAAGAGCATGCTTCAAGTGGCTGTGGTCAGGGTGGTTTTCAGGAGTGTTTTCTATTATCTACAGATAAATAAGATGCATTAGCCTTTTCCGTTACCTGCAGTTAAAATGTATTCATAGTCAGCCCTATACTTCTGTTTTATTTCTTCATTTCATCAGAACCAGCCAGTATGTTCCAAAATTTCTTTTCCTCCTTGACAAACATGAAAAATAGGAGACAAATTCAGTCTCTTTGTGAACAGCTGAACTGAATGCCTGCCTGCAGAGCCTTTGCATCAGAACACCGCTCACTCTTCTGATGTAAGTATGCAAATTTCAGCTATATACAGAAATATATCCATGACTGTTTAAGGAATCTTTTAAATGCCAACATCCAATTTATAATTCTTTCCTGAGAAAGTCTTGGGCCAAGTTCAATAGCATTATTCAGGATGGTAAGCGTTAGGCAACAAATGAAAGTTAGGAAAGGGTTGTAAGTTATCCAGCAACATAAGCTGTGCAGTAAGGTAACTTGCAACAATTTGACATTCAGGCTTGCACACTGAATGTCATTTACCAGCCTATGGGAAGGGAATGACACTGTGGGAAAAGGCAAAGATGAGCATAAGATTGATCCGTTACTACTATTGTCCGAATTTTAAAGTTTTCATTCAGCATTCACTGGCTTCTGGTTCTTTGTGTGCAAGTTTCACCTCTGTTTTTAATGGAAATACCCAGTCATTTTGCCGAAGCCAAATGAGTTACTGCATTTTCTCTAGCGTGATCAAATATAGAAGGATGTGTTCCCTAGCACATCAGATATCTAACAGTGACAACTCTTGACACAAATAGGGAAACTACCCTGTAATTAAGCTATAAGCAAAGCAGCATCAAAAATATAATCTTTGCAAAAGAACGTACATTTTTAATTATTAGTGGGTATCTTGTTACCCGTTGCATAGGCTTTAGTAGAAAACTTGATAGTGGCATTCCTTTACAGCGAGGATCCATTGCTAACCTCTGAAACATTAGAGAGGTAAAACGGTGTTAGTCAGTTCGTTTAAAACCCTGCAAAATGAGCTCCTCCAAGAAAGGAAAAGGTAAGGTAACAAATGAACACCATGCCTCAGCTAAATCTGTTCTTAGATCACAATGTCAGTGCAGCAGAATTTCTTGTATTTTTTACAACATATTCTTCACCTGCCTTGCCTGTACAAGAGACGGGCCTCTTTTTACTGTCCCAGCATTTTACAGCAAAACCATTATTAAACAAAGTATTTTATGGCTCTACAGTTGTTTGAAAAAATGTATTCCTTCAATGAAAAAATGTATTCTTTCAATGAGTGCTTAAGTCTGAAGACTTCATTCTAGCTGAACACAGAGCCAAACACTGTTTGAGACTACATTTTGCAAATTAGCAAAATTATGAGCTAAATCTACAGGGTACAAAATTCATGGCGATTGCTTCTTCTCTTACTTTAACAAACTCCTTGAACTCAGGGACTTCATCTGTCTTCTGCTGGATGAGCGCTGCCCCATTGAGCTGGCAGCTACAGAACCGAATGTAAGGCTGCATGTGTGGCAGCTGAGCTGTCAGTATGTCACCAATCATCTTCACTGGCATCTTCTCTCCAGACATCTTCTTACGCACACGCAAAGCCCTAAACATGAGAAGGTCATGTGTGTTTTATAAGGAGACCACTAAAGAATGATTCCTCTTATGGAACATATGGTTTCTTATTCATTACTGAAACAAAGAGATTCATAAACAGATCAGCTACAAGATTTATTGCATATGGTAAGAATAAAATAATCAAGACTGCACCCTCAGCCAACATTTTTCCCTCTTGTGGTAACCAAACTGTTATTTGACATTAATTTAATGCAATGCCAGATCAGATACAATACAAAAAGGAGTGTAATTTCTTTTTCTATTAGTTTAGAAGGAGAGTAACAGATGTGCTCATGAATGAGGAATAAAAACCTTACCACTACTTTAAGATCAAAGCTACTTCTAGTTTTTAGCCTGGTTTCCTAAGGAAAGGAGGTTTATTGTCATTGAGTTGCTTGCATTTGTCTTATCACTGCCATAACTTTTCAACTTGTGGGCCATTTTCGAATACATTTTACAAAAAAGTAAGTATCTCAAAGGCATAAAATCCCTGTAAATTCAGTGAAAATTAGCAGCTCATTAGAGAAAAAAGGAACTTTATTATTCTCTCACTCAGGAAGACGCAGGTTTAACTCAATCCTCACTCAGTTTCTCCAGCAATGACCAGATGAGCAACCTGCACGCATGTTCCTCCAAACCAGCT
Source organism: Strix aluco (assembly GCF_031877795.1). Lineage (NCBI taxonomy): Eukaryota > Metazoa > Chordata > Aves > Strigiformes > Strigidae > Strix > Strix aluco. The sequence continues at coordinate 34,883,803 of NC_133932.1, read as the reverse complement.
ACAGCATTTACTGCGTCTTGCTGAAGCAGTAGGGATGGGTGAGAAGGATGCAAGTAGGAAGGAATTGGATCCATCAGAGGCCACAGAGAATGAAGGGAGAAATAAGGATACTTGCACTTTGTGGAGTTTCATGGTAGAGAGTTGGGGTTGCAGTAGTTGGGGACTTTGGAAGGAAAGGTTCAGGGTACACTGGACACAAATCCATAGGAAACCAGGCTTTGCTGGTGCCACTTCTCATAAACCAGCTCGTTCAGGTGCTCTAAAGCTACAATAACTAAAGAAATGCAGCAGCTAACCCAAAATAAGGGAGGCAGAGGTTGTTAGGACTTGTTTTGTGTTCACAAATAATAGGACTGGAACTGGGTATGGGCTGTGACAGAGGAAGTAAAATTCTATGACAGGACTGTGGGGAGCCTTGGCAGGCACTACTCTTGAGGAGAGGTTGATCTTGCCTTCTGGAGCACACGTACACCACGAACAAAGTAAGTGCAAATACTTAGTCAGCAAAGAACTGCTGGATTTTTCTCAAGTCATTTTTCTCAAGTTTTTTTCTCAAGTCATAGCAAACATTGTTAATATTTTGCTTTTTCCATCAAGGAAAAATGCATGGCCCTTTTGCTTACTGGCAGATATTGCATAACTGGCAGATATTTTTGTGCAGCTAAAAGGAGAAGCAGAGGGAGAGGCCCATGATTTGTTATTGCTAAATATGGGGGGAAAAAAACTTACTTCAGTAGTTTTATATTGCACATAATCAGCTCCTTCCAATTAACAAAAATCATAGCAACTTCTTTTTCTGTTAGCAGCTCAGATTCCATTAGTGGTTTCTGGAAGATCTATAGATTCAGAAAATTAAGCAATTTAGAAAGTATATGGTAAGCATAATCAAAGTGAGTAAGACTGATGATGCTCATTCCCTTAGCCTGGAAGTGAAAAACTTTACATCAGAGTAGCACTTGACACTCAGTGGAACAGACTTCAAACATGCGCCGTGCCCTAGAGATCCATAGTGTTCCCTGATAACATGTTCGTGAGTGGCGTGTAGCTTTAAAAGAGAATACTCCAAATTTGTGTTGGTGGTGCAATTATGACCTGGATAATCTGTTCAAAACTTGGAAATTTTAGTCAAAGGTCTCCTGCAAAATATCCCAGGATTACTTTGATAATACAACTGAAAATACATTTTACTTTGGACTCTTTTATGGAAGTTCTGATTTATGTCACAGTGTTTCAGGTTTGCATATCATGACATCTTTTTCAAAAAGGGGCTTTCCTTCTCTGTCCAAAGAGTTGTCTAAGTCAGTTGCCTGTACTAATTCCTTTTTCCACATAAGAAATGCACCTTGTAAACATTTAAAGAAAAACACAGTAAGTTAAAACTGAGTGACACTGTGAATGTGGAAAATGTGCTTCAAGCTTTAAGAACCTATACATGAGAAATAAACATTCAAAATCAGGAGCAAAAGGGTTTACTAGAATGATACTTTAAATATCAGTGTTTTGCTGATGGTAACACAAGGGCTTAACATTAGTTGCACCCACACCCATACAGACATGCATATATATCTATATAGAGAGATATATATAGATATGAAAACTTAATACAGATCATCCCTAGGAAGTCAAACATGGCAGTGATATAAAGTGAGTTTGCATAGTTAAATTACTGATTTACTTTAAAAAGATGGATGATTAAAACCTGCTCCTAAAGCTGCTGTGCCATCTTACCTCTGTGACCAACTGTAGATCATTTACATAGTTCTCTTCCGTGACAATGAGCTCATGGATGTACCCCTGCCTTTTTCTTTCGGTAGGCGTCAACATATCCAGAAGATGCAAGTCTGCACACCCTGGAAAACACAAAAGGATCCTAGATTTTACTTATGGTCATTTGCAAATTAATTCAGATCCATAGCAGTTCAAGTAATGCTTAACGAACAGTAACTACGGTCTGTGCAGTTCAGTTATTATTCACATGTAATGGCACAATGCTAACAATGCTTCATCTCTTAGTGACTCAAAACATTGTATTTAACAGCTTTTTTTTTTAAAAAAAAAAATCAAGGACATTTCTAAGTGTTAACTTTTCTCTGGTGGCAAAGATTAAACGTCCCCCCCCACAGCTACCTTCCCATTTCTTTCCAACCTCACTCTGAAGTTCACTGTCCCCTTTAGTTGTGTCATTCAACTGGAACCACCCTGTAAAACAAATCCCCAAATGGATGGCTGTTAATAAAAAAGGGGGCAAAGACTTCATTTGGTATTACTGCCAAAGAAAATGGAGAGATATCCTAAAAGGGAACAGAATCTGGAAAGAGTGCTATAGTGACCTTAATGCTCTGATGGGCCCTTTAGAAATATATATAAGCCCTCAGTTTATCGATACTTTAAATTCAAGTTTCACCTTTATCCATTTAGTCAAAGTAGGCATCCTAATCAAGAAGGTACTGCAGAGCTTATTTACTTCTCCACACTTCAATTAAAAATTGCTTCTAAATATTTGAAGGACTTGAGCCAGAACACACGAAGTCAGTGGAGATTGCTACATGGATTTCACTAATTTATAGGTCAAGCCAAAGGGGTTGATTATTTTTCTCGTTTATCTTTAAAAGCATGGGAAAAGTTTGTAACTAAGAACTCATCTTCCGTCAGTTTTGTTCTTTAATTTTTGCAGAAAACCTCCCTTGAGTTTATCCTGTGTAGATGTTAGAATTTTTGTATAAATTCTAGAATCTCAAATTTTATTTTCTATTCTGAATCAGACCAGAACATTTAATTATATTTTTTTCTGTAAGCCAGTATTTTTCAGCTGAGCTTAATGAAATTCTTCTGAGACTTGCAAGCAGAATGTTTTGTTCCAGTTTCACTGTTAAAACTATTTTTATTACTTTTCTGCATAAAATAAAATGCATTTCAAAAAGCAATGGTGATTTCAAACAGGTTGAAAACATTTTGCTTTAAAAATGCACTATTTACAACTACTTCTACACAATCAAAATTCTTCAGTTTAATTCTTTCCCCCACCCCTCAGTGAAGTATGGGCATATTCAGTATAGTCCCCACTGAAACAAATTCTCCTTATGGAAAAAGTTCTGACTGAAAAATATTCAAGGAGACCTTCACTTCATGGGGTTTAAAATGGTCAAGGCTTTTTTTTTTACACTGTTCACCAGCATCAGCAATGACACCAACCTACTGAGATCTGGCAGGGATGTTTTTAGATCAGGTGTTTACATATGCTTTCACAAAGTGAACCACTACTGCTCCTAATCACATCACATCACACCCCGGAAACTCCTTCAGTTCTTTGTTATAGTATTTACTGCATTTTTAGCTTCCTGAATGTAACTCAGGAGCTGATTCTGCACTATGCCACTGTCAAGGTCCACACGTATCACCATTAAGTTTTTCATGGACTACCTTCAACTGCTGCTTCAACTGAAAAGGTAAGAATAGATTTGACTTAAAGATTTTTATGTTCTTTTTTTTTTTTAAAAAAAGAAGAGTAGATACAGACAGTCAAGACAGTTTCCTCTCTGATTAAGAAGCTGAGAACAGATCAGACTGGAAGCATAAGCATATTGATAATGCTCCTCTGAGATACAGTACATTGCAGTCCTTTAGAAGATGCAATTGAAACTTTGCTTGAAATAAAAAGTAGGTTTTGAGAATTATCAATCTTATGCCAAAAAAATGACAGCACTAGGCACATTTGAAAAGCCAAAAGTTTCGTTTCTGTTTAATAAATGGCTGCTTTCAGAGCATTTTTTTAGTCATCATGTAAATCAGAGGTCTAATAAACAGAACTAGTTCTCCCCATGCACTGTCAGCTTCATTAAAAGTGAACAAAGTGTTTAATTATTTTTCTCTAGAGACTGGGGAAGTTTACTTCAAAGATGCTGATGACCTTGGTTTGAAGCGTGGTTTCCAACCACCAACCTTTTAGAGGAAGCATTTAACGTTTTGAATCATAATATATTTTAGCAGCTAGCTTGACAGCCAGCCAACTGGGATGTAAGTGGACTACTCTGACCTTGAACAAATGGTCTACTTTTGGTCTACTAAATATTTGGGAAAATACCTTGCTTCAATCTGAGCAGAACATGCAGGAGACACTTTTCTCATAAAGTATTTTCTTCATGAGGTGCACAAGTACAAAGATTCTTCTTGTCTTTGTATTAAAAACACCAAAGAAGAACTGGCTTTCTTTCCAAGTGGAAATGTCAGACCATAGGGCTCTAGCTAGTTTTTCATGGATGCCAAAGTACTGTGCAAAGTACTTTTACAAACACCTAAATTCCACTTGCAGCTGTAATAATAACATTGTAGAATTCAATTCACTAAAAGAGACTCCTGCTAGGGGCTAGAAAGCACCCTTGATATCAGACATTTCCACCGACAGATGGGAAGGCTCTGCTGCGGGTAAAGTACAGGACATTACCTCAGTGTAGAGTTGGTTAATGTTTCTAACTTAAAGCACACAGATAGTCCCTCATGCATACAGTCATTCAGGTACTTAAAATCAGGCACTGGCATTTGTCTTTTCAGTTACTGAGTGCTCCATTCTTTTGTATTTTCTCTCCTGATCTGAGAAAGTAGAGTGCTGGATCCCATCTAGAAGGTGCCAAATTTGAATTCTTAGCTACACTAGTAAACTCAGAAAAGAATGGAGAAATTACAATGGCTAACTTGGTATGCTCATAGTACTGTGAATAAGCAGATTTCTGCCCTTTAATTGAATAACCAGTACAACTCCATGCAGAGGCATTTGCACACACTCACCAGACTCGTTACTCTGTCTGGACTTACAGAGCCAACATGCAAATGCCTTAACTAGAAATCCGTGCTTTGACCTCCTACCACCACATGAACTTGTAGGATTAAGGGATTTTAGAAATGTAAAAAATAATTTCAAATATCATTCTAAGAAGTGTGTTGTTCCTCTTCCTTATAAAGTCAGCCCTGAAAATATGGGTCTTACAAGCTAATCACTAAGCTTGAAAACAATGAGTAAGGGATTCTGCTTTTTCAGAAGGAAGTTTCTGTCATGGAACTTGCTGATCTACATGCATGGGCACAACTTCTGATTTCTTCTAATTCGGGGAGATTTTCTAAAAAAAGTAACTATCAGATTTCGCTGTACACTCCATGCTGGACCAGTCCCTAATGACAAGGTCACAGTAGACAGGAATCTGTTCTATTATAGAGAATGAGAAGCCGTAAAAAATTATGTCACAGTTTTCCTCCAAAACTTTAAGCAGGGGGGAATAGCACATCATGACAGCATTCCTTCACTCAGACAAATTACAGAATTTCACCAGTCAGTCTTCTTATCAACTAGCTTCAGATGCAACCACCGATTTCCCATAAATATCTTGTGGGATGGACCCTCCACTGAGAGACTACCTCAAGCTTTTGCTAAGGACAGCTCAGAGTCTGGTGAACAAACAGATCTCTCCATCTCAAGCTTCTGTGATGCAAAATCCCATTTCACAGCTATTTTCAGCGATTTCAGCATGTTTAGAATTTCTCAACTGGACTAGCATGTCCGTTTATTGTTAGAGCAGAGCGTTTCCCTCTGAGAAGGATGGAAGTAGGATCTAGAAACAAGTCTGGAAAGTCCCACTTGCAAAATATTAAGCATTACTTTTTTTTTTTTTTTTTGCCCGGACCAGTCACCACCAATACATGTGCCTCCTCCTCCCGTTCGCAGCAGCCAGCGATTATCGGGGGAGGTATTGACACTGCCAATCCACACAGGCCAAGCAACAGATTCAAGGATCTTTCATAACAATTTCAGTTTTCCTTTTTTTAAAAATTCTAGAATGTGGCCAAGTGTAGTCCTCAACAACATATGTTTGTGATACACTACCACCATTTCCACTTCACAATAGCAAAATCTTTCTGCAGTGTTTTAGGGTTAATACCTATTTTCTATGGAAAAGGAAATGTTTTAGTAATCAAGGGAAGGACAGGAAGACAACAGGTGAGACAGTTGGGAAGGAAACCTACTAAATCCTTTCAGAAAAAAACAAACATGTCTACCACTCCCTTTCCACAATCTGCTTGGAGAGAACAAAATCTTATGTGTGAGGGCATGGACGCATCTAAAAATACAAACTGGCAGAGATAACCGATTCCTGGACTGGTTTATATCACAACAGGTAACTTTAAATCTCATCTCTGAATTATGACCCAGCACCTGTCTTGAGCCCCTGACCACTTACAGTACAATAACAGCAAATCAGTCAAGAGCATCAGCCATGGATCCAAACAGAAGGAACTGCACAGTCCAATTTTACATTGTCTTCTGCAAAAATATGTATGCTGTACAGGTACTTCACTTGTAATCAGAAATGTGGCAACTAAATGTAGTATTCTAAAAGTTCATATCTTTTAACAAACATTTTATTATTTTTTCACTTTCTTGGGCAGACTTTCAGCCATCATCTTTCCTTGGCCATCTTTCCTCAGGTCTTTCCCCACCCCCCAAAAAAATAAAGTGAAGGAATCAAATCAGATTGATTGTAACACTCATCTGGATCCAGAATTACTCCAACATATGAAAGAATTCAGCAGGGAAAACTGCACTTGGCTGAGATGAGCGTGATGGAAAAAACATGATTCCAGTTTCAGCCATCTAGGCCAGGGCACAGAAAACCTTCATCTGTGACACTGATTTGAGCCCAGCTCGGAGGAGCACTCTGCTAGTGCTGGCACCGATTCACAGCTGTCCACCGCTGGGTAATCAGCTGAGCCAGCAGCATCACATCAGCACTCCGTGGGTGAAAGCTGGTACCCGGACAGAACACAGACGTCAGGAACTGAACAGCATATAGGCACAGAGCTTCCTTCCTGCTGCTAGGGCCAGCTGCTGCTGAGGGGTCAGACTCAAAAAGGTAGGTAGGGCATGAAGAAACAAATGAGAAACTTGTGCTAGAGAATGGAGCCAAGTCCTGTGATCAAGGAGCACCACAAGGCCACACAGAATCCAACACCTTCTAAAAGCTCTACACCCGCTTGCTGTAGGACAGCTACCTTGGGTATAAACATCTTTCCACCTTTAGACACTAACAGCTACTTTTTCCAAGAAATGCTTAATTAAAACCATTCCACAAGATTAAACTTCTTCTAAAATCTGACTTCTTATTTTGTGTTGCTCCACAGGATTAATAAAAGTTACAGAAGAAGAGTTACAGGTTTGATTCAAATTAGTTTCCAGCTCTAGGCAGACATTGCAATCTAAATTTTTGTGCTGAGGAGGAGCACTGCAGGGCTACAGGGGTACTTCTTGGGTTTTGGGTTTTTGTTTCCAAATTAAGATGTATGGAAAGGGGAGGGGAATGAAACAGCTATGAAACTTGCTGTAAGAAGCTATAGAAATTTGTTGCATATATCAGAATTATGTTTACACATACTATTAACACCAGATAGTTAACTCTCACGATTTCTCCTCACATGGACAATAACTCAAAATGAATCCATATCAATGGTAAAGTACTCCTTTGCAAGCTATCAAACACCAAGTACCAAAGCCCATAAAGTCTATATGTGGGAATGAAGTCTTTGTGAAAATAATTTATGTTTTTAACTGCATCCAGGACAACCTTCTGAAAACATTCTTTTCAGGGTTTGGAATCAAAAGGTCACCTTAGAGCTCCCTATTTAGCTAAGTAGCACCTTGTTATCCAGTTGTCTGTGTACATGCCCTTAGCTTGCAATTCAACTGATTAAATAATATTTGAGATTATGTTGTTCCTGGATTTACTGAAGTTGTCTAAAAAAAAGTTAAAAATAATAAGCCACTTACTGCAATTAGAAGAGGACTGCATACAAGGAGCTATTTAACAAGAAGTTAAACAGCTGGAGTCAATAATCACAAAGAACTAAGAAGAACTGCTTTAAAACCAGGGAACACAACCAAAACAAGCAGTTATTTTGCTGCCTTGCAGGAAGACTATGGTAACAGGCCATTTTAAAATGTGTTCAGTGAGCTCACAGGGATCAAAAGAGACGCCACTGAAGCTCCAAAAGAATTGCGATTTAAATAAAACTGATTCTGAATATAAAGCAAAGTGTTCTTGATAAACCCACATTTCAGAGTCTTGAGTTGCCTTGGACAGATTTAAAGTATTGGAATGGATATTAACAAAATCCCTGAAAGAACATTCACGGGAATTCTTCCTCGGCAGGTGAATAGAGGAAGTTCTTCTCAAGGTAAACAGAAAAACTGCGAACAAAAAACCCCACTGCCACTTGGAGTGGTCTCTAAATCCAGCCTCCTCTACATCCCTCAAGTGACAGCTCCTGTGCAAAGGAAAAAGGTATTCGGCACATGAAAGTTAATATAAAGAATGCATTCAATTAACCAGGGAGCAGTAAGACTGATCTTTTCCTTAATCTTAACTTAAAATACAAATAAAATTGAAAATCATTTGAATGGTTTCTTATTTTTGTCTATGTAAGTCCTGTTTCAGCCTTGACTGGGATTAGCATTGGCTTTGCAGCTACAAATTCAAGGACCAAAGAAACAAGAGTGTGGCCACGTTTCCATCACAGGAGGCAACTGTTCTTTTGGAAATTGGTTTGCTTGCTGCAGTCCGGATCTGCAGCTTTGGGAGGTCACCATATGCCTTAGGAGGTTAAAGGTCTTTTCAGATGAACGAGGAAGGAGGACAGAGGGTCAAAACTGGACTGAGACATAACCCTGAAAAACTACTCTTTTTCATGGAAATAATCCATTTTCTTTATTACAGAATTGCTTTCATATTCCCTTTCTCATAAAAATATAAACAAAAATCCAGACAGGTAAGAAAGAGTAAGTGCAGTATTGTGTTCTCTGCTACTCGAGGGAAATCACTGATTATGAGGAAGATCAAACACTACCATGCCAAACTATAGTAGTACACTTAAGAACTTTAATAACTGAGTAAATAAACATTATAGGTATTTCAACAATGTATGTCGACATCAGCCACAATGGTTTGAATATCTTTGCCTAGGACATTTTAAATGTGGTTTGAAGTTTTTGTGAGTTAACTTTTCTCAACAATAGACTGATTGATAAAGCTGTTGTTCTGCTGAGTAGTACACAGCACTCTTCTGTCTGAGGAGCCCTGGCACAACATACACGTGTGTGTGTGTCTGTGTGTGTCTACAGAGGGACACCTTCAGGCTCTTCTTTTCACTTCAGTGGAAAACTGACCCCAGCAACTTTTAGGGCACAGTGATTTTGAAAATTTTTCATGAGACATCACTCTCAGCATTTTTAAGCAGCATGTTAGAAAACATGTAGCCTGCAGATTATCATAATAGCTTTATTTTTCTTTTCACTTGAGGAGAAAAAAAAAAAAACCAGCATCTGAATCTCCTATATCCAAATATTGCCAATATTTCAATATATAGAGACAGTATGTTTCTGACCTGAAGTCATAAAAACAAAATGTCCCTTAGGACAAACACTTTTAGTAAAGTTATAAATCTTCCAAGAAAACAGCTCATTGTGGGAAAATAGAGATATCCTTTCATTAAAATAACATTTTAATGCACAAAATATTGAAATAGTGGAGTAAAATCTGGCTACATCATCCTCAGTAAGCAAAACATTGGGCACTGAAAATTACAAGTACTATGTTCTGTTCAATTTCTGTCATACCAGGCAGCATAATTTTCAGCAAGTGGCTATGATGAAGAAAATTATTTTTTTTTATGGTAGAGCGGTAAAGGAAAAATTTGTGCGTGTTAAATACTATCCTAAAAAGAAAGAAAATCTGTGCAATTGTGCATGTTTTAAGACTAGCGCTTCTGGCATAAAACACAGAGCCTAAGTCGATGTAAACCCATGGTAAAACAACAAAGAATACTTAATTCATCTACCAGTATAGTGTCAAAAAATGTCAACTGATTTGTATCACGTAGAAACCACTGCATAGAGAAAGAAAGGTGCAAAAGGTTGCAGATAATCATGATCAATCTGAGTAATTATATTGAAATAATATTCAAAGAAACAAGACAAGTGTCATTCTGAAATTAAACAGGTGGGCTTCAGGCTATTCTGGTGGCAAATTCATTACATGCACTAATGCCACTTTGTGAATTCTGTGTGTACACAGCAACAAGACAACAAACACATTTTAGTCTATCTTTTATATGAAGAATTTAATTATCTATACATGTAACTGATTTTAAAGGCTGTATTACAGTTGTTAAAGCTGCAGGTTTTTATATATTTATATAATTTACATTCATATTGATGAAATACTGAAGTGCAATTGAATAAGGAGCTTCACTTGTTCTTTGCACCACATGACGGGTCAGAAGGAGGGAGATGGGGTAGGATTAGAAACGCTACAACACTGCCAGCATGAAATTTAGAAATAAATGAAATACATAAACCAGAACATAACTAAATGGTAAAGTAATTAGTAGAAAGCTATATTGTGCTTGAGGCATTGGGAAGAGAGGGTTTCTGCACTGACAGCACCAGGCATTTCATCAAGAGCTTGTAACTAATGCTGGAAAAACAAACATGGCTTAGCTACAGCACATCTACTACATAAACTTGACTGTAAGCTCCATTTAATATTAATTTGTATAAATTCCACAGTCTAGTTTAAAAAATGTAAACATTGGAAATTAATTGCAGGGAGATATTTCTATACATTCTTTCTTGTCAGGAAAATTACTTGTTCAAAATGTGTTGTTCCATAGTCATAAGAAAGTAAAAATGAGAAATCAAACTTCATGTAACCAAGATGAAAATAAAGAAGTTAATTCTCAAATCCCACATGAATGTAGCATTCTACTGATTTCTGATATGAAAATGCAAAAAATGAAACATCTGAGACAAACACAAACCAGGGTGTTTTCTAACTGTATGCAGCTGCAAATAATGTGCAAAATAAAATTAACATAACTGCGATAACAACATTATGCAAGGTTACTATCTCTTGCATTGGAAGGAAGTTAATTTCTTCTCTCCACAATGTATTACACACTCAACAAGGAACAGCTGATACATACAATACAAAAACTACAACAAAATACCTTATCTGTAACTGGGCACATTTAAAGTTCCTTAAACTGATTTAACTCCTTCTGTTCTTTTGTAATTAAAAAAAAAAGAAAAAAAAGAAGACATATTGACAACACTGGACAAGTGAACAATAAAAAAGAAAGATACATAAAGTCTCAAATTTATGGACATTTGGAACAATTTTAATAGCACATGCAGCATTCCTTGATAGTGGGTCTTTTTGTACAAACAAAATTGCAATGAAGAAATTTAATTTATACTTTTCCTTTAAAAGGCTACAATATATATTTAAAAATAATTTTAAAACTACTGAAAGCACCTGTGCAAAGGTGGAAAAATTAGTTTGGTAACTCTGAAAGCCACAAAAGGACCCACTATCCTCTGATTTTTTTGTGGTTTTTTTTTTTTGTTTGTTTCATTTTAATTTTGCGTCTATATCTATAGGTAATTAACTCAAACATTGCGATTACATGCAACTAATGTAAAATGAGGTAAACTGCTCTGCAGTGTGTTCTTCTACTCAGAAGGCAGTAGATGATCATGCTGGAAGCCACATGATCAAGGCTGCATCTCCCATCATCCCTCTGGGCAGTGATATGGGATAGTGGGTCTCTTTGAGGACTTTCAAGCCTGAGTGGGGGATGGACAACATATGATTCCTAGAAAAAGGAGGAAAACAACACATAAGCAAAACAAAACAATGAGCAAATTCAAGCTAGGAAAATGAGTCAGGCATGTAAACAGCATGGTGCAAAAATGATAAAGGGTAACATGCTACAAAGGGGATGGGAACTAAAAATAAAACAAACATAAAATAAGGTTTGCATTACAGAAGGTCTTCAAAGAGACTTTGGCAAGTGCAGCAGTGGTGAAGCTTTGAGTTCTGCAAACTACAGCAGAATCACAGCAATGCTGCATGTTTCATCTTAAAGTACTACACAAATAATCACAGCACGGCAGCAGAGAGGGTCACTTACATTGCTGGCTTGGGTCCATGTCTGTTGTCAGCTTCACATAGTTGGATGGAAAGAGACCCACTTGTCCATTCACCTCCCCTTTCCACCAGTCTGGGTCTTCCTTGTTAAGGACGTTTATAATCTGGCCTTTATTGAACGCTAGCTCATCGTCATTCTGTGCAGTGTAGTCATACATGCCAATTACTTGGCACACTGTAAGATAAAGGAAGAGGTCTATCGCACTGGTAATGTTTCAGCAAAAAATAAGCTCTGAGTAAAGCAGCTATGAACACTACAGATGTCACAGTACAGTTCCAAGACACTATGCTGATCTGAACCAGTCCTGCCACGGTCCTGCCCCTCTCCTCTGTGCCCCTGTACTGGTGCTTAGCTGAGCCCTCAACAAATTGGCTCAAGGTGATTGAAAGAAACAAAATATTTCCTAGCAGCATTGCGCTCTCAGTCAGCCTACTGAGGGGTCAGGATCACACTAGGGAGGGCAGAGCACAGCAGTGCAAACTGAGAACAGTGTAACCTGTCTGGAACTGTACCCAAGATACTTTTGTTTGGAAGTGCTCAGCAGGAGAAGACTGGAAAAATTAAAAATTTTAGCAAAAAGTCAAACACTTCAAGGATGTTAACTTTCTATTAACACTTCTCTTTTACTTTATGTATATATATATTTTTTTTCCCCGCAAAAGCACCAGATTTGTTGTACATTTATAAAAATTTCATTTTGCATCCTTACCAACCTGTTCTGAAAAGCATCCTTTCCACCAGAACTGGTCAATGGACAAAAAAGTCTGTGAAACATTTTAAGTTCCACTACCTGAAGCCTGAAAAAGGCACTCTCTTCTAATTTAGCGCTGGGCATGCTCAACACAGCTCTCTAATTCAAGAGAAAGCCAATGGTGATATCCTTATAGTACCACTGAGGTGTTAGGAACACAAAGATCTTGGAAAGGATGAGAAAAATAAAAAGCATCCTAGGCCATTTAGGCTGCCCTTCTGGCACCACAGGACTGCTTCCAGCAGCCTATTTTCTATTTCCTTACTGTGAAACTCATCAAATCTGACCGGTTCTCAGAATACAGCTGTTTCTGTTCAATTATAACAGAGCAGTTTTCTTAATCTTCTAAAGCAGCAAGACTGTTTCTTTAAATAGATAACTTCCTCTATTTCTCTGAAGTTTTCTCTATGCCAAGTCACAGGGCTTCTGGTATTTTGCCTTGAGACACAAGACTTCTATCTAATTAGCCTAGCTGTCAGGTTCTCTCCATTATATTCATCCCAAAATTTTCTTTTATTTTCATTCTTGTACTCAGCCAGCAACTTATTTAAATCTGTCAAATAGCTCCTCTTTTTAAAATTTGTATTTCAGAAATTATTCAACTCCTTTTAGTTATACTTTGTGCCTGTTCACAAAGACCATAATCAAATAAACTCCACATCTAACAGGACTCTGCAAATGTCTCAATATTTAGCTTTGTTACTTGCAAAAGGGGGAAAGAACAGAAAGAAAATGTTTTAAAAGGGCCACTCACTGTCATTTGTAACACCTAGCATATCAGCTAGCCAAAGCGTAATGCCCCTGGATTACTGGAAATAAACCAGCATTTCTAAACGAATGTATATTATGATGTATTTCTGTTTTAGGTGGTTTTGTGCTTACAAAAGTTCAAATGTGTGAACACCACTGATGTTCACATGTCACTTTAAAGACCTGTGAATCTGTTTTACAGCATTCTTACTAGGGGTTTACAGGTTATTACTAACATTAAGAAGGATAAAAAACTTAAGATAGAGCATACCTGAAAACAATAGATACATTAACAAATTCGTAACCCACTCTAGAGTTAATGGCTTTCAAGAATTTTTCATTCAGATAATTTTCTACTTCAAAGAATTTTATGAAATTTGGTGCTGTCCGGTAGTATCATCAGAATATCTAAATAGTCCAATGGGATCCCAAGAATCACCTTAAACTTGTGGATGTAATCTAAGACAATTCTTGAAGAGATAGGACCCCTCAAATTGAACCTGAAGCAGTGACCTCATCTTGATCTTATTTACACTTGGTCACAAAGCTTAGAATATACCTTAGTCCTATATAGGAATATCTTATAGTAGTCCCAGCAAGAAAGTTGTTCATTTAAACTCCAAAAGCCATTGCTAACTACAGAAGCAAGCTATAGCCTACCTTCTCTGAGCTCCAGTGATTTTCAGCCATTTGTTTCCTTTTTTAGAAAGATTGTCTATTGATTACTACTAGTCCTACTGCAACAGCAGAGGAAATCCAGGTTCTCATACAACACTCAGCATGAGCTGTAATGTTGAATGTCTTTAAACAAGCAGAATGGCTGAAACACACTTCCCGCTATTCCTGTATGGTGAACTTCCTTATGCCTGACTAGCTTCAAGAGGCAGCAACATTGTTCTTTCCACTTCTCAACATCAGGAAGGACATGTTCACGACACAAGTTTAAAAGGGAACATATACAAAGCAGTCAGAAATTAAGAAGACTTCAAAGTATGAAGCAAAATTGTCCATGCAACAGAATTAAAAAAAAATATGTTGTTAAAGTCATGCAGTTTGCATTGGCAGATGGAGAGCATATACATCAAAACAAAATGACAAAAGAAACAGAGATTTAGAGGATACTAGTTTCTGATGGCTCCCCTACCTGCAAAACCCAGACAGTAATGGTACACTCTCAGACTCTTCATAATGCACCACCTTGGGCATTATTCAACCCTTGTAGATGGTTTTCTTCAGGCTTTCCACGTCTTTTGCTATAGCAAGCCTCCCTACTAACATACTTCTGCTATGAAGATGCTTCTCAAGCATTAACCTCTTACATTAACAACACAGTTAGTGAGGCCATCTATCATAATGGAAAGACAAGATTCTTCTTCTCATCCTCCAAAATGAAAGGTCTCTAACAAAGTTGAATTTGATAAAAATGAATGTCATCAAGATTTTGATGTTCTGTAGGCAATGAAAAAAGTGCTAAAAAGTTTATTCTGTAAAAGTTTTATTAGCATCTGTGAAAAGTCCCAGACTGTCAAACCTGAAGTAATTAAGAAAAAAGTTTAAAAAGATCCCATCATACTGCCTTGTAAAAATATGTGTCTCAATGGCGAGTTACTATTTTAACTGCAGGACCCAAACTCACGAGTCTTTATAGAAGTCTGTTTTTCTGCATATTTATGACTAGCACCAAAGGAGCCAATTAGCACCATGTATAACATTTGCTTTCTCTGATACGGTATTTTTATTTATACCAACGACACATGAAACTAATGCCTCAGTATTTTATTCTAGTTCCATAAACTGCGTAATAATCCTTCATACGTATTTAAAGGAGAAAATTATGCTCACTACCATTTTTCATTTAGAAACATTTATTTCATTTTATTGATAGACAGTCAAAAATTGGCCTGGGGAAGCAGCAAGCTTTTGTCCCCTGCCACCACCAGCTAAATCCAAACAGACGACAGACAACCACGTGAAGTCTTCTGGGTAGCTTATAGAAGAAAATGCATCCATTCTACATGTTTTTGATAGACAAGAATCCTCTTTACTTAGTACTACACCAAGTCACAAGCCCAAAATCGTTCAAGACTGAAACAGTCACAAAGAATGAACTTCTTGTTCTCTGTCTTTTGCCTGTCTTTGTATCTTGCAGTTGGCTGACAGGACTGTTTGATATTGCCTGTGGTGGAGCTGTGACAAATAGCTTTAAAAACATAATGGTCTATCGCTCTTGTATTCTTTCATAAACCTTAAAATATGTAGCCATACAGGAGAAAAAGCTACATCTTAATTTAAATGGTTTTCTCACATTTCACCTTAGGAAAAATAAAAAGTTCCAAATGAGAGGTGCCTCAACTGCTAAGTCCATGCATCATCCTGAATCTTTAAAAACTCCTTTACTACAATTAGTGCAAAGAAATAGGACTGATAATTTGAATGCTTTACTCTAAGACGTAATGTCAGAGATGGCTTTTTAGCACTTAACAGTTCACACTTGAGGGACCACCACCATAAATATACAGACCAATTGTATGTTTTTCTCATTTAAAAGAAAAAAAAATTAAAATGAAGAGTTTAACCAAAGTGACTAGTATAACAGATACTAAATATCCTACTGAATGTCCATAATTATTTTTAGAAGTCGTACTGTAAATTACACATATTACAAAAGCAACTTTGTTAAAGCAACTGCATTGCTTACCTGAAGGTAATGCTGTTGATTTAGGTAGCTCGGTTGGTGTAGTTTTACTGGTACCAGGGCTCAGAAGTTTTACATAATTTGCAGGGAACCATCCTATCTGCCGTTTTTTCCCTCGTGCCTAGTAAAAAAACCAATTCTTTTAAGAGGATTAAGCACATCAATAAATCCTTAGACAAGGTAATTCAGCTAATAGTTTAACTACTTGCAGTCACACTATTTCAGAACAAGAAAAATGCGTTTTATAAGGAAAAAGTCAGCTATTTTTGTGGTAATAGTTTAGCATTATGATACTTCTATTACGTGAAGTAAGCTTTCATAATATATAAATAGTAGTTTATAATATCTAAACAGTAGTTATTTACTACTAATTTGAGTGGTTTTTACTTAACAGTGTTCCTACTTTGTGTGCTTTATAATTAATACTACAACCCTGATTCTTCTGAAAGATTTCTGATTCTGTTTAAACCATAACTATAGAATAATAGGCTAGCTATTGCATTAATGAGTGGCAGCATTTAAATGCTTTTTCATTATGCAAAGAATTGTATTTAGATACCTAGATTGTGATAGTTTAAATAGAGACTAAGAATCCAAATTACCTCTTTTCTTTTAAAGAAACAGTATCTAAACTTTATTTAATAGTCTCTCCTGCCTGAACAACAGAGTATAAACATATGTCACATTAACCAAGTGCTAAGAGAACAGCAAAACATTATGGCAAGAAAAAAATGGGTACAGTTTGGATTCAATACAAAATCCCAAAGCCAGATTCCAATCAAACAAAAATTAAGTTTTGGCAACTACATTTGGATAGACACTCTCCACATGATCCTAGTAAGTAGATGTTAAGATTTTGGAAAACACTGGGTGTTCTCATGCCTATCTAATCAGAGAACATCAGTATAAAAACGTGGTGCACACATGTATCAGTGTGCGTGTGGTCCACGTGTGCATGCTGAGAGCAGCAGGTTACCGTACACCTGGCCTACAGCAGCGCTCTGCAGTTTGTAAGGCAGCTGCAGTGAGTCACTGTCAGAGACAGGATATTGGGACAGATGAACTGCAGGTCCGATCCAGTGTGACAAAGCTTGTGTCACCAAAGCAGGATAGGAATTTCATAGAAACTGCATCTTGTTATTTTGCCAACTGCATTGTTCATTGCAAATAAAAGACGACGAAGAATCCTTACTGTAAGAAAGCTTATTCTAGATCTTTGAATC
The DNA here is from genome assembly GCF_031877795.1 of Strix aluco. Classification (NCBI taxonomy): domain Eukaryota; kingdom Metazoa; phylum Chordata; class Aves; order Strigiformes; family Strigidae; genus Strix; species Strix aluco. The sequence goes on along the minus strand of NC_133932.1, from coordinate 34,866,354 downwards.
AAATCTCAGCTTCTAAATCTATTAAATCTATGTTAAGAATAACTATTTATTCTTTTTCTGTGTTGTTAGAATAAGACTGGAATACTGGGCATGTAGAATTTTGCCTTTTAAAACAAAACAGATATTAATTTTAGCGGGAAAAGTCATCTAACACATATACTGTTCTTTAACTACTTCCTTCCCTTTCTTTTTCTTTACTGAAGTGTATCTAGAACATTCATTTTAAGATATTCTGGAAGACTGCATTAAACCTGGCAATGTAATGCTTAACACATTTGCCTTGCTTTACCTTCACTCAGACCTCTAAGACAAGCATCATCAAAATGTACTTGAGACTGAAACTGAATTGTACATGGACTTCTAAAAAATCTGCCACTTTGAAATTAAATGCATAAAGAAAAGTTAATATTAGTGCCCTTCGCCAAACCTTGTAATCATTTCACTACCTGGAGGGGGCGGGAGGCGGGGAGGTGTTGCTGCTTTTATATTTAATCAATTCCTCAATCCATTTCACCATACTGCTGCATTAACCTTTGTGCTCACATAACAAAGGAGCAAGAACTAGTATTACAGGGTTGGAACAGGAGAATGAAAAGATTAGGTAGGGACTGCTAATGAAGAAAAAAACAACTTGTAAAACCATATGTAATATAATACGGTATCGAGAGTTACATACGAGTATTTACACAATCAAAAATTAATTTTAAAAAAAACCTCACATTAACCACTAAGTGGTACTTGTGACAGCTCTTGCCCAGTGAAGCTTATTTTCTATCTTAAAACACATTTAATGTGAGACTCTTTCAAGCTACAAGTTAACAACAACATAAAGGTTAGTGAGAATGAAAACCAAAGCAATCCTGGAAGATGATTTCTTCACAAAAGATGAAAAAACACCACCAGGAAAGCCAAAAAGGGCAGCTAGTAATGCAGAAAAAAATATTTGTTAGTTTGAGCATCTGCGTTGCAAAAATAAATCAATTACATTCTTTCATGTAATATTCCCTGTTAAAAAACCCAAAACCAAACAAAAACTTATTCAGTGGTACTGGAGGGGGGGGGGCGGGAAATCGCCACTGAAAATCATTGAGAATCAAAGTTTCCAAACTGTCAGTTCTACTCTTAAAAAGCCCTGGTTAAAATATTTTATTATTATCTTCTAATACAACACTAAAGCTCTCTCCTAGCTGATGCTTGCAACAGACACCATTCTTTTCACTCTTCTCCATTAAACTGAGCTGTTGCTGAGATGGGGACTGGTATTCTACACTGTCACATTCATTAAGCAACTTGAAAAAGTGGTGGCCATCTTACAAAAAACACTGCTGTAAAATTATTTTCAATCTTTCAACAAAAGGGATAGCCAAACTTTTGACTGAGGCATTTAGAAAGCTTCTTAGGAAGAGATTCAGGACTGTGCACACCAATATTTCTTCTGCTTTCACAGTGCACACAGGTATCAGCTGATCCAAATCCACGTGATATGCACAGTCACTGCTGGAACGGGACATACATGTCACTTAACCCAACAGTCCCATACACTCCTGTTGCATGGTTGGCTTTCCCCATCACCTGACAACTGCTTTTTTGCCTCCAGGAAAATGTACAAGGGAGTGGACTGCAGGCTGGGTCTGATTTGTGAGATGGGTATCCTTGACTTACAACGAGGCACAATGGCTTCCTCCTGCTGTCCTCTAAAGTTATTTCAAGTTCAAGGAATTGTAATGTATGTATATTTTTGTAAAGGCATTTTATTTGTAAATGCTTAATTGCAGAACATTTTCAAAATTATTTATCATTGATGCATTCATCATTTTGAACTATTGAAAAATTACAGATTTTTTTAACATGGAATTTTATTTAAAAAAAAAAACAAAACAGTAACTAACTTGGAGCTCTCCTTCCCACCAGCCACCTGGATTCTTCTTTCTGATAAGAATCAACTGACCAGGAGCAAGAGTAAGCTGTTCTGGACCCGTTGCTGTGTAAGAGGCAATAACTTGGGCAATTTCTGTTGAAGTGGGGGGGAAAAAAAAAAGTTAATTTGAAAAAACCTGAACACATTCTATACATCACTAACTCTGCTATTATCACTGGCACAGTACATCCATTTTGTATTTCTTCCCATAGTATTGTTATGTACTTAAGTAGTTCCATGAAAACATATGGTAATTGTAAAACTGATCAGAAGTTCATAGCACTACAGAAATAAAAGAGAGGTCAGCAGCTCTATGGGTGGGATATAAAAAATATTTGAAATAGAGAAGAAGAATAATGACCATCAGAGCCATATGGGTCTTAAAATTAAGCGTCATAATACTGTTTCCCAATAAATACATTTTTGTAGCATCAGTTTGGACTAAGCTTCCTAAAAAGAGAAGATACATGTTGATGATAATATAATGAAGAAGTTGAAGAGAGATGCAAACTAATGAAGGGCTGCAAAAAATTTCTTACCACTAGACTAGACAAAAAAATTAATGTTTTCAAAATGTAACAAACAGGATTTCCTTTGAAATCTTTTTTCCATGAACATTAGTACAAAACTGGTGCCTTATTTGATCAGCTACCAGCATGATTGTGATGCAGAGTAACCATGAGCTCACAATTATCTCTCCATTAAATTAGCCAAAGTAGACAATAGTTTACTCAGTTTTACAGTGGTTGTGGAAAGACAGATGATAACTTAGTCACCATAAAGTCTGGCATGGTTAACCCATTTTCTGAATCAATCTGAACTTACAGGAGCTTATTAGCGGCTATAGGTATTACAGTAGGTATGACAGCTTTTAAGTCAGGTTTAGCATGTCATCAAACCATGGGTGATGGAGAACATCCTCAAAACTACAATAATTCGGGACCTTTCGTAAACAAAAGATGGTAGATTTGGGAACTTTTTAGCTTTTGGTAAGTTAAACCTTTTAAACTGCTACATTTACATAGTCCCTTTTCAGTCATGAGTTAAGAGGAATCTGTGAGGAATTTTTTTTATCCTTCATTTATTTGTAAAAGGTCTCAGACATCCAAAGCAGCACAAAAGTAGTAGTGTTACTGCTGAAAACTCCACTTTAGGATCCCAGTAAACAGTCATTCATCACTTAAGTATTCTCCTTAACAGAATGATCTAGGGGTTGGTTTTTGGGGGGCAGTGGGGTAGGAATTTGTTTTTTTGTTTTTATGAAAAACCTTTCCTGGAATAGTAAATTCTAAGACAATGAAGGTTTTTATTTGACAATGCATCAAACAGCTGATGTGGGCACTGAGTTTGACTGGTTATGGTTGTGGTCTAAGACTATGCTAGAACAAGCCCACAGCAGAGCTGGTAGTACAAGATCACAGAAATGGCTCAGCTGCTGGCAAAGACAGCCAGCTTAATTTAAAACCTCAGCATTTATCTGATCACAGATCAATAAACTGCTTGAGATTTTAGCTTTTATTTGAAAATCTTGATTAAAAAAAATCTGTATCAGTTATTTTCACTTAGGGTTACTGTTTGTATACATTTTCAATCTAGTCTTATCCTAAAGCTTGGCACTAGAAGACTAAGCAGAAAAAGGTCACGCCTGCCATCAGTTTGTCCCTCTACAAAGCAATGCGACACCGAGTGTGAGGTGGACTAGCAGTCAACACAGCAACAACAGCAAAAGGACTGAGACTGAAGGCAGCAAGTACACAGAAGTGGTCTTCAGCTTTCTCGTGGACAGCCATACTAAGAAAGTAACACAGTGCTGGGCACTGTCCTACTTGGCCCTCTCCATCAACAAGCACCAAACTTCCTGTGGCCAAGAGAAACAGCAAAGGCTCTCAGTAACAACACATCACCCACAGGCCGGGAAAGGAGGGGGCAGTCTGCTGGCAAGGCAGAGAAAGGGAGCAATCACTGAAAAGGCAGTTGTAGGCAGAGGAAACCACAAAGCCAACTCCCTTGAAACAGAAGGAGGTTTTGTTGCAGGGGAGAAACAACAAAGTGATTTGAAGACCGTCAGGAAAACAATCAAATGGTTTACTTAAAATTTAGAAAAAAGGGATGATTAGAAAAATTAAAAATGGTCAGAGAAGCATTCAAGATGCAAATGAACAACATAAGGACGATGAAGAAGAAGAGAGATGACAAGCAATCTGAGGTCACTGCAAATGATGACCCACGCAGATTTAACTATGGCAGAAAAGACAGGCACACAGAGGTGGAACCAAACAGGTGATGAAAAAGCCAGTAGCTGAGAGTTAGAAAGATGCTTTAAACCTGGATCTGGAACTTAGACAGCACACAAAGTGTGAAAGCAGAAGACAGAAGAAAGAATTTCTATGTAAAATATAGTAGGTGATGATAGGAGAGCAGAAAGGTTAACATAGAGAAAAGCCGGCAGCAGCAGAGTCTGTCCTGTACAAAGGCAAAGCAAAGCAAGCTATTTGGCAGGAAACATGGCTATACTGCTACAAAGTCTGCAAGCTCCCTGCATTTGCAGGTTTTTCCACAGAATCACAATCATTCCTCCACCCTAGAGCCATTCCGGAGGCAAAATGAACGCAAGCAAACAAATTAACTGTGGGAGTTTGTCAAAATCAATTTTTTTTTTTTTTATATCAGGCAAAAACCTCTCTCACTACCACAGCAATTATAATATTCAGTATATCATACTGGAAGAGTAAAACTCTTATGCCTTGCATCTCTCTCAGAATAAGAAACTTCTCATTTTTATCTACAGAAAGGTGATTTACAAGGTTCCAGGTATCAGATATCCTCTTTCACCAACCAGCAGCATAAAGAATTTTTACTGTGGACTGTGTTAAGTAAGTTACGATATGAATTACAAGTTTAACATTCAGCTCTTGCATGTCACAGAGAAGCAGAAAGTTAGAGAAAACAACTCAGCAAAAAAGTTGAAAAAACAAAAATAACTTTCCTTCCAGAAGGACTTTTTAATTTTATTTATTTAAATATTGAATTACTGAGAAGAGAGCCAAGTAAATTACAGCCCAGGCCAAAAAATGTGGCCTCTACTAAAACAGGTACATTTAGAAAAAAAAAAAAGCCTTCTCACAGATATAATTGTCCTCATATTGTTGCTTAAATTCGCACAGAGCAGTTTCTTTTCCCTTGCCCTTCAACACACACTGTTACTAACTCCCACCCACTCATCCTGCTGCTTCTAGAATAAACAGGAATATTTCACCTCGTTCATTAGCATTTCACTTAACATCGGCTGAGCACTTGCAGCTCATTTATAGCAAAAACATCCATGAATCTCCTCGCTGAAAAATAGGCAGGATTGTTCCCAAACTGTTCTTTAACTCCAAAAGATTATGAACACAGCTTTTGTCAACATTCCCCCAGTCTCCACTGAAAGTTCGAATCCAGGAGACCAGCAATTATAAAGCTGGTACTCTAAGCTGAAGTCTTGCCACTCACCATTCTCCCATGCATGGAAAAAACAGCCACCCCTATCACCATCTTCTCACTATTCCTAACAGGTATCAACTTCTTGAGGTTTTCCAGATCTCTATTCTTGTCTGCCTCTCTCAAGCTTTGTATCTATTAACATAACTATTTTTAATCATGCAAATCAAAGTTAGAAAGGGCAGGAGTAGTTTACTTCCGTCCTTTTCACGGATGGATCAGTAAGATTTGACAAGAGCAGCCCCACTGTTCATATGTCAAGGTAAAATAAGCCAAATGAAGTTGGGGCTGCTGCAACCTATTCTCCCCCTCCTCCTCTTACACAGCAAATCAGTTCAGGGAGACAAAACAAAACCTCCTCCCCACAAAACAAAATATGCATATGCCTGTGTGTGTGGAAATAAGGTAAGATTTGGTAGATGACATCTTTGAACCACCTCATTGTGCAACTGAACAAGTCTCAGAGAAAGAGACAGCATATAAGCACCCCATATATTTACTTCGGTTCAGCTCAATGCTAAGTCATGTCTTCGGTACAAAAGCAAATAAATACACTGAGGGAAAAAAAAAGAGGTGTCTTCTGGAAAGTTTACAGATGCCTGCCAGTGGCAAAGAACATACTTTTCTAATGATCTCTGGAAATATAACGGCTGTTTGAAAGGACAGACCCCACCACCCCAAGAGCCAGGGATCCCTTTCTAGCCAAAAAGTAACTTGCAACATGATCTTCTGCAACATGACCAGGCTTAACAGGCAATAAGCTATGTAGCACGGATATAAGGTATATGCTCTTGAAAATGAGAAGCAGGCACAAAAGCTCACAAAGTCTATGTATACCATATTGCGTATTTTGCATTCTGGGCAAAATGCTGTAAAACCACAGGGTAAGGATGTGTACTTCCATTTTCAGAGGCACTAGCAAATGGGCTTTTTGTAGGCTTCAACTCTTCTGTTCAGCAACCTATCATGAAGTTTACATTCATTTTTGAACAAGCAGATTTTATTCTCTAGCTACATGCTATTTAGTGATTGATACATGCTAGATAGAATGACTGACAGATTATGCATTATTTTATTGTAGACAGCAGTTTTCATCAGTGCAAATTACTACAAAATGACCAAGAGCAAACATAATTTATTTTAATGGAGAAGATTTTATTGCCATTGAACTTAAGTACTTAAGAACAGATATAAGGTGCTGTCACAACATATATGACTCACCAGGTTTCTTCCCTAAGCTTCCCGTTTTTCCAGCAGCTCCAGGAGCCTTGAAATAGAAAGTAAGACATAAGTTTATCACTCACACTTATTTCTCCAGTATTTGAAAATTGTTTACTATGCTTCACTTTAACACACTAAACAAGTAAAAAACTCTCAAAGGAAGATTCTGTTCTTACAGAAACCCTTAATATTTTAGATGGCAATTAATATATAGGAATAAATACCAAGCAGTGCATGGAAGTGGATGACTAACTGTATAAATGTATAGACTTCTTTCCTGAACTTTTTTTCCTTTCATGGATTGCAAATAATGTAACTCCAAATTATATAGCATTTGAATCGTAAATCTGCATATCTACAGAACGTGAATTCTGTCAAATGGAGTCAAAACAACAATAGTAGTTTTCAATTCTACAAATAGTTGGATTGCAAATATGCATAAAAAACTAACTGGACATAATTATTTCAATAGTGTCCATATTATGATTCTAAAATTTCTCATATGGCACATTAGCATAGTTAGTGTAGTCACTGCATCTTTAAGATGAGCCATCTGAACTTTGTAGGTGGCGTGTGTTGCAGTAGTAAAAGCCCCACCACTGTTTTTGTGCCCAAGTGAGAACATAGGACACTGAATAGCAAGGTGCTATCTATCTGTAGCTATTTCCACTGAACCTAGATGGGGTGAGATGAGGGATGAATATCATCATTCAAGCCAAGAGATTTGCCAGAAAAGCCTTTGAACAGCCACAAGAACACCAGCAAGCAGTGAAATTAGTTCAGTTCAGTTACACATAGCAAAACAGTGATACTGAAAGATGAAATTTAACTTGAAAAGCTTTCATAATTTACAAACTCAAAGTTCACTTCCTGAAAAAAAAAAATAAAAATCTTTTCCCTTGAGGCCACTCGTTATTTGCGAAGAGTTATCTATCTTTATTTTAATGCACTCGCAGGTCTACTGATATACATGCAATTAAGAGTATTCAAAACAGTGTGTAGTCTCAACTCTGCCCCTTGCATGCCTCCCTTCCTCAGTCATCTTCCAACATCCCTGTCTAGGACACCTTCCCCCTAAGTAATTACTTTAGTTTCTTCCCAGTCCATTGCCAGTCTTATGTTCTGCAATAAAAAGGTCTGATATGGGTAACAGCAACATAACAAATCTAAACTGTTCGTTGGTCAGAAACGTTGAATAACCGTAAATACCCTCTCGCCTTCAAGCAAGGCTCACAATACTTCCACCTCCCCTTAACTTCTTCTCTAGGATACTCCTTACAAACCTGGAGCCTACATTAAATGACCTGAAGGTTTTTACAGATTCCCGATTCCTCTATGGAAAAAACAGATTAATCCTCGATATCTTCCATATTAACTCAATGCTTTGAAAACTTGGGGGTTCTGACAGAAACTAATATAAGGAGTAACTAAAAAACTAGTTAAATGACTGAGAGAACAGGGCCATTTACAAAATGTGTAGTGGTTTTGAATGTCTCTATTAAAGAGATTATTAGAGAGATCTTCAATGTGTCTTGAAGATCACACAGCTGCTCTAAGACATCCACATTTTGAACATCTTTCAGAAAAGCTACTAAAGAAGCCTGGTCTTTCAGCCTGAACTATAGCACCTCACAACACAACAAATATTAGTCAAGCCAACCCCATCTCATAACAACAGAAGACCCAGCAGAGTTGGCACTGCCTACCGCACAAGCTGTATCGGAAGGTAAGAGTGGCGATGAGAAGTTGTGGGGTTTTTTTTAATTTGGCATTAAAGCACCTTACATATATCTAGTATACCACGCTTCTCCTTGACATTTCCCAAAATTTAAGTTGCAAAAGACTGTGGAAAGTGGATGCTTTAAGTTAAATGATACTTGGATACCACTGTCTCAGTGCTACTTTCTTGTCATGGTAAAAGACTGATTATAGTTACTTTCTACAAGGCTAGCAAATCTTCCTTTCTTCCTTGTGTTCCTTTCTCTTCAGTTCTCCACCTTTTTTTATAACCACTGTGACATATATTAACAAAAAAATGAAATAGGAAAGCATCATGAAGAGATCAGATACAAAGACTAAGTTCAGGTCTGGGGACAAGGAGAAGACGGTCCAGACAAAGTGACTGCGAGTCCATTGGAAGTCCCAAGTAGGGAAGATTAAAAGATGCGGAACAAAAGGTGACAATGGGCACTGATATGGTAATATCAGGAATTAATTCTGCTTTAGAAAGTGTTTCTGGCAAAGAAACATCCTCCCCCTTCCTTAACAAAGAACAAGTGTTTGGACCTTCAGAGAACACATTCCTGCAAAATACCACTTAGTCAACATCCATCTTGCCAGATTAGGAGCATATGGACAGATAAAACAGGCTGTGACACTGTATCTTTATAGTTAACTGGTAAACATGTAGAGATTATTTTAAGAGAGAGGCTTCAAAATCACCTTGACCAGACTGAGTCTGAATTCTTTTTCAAGAGGAAGAAATACATAGAGGAGTCCTTCAGTACTTCAATAAATAACTATATTAATAAATAATGCATTTAAGATGGACCCAACTTTTGGCCCACTAAGTAGATGGAGAACTATTTTCTATTCTTTCTGTTGAAATACAGTGGAGAAGACATACCCCATTCTATTTCCCTTTTGCACACCTGAGACACTAACTGCATTTGAGGATATTTTGTGATAAGTGATAAAGTCTCTTGAAACAGCAGAGCAGAACTTGCTTTGTTAATTTAATAAGATACAGCAATAGACTTGCCAATTGTGCTGTACAGTAAGACCCCTAAAATCCAGGTTAAACACATTCAGGCTGTTATTTTCAGAACATTTACATAAAGTTTCATAACTAGAAGCATCTAAATTTTCGTGTTTCCAAGTCCACCATATGAGCTCCATACCTTATGCCAAGGCAACTATCACCAGTCTCAAGAAAGGTAGGGTAAACACCTGTTACAAATCCGTATCCATCTACCTCAATCTAATGAAAACTTGGAGAATGGACCATGAACCAGTGTTGTCATTTATTTGAACAACAAAGACTTTCACTCTGTTAATAAGTTGAAACTTTAAGGAACAGAAAATAGTTTAATTTAGCAACTTGAGATGAATAGGTAGCCTGGGACTAGGTACAGAACAACAGATCCAAAAAATTTTCTTCTGATGTATAAACCATTGATATTTTGATGCTTACAACCATTTCTACAAACTCTACGCTTGCTGTTGAAAGATGAGCACTGCCTTACTTTTTCTTTGGGCCTAAGTCAATAGTACAGAACACATTAAATTAATTTACTCTTTTAGTAACATTTTCCACAATCAGCCAGCTGTCCAAGCACAGCGGCACATCTGAAAGTTAACAGACAGCCACTATTGTGAAATCCTTTGTAAAAACTGGCTCTGTGAACAAGCTGAATAGCAAAACACTGTACGTGTAATGGCAATTATCCGCTTGGAACAAGAAACATGTCCTGCAGGGCATATGAATCACTTTATGAAAATAAAGCATCCCGGATATCAAGATCTCCATGAGCTCTGTGCTTTTTTCTCCCTCTCTCATCAAGATTTTATCTGAAAATGTGATTTTCACCAGCAAAAAGGACAGCTGGAGCACTCTTTGATGAACTGCACTTAGCTGTTCCAGCCCCAGACAAGTTGAGATCACAGAAACATCAAATTGACCTCTCTAATAAAAATAGTTTTCAGTATTAAATACCTATTTCCAAGTTCTTTACAGAGAAGATTTGCCAATATGTGTACCTGTCTCTCACCAGACAGGATAAGCCCTTAAAGGCACACAAAAGGCAGCTCTGCACATCTGAATATAAATTCCCAGGCTTTGAGACTAAACTCTGTTGAGAATATCTTAAGAGAAAACAAAAACTGTTCCTCCACAAAAGTTCAAAGGAAACTTAACATCAACTACAAGAACTTAGCTGAGATTAAGTAACTAATTAGCAACTCTTACTACCTACCTATGAAACAGGCCTCACAAGGTTTTAGGAGGTTGACAGTTCAAGTTCCCACTCATCAACTACAACACAAATTTACAGGTAGTATAAAGAGACTTAGGGCACAGTTTCATGATCACAAGATATTCCACAGGTTAGGCAATTATCTGTACACTTGTTCCTCTACCTCTGTGGGGCAAGCCACCATCTTTTTGATGTATGGAAGGATTATTCAGCAGGGCTGAACTATAATCCACATCCTGGACAGCAGAAGGGAGTGCTTTTCTTAACCAGGTAAATTACCTGATACAGACCCACAAACACCTCTGTTGACAGAACTGAAGGGATGTTGCACAACTCAGAAGAGAATCAAGCTGCTAGACCCAGGGAGAGAGAGTTCAGAATTTCTTGTCCACACTCTCACTGAGCTCTGTTGTCAGGGTAAACCTACACCCTGCCTAACACTACTACTGTACAAAATTTACTCTAATCGTCAGAAAGACAAGATAGCCTGCTGTGATAGGCTCCACAGTGCTACAGCTACAATGCTTCCACTAACTGAACCATTAAGCACTCCTCTTCAAGTCTGCGACCTGATTTAACTTTATCTGCTGCTCCATAGTCACTGGATTTGACGCAAGTGAAAGGTAGGAATGTGCATAGGCATATCCAAAACGATATACTAAATGTATGATGTTTTACTTCTAAAATGAAGTATTTAACACAAAAGCCAACTAAGAATGCAGTTCAAAACCAGCTCAAACTAATCTAAGCCAATGATGAGGCAATCTTGCCTCCTTTACTACTCTCCTCCCGTACTAATGCTGGTACTTACATTTTTCTAACCCTTGATGAGCTCATTCAGAGTACCATCTTAGAAGTATGCACTACTACTGCTAGACAAATTTTCTGCTCTGCTTAGTGTCCTGAACTGGCTTATTAACAGATCAGATGAAAGACAGTGGCAGCAAAAGCGTGGTAGGTAGGACCATACCTGTGCTCACTTAGAATGGGTTACATATGATCATTTTGTATCAGAAACAGTGTGACCAGCAGGACTGGGGAAATTATTGTCCCCTTGTACTTGGCACTGGTGAGGCTGCACCTTGAATACTGTGTTCAGTTTTGGGCCCCTGACTACCAGAAAGACAGTGAAGTGCTGAAGCACATCCGAAGAGCAACTAGAGAACAAGTCTTCTGAGGAGCAGCTGAGGGTTTAGTCTGGAGAAAAGGAGGCTCAGGGGAGACCTTATTGCTCTCTACAACTGCCTGAAAGGAGGTTGTGGTGATGTGGGTGTTGGTCTCTTTTCCCAAGTAGCAAGTGATAGGACAAGAGGAAATGGCCTCAAGTTGCACCAAGGGAGTTTTAGACTGGATATTAGGAAAAATTTCTTCACCAAAAGGTTGTCAAGCACTGGAACAGGCTGCCCAGGAAAGTGGTGGAGTCACCATCCCTGGAGGTATTTAGAAGACATGTAGGTGTGGCGCTTAGGGACATGGTTTAGTGGTGGACTTGGCAGTGCTAGGTTAACAGTTGGACTTGATATTAAAGATCTTTCCCAACCTAAATGATTCTATGATTCTATTCTATGAAACTACAGTCTTAATGTACCCAGAAAAAAGTGTACCTCACAACACAGGTGAACAACTAATCAAAACTGGGACAGGACTTCTCCAGTATAAGACTGATTAGTTCTCAAACTAGTAGTGCTAGGGATTGAAGAAAATTGTTACATGATGCAAAACATAGATGAGGAAAGTTTCTAAAATGTTTCTAAAAGCAATATCAAACTACTATTTCTCCTAAGGACTGTAATACTAAATATCATTAACTGCAAATTTTTTTTAATCCTGTCTCAGAGGATGTTACTGAAATTTCTCTATCTAGAAACTTATTATATAAAGGCTTTCTACAGCTACATATTTCACTGCAGGTTTTATTCTTTGTCTTTTCCACCAACAAATAATTTTAAGGAGTGACTTTGCTCAAGCTCTATATTGCAGACACAGTGTTTCATTGAGTTGTGTCACATACACAGAGAATTCAAGACTTGTGGAAAAAGCCTTACCACCTAGAATTCTAAAAATGCAGTAATTTTTACTTTTGATTTACTTTTAAAATCCCTATTATTCTCAGAGTCATAAACAAGAACTCCTTCTCATCAGGAGATTAGTATTGTATTAACTATGACTCTAAGCTAATTTCTACTAGTAGATGAAATATCCTCTCAAACAGATGAGGAATATAAATGAGAAAACATCTTTCTTTAGAATGCCTAAAAAGAAAGAAAAAAAAATTGAATACGGACATGTTCTATCAGATTATTTCAGGATAAAAATCAGATGAAACAGAATCTCTATTATTCAGTCAAGCACTTTCAAATAAATACAGTTAGCAAAGTTTTTTTTGTGAAATTTGTGCCTCTTGACTGCAAGAAAACAAGAATAGGGGAGAAAAAAAAGTAACAGACTGAAATATTACTCTGTTGGGTTTTTTTTAAATAATGGCAGTAAATACAACTCAGTCTTTAATGACTTACCTGGGGAACAAAGTAGTCCTATTCTGATTTGTCTCTACAAAATTGCCATGTTAACTGTTAACATATGCAAGTTTCATTTTAATATATGATCTACAAAGTTATTTATGACATTATGTTGCAAAATGCAGTTATTATTGTTTTCCCTTTCCAATCTCACATTCAGTAAAATTGCAAAATATTTTTTCTTCCCTTATGATCTACTGACTTGCGACTATCACTGCAACACCAAAAAAACCATACCTCCCCCAGCTCAATTTTATAACATTTCAATATGTCTCTACCTCAGAATCTTTGAGCCTCACATAATTAGATGGGAAAACTCCTGATTTATCACCCAGTGTTCCTGTCCACCAGTCGCCATCCTTCTTTGTCACAAGAATCATATCACCTTGTTGAAAAGTTAGGTCTCCTTGTTCAGAACTCTCATAAGTATACATAGCAATATACTCTGTAGAGGGAAATAAATACAGAACATGGGAAAAGACTTCATAAACTGCTCAATTATCATTTTCAAAACCTAACTAATATAATGTAGTCTATCCATGGGCTAGATAGAAGACAAATTTCTTAATTACTATTCATAGAAACTTTAATATTTAATGCATAAAATTATATCTATCAGAACTAAATACAATCTATCAAAAGGCTGCTTCTGGGGGATTTTTTTTTTGTAAAACAATTTGCTAGTATAATTAAAATGTACATAAATTATTAATTTATATCATAAACTACTCTGAAAACATGTTTCTTAAAGGTTTCTGTTTTGTGCTGGTGACTAGAATTTCAGTCTTGATGTTGGAAAGTCTCAGTATCCAAATATCTGTAGATACAGTCTTCATTTTACATATGCTGTTTGGCTCTAGTATACAATGAATTCAATGAATTCTTTCATTACTTGAAGCTTTGCATGAAGGGCACACATCTTGTTGCATCTTACGCAACAGATGGCTGGGAAATGTTAAGACAAAGCCTGAATGTGTTCTGTTTTGTTAAAACACAGTTGACTACTTGGTATTCAAGTGCAAAAACACTAAAGCAGGCTGACATTGAGAAATGCAATGCATAATTCAATCACAGAACTACATGAAAAATTTTTACATAAATCATTACAAAGAACAACTTCAAACAATTCAGTAACATTTTCTATACAACTTGATATATTCTTATTTAACTGAGCATTATCACACTTTATATGGGCACAAAACAGATTTCTGAAGATTCTATCCTCTGCTTCTAGGACCAGCTCTGGACCTAAGAGCAGTTCACAACATTTCAGAAGACTTTCATGTATATTTAACAAAAACGTTCAAGAATTTCACTGCAGCTGACAATTGTTCTAGTTGCTTGAACACTTAATCTGACCAAAAAGCTTACCTCAGGGAAGTTCAGAAATATCTCAAACCCCAGTTACCACCCTTAATGAAAGCTAAGACATGGTTTGTCTAACAACCACAGCTGAAGAACACATGCATCTGTTTGCATCCACATACACATGAACACACACACTAAATATCATAATACATGCTACACATGAAATTTTTCTTAAATCCATTAAATATAATAGAAGATGCTAAATCCATGCTTTAATACAGCTTTTTTAGAAATGTTTTATTAAAAAGTTGTGTTCCTTTTTAATACAAACATATAAGCTGAGATATCCCATACTTTACAAAACAGACTTAGCATTTTTACAATTGCTTTTCCTCAAATATATAGTGAGCAAGACTAGCTGTATTTTGAAATGACTGATTATCTCACTTTCCTTGTTACATGGATCTTTACCATTCCCTCCTTTCATTTCTGTAGTGCTCATGCCAGTGGCAAATTAAATACATCGGTAACCAGAGACTCTTTCACTTAAAATTCTATGTAGAATTGTAGTTAACATACTTAAGGTGTGCTGTAGAGATTATATACAAATGTTCATTTGTAACCTATATTTAGATTTGTTGATTTACTCTGACTGTGATTTAAATTAACCTAGCTGACTCTGCACTGAAGTGGATTAAGAGTGCCCACACAGTTTGTTAACAAACTGGTGTGGAGACATTAACCTCCAGCTGAAGGGTGGTAACAGCCAGGAATGCAAGCCTTTTAAAAGCCTTCAGAGGCCTGACAATTATATGTCTGTGCCCCAGGCTCCATCTTTAAAAATAAGGGGTAGCCTTGACCATAAGAACCACAACATTCTATAACTGACTGTAATTTCTTTAATTAAGAGCTTTAATGAAACACTGGAAATGAGCTTTTGGTGAAATGGAGACATTTATTAATAATTCCAGACATCATGAAGTACAGGTACAGATGTGCTTATTTGGAGCTCTGCAAAAAACCCTTCCAGATCAGGAATTGTTACCAAAATATTCACACAAGAAACAGTACAAACTACAGAAGATATTTTAATGGCATGTGAAATTATTTCTTCTATATACACCACATACATAATTCCTTACTATAATAATTTTTAATTATTCTAGAGGCAAATTGATTTGCACTTCAATTTTAACAGGCCTGATCTTAAAAAATACTAAGATCTGATTCTAAACTTATTTCTAGCAATAAGTAGACTTATTCTATTTAATTACATAGTAAAATACTATTAATACCATTCGGTTTTAAATGCTTACCTTCACCTGACATAGTTGCTTTTGTTGCTGGTGATGCTACTCTTTTCAGACTAGCAGGACTTTCTGAGGAACCAGAATCCATGCTTTAGAAGAAAATAATGGTTATTTAAGAAATTAAATATCTTCAGAAAAGTTATTATTATATTTAGAAATAAAAAAAATGCATACGCATTCATAAGCAATTCCCTACATTTTAAAAGAAGAGACAGTAAATATGCAAATTAAAGCTTTTAAATACAATGGCCAGTCACAGTTACATTTAGGTAACTGCCTTAAATACACAAGTTTCTGCAGTTCCTCTTCTTCCTCAGGAAAAAAAAAATAATCTAAAATAATTCTAATTTATATTACTAACATTAATGTTGCCTTCACATTACACAGAACCAGATTTTGATTGTTTCATCCTCCAAGAGTAACAATAAGTGATTAAGTTTTGAAGTATACCTTATCATCTGGGGGAAAGCTAAGATATGACTTACATAGCTGTAATTCATAAAATCCAATACACTAATTATTTAGTCTCAAAGTCACATAAAATTAAGACCGCTCATTAAGCTTCAGATCTTTTGTTGGTGATGCATGACCCAAGGAGAACTGAGGCCAGTTTTCTTATTCCTCACACAAATTTCCAGGGTTGGAAGTCAAAAACCTTCCAGAAGAGAGTCATATAAAAAAGAAGTTTTTACAGTGTAGATTCTAAATTTTAAAAATTCAATTGTGCAACTCTTCATATTTGTTTAACTAATACAGTATAGAAGTAAAGTGCGGTAAAAGCAAATAAAATACCTCGTTGACTTCCTAATGGGGCCTGAAATAAGCTTCACATACGATTTAGGAAACCACCCCTTTTGTCCTTGAACCTCTCCAAACCACCACATATCTTGCTGCTCCAAAACTGTGATGATATCATTTTTGTTGAAATTAAGGTGGTTGTCTTTTTTCGCTCTCCAAGGATACAAAGCCTGTGCTTGAAGCCCCTCCACTTTCTCACCCTAATGCAATTTTAAAAAAAGGAAAGAAGTCAGTCATGCACCACCTTTCATAAAGAAACCTGCTTAAGGAACTATATTCTTATGCTACTTATATAGCAACAAAATACACAGACCCTCCCTCAACTGTATAAAGCAAACAAAGTCAGTTAAGCTTAGAAAGTAGCACCAGAAAAGTTTACAGTCCTCCTACATTTCTATCTGTTAATACATAATCAATACAGTGCAAGATTATTAGAGGTTTTGCTTAACAAGTTAAATAAAGTTTTACAATTAAGATATACATTTAATAAAACTTTACTAAGTTATTTTGGCAGGACTTAAAGTAAAGATTATGGAAAATGATGCTTTGCTGCAAGTTATTCATTGTATATTCCAACTTTTTTTTTACTCTAAGATACTAAGATATTTAGCATTTTTCAGAACATATTAGATTACAAGAACAGTATGTTGTTCAGTTGAGGAAAAGGAAATGCCTTAACAGATGGATGGAATTCATCTGATCTGAAGCTTTGCCATTGCTATTCCACTTAACTACATAATCCACTTTGGAGTGAAGGTTGTTGTCATGTGATTCAGGAAAGCCCCAAGGAAGTGACCCAAAACTGGCATCCTGCCAAAACATTAAGACTGGACCACCAAAGTCTAAAAAGGCCAGCACAGAATAGTAGCACAGCAATGGCTTCGTGTTAAATTCTGCCATGGCTTTTACAACTGGACATGCACTACCTGTTCATCACTCCAAGCTGAAATAGCTTACCTATCTCAGGGGACTGTTTTAATGAATGTCTAATGTTCATACTTCACTTTCCAAATATTTGTGCTGGGTCAGAATGGTTTTAATTAATTATAGGTGCTCACCTGACCCAAGACAGGAGAGGGAGATGATCCTGTAACAGTGGCAGGAGTGAAGGCTGATCGCTGCCGCAGCTGACCTGCACTGGGAACAGTCAAGGACGGCTGAGCTGCCCAGGCATCCCAGTTATCAGTCTCTGGTTTCTCACTAGTGTTTGTTGGCCATCTGAAAAGAAGAGAGTAATGTAATTCCTACTGTTTTCAACTGAATAAAAACACTCATGCAGGAAGATTGAGCAGAAAAAAATTTCTACATTCTAGGTTAACTTCTCTTAATTGAATATTCCATAACAACTCTCAGGTGGAAGTAGTACAATCAAACATAGGTTAACAATAAATTTATCTTAAAAATACAGTTGCTTGTCTTTGATACCTAAGGCCAGCTGTTCCTGCAATTTAGTTGAATTTCTTAGCTGAGCCCCACGCAACAGAAGTTCTAGTAGTGCAGTCTGTATTATACACAGTGCAAAGAGGCAACTCAAAAGAAAAAAACACCCCACATAATTCTCTTCAAAACTGGTTTGAAATTTTCACACCTGCATATCACTAACTTCTCACATCCCCTTCCCTTATACATTGTTTTGCTGCTTCTCATTCAAATCCTTATCTTTTTTCTTTTGCTTAAAATTCTTTCCTACTGACTTCTTTCAACTCTTTTAGAGTTTTATGCAACCTCTTGTCCTTTTTATGTTATCTCTTGCCCTTTAAAATGTCTATTAAATCTCATAATCCACATCTCTGCTTCCAAATACCCACTTAAATGAACAAAATCCCCTGAACTCTAGGAGTGTAAACAAAACACGTATCTTAAACCTAAGTTTCCTTTGCCTGTTGCTTGTGCTATTAGTTGGAGTAAACGATTATCGTCCACCTAGAATGTTAACAACCATCCCTAACCCCATGTCAAGGACAGTATTATTAGTATAAATGCTCTGGGATTCACTTTGTATTGAAACTGAATATTAATTTTTATCAAAAGCATGAAAGCATGCATTATCCACCTAGGCTAGAAACACCTTTGTCAAAAGTATGATTTATTCAAAACAATAAAATCCAGTATGTGCCAGACATCTCCAGGAAGCTCAAGACTTAGTCTTACCCTCCCCCCTCAGAAAAATGACTGTTTGTAGTAAAACAGAAAAAGTTTAAATAAATAGAAAAGCTACCGTGACCTATTTGATTAAAATTTTGAAATAGCACATATTATGTACTGTAATATTGCACTAAGATATTTATATTTTTATTTATAAATATGTATTAAATGATCAAAAGATAAGACAATTACCTACCCAACACTATTTACATAGCATTGATAATACTGCACAGAGCACTAAGTTGAGTTAACAAGACATCTAGGGAAGGGCGCATGTTCTACTTACATCAGTCTTATTAACGTTGTGATAAGGAATTAATAAATCATCTTTTCATGTTAACACTGTCATTATCATATTTTTGCATAATCCAAGTTGGAAACCTTCAATGAGGATTGGTGTCAATTAAATTAAGAGAAGGAAGGTGAACACCTTGGGATTTCTACTATGTCACCATCCTCACTTAGGAATGTCTCCTATTTGGGATGTGTCCTGCATTGCTCAGGCACAAGCGATGGGAGCATGGCTGAAGTTCCACAAGGTTGCTCTTTTAACTATTTACTACAGAAAAAGTATTTTGCTTCAAACAACCTATTTTTATTTTACAATCTCGATATTCTGTTTTAACTGCCACCACTGTCAAATTGATTAAAAAAGAACTGCACCACATTTAAGGTGATAATCACTACCCAAACATACGTTGAACTGAAGTCTGCCCAGTTATTGGCAGTTGTCGTACACTCTGTAGAAGCAGGAGTTCCTACTGATGTAGTGGTTTCATGCACAGAAACTTTAGGTGCAGCAGCTGCCTCAACTGCTGGCTTTACAGAAGCTGGAACTTCGTTTTCAGGTATTTTCTCTGCATAGTTTGCAGGGAACCATCCAGTTTTCCCCTTCAATTCTCCACCAAGCCACCCTGGTTCTCCAGTCTGGCTTTCATCCACCTGTAGATGCATTAAGTTAGAAAGTTAAGAAACATAACATACAAATGGAATTGTTACTTAAAACAACCCATCTCATCCATGGTAATTAACTTTCTCTATTTACAAAGACATGACACCTTCATTACAAATACAAGTTCCACCTAGGCAGAATTTTGTTGTTATTTAATTTTTCTTTGGAGGATTATGTTGACAGCTTCAATAGCATATTAATAGATAAGGGAACATTTTGCAATGCAATACTGCATTGCAATTCCTTTTTTATTTTCTTTTTTCCCCCCCAAACCAAAATCAGAAGGATTTCTTGGTAATGAGGTAAAAAAGTTTTATTTCAGTCCTAATGCATAAGCCAAGCATGGATTTTGAAACAGTTGTTTTTAAGTCTGTCATAGTACAGCAGACTTGAGAGAAGTGAGTTCTAGAGAAATCCCTTAAATATTGATATTTCTGGTTTAACTAACACAAAATGCAGTTTTTAACAAGTTTGCCTCGATTTTTCTCTTGCAAAAAATACAACAAAAACCCCACAGCATATTAAAAACGCCCATTGAACAATTAAAAACAAATCCACAGATTTGCTAATGTATCTATACAAAACAATTCCACAGTAAGTTTTCATACATAAATTTGCAGGCCTCTGTTCTTTCCCCTCACTCTGATATCTTTGCCAAGACATAAAGGACAGGATGAAACAGGGCTATTCTTGCAGCTGTATTTAATTCCTACTTATTGATTCTTTTTAATCATGTTAAGCTATGATTTTGGAAATCTCACACTTTCCTGTTAATTTTTCTTAAACATTTCACACTTTTGTTCTCCAAGCTCTACTGACAGACTACTGCCTTAGTCTGCTATTTCAGCAGAAGTGATCAGTTCAAATTCTGTGAGCTGCAGCTAACTACATTCAGCAAGAATTGCAGGAGAAAAGTAATTCACTATTGTTACCCCTGGTGAATGGATATGGTGGCCAAATACCTCCAAGGCAATGTCAGTTGCAGAAACTTTTTAGAAGAAATAAGGTAATAATTTTGGTAAATTTGGTGTTCTAGCTATCTAATCTCTTCAATAGGTCGAAAGAATCTCAGTTTTCAAGCAATCCTTTACATATGAATAGGGTTTGCACCCTTGACATGTAAATAATACCTACTTTGTACAACAATCTGCTGTGAGTAGCTGCAGATTCCCCAGCAATGGTCAAGTCAGCAATAACACCAGGCCCGTAATGAAAAGTCAGATGACCAACCCTACACAGTGGCTGTTTTTTGGCAAGAATCTCTCTCATCTGTCTAGGCCAGTAGCAATCAGTATTTCAAAATACATAACAGTTTCAAACAACAGCATAACTCAACAGTTGACTGTGGCAGATAAGAGTACAGCAGTCAGAGACGCTTAAATCTGTACTTCTAAAGCACCTGGCACTATTTCCTAAAAACCCATTATCATTGTGAGGGATTTGCTGATAACAGAATGCTTCATGAACCATGGAGGAGGAAACAGTGTCCTTTTCAGCCAAAGGAGTTTTCAGTATATGACAGTATATGAAAATAGCATATAGTAGTATCTTGAGCTAGATGCTTCTACAGTTGGAA
The DNA here is from genome assembly GCF_031877795.1 of Strix aluco. Classification (NCBI taxonomy): domain Eukaryota; kingdom Metazoa; phylum Chordata; class Aves; order Strigiformes; family Strigidae; genus Strix; species Strix aluco. Next base: position 34,845,153 of record NC_133932.1, on the reverse strand, counting down.
ACACACCTATGAATTAACTCTATCAATTTCAGCAAAATATAACCCAATCAGCTGCTTGTTTGGAGAAAAAAAAATCAGTGGCAAAAAATATTATTTGTGGCAATGGTGCAAACTAGTCACTCTAGACTAAAGGTGGGACCATTCTTTTGCCTAGAAGTAACTGAAACCCAAGCAGCAAAGCTTCTGCCTCTGATTGTCCCTGGACTACTCATTTGATAGACTGCTTTGCCTTAGGCCACTTGTTGACTCTCTGACTGCCTCCTATTGTAATTTGCATCCCACACCCCTCTTTTGGTGCAAAACAATCCACTCTTTCTGCTTTTTTGTTGGGTCCATCTTCTGTCTCAGTCCCTATTAACTCAAAGCAAACCCAGAAATAAACGGACTACATGCTTGACCAGTTCCATGTGGTCTTACTGCAGTGCAGAGCAAAATTTCCACTGCAGCACTGAATAGGATTGTTAAAACAGCAGTATGAGTGATGGAAGGTCACAGCAGAGGGTGACTCTTGGGAGAGAGAGGGAGAAATGGATTATCAGCACCTGATGACAAATTGAATAATCTAAACAGTAATAATAGTCACAGTTTCTACTCTCATTCAGTTGGTCAGGTAGTAACTAGAATCACTAACACAGAATCAGGAATGAAAAGCCAAAAAAATTTGTTACAGTGATGTTCTAAAAAGGGCATCTTTGAAATGAATTACAGTCATACAGAAACCATTGTGATTTTTCAGAAATAAATGTTTTTTACAAGCAGAGAAAAAAAACCATCAAAGTGTTTTAAAAACAACCAATTTAATGTCTCTTTAGAAGATGGTTTTAAGTTAAAATAATTCATAAAACAGCCTATTAGGATAGCCGAATTTATGCGTATTCAATTCAATTAAGTTTTCTATGCATACTCATAAAAAGGCACTTCGAAGGATAATTTTAACTCTATAATTAATAAAAAAATCTGGTTTCTCCGTTATTCATATAAAATACAATTTGTATCTGTTCTTGTAGTACAGTGCTGGAACTTTAAATAAATTCCTCTGAACCTTTTAAAATTCATTTGTTCTAATTTTCTTATAGTTTTACACCCACCACGCCCAAGTCCCTACCACAAACTACCCCAAGATTATTTTTTTCCAAAACACAACTTGACTTTAAATGCACACTTGGGTAGTGAATTTTAGTGTGTGTGGTTTTTTATTTATTTTTTATTTATTCTGCTGTACTTTAGAGTCATGGCTTACAACTATATAGTTCCGGTGACTGAACACAAGTGACAGGAGTAACAGCAACCCAACTCTTAGCAGCAAAAGCAATAGGTCCAGTTAGTTTCTCTGGCAACAGTAGGCCCACTCTGCTTTGACCTGGCTTGTGTATCACTAGCAGTGCATGCACACAAAAAGAGAAGCCCTGTTTCATGGTAGATATTCACTCTACATATGAGGCCAAACCTTAATACTCTCACAAAAAGTATCTGATCATACCTAAACAGAGTACCATTGTTTTGTTCAACTACCTATCCATTAAATGACCATTTTAATTCTACTCCACTTGTAGGCTTTTGATCAAGGTATTTTGAGACTACTGCAACTGCTGTTATAATGTTGAATGTAAGCTCTGCAGGCCAGAGGCCAGATGCTGATTACGCCTACACAGGATCTAACACAACAAGGCTGTCTGTGTCTAATACAAAGAACATTCAAACTCTGACAATCCATAACTAACAAAACTGATGAGAAACTATCATTATGAATTTGTTTAGGCTTTCCATGGAAGCTTATGAACTTCCTGTTTAATTTATGTTCTCCTGCTATCAGAACCACTACATTTCAGTAATTCAATAATTCACCTGTATTTCACTGAATTATGCTTAAGTTTATTTAAATAAGCTGTGTTACATAAAACACTACCAGCAACAACAGAATCCATTCATTCACTTCAAGCTGGAGCCTAACAGCAGCAAATGCCAGCAGGACTTGCTTTGTAAGAGAGCTATCCAAAAGAAAAGAATTCCATACACTGTATACATATATTCATACACATAATAGAAATGTAACTTCTTGAATAGACAGAGTCCTGAAAGAGGCATGGCTTTCTTGGCTCAGAATATCTGTTCCCAGACAAAAGTTTGATTAAGTTATAGTTAGGAGTATGAACAATCTAGCTTACAGTGAAAGAAATTTAAAGTACATAGAAAGGTAAGAAGCAGAGAAAGCAGAAATCCAAGTTAAAAGGAAATACAAAAATCCTGCAATTACAAAGTGGAAGAATTAAAAAAGTACTGCCCACATCCCACACATTCTCTGAACCATTACACAAGATGCATCAGTGCTACAGATAACTAACATGTACTGGAAAGTCAGGCAGAAGAAAGCCCTCCTCAAATTTGCAAATACTTTTCCTTTCAGAATAAACCCTCATCCTTCTCCCTCATTTCCACCAAGACAGGTCTCAAGATTCATGCACAGTGTAAAAGTGCATTACAGTGCTGTAAAAACTATTTACAAGCTATACGTCTATTAAAGCCACAAGTCATTCTGACATAAATTCTGCAGTCTTATTTACATCCAGGATTTAGGCCTGGTTCCCATGTGCGCAGTCAGTGGATTTGGGCTTCAGCTGGATTCTTTGCTAATAGCAGTTACAGTTTAGGTGGTATCTTCTGTACAACTGTATGATTACAGGACATGATTGCACAAGCCTGCACACACAAAGCCATTTATAAGTTTTAAAATGGTGAAGCACTAAATTTGCCTATGTTAGAACACAGTTATTCTAAGCAATACTTACTTTGTGGCACACAGTAAACTCCTAACTGTACATGTCAGCTTAACTACAGAGTCGCATTTATGTCATACATTAGACACACTTTAACATGTAAGCTTGTAAATTACTATTTTCCAAAAAACATAACTGACTCGAACCTTTTAGAACCACAGGACACGACAAACACTTAAGGACAGAGAAGAGTCTAGGAGTCCAAATGCCCATTATCAAAAGTAAGTTCTGGTCCATTGCACTTAAATTACTTTTGACAGTGGGAGCTAGTTTGTTAATTTTACCCTAGGTGAATTCAAAAACAAGTAAACTACATGGTAACAAAATCTGTATTTACGAAAATGAATAAATTGCATAGACTTCCTAACAGTCATATAGCACACTTACCCATTCCCTTTTAACCTCCATCAGGAAAGCAATGATTTAAAGCAAGGCAGAATTATAACACATTTCACAAAAGTGTCTTTCTTACATCAACTTTTCTAAGAGTAGCCCATTTAAGCAATTACTACAGAGCAGGAGATAAATCCCACAAGAATCAGTCATCAGGTTTAATTACTGTCAAAAGTAAGTTAAATAAAGAAAATTGAGAGTAGTTACCCTACTTTTGTAGAGTAAATTAAAAGAAAGTCCAAAAGTAACATACAGAAAGACTCACATTACCTCAAAGTCTCTATTTAAAATGTGTGAAATGCTCCCTAAAATCATATCTTTTGGCAAAGATGTTATTTCCCTGCAAGTCTACCTAATAGTGATCGCTCTTCCTCAAGGAAAAAAACCAGTTCACTTATATGCCTAAACTACAATCTATTTTCCAAGAAAGCAAGAAAACACAGCATTTTTCAATAGCTTAAGGCAACCCATGTACCTGTGTCCTCTGTCATTTAACAGCTGACTGACCAATACTATTTCTTGATGCAGAACACCACCGCATTGCACTGCTATTCAGAATGGCATTGGGCCTCTTCCTGAGTCATTCAGTAGTGCTACTAATCCAGGATCCACCTTTTGTTTTCCCAAAGCAGATTCTAATGCTACAAACACTTCAGTGTGAGAGAGCTGAATCAATTAAAAAAAAAAAAAAATACCCCAAACCAAAAAGGCTGAGAGATGCTCATCTCCCCAGAATACATGTGTTTTAAAAAATAGTTATCATTACACCTTACAATTTATGTGAGTTTACAGAGTGCAGTTTTTCCAAAATCCATTCTTATTGAACTATGTCAAAACGCAATAGCTCTTAAAATCTGTTTTGCTGTGTAGAACACTATAATGAATACACTTTCCCACAGTGAACAAGGTATCATTTAATAGTTACACTAGGAATTTTCGTTATGAATAGACATATGCATGTTAAGATCATACTAGTAATTTATTAATATTAATATACACATTTAATAACTGCAGTCATTAACAACAGAACTATAATTTTAGAGATTAGAGACAAAAGCAGAATATTGCTTTAGAGTTTAACACAAGTTATAAGTTAACCATATGCCCATATCCCATCATCTACTTAAAAAAAAAAAGGAAATTATTCTGTACCAACACACCTGCAACCAAATTTTTAGGTTTTGAAGTTTCCATTTTTAGAATTTACATTTTACCTACTGTATACCCTCTTTAAAACAAATGTAAAAGTATCTCACAAAAGCGTTAAGTAGATTTAAAAAAAAGACTAAATTATCATACAAACAATCCCAAATTACAATTATGTTAGATTATGTCAAAAACTGTCACCAAAAGAGTTGCATAAAAATTTCCAGTATTACCAAAGAAGTATCACCACCATACAAAGACTATGTTAATGTTTATGTGATCATGACAGAAGTGTAGTCATCTTGTAGTTTAGTGTAACTGTTTCACATAGTATTATACTAGACATCACACTCTCTTAATAAAGGCAATTTTTCAAATTCAAAATTTTACACTGCTTTGGTACTATTCTTATAAAAAGGTAAATTTCTTACTAGAAACATACTTTATTTATGAAAGCCAGTTTTTGATACCACACAAAATAGCTACTCTCTCAATAGAAAATAACTGTAAGTTTATTTCCTAGGTACCCTGGAGAACAAAAAAATCTCTCGCTGAGGTAACTTCTGTATAGGAACCTTTGAGAGTCAAATACATTGAGACACACACATAGCTCAGCATACTAAAACTGATATGATCTACTCATAGATTATGTTTAAACTTTACACTTCCAATGAACTGTAAGAATCTATCCATTATTATTAAAGGGTTACTGTGTCGTATCACATCATTTTGAAATTCAATGAAGTATTTTTCTTGAGTCTGTAAAAAATCTTGCCATATATAAATTCAAGCATACGAGAGCAAAAGTTTAAGTCATTTTTTCAAGCAACATCACAATCCCTTCTTACCATGACTATGTCGCCAGGCTGAATAGTGATTTCGTCGTGGCTTCTTGATTCGAAAGGATACAGTGCTCTATAATACACTATTTTTACATCCTCCTGAGCAGAAATGGTTAAAGGAGCTTTTTCTGAGCAAAGGAAAAAAAAAACAGATACAAAGGAAAAAAAAATAATCAAAACACATTATTTTTAAATATTTGAAAAATGAGGTGAAAGTGGAGACAAAACTTAACAAACCTTACATTGTCTGCAGGAAGTGTATTATCCCCCTTTTACAGAAGTGGAAATATGAAAATGAATTATTTAAAATACATTTTTCTTACTATTTTCTCTTCTAAACATCAGGTAAAATATTACTATATTTTAACTTCTATGATATATACAACTATTTTCATAGAAAGAATCATGTACTTATGATGCAACATACATGACTTCTCAAATGCTTTTGTAGGTTAAATCTGGTCAGCCATAGGTTCAACTCAAACAGTGATGTTCTTGCATATATCAAAGGTATCCCAAATACTTTTAGAGCCTGCTTGTGTAGCAGCTTCATTTGCAACCTGATTATACTTCCAAGAAAGATGTTTCAAAATGTCCTAGTACACACAGACTGGCTGGAAAGAGGTCACTTACAGATGGTGTTTTAAAAAAATTACATGCTAAAGATGCATTGTTAGAAACAAAAAATAAAGAAAAACCCCAAAGATATAAGCTAAATTGCTCTTGTATAATGTGCTTCTTATTTTGCCTATTCAGTCATAAAAGTGCCCTCTGCTACTCTGCACAAATAAAACCTAGCAAGAGGACATATTTGATTGTCAATTCTAGATTTGGGCTAGACGATAGAAGGTAATTTCCCTTTTACACAATTCTTTGATCAAATATTTAAACAAATATTACATTCCCAATCAGTTCTCTTGTATATGTATCAAAGCCACTTACGGGGGGAACCATGATTCCCAATATGGGCAAAAATCAGGCTATAATGCAGAGAAAAAGCTCTCAGCTGAAAGTGATTGCGTATGTAGCAGAAAAAAGGGAATTAAACTTCAGGTCATTTGTTGAGTAAGTAACATGCACATGGAACGGGAAATACGAAAAAGGACTAACTAAATAAAATTACATATTGCTACTACTCTAAAAAATCCCAGGGCATATGTTCCACACCAAAATAAGAATTGTAAAGAAAAGTACAGAAATAATTTTTGACATCTTGCATCAAGATCTTACAACAACTTACAGCTAAGATTTTATCTTCAATTGATACTATAAGTCTCATCAACTGTCCTTTACAGTCTGCTAAACACCATACTTTAGGAAGAATATTGAAGTCTAAAAGAAAAACTTTTTGGAGTCCAGACCTCAATCCATACATGATTTACTTTAATCAGGCTAGCAATCCAATCTTGAAACATAATATTCTTCTGTATTAAATGGAAAGACAAACCAGAAAATAATTGTTCAGGAGGCATGTGCAACTGCATTTCTTGATTTTTAACTCTACCTGCATTTGACCAAGGAGCCTGGACAGCTGGCTTGATTGGCTCTTGATGTGGTTGGAAAAGCTTACTCAGTTTCTCTTGCATTTCCTGTTTCCCCTTATCCTCACTTTCCTTCTTCTTGGTTATTTCTTCCCTTTTTTGCTTTTCATCTTCCTGAATTTTTTTTTGCCACTGAAGTTCTTCTTCTGGTTGCACTCGATCTAGCCGCTGTTTATCGCGTTCCTGGATTCGCCTGTTGGACAATTAAAGTGGGTTTTTTTTAAGCCAGTCAGACAAAAGACCATAAAAGTTAGTTGCCCTTGTGTGTGATCTGTAGTATAAAGTGTACTCTTTATGGCTTTTGCATACCTTATAAGAGCTGTTAATTTTATTTTGGTGATTTATCAACCACGTCACAATACCTTCTTACACAATAATTCCTAGAGAGCAAAGGAGAAATGTTCAGGAACATTTGCTACGACTCCATATGTATTCATGAAGAAAGACTTGTGACTCAGACAAGTGACGGAACACTATTTCGTGTAACCTACTACTAAGTGCAGGCCTCCATTACCTTGAGCTGCTTTGTCTTTGCATTGAAAAAACTACCCTTAATATCATTTTTTATTTTAACTCACATATCAACTCTGTACCTTTACAATACAATTCCACAAAGTTCTAAAAGAGGTACATAGCAACCTGAGTATACAGAAATGATAAACTAGTTATGTTTTGCAGCTGAATGTAAGATGGGAAAAAACATTTGAAACTATTTTCTGTTGTAAAGAGTTCTTCAGAAATTTGTAAATGCTAAACTTTACCTTCTTTATTGAGGCTGTAATCTCTTCTCCTCTACAGTGACATGAAAACAAATAGTTACCTGTCTTTTTCTAATTATTGCATGAAACTTTACACAGGTGTCCTAGAACAGTCTTACTCAGCTCGCAATGCTCTGAAAATCATAAGCTTTATAACATTCAGTATCTTAACACTTTCAGTTCCACCTCTTCAACTCAACATCACCTGAGTCTCAACTTGGGAATTCAGCAATATTTGTGTATTTTCTTTTCATAGTTCTCCATGGGATTCATAAATCCTATGCAGTTGTTTTAAGTGATAAACCATATGGAGAAAGGAGGAAGAGGGGAAAAAAAAAAGTATCCTTTGGCTGAAGAAACAAAACTCCTTGGCATCTACAAAGCCAGACATAAGCCCTTCAGTTCCATGTAACTGCAAGGCTGCTTTTGAAAATCTCTTCCCAGTCTAATTCAAGCAATCTGAGTATCCCATTATATCAGCACTGAAAGTTACCATTTTCATTTGCTCCACAATTCCTTTTATTTAATCTAGGCCTGTAGATACCAACTACAGCTATCACCAGACATTTTCAATAATGAATTCTTAGCATAAAGTTTTCTCTGAAACCCAATAAGCAGCAAATTATACACTTCAATTTTTATCTGCTCAGCACTGACTTCAGCTCTAAAATGCGGGAAGAAGTCAGAAATATTGATGAAATGAAATGGTTCTGCTGATTTTCTCAAAGCCACAAGCATCCCTAGGTAAGACTCAAAATAGCCAAATCAGAAAAAAAAAGAAAGCGGTAATCAGAAAATACAGCAGTCCTGATCCTCCTGTTGAGGGGCAAGGTGTAAAAGTATCTGCAAGCTCTTACAGAACTATTCTGAAAATTTCATATTCCCAACTGTGAAAGCTATCAAGTCCTTCCCTTCCAACACAGGACAAGACAACAGAAGAAAAGAATAAATATTCTCTGCTAGAAACAATTTGCACCAATAAAGGTAACTCTAAAGGGCTATAACAGATGCATAGTGTGCTTTATTTTGTTCCATGACCTATTCCACTTCTATACTTTCTTCATACTTACAAAATTAATGACAAATGTGTAACAAGCTGGTCATTACAGACTTAGCCTACTATATAGAACATATTTTGTCCAAAGACAACATAAATTCCCGGCCAAAAAACATGTGAAAGAAAAAATAATTCCCTGAGGGGAAAAATCCACTCTCCAAACAGTAGGTTGGCACCAGAGGGCAAAAATCTCATCTCTATCAATGTAAGTTTGGAGTTAACAGGAATACTTTCTGAGAGATGTGAAGGTACCCAGTATCTGTTTAAGATGGCATCTACTAACTTACGAGCTCAAAAAAAATCTTTGGTTCTCAATGATATTGTTGATACCATTTTAATATTCCACATCAGTATACCATGAGTAGAGGTTAGGACACCAGTGTGAAGGATATCACTTCCTCCTTTATGAAATACTGCCACACTTTTCTGCCTTCAGTGTAAAGTCATCTAACAAGTTAATAAATTCACTGTTCTGACAAATATCCTATCTTAATTGCTGAATTTGTCCTTTGTACATTCATTTGCAAAGTATTCAGAGCCAAAATTACTCAACAGTTTTGTTGCAACACTGAAGCTGCATCACACTGGCATACAGAGCTCAATTTTCTTTTGAGTGGTGTCTTACCTGGTGAGTTTAGTCAGATAGGCTTTAAATGAGAAATTGAGTTTTTAATTATGTTCTAGTAGAGTGGTTAAGTCTTCCCATACTTATAAAACAAATTTGCTCTAACTACTGGAGCGAAAAGAGCTGATGAAAATGTATCCTGGGGTGGTGGGGGTGCAAGGTATGTGTGATTTCTTTTTTCCTTTCACAGAAGCTGCAGAATTTTTTTGTTTGATTGTTATGGAAGCTAGTGTCATGAGCTGAAGACAAGGAAGGGAATAAGAGACAGAGAAGCTCAAGAAACACAGGCCTAGGGGTGAGCACCACAGCTTGGGGTTAGGAACAGAAAACCTGACATTCTGCTCTTTTCCTTACTTCGGGATTCCTGATGTGTTCATTACTGTGAAATATGACCTCTAATGTGGGATTTACCCACTTACCCAGGGGAGAATCCTCTCCCTCAACCTGCTGGCCACACTTCTCTTGATGCAGCCCAGGATACAGTTGGCTTATACGGTTCTTATCCCAAACACCAAGAGTAAGTTCTATTCATTTTACTCAAATGTAGGGTTTTTTTTCCCCTCTGAACTGTATATTACTCCCACAATCATACAAGTGTGCATGGAATTAGCCTTAAGATAAATAAGACTAATTAGCCATAAGACATCTTCAAAAAGACCTTTACCATCCCCAAATATGTATGTCTGTATCTTTGCTCAATTAAGTTACGTGCACAACTCAGTGCATAATTACCAACAAAAAATTGTTAAGATGGTTCTCAGTATAAAGTGATTGTGGTTATCCATTAAGCCAAAGGTTAAAGTGCACATAATTATGATCTTAGATTATTCTTTCTTGCATTGCTTTCACTAGAGCTATTAAAAGGCAGCATACTCCCGTAATCACGGGGCAGCATCCAGGTTATGAGTATTAATCATTTACCTTATTCACTTTGGTGTCTGTTGGAAATCAGTAAGACCGATAGACTGCTCATTATCAGGTATACCAATTACAACTATTTAGAAGCTTGGATATTTGGGCAGCATGAAGCTTTGCATTACCAATAATGTCTGAATGCTCAACTAGCATGAAAAGTCAGACATGAAGCTTTCCATGGCAGAAGTTTTTCCTTTTTTAAAATCTGGTTTTTAAATTTCCATTTTTCTGGAGGAAAGTGGTGTATTTTATTTAATATTCTGAAATACAATATTTTAGTGTTCCTACAATTCCAGTACCTCAGCAGCCTTCTTATTTTTAAGGAAAGTTCCAACTTTTCAATTCCAATTACCATACTTAGTGTAGTTATTTCTTTGTGATAGAAAGCTGTTTTCTTAGAAAGTTTGCTATTTCTGAAGTTCATATTTAAGATTTTTAAAGGCATAGGCTTTATGTAAATGATTTAAGAATTATCTGAACTTAATTGCTTTGTATGTATAAGATTTCTGTTTGAAGATAACGGTTTTCACTGAGACCTCATTTTGGTTTTGCCTGAAATGCAAAAATTAGCTTGACTTACCAAGTAGTAACACAGGCTATCAATTTACTTTAGGTCACAATCCATGTAATGCTATAACCAGTAATTTAAGACCTCTTGTTCCCAGGTCTTTGTTTTTGTCTCTTATGCCACATCTGTCTACATTAGGAGTATAAAAACCCCACGATTGCTACCAATTAAATCAAACAGCTACTGATAAATGATGTCAGAATCTAATTGGTTGCTAGCGTACATGCCATTCATTTTACATAAATACAGTATAAATATAAGTAGAAAACAAATGTCCAAGTACGTAGCAGAAAAATATTAGTTTTTCTGATAGTTAGACTGTTCAAGAACCTCTCTAGGTGTAGAAGTAGACTACACATTTAAGTAACACAGCTGAAATCTGTATGTTGACAGTTAAGAGTCACAAACAGATGTAGAAGCTCATCTCCACAGCACACTTCTCATTCAAGGATAAATCAAGAGATTCCCTGAGTTATAAAAGGGATCATCTGCACTGAAATGAAGCTTGGTCAAGGTCTCGAGTATTCTTGCCATTTAGCAATATATTATTTGCAATCAGATTATGCTCCTGGGAATGCAGTTTATTTTATTTGTTTGCAAAATGCTTTGCACTCTAACACCTCTACAGAAAGGGCTTAGAGTTTGTTACCTTTGAGCTTCTTTTTGCTTTTCCAGTTCTACTGTCTTCCTTTCTTGTTCCTTCTGTTTCAGTCTCTCAGCTTCCAAGTTCTTTTGCTTCTGTAGTTGCTGTTTGTTATGTATTTCTCTCAGCTCCTAGAGAAAAAAGTAAAATATGTGTAAACATCTAGTATGTGAATCGTAACTAATGGTCCCATATATTTCATTGTGAGTTAACAAAACTTGCAAATGGTTGGGTATCTCTGTTCAAACTTACAGTGCTGCCAAATGCATTAGCAGACATTTAAGGTAGATTTCAAAGGTCTAGAAACCACTTACTGTTTTCCTATTTTTATCCATATAACCTGAGATGTTAGAAGGGTTAAGAAACAAAAAAGCCTTTTCTAAATGGGACTTTAAAAAGTTCACAAAAGTTTGACAAAGAATCTGAAAAGTCACTTATGTTTTATTTTGTTTGCTGGTCTGTCAAATTCATTTATTAAATTCTGTACAAAAATCTACCTTATAATAGCAACCGTTTCAGTTAATTAGTTTTCTTTTGAAATTAATGGTGATTTACTAAAGAACCTTCAGGACTGTTTTGTACCCAGGAGACTGAATTCCTTAAGCATTGTCTTCAGGATGAATCATTCCACAGAGACTATTCATCCATATACAAGTCAGTTTATTTAACTGGAAAGATATTGCCTGAAACATTTAGAATATAAATAATTATAAAAACATTACCTTTTCCTCAAGATTTGTTTTCTGCATTAACACCTCTTAACAGAAATACAAGTTTTATCTGCAATCTCTTTATATAAACTAGAATTTTGTGTCTGAACTCCTCAGTAGGATAAGAAAAAAAAGGATAATTTTACTTGTGACAACTGAAATTTTTCATTGAAAATAGTTCACTTTAAAAAATTGATATGTTTTAAAATATAGTACAAAAATATGCAGAAAAAGTTTGTAGCAGGACATTGTTTCTAAATCTGTATCTCAATAATGTCTACTTTTATTGAAATATGCTATGACTCACATTATGCAGGTTTGTTTAGCTCTTTTATCCTTAAAAGCTTTATCTTTGTTCGGGGATTAAAAGAGTTAATCTTGAAAGTATTTGGATAGTTTTTCAGAAATTCACAATCTACAAATTAGCCACACGAAGACTTCATGTAACTATCCTCATGCACTGACCAAAATGTAGAAAATTGCATAAGAGAAAAAAAAACTCACAACAAAACTAAATATCAAGTGATTGAAAGGGTCAAAATGAGAAAAGTTTCAGTAAGCTAATTTCACAACATTAGTAGCTTCTTAGCTATAGGTTCATAAAAGTTGAAAGTTAATACTTGTTTATTTACAGACTGTGTTTGCACTGTGACTAGAAATTTTAGTTAGTGAAAGTAATACATGCATTAGTGCTGAATGCACACTGTGCAACATCAAATTTTACAATGTCAAAATAACTACATTATGAAGAGGAGTAGCATATGTCTTTTGCAAGGTATTAAAAACACTTCTGACATATGGATGAAAGCTTAAAAAAAAGTTAAGTTGAACCTTGTATCCTAGCTCTGAGTTTCATTTCATTAATGATCCTCAATTTTAAATTCAATGAAAACTGAATTCAACATCATTAAAGAGATACAAAGAGTTCTTACACAAGTTTTAATTAAAATTCTGCTAAGGCCATGAAACTCACTGAAATACAGAGATAATTTGGGCAATACCATATTTTATGATCATCATTATTTTCCACAGTCACATTAAAGCTTAGTAGATAGTTAGGATCTAGAATGGATATAACAGAATGTAAAATAAACGACGCTTGCAAAAATCACCAGAATTATTCAGGCAGGATATTGCCTTTGGGAAAATTTTTAAACTCTGAATGCCCATGGTTATAGACATTCATGCATAGCCTTATTTTGGACTAAGGAAAAGGGCTACTAAAAAAGGAAATACATTAGCAATATTGAACATAATGGGTTTTTTAGTAGTTGGCCCATACAGAACAACGAGAAAATAAAGGGATTGGGAGATTGCAGTGAACACACAGTTGGTCAACTGCACCTGGAGCTAGAGGTGGCCTCTGACCAGACTATAAGTTTCTGAGGTGCTAACTAGAGTGAACAGTCCTTTCCAATAACCGTATGTTATTAATTCAGCTTCTTTAATGTTGTTACACTTGTAATATATTAAGGTACAAAGGATTTGATCCTTGTTTCAGATTAACTTCTTCAGGGGAATCACAGTCCCTATCTTCTCTACACGATCACCTGAACCCTTATTTGTATCAAAAAGTATGTACAAGTGCAAAGGACAAATATACAACCATAAGAAAATTAGCAATGGAGTGATTTACAAGCATTCATCTGAAAGGACACATTAGAAAATGGCACAGCTGAAAGTAGTTTTCCACCTGGCCAACAGTATTACAAATTTTTGTAGAATGCAGAAATCCATAAAACTAAGTGCCTACAAAGCTCTTGAAACTGAAAATACTATTTCTGTGAAGTATCAAGTATCTTGACTAGTATTCATGACTTTTAACAAGCTGTTTCTCTTTTCTGGGTAAAGAGACTGCTATCCAAAGCACAGGTTTCTGACTCCCGCGTTTAGTTCAGCTTTAGCACAGGCTCCTGTTTAGAAATCCTTTGTTGTCCTACTTGCTCTAGCTTTCCTTCACATTCATGTCCCCTCCTGCCACTTAACTTTGCATGCCAAGAAGCTCAATATTCTGAGTCCTGGCCAACAAGAACTCCTCCTGCTATTGAACAGAGATCTAGGATAGTCACGCATTTCTAATAAGGCAACACTGAAGATAGCCTGTTGTTACTTGCAAAATTTTAATCTATTTAGACAACAGAGCTTTCCAGGTTTGTTTTCTCTTTCCCTTTGCATCTTTATCCCAAGCTCTGTTGTTTGAGCAGTAAATAGAAATAATCACTAGGCAAAGAAGGAGGAACTAAAATTCTGGAAGAGTATGAAGGCTATCATAGGTAAACAAAAAAATCTCAATAAATCCCAAAAAGCTTTAAGTGAGACAACCCAGATGCAAGTATCTGAGCTTAGTTTATTGTTTAACAGGAAATTTGTAAACTAGAAAGAATGATTCAGTTCATCTATATATGCAGAATCAGGAAGAATCTACATCTAATTCAGAATATTGGTATTTTTCCTTCTTCAGATAAACTTCCTGAATTCACAAATACATAAAACCAAGTTACAACTTCCAAGATATCTGTGCACCAAACATTATTTACTTCTACTAGATGTCCAACTACAAGGCTAGCCCAAACTTTATATTTTAATTATAGTTTAGACACGTAAGTTTATCTCACCACTAAACATATGATATATGCCACTTTTACTGCCAAGTAGAAAACTGGGGAAGTTGTAGCTATGTGCCACGCCTCTATGTCTGTCTGAAGCAGGTAGTTTCTCATACTGAGTACATATAGTAGGATCATTAACTGCTGCATCACAGCAGTTAAGTGCTGCTGCGGTCAACTCTAGTCCAAATAATTCTTTTGTTTGCTTACTTTGTCATTTTATCTATATGCTCAGCTAAGTGAGGATCTCAAGGGACATTTTAATAATTATTTAAGTTTTTCACAGATATTTTAATACATTACTCCCTCCCAGTAAGCCAATGTGCTAGTTCAGTATTTTGTGAAGATATTTTTCTGTGACATACCTGTAACAGTTAAGAAAATCTAACCTAACTTATACTCCTAGCACTGGATGGAATGTTTTTGGAGATTAAAAAAATGCAATATGTATCCTTCTTTGCATTAGCTAGGAGGAAATAAAGATTTGATCGGTATCTCATGCAACAGATAAATGCTCTGTTGCTCTGCCAAGTATCAGTGGGAGGATGGGGGAGAAAGAATCAGCATCTCCCACAGTGCTATAGAACACCAGTTGAACAAAATTATAGTAACACTTCAACAGTCAACAGAATGAAACATTTGTCAGCTGAATATTCAGCACAGTCCTACACTCATCTCTTACAGACACAAGCAACTTAAAAGCTGTACATTTACAAATCGTATATTGTAACTCCAAAGACATAACAATGTTTTGCTTGGTTTTGGTGTGCAGGACAAAGCATGTCTTACCTTAAAAGCAGAGAGAAATTGTTACCTTTCCACTTAATTCACGAACAGACTAACAAGTATAATTTTGAGATGTTACAATAGCCACATTTAGGTGCCCACATAATATTGAATATGAATTAAAATATGAGTTTCATACAGCAGAGTAATATTCACTATATACAGACAAGTCATATTGCTATGAAAACCTTAACGTTAGAAATGTAGTTGTTTAAGCCCAAATTTCGCCTTTTGACAGAAAAACAATAGAATTTAGGATACTCCAGGGATTACAATACAAGGTTTCCATCAAATCTCCCCTTGAGACAAACCAGAGCATTTGATCCCAGAGGAAAGAACCCTACAGTTTTGTGCTCACTGAGGCTTTCCCACAGCAATACTCTTCTACCCCATTCCCCAGCTCCCAAAGTGCCTGCTTTGTCCTTGACAGAGACAGTTCCTCCTTTTACCCCATATTATAGCTATGGGGGATTTAATAAAAGGGAATGTATCACCATCTCTCTCATACCTGGAATCACAAATTACAGTGTTGTGGAGGAATACTTAACATAAAAGTGTTTACTTTTTAAAAATTCTAAACATCATGACCAAAACAGGCAAGTAACTGAAAATGTTGAAGTTTCAGGTAAACAAAAGACAAAAATAACTAACTAGTACCTTGCCCAAGTTGCAATTCAAGGCACACTCCTCATCTAGGCAGTAAGGATTAGGTAAAGAATCAAATTATAAACTCTTCCCTTTCATTATGTTTTAGTGCTAGCACCTCTTATTAAATACTAACTTAGTTAAACACTGCACACTCATCTGTTTATGGTAAAGTGAAGCACATAACTGGAGGAGGTTCATCACTCAGATTGAGATAGTTGTGTACTGCCTTAGTATGGCATGGAGACCTTTAGAAAGGAGTCTAAGTAGTTGACGCAGCCCAGGAGAACTGCCAGGCACTGCAGCATTGCATCTTCCATTGCCACTGACTGGAAGAAAGAAATGCTCAAATGTAAACAGGCATTCATATGCAAGACTTGTCCAGTGCACACTGACTACACAGGGACTGACAACAACCGCAACATGACACAAAATGTAAAACATTTTTAAGAACTTGATTCTACCGTTCACCACTTTTTCCAGGCACTGAAAATAGCTTCTCAGCAAGACTAACATATTTCAGAAACACTAATTCATTCGTTGTCTTCTGTGCAATAACACAGATAAGCTCTAAATACTTGATTCTTCTATGCTATATGAAATGATTATTTGGTCTTTGGAGACAAGAACCGTATTAAGAATTATTATTGCTTTATTTGACAGTGTGTAATGACTGACCTTTGTAACATTTAAATGTAAATTCACACTGAATGTAGAAAGAATTTGTAAAGGTAAATTATAGTAGGACTATACATATACAAACAGGAAACCTAATATAAAGCCTTCATTTCTACAGAATTATTTTATAAAGTAGAGAAAATAAACAAGTGCCTAGTTACATTTTACTAATATCTGTATCAATTTTAATTACTAGATTTCTAGGCTAAGATTTTTTTATGAGTAATGGAAGTTAGGCTCCTTCAAACATAATTCAGGACACAAATAAGTGGCTCGACTTTCAACCTTGTTACAAACTCAGTCACTTACTCTGTAGCCAAATATGACACAATCCACAAGACTATTAATTCTCTGATAAAATGCCTCAAATCTGATTTAAAAAGGGTATCTGACCAGCTGCAGGCTAAGGTCCCTACATCTCTGCCAAACAAGCACTAACAGTTTCCTGAAACCATGTGGTTCTACCTAAAGATATTCAGCAAAGATACTTGAAACTACCTGTTTTGAAATAATAATAACATTTTATACTCCAGAAAGTTTTTGAAAATGAACCAAATTCTGTGAACATTTCCAACTCTTGAGATATTAACTTGAAACAAAAGTACCTGAAGTACTTAAGCTCCAAAGGACTAATCAGAAGAAATTTAAATCAGTTGTTTTGGAAGGATGACAAAAGATCCAGTGGAAAAAAACGTTTCATTTATCTCCCTAGTCACTCATATATGCTATTAAGACATGAAGCAAAGATGAGGTAATTTAATACTTAAGTATTAATTTACTGCAGAACATAAAAACTGTAATATGGAGTCAAATGCAGTGCAATCCACTGTATACTACTATGTTGTTAACAAGTTGACCCGTAACCTAAAATATATTGAAATATTAGGTAAAACTTAAAGTCTCATCAATAAAAGGCACACTAGATACTAATTAAATTGTTCATTTTATCTTGTACTATCATGGCAAATTCTGTATTCCCTATCAGTAAATCAAGTGTAGCCTATTTCAAGAGAATGAATCAGAAATTGAATTTTGCAAACTTTAAGGATATATTCACATAGAAGATAATGCAACCAATATTCATGGCCAGTAAGGAATAAATCTCAACAATGATGACAAAAGTTTTAATGTAACATTGCTGTCAACTTCACTGCCTCTTAAGCATTTCATCAAAACTAGTTTGGCATATGCCTTGTATTCGGAGAGCAGTAGCTTACATATTTACAATTTTGGTTCTGTTTTCTATTAAATTAAGCATTTTCACTAAGACATGTATTACTCCATCTCCCTGTAGGAAATAAGCACAAAATGCTGTAAGATGATATATACCTAGAGAGTATTTAGATATGCTTTTCTTTCCTGGGACTTGACAAACAGTACCACATCATTCTGCTTTTTGTCCAGAAGCTAGCTGTATTATAGAAGACAAGACAAGCATCAGTTCCTCTCCATCACTTATCAGAGAACAAAAGCTGCACAAGACACTGTCAGTTATGGTGCTGCTGTCCTAACAGCCACCCCATCAAATGTGCATCTCTGAGTCAGTACACTGAGCACAATGTAAAAGCAGATCATCGTAAAAAAGTCTGTTTTAAACCTACAAGATAACTTAGAAATAGCCTTGATTAAAAAAGGAGTTTTAAATTCATTTAATAAAAATACATTTTTAAAAATAAACATTTCTGTATTTCCCATCTTTACATATTTTCCCTTAGTTTACAAGATAAGACAACTTTATTATATTTAGAGCTCAGATGTGGTAGAATTTTTGATACATTATCTGAAAACGTTTTACATGTAAATGTGAGCATTACACAGTTGACTGATAATTATACAAATTGTAAGGTATTGTAGCACCAAATGAGCCTGCTGTATTTATGCACCCAGTTACTAATAAATAAACAAAAAATTCTTCTGTTAATCAGGGAAGCTATTAATTTAGCAATTATTTATAAGCCATTTCCTACCTACTTCAAATGTAACAGTCATCTTTCCAGTGGCAGTTCCTAAAAGTTGTCACAGATTTTTGATTGTTTAGGTGAAAGTATCTGAGAATTAGGCAAGTTCCTAAGCCTACTTTGTTTTGAGCATATATTATTACCTAAGAGAGATAGGTGTGTTCCGCCTTGGTTTAAGAACAGAACTTCCACTTCACACAAACCCTAATAAAACCATGAGCCTCAGAAAACCTTTCACTAGCTTTGTGCATAAAGTCTCATATGCAAGACGAGCTCTCTCCACAAGAACAACAGCCATTAAATCACTGCTGCACACATAGCATCTTCTAAGTGGTTTCTCTGGCACTGGGAGCACTACAACTATTCCATGCTGAGTCCACGAAAAGCTATATATGTCTTTGTAGATATCTAAAACTAGTAATAAAATCATGCAGGACCCCCAAAATAAATCTTGCATATCTAGTGAAACTACATAAGGGAGAAGATATAACTCTGATTTAAGGTCCCACCTCTAAATTTCAATAGTACAATGACCTCTCTTAAACTCATCTCTTCCAAGAAAGCAAAGAAAGCAGCAGCAAGGCAAAAATACCAACATACAGCATCAAAAAGTGGTCGTCTTATTAAGCACTGCTTCTACACATTATGAAATGAAGAACACAACATCCTCAAGCCAGAGGAAGCTTGCTGAAGTCTTCTCAATGAACTGTCTACATAACTAATTTTCAGCATTTGAAGCGATAACTCTAAATACTAAGATTTGAACACAGAAATCAATTTTCCCATTAAATTGCAAAATAGTTTAGAATTAGTCAAGGTATTCTTGGATAGATGGCAGACATTCTGATAAATCCATGTCTTTGTTTAATGTGCATCTTCAAATTTTAATTATCATTAGCTTGTTATTTGTTAAGTCGAGCCCTTCAATATTTAAAATATTGAATTTTGTTTGTTTGTTTTGGTGTGTTTTTTTTTTTTTTTTGCTACTGTCAGAGTAATAAGATTACTCACCCCTCTGCCCATTTATAAACTGTTTAGGTCATTTATGATCAAACCGAATGCCAACACTAATTTTAGAATTAATATCCTTTGGTTGCATCTACTTGCAAAACACTTCAAAAGGACTCCATTTTAAAAATAAAACAAACCAAAAAAAACCCCAAAAAACCCAAACACGCAAAAAACACAACATGTTAAGATATGTCCAAAAAGCATATATAAAAAAATGTGAGGTAAACCATTCTCTTTTCTTTTAAAATAAATTGCACACATTTTGTTCTTCTTTTGGCTCTTATGACTCTGCAGAGATTCTCCCCTTTCTACCTCCCTGCCTAAGATCATGAGAGTCATCTTTGAATTGGCATTGAAACAGGTAGTGGTATGGTCCACAGCTTTTAACTTTTCCTATAATGATTAATAACTTTAATATTAAAACAAGCTATTGCTTTCTTTCAGACATGCCTTCCATCCTAAAGCATATGATGCAATCATAGTTGATCTAATTTCAAAACAACTGCAGAAACATTAATGTATTTATCGTGGTGCTTTTCCTTCTAAATGCTTGTAGCACAATTTATTATACCTTGCAGGAAATTGAGCGTTTTTCTAGTCAGCTTTCAGGATAAACCGTCAGTTGAATTAGCAGATAAAGTACTTGAAAATTAGAATACTTTATGAAAAAATGAATGTTATTATAAGTTTGTAACTAAAGACTGATTTAAAACTTGTCTCTGAAGAACACTTCTACTGACTTCCACAATTTCTGTCATTTTCTTATGCAGAAATAAACAAAAAATCACACACTTTTAACAAAACACTGATCAATAAAGCATGAAACCACAAACAACAGACAACTACATTCAGGAACAAGTATGAGCTTACAAACAGCAGATAAAAACTCTGCGTGTCAGTAGAAGATCAAGTCTCTTTAATAAAGATTTCAATTTGAAGTACTGATTCCAGCAGATTTGCTAACCTACTACAGTCTTGCACTTCTCTGATGCAAAAGGGCAGAAACTGGCAATCCCATATTTGCAATCACAGATCTGGAATCAGAGCTCAAATTTATTCTTAAATAGATTCTGCAGATTAAGTTGATTCAAATTCTGAGTTGGATGTTAAGTAGTATTTTCTTAAAAAAAAAAACAACAACAAACCCCACCCCCAAAAGACAGATTTGAGAACGTTCTCAAAACTGACACTCTAAATCAACCATCCTAGTTCAATATTTTTTTCCATAATCGAGTTAGAAAATAATTAACTGAACATTTAGAAGAAAGGGCTAAAAAGTCTAGTATTACCTTCAGTTGATTATTGAAAATATCAATTTCCTGAAGTTTAGATCTGGTTTCTTTTTCTACTTCATCTAGCTGGTCTCGAAGCTGTTGACGTGCTAGCTCCTTGGCTTCTAAGGCTCTTTTGATAGTAAGAAGAGAATCCCCTGTTTTTAAACATATTGTCAAATAAGTATTTTCTTACGTGAAGAATTTTAGGTCATAGAAAGCAACATTTTTCAACATGCACCTTGCAACATAAAAAAATAAATTACAGAGTACACTGTTGTTGTGGTTTAAACTCAGAGGACAATTGAGCACCATGCAGCCACTCACTCCCCACCTCCCACCCAGTGCTGAGAAGGGGAAAATAAGCAAAGACACCATTCACTCCCTGCTCCCCCCCCAGCACTGGGAAGGAGGAAAGAAAAAGACCCAGGAAATTGAGATAAGGACAGGGAGGGATGATCTCATCCTTGCACAGGCAAAAACCAGACTCATTAGGGGAAGGAAAAAAGAACATAAATTTAATACAGACACTAACACCACCACCACTTAACGGACAGAGTAGGACAGTGAGAAGCATCATCACATCTTAAAAACAACTCCCTGCCACCCCTCTCCCTTCTTTCCACACTCAGCTTTGCTCCCAATATCTCTACCTCCTTCCCCACAGCAGTGCAGGGGGCAGGGAATGGGGGGTGCGGTCAGTCCTGCCACTTCTTCCACCTCGGGCCAGTAGAGTGGAACTTCTGGCATTCCTCTCCTGTCCCAGTGTGATCCCACTCTCACAGGAGACCGTCCTCCACAAACCAACTCTGACATGAGTCACTCCCACAGGCACGTTGGTCACCCCCCATGTTGCAGTCCTCCCAGAGCCGAACTACAACAGCGGGGCATTCTTCCCATGGGGTCTCGGCCTTCTTTGGGCGCAGTCACCTGCTCCAGCATGGGACTCCTCATAGGCTTCAGATCGGTATCTGCTCTGCCGGTGACCTCCATGGGTGGCAGGGGAGGTGGGATACAGGAGAGTCTCTGCCCCAGTGCACCTCCCCCTGCTTCTCCTCCTTTCTTCCACTGTCCTCAGTGTTTGTGCAGATGTTCTCCTCACAACTCCCACAACTCCTCCCAGGCTCCCCTTCCTAAAGACATTATCACAGAGGCACAGCTAACTGGCCTGGCCTTGGCCAGAGGTGGGTCTGACTTGGAGCCGGGGGAGCTTCAAGAAGCTCCTCACAGGGGCCACTGCTGCAGCCCCCTCCCCTGCTATAAAAAACCCCGCCACTGACTCAAAACAGGACAACTGTGCAATGCAGCATCACGTCCTAACAAACTTATACACGTACACAAACATACTTACTGTGCAAACTGTTCTGTTGAACTTGCTTTAGCTGATCATTAAGCAATTGCTTTTCTGGAATCAACCTTCCAAGCATCTGCTGAGATTCCTGAATAAAGGACAACAAGGAGAAAGAAAACAAGACGAGAAACAGACAAAAAAGTGAGTGAGGAATTACTTTAGCCATAAGACCTCTAATTTTCATTTCTTCTGAAACGACTCTACTTTTTCTCTTGCTAAATTATGTATTCTTGCTATTAGCCAAGCACTATCTGTGTGGTGCTACCACTCAGACATAGTTCTCTGCCAAAACAAAAAGTGAGCATACCAAATTTAAGCATATTACTTGAGAATTGATTCTCATTGAATACATAACTTGGCTTGGAATTACTTGAAATTCAGGGCAAAAAGACAAGGCTAGATTTCAAGAAATGTTAAAACAAGCACTTATTAACAGTTTAATTCTCATTTTAATAAATTAATATTAACTTTGATCAGGAGTAGAAAGACAAATATTTACAGTTTATTTAAGGAAGAGAAAATAAAGGCTTTCACTTTAAAGGACTATATTATGGCCAAAAGCTATGCAACACAAGCTCTGTTAGATTAGAATACTTGAGTCCTAGATCTCCTGATTTAGCATTCTTGAAAGAGGATTATGATCGCTCTCAATTTTAACACACGGTCATAAGATTGTACACTGATATATTACAGGAGGCCCTGCAGATGAGAAATTCCTCCTTTGGTGGGTCATATATATATATATGTATATATATCTCATATATAATCCTTGCTCTTTCTGGAGGATGAAGTGCTACTTCATACACCTTTCAGAAGCCTTGACCTCCATCTTCAAGTTGTCAAAACATATCATGGAAGCATGAGGTGAAATAGCTTATTTTATAAAAGCTGTCTGAGTGTCAACATCCCATCTTTCAGACAAACTAAGTAATTTATTTCAGCAGTTGTCCTGAACTGCAGGCTTTTGAGGAATCAAACATCTGACAATTTCAATTTTTCATGAAGGACTGCAAACGACAGAATACGATCCTAAGAATAAATGTCATCTAATCACCTAATACCAGAGTGAGTCCCATGAAAAGTTTTTAGGTTTTGTTACAGGAACACAAAGGTACTGACATGACTTTGTAGTTGTCCCACTTTACTCAGGGAAGTCTCTGATTGAGCCTCTGCAGGTACAGCTCGGACCTTATGATTATGCAATGACTACAGACTACTGTAATCTCTATGTTCCAGAAAACATACTAAGATAGCACAGTAGAATCAAGGACTTTGTGAATTTATAAAGTATCAAAATTAAGATAAACAACGCATTTGACTATTAGTAGTTACATGTGTCCCTCACTGTTGAGCTGCACTGCCTATAGTATTAGCAGATCTTTTTCAACCCTTCAAAGGTATCATGAAGGCCAGATACTCCTATCATGGGACTGTTATTCCTTATTTAGAATTAAATGAGAAATAGCAACATATAATGCAGCATTTTCCAAATCATCTACTTGAGGGGCACCACCTCCTTCCCAACAACCACCATTACCATGTTCTTAAACTACATGCAAGACCTTGTCTTTTGTGTTCACACTTTCCCTTCCACCAAACCCTCCCAACCCAAATACCTGCATGCCCATGTCATAGTTTGGGATGAAAAATTGAAACAGTATTATTAGATCAGTATAGCACACAGGCATCATGGAAATTAAGTTTTCAGGTATTATAATCCAAGAAAGGTGGCAGCTAGTAAACATATTGCTGGATAAACCTCAAGAGAAAGAGGAAAGGAAATCACCTTTCAAGACACAAGGATATCAGAACTGTATCATTCCAATTCAAGAATCATTTCGATAAGCTGAACAGCAGAATGAATGTCAAAATGAAACAGGATTAACAGAAAATTTACAATCCTTCAAGCACAAAAAGTAACATAGGACAATATTTCAGGTTGGAATGTAATCCTAACCTTAGTTGTTTACTTTTAAAAGCCAAAATACTTCTGAACTCTAGAATATTCAATCTTAATACACAAAATAGTTTGGAGAGTAGTTAAGGACAGAGAATGCCAAGGGATCATGAGGGTCAAGTTCTGTTTCCTGAAATCACAGACAACCATAGAATCACAGAATGGTTTGGGTTGGAAGGGGCCTTAAAGATCATGTAGTTCCAACCCCCCTGCCATGGGCAGGGACACCTTCCACTAGACCAGGTTGCTCAAAGTCCCGTCCAACCTGGCCTTCAACACTTCCAGGAAGGTGGCAACCACAGCTTCTCTGGGTAACCTGTGCCAGTGTCTCACCACCAGCACAGTGAAGAATTTCTTCCTAGTGTCTAATCTAAATCCACCCTCTGTCAGTTTAAAACTGTTACCCCTCATGCTATCCCGACACACCCTGATAACAAGTCCCTCCCCATCTTTCCTGCAGGCTCCCTTTAAATACTGGAAGGCCACTATAAGGTCTCCCTGGATTCTTCTCTTCTCCAGACTGAACAACCCCAACTCTCTCAGCCTGTTCTCATAAGGGAGGTGCTTCAGCCCCCTGATCATCTTCGTGGCCTCCTCTGGACCCGTTCGAGCAGGTCCGTGTCCTTCTTATGTTGGGGGCCCCAGAGCTGGACACAGCACTGCAGGTGGGGTCTCACAAGAGTGGAGTAGAGGGGAAGAATCCCCTCCCCCTCAACCTGCTGGCCACACTTCTCTTCATACAGCCCAGGATACCATTGGCTTTCTGGGCTGTGAGCGCACATTGCTGGGTCACAGCCAGTTTTCCATCCACTAAGACCCCCAAGTCCTTCTCCACAGGGCTGCTCTCAATCCACTCATTGCCCGGCCTGTATTTGTGCTTAGGATTGCCTTGACCCATGTACAGGACCTTACACTTGGCCTTGTTGAACTTCATGAGGTTTGCACGGGCCCACCTCTCAAGCCTGACAAGGTCCCTCTGGATGGCCCATCCCTTCCCTCCTGTGTGTTGACTGCACCACACAGCTTGGTGTTGTTGGCAAACCTGCTGAGGGTGCACTCAATCCCACTGTCCATGTCACCAACAAGGCGTTAAACCCAACACCAACCCCTGAGGAACGCCACTTGTCACTGCTCTCCATTTGGACATCAAGCCATTGACTGCAACTCTTTGAGTGCGACCATCCAGCCAATTCCTTATGCACTGAGTGGTCCATCCATCAAATCCATGTCTCTCTAATTTAGAGACAAGAATGTTGTATGGGACAGTGTCAAATGCTTTGCACAAGTCCAGGTAGATGACGTCAGTTGATCTTTCCTTATCCACCAGTGCTGTAACCCCATTGTAGAAGGCCACCAAATTTGTCAGGCACAATTTGCCCTTAGTGAAGCCATGTTGGCCGTCACCTATCACCTCCTTATTTTCCATGTGCCCTAGCATAGTTTCCAGGAGGATCCGCTCCATGATGTTGCCAGGCACAGAGGTGAGACTGGCTGGCCTGTAGCTCCCTGGACCTTCCTTTTTTCCTTTTTTAAAACTGAGGGTTATATTTCCCCTTTTCCAGTCAGTGGGAACTTCACTGCATTGTCACTTCTCCTCAAATATGATGGATAGTGGCTTAGCCACTTCATCCGCCAGTTCCCTCAGGACCCACAGATGCATCTCATCAGGTCCCATGGACTTGTGCACCTTCAGGTTCTTTAGATGGTCTCGAACCTGATCTTCTCCTACAGTGGGCAGTTCTTTATTCTCCCAGTCTTTGCGTTCTGTGACTTGGGTGGTGTGGCTGGAGCCCTTGCTGATGAAGACTGAGGCAAAAAAGTCATTGAGTACCTCAGCCTTCTCCATATCCTGGGTAACCAGGTGTCCCGTTTCCTTCTAGAGAACCCCCACATTTTCCCTAGTCTTCCTTTTATCACCGACGTACCTATAGAAACTTTTCTTGTTGCCCTTGGTGTCCCTGGCCACATTCAATTCTATCAGGGCTTTGGCCTTCCTGACCTGATCCCTGGCTGCTCAGACAAGTTCTCTGTATTCCTCCCAGGCTACCTGTCCTTGCTTCCACCCTCTGTAGGCTTCCTTTTTGTGTTTGAGCTTCTCCAGGAGCTCCTTGTTCATCCATGCAGGCCTCCTGGCAGTCTTACCTGACTTCCTCTTTGTTGGGATGCATCGCTCCTGAGCTTGGAGGTGATCCTTGAATATTAACCAGCTTTCTTGGGCCCCTCTTCCCTCCAGGGCTTTATCCCATGTTACTCTGCCAAGCAGATCCCTGAAGAGGCCAAAGTCTGCTCTCCTGAATTCATGGTAGTGAGCTTGCTGTGCTCCTCCCTGCTGCCCTAAGGATCTTGAACATCACCATTTCATGGTCCCTGCAGCCAAGGCTGCCCTTGAACTTCACACTCCCCACCAGCCCCTCCTTGTTGGTGAGAACAAGGTCCAGCATAGCATCTCTCCTCATTGGCTCCTCTATCACTTGGAGAAGGAAGTTATCATCAACATATTCCAGGAACCTCCTGGATTGCCTGTGCCCTGCTGTGTTGTTCCTGCATCTGGGGTGGTTGAAGTCCCCCATGACGACCAGAACTTGTGAATATGAGGCTGCTCCTGACTGTCTATAGAGGGCCTCATCTGCTCAGTCTTCCTGGTCAGGTGGCCTGTAGCAGACCCCCACTATAATGTCTCCCGTCCCTGCCCAACCCTTTAATCCTGACCCATAAACTCTTGGTCAGCTCCTCATCCATCCCCAGGCAGAACTCCATGCACTCCAGCTGGTCACTGACATAGAGGGCGGCACCCTCTCCTCATCTCCCCTGTCTGTCCTCCCTAAAGAGCCTGTATCCTTCCATTCCAACACTCCAGTCCTAGGAGCCATCCCACCACATCTCCACGATGCCAGTAAGATCACAGCCCTGCAGGCATGCACACATCTCTAGCTCCTCTTGTTTATTCCCTATGCTATGTGTGTTTGCATAGAGGCATTTAGGTTGGGCCCCCAATGAAGCTGATGTTCTGGCTGGGATTCCTTTGTGTTGCTCTTCAGGTGCTCTCCTGCTGACCTGTGACCCCTCTCCAGGCTCTGGGCATCTATTGCTGGCACTGGCATCAAGCTGGTAGGAGTGGGATGAATGGAGGTCCCCCTCTCCAGGCTACTTTAGTTTAAATTCCTCTTCACCAGCTTGGCAAGCCTATGACCAAAGATGTTCTTTCCCTTCTCTAACAGATGGACCCCCTCAGCCCCCAGTAGACCAGGTTTCTCAAAGCAAGTCCCATAGCCTAGGTAGTCAAATCCATGGCTGTGGCACCAGTGCTGTAACCAATTGTTGATTTGCTAGATTTGACTGGCCCTTTCAAACCCCTTCTCTTTGAACGGGAGAATTGATGAAAAAACTACCTGCACTCCAGAGTCCCTTACTGCTGCTCCCAGGGCTCTGTAATCTTTCTTGATACTCCTCAGACTGTTCCTGGCTGTATCACTGGTGCCCAAGTGAAACAAGAGCAGTGGGTAATGAACAGTGGACTGTAGGAAGCTCAGTAATCTCGGTGACATGTCTGATATGAGTCCCCAGTAAGCAGCACACCTCTCTAGAGAGTGTGTCAGGTTGGCAGATGGGTGCCTCCATACCTCTCAGAAGAGAGTCACCTACTACTATCGCTTGGTTATTATTAACCATGTAATCTATTCCAAGAGTATCCACAACATGTTTTTCCACATCCTTTAGTTGTATTGAAGAAACAGATGAAAGAAATTAATGGCATCGCTAACGCTGAAGTTTCATGCAACAAGAAATTTCCAAGAATTGAATAATGTCCCATATAACAGTAGAAGGCAAACACAGCAATCAAAAACCAGTTCCGGTCAATCTAATGATGGAAACTTCTCTTCTGATCCTATGCCCTGAGCAAGAGGGCATATGAGAAACTGAGATACCACTATACATCTTAAGTCTCTGCCACATACCCTGCTTCCAGTGCTTCAGAGGAAAGCCAAATTACTTAGGAGCCAAAATATTCATCAAGGATGCAAATAATCCCTGCAGGTAACTAGCAGAAGCCCCGCAGACAGCATAAACATGATTCAAACACACACAGTTAAGATATTTGGAAGGCAGGATCCTTCTGAACATCCCTGGAAATACCACTCTACCAGATAGCAGAGATTCATATAACTAGTACAAATTTTCATCACCCAGGATTTATTGTTACAGTTTCTTCCACAAGTTTAATCAAACTCCATCCTGAAACTAATTAATAGGTAGAAGAGTAATTACTCCTTTGAATTAACTCATCTTTCCATAGCAAGTGTCAGATGTATTAAACTAAAATATTTCCAAGTGAAGATATACCATCCTACAAAGACAACTGACAATGTTGATTTTTTAATCTACTGGAGAGTTTAGAGGATCAAAATCTCCTTTTAAAAAATTACCTCACAGCTTTAGTCTTTCCTCTACAAATTAGAAATTAAAATTTACATGATATTTGAGAAACTCATCTTTTTTTCAGGAAAAAGCTATCCACTCTTCTAGGTTCTCCCCAGATAAAATTTGGCCTTTTCTACTAAGCAGTGACACTTCCCTCTGGGATCACAATTGTGATAAAAAACTCAAGCAACACTAACTGAAATATTAGTGGTTGAGATCAATGATCACCTGAGAGAAGACAAAACCACGAAGCCACAGCTATTGCTGTCAACCTAAAAAAAAAAAAAACCACCTCAAAACCAAAAATCCAGCAAAACAATCACCAAGAAAGGCAAGCATGATTGTCATTAGAGAAGTGCTCTCAGTCATTTTGAACAAAGCAATTTAGAAAGTGAACAGGCATTAACTAAGCTGCTGGATACATACCATCTAGTACCAATTACAATGACCAGAGACAGTTAAAGGTCACTACAAATATAGTAGTGATTCCAAAACAAGAGTAAAATGTAGACCACTGTGCAAAATTCATTGTATTTCACCAGATGTTTCAAAAAGATGTCTTGTGAAAGATGTACTGGTGTACGCAAAACTTCAATGGAAATGTAAAATGTTTTAAGGAAGAAGAAAAAAAATTTAAAAAAATATTCACACATAAAACAAAAACCCTGAACTTTCAAGTTCTAGTTTTGTTCAAATGAAGATACTGTATTAATTATGCTTAGAAAGTTGAAATGGAGCAGTAAGATTAAGTTTTAAGATAGGTTTTACACCTAAGCCCTCATAAGTGTGAGATTCTCTTCATAGTGGTAGAAAAGCACTGAGAGCCTCCGTTACTGACCAAGAATTAATTTCAAGCAATATAAAATATTTATTGAAGAGAAAAAACCCTAAATCAAATACTACAATTCATCTAGAAACCTGTACAAATTGCAAACAATATTCTTTCTCTAAAAGCAGACATCTACTAAATTCCATCTTTAATTTGACAGAGAATTTTAAATAGAGAAGTAGGAAAGATGAATGCCAGGGTTAGACCAAGAACTGATTTAACTAGTAACTTCAATTTTGAAAGTTCAATATTTTGTAAGTGAAAAAAAAAAAGCATCATCAACAAGCCACTTCACTGAAGTCAATTCTTTCTATCAGCACACAAACAGCAATCACTGCCAACAAAAATACATGCCATAAAATTTCATTCTCCTCATCCTCCCAAATCCTTTAACATCTTCAGCCAAACAATTTATTTACTGCACCCCACAACAGGATTCCATGAGGATGAAGTGATAATCAGACACACCTTCAAGTGTAGGAACCAATTCCCAGACATGTCTGAAGAAAATTCATTTAAAAGAATGACAAATTATCTACAACAATTCCTTATGTACAAGGAACAACACTTTATATATTGTGGCAAGGTTGCTTAAGATATTGATGCAGTTGAGGTCAGAATGCAAGGCTAAGAACAATATTAGAGAATGTCTTCTCACCTGTAGCTGCTGTTGCAAATGGGTGATTTCTGCAATTCTCAGTTCTCTAGATTTATTTGTACTTTCAATTTCTTGTCTTTGGGTAGACAGCCGACATCTGATATCCTGAAGCTTTCCCTCCAACTGATTTTTTTTATCGTTCTTTGGAAAAAAAAGAAAAAAAATCTCTTTTTTACCAGAATGGTTTGTCATGCAAGTCAGGATTTAAAAAGTACTTTTATCCCATATTTAAAAGTTGAAATTACAGGAAGTAAACATGGCCATATCACAGTCACTACTGTGCTTGTGTGTTTTATCTGCATCACGATCACTTACTAGAGCTTCCAGCTCAAATTCTAAGGTCTTCTTCTTTGCCTTCAGAACAACTATGTCCTCTTGTTCTTTGTTTCTTTGATTTAGTAGTTCTTGCCGACGATTACGCTCCCACTCAAGTTGCCGTTGCCTCTCAAGTTCCCGTTTTGCAGCCTGTAGCATTTAAAAAAAAGATATGAAAGATCTATTTTGAGAAACTATTCTAATCATTGATATTCGTATTCTAATGTGCAGTTAAAACATTAATATAAACACAATGCTAAACTGTGGACTAAATATGTGCCTCTGTTTAAGCGTACAAATTGCTCAGTTGTTTAAATGCTCACTTGAAAGCACTGGTGAAATGGGGCTTCACTACATAGCAGATGGAGTGCTATTCTGTTTATTCACCTATTTTAATCAGTTTCCCAAGATCCAATTTTCTGATTTAACAAGTTGTTTCATATTAAGACTTCAAGAACTCTCCAGGGTTGCATCAAATCTATTTCCAACCTCCAATACTAGACATTCTGCAGCTTTGCAAAGAATAGTCAGATGCTACTGCACCGAGTGCATCATTATTTGGCGATGTGAGAAAATGATAGCTTTTAAAGTTAACCAGTATATGTTTTCTTTAACAAATTAACTCACCACAGGAAAATCATGAATCCCACAAATGCCCATAAGTTTTTCTTCATTCATTCATTCAAGCATCTTTTTATAGCAAAGCAAATAATAATAATTATTATTAAAGAATTCAGAGGTTAAGAGTACATTGTCCTACATCTAGATGTCTCATCCATTCATTTCACATGAAAAATAAAGAGACAGGCAACTCTTTCCTTACCTTCAAAAACTAGAAATTTAAGTTCATCCTTTACATGTTTGCTTACTAAAAATGACGGCAAAATATTTAGTGTGCACATTACATTTTGTTCGAATCAAACACAGCTGCCTGTGACATAACCACCTTCCTTTTATCCAGTTGGTTACCTCTCTTCTTTCTATTTCTTTCCTCCTCTCCTCTTCCCTCTGCCGTTCCAATTCCCGTTGTTTTTCCAACTGTTTCTCCAGCTCCAATTGCCTTTTACGTTCTTGCTCCTGCCGCTCACGTTCTTTCCTTTCTTGCTCTGCCCGTTCCAGCTGTGCTAGACGCTCTTGTTCTTTGCGTTGCTGTTCCAGGAGAGCCTGCCTCCGTTTTTCAAGTTCTAGATTGCCACGTTCAAAGTTCTCCCGTTTTTTATCTTCAAATGTAACTTTAAAGTGTGGAAACATGAGGCAAAGGAGAATTAAACTCTGCTAACTGACTTAAAAAAAATAAAAATTTCATGTATGCTGAATCAAAGTGAAACAACCTTCCAACAGTACTAGATGCAGCTCTCAGATACTGATAATATAGCTCTACAGGTAATTCTAGGTTTTATCATTAGCATTTACATCATAGATCCCCTTAGACCCACAACCTTAGGGAACCAAGGTGTGAATTTCAGTTACTATTCCTCAGGCTTCGAGGTTTCTCCACAAAGCCCAACAAGTGGGTATAATTTAGACAAAACTATTCACCAGCTAATCCTCTATGAGAGCACAGGTTCTGGAGTTCCTCTATATATTTGATAATAGTAGCAGTAGAAGAACCAACACTTCAATTATTACAAGGCAAAGAATTCAGCTGATGGTATTATCAAAAAGCCATTATGCAAATGACCCATAATGTATTTAAACTTGATATTCTCATAAGATTACTCATTACTGTTAGGAAAAGAAATGGCTTGCTGAAGTTCTTGAGCAGCTGAACTCAGGAAGACTGGATTCCTGCAGGTTCACATCCTCATCACTTACTGTCCTAAAAGAATGACTGCTGTTCCAGCACAGGTTCCCTGACATTCTTCTGCAACATCAGGGATTGTCCTTCCCCTGTTCCACATTCCTAGGCCCTCTCTCACAGTTCCCCCAAATTATTATTTCCACTTCACCTTCTGTTTCTTTTCATACCCTATATGTCCCATTTCCATACCCCGTATTCTGTATTTCTCTCCCTGCATGCTCAATACGTACATTTTTGGCATGCAAGTCAAAAGATAGCACATATTTATTTCAAAGAGTGCATGCACTAACTGTTTGACACATTTGCCTGACATCTGCTGAACCAGTCGAATTTTGACTTTTTCTTAGTTTGGCCCCCTTTCCTATTGCAAATCATCAATTTTCATAAAACTTGAAAAAAAATTAACCACTCTGATGTCTGTCAAGTTTGTTTAAAATTAGCCACTGGGTTCAAAGAATATTAAGATACAGACTGATAGACAGAGAATGAGATTATAACTCCCATTAATTTAGGAAACCAAGCAAAAAGGGAAAAGAAAAAAATAATATTTATGTCAAGAAAGTCAGTTAAAAGGAATAGGTAGAAGGGCAAAACACTTGCAAGTAGCACGGACACTAAGACACTATGTTCAAGGTTCAGAAAACACATACCACTAAGAAACACCTGGTTCTAAGATGTCTTCCTGTGCTGGGTTTGTGTGTCGGGGTTTTTGGTAGCAGGGTAAGGGGCTACAGCAGTGGCCCCCTGTGAGAAACTTCTTGGAGCTCCCACAGCTCCAAGTCAGACCCGGCTTCTGGCCAAGGCCAAGCCAGTTAGCGATAGCAGCTGCACATCTGTGATAACATATTTAAGAAGGGGAACCTGAGAGGGGGTTGGGACTTTGAGGAAGACTTACAAGAAGGACACCAATGCAAATGCAGAGGTCAGTGGAAGGAAGGAGGAGGAACGCTGGGAGGTGAACCGGAGCAGAGACCCTCCCTGTATCCACCCCCCTGTCACCCATGGAGGTCACTGGAGGAGCAGAGATTTGCCTGCAGGGGTCCCCTGGGACTCTATGGGAAGAAGCACCCACTGTTGTAGTTCAGCACCAGGAGGACTGCAACACGGGGGGGGGGGGGGGGGGGGGGGGGGGGCGGGGTGTGACTCACGACGGAGCATCTTGAGAAGAATGCATCCCATGGGGAGGACTCACAATGGATAAAGTTCAGGGGGGACTGTCTCCTGCGAGAGGGATGTCACATAGAGCAGAGGGAAGAATGCAGAAGAGTGCTTCCCCCACCTTTGCAAGAAGGTGCAGTGGACTGACCACACCCCCATCCCCTGCCCCTGCACCTCTGTGGGAGGAGGTAGAGGTGTTGGGAACAAAACTGAGCCCAGGAAGAAGGGAGGGGTGGGGGGAGGTGTTTTTAAGATATGGTAATGCTTCTCACTGTCCCATTCCATCTGTTAAGTGTTGGGTTTTGTTAGTGTTTGAATTAAAGTGATTTCCTCCTTTTCTTCCCCAACAAGCCTGTCTTTTGCCTGTGACCATAATGGGTGAGCGACCCCTCCCTGGTCCTTATCTTGATTCCTTAGCCTTTTTGATTCATTTTTCTCCATCCCAGTGCTGGGGGGAAGGGGCGAGTGAACTGCTGCATGGCACTCCATTGCCCTCTGGGCAAAAACCAGGACACTGCCCAATAAGCTAGTATGGTTACTCAGCAAAATCAAGGTAGCTACCAGATAACAAAACAAAGCATATCTGAAGTACAAAAATAGAAGAGAACAACTTCTAGCAAATTACAGAAGTAGCTATTGGCTTGTGTTGCTA
Source organism: Strix aluco (assembly GCF_031877795.1). Taxonomy (NCBI): domain Eukaryota; kingdom Metazoa; phylum Chordata; class Aves; order Strigiformes; family Strigidae; genus Strix; species Strix aluco. The sequence continues at coordinate 34,811,086 of NC_133932.1, read as the reverse complement.
TGCTTAAGGAAAAGCTTCTAAAAGGTTATAAAAGCCAACAATAAAAACTCTTTCAAATGTTTTCAAAAGAAGAAAAAAACCCCAACACCTAGCCACATTTAGCAAAACCACTATTTTAAGTGATCTTTACAAAGGAAAATCTATACATCAAATACAGTAAAAGTCTTATACACTCTAGTTCCTCTTTAACTGACAGCAGAAATGGCTGTAAAACAAAAATAAAACCAAAAATTGGAGACTAACAGGTTGCCAAACCCAGACAATGCTAATCCGTAGTTCAAATACAAAATTCATGAACTACTAGCTGTGTGGTGTAATCCATCCTTTAATCAATGTCAGTGCTGTAAGACTAGAAGATGACAAGTGCAACACAGGTCTTTAAGAAAAGACAGTATAATGATCCTGAAAGCTAAGACAAGTCAGTCTACTCCCACACTGGGTAAAGTAGCAGAGGCTACAATAGACAGAGAGTTAGTTAGTGACATGATACCATGGAACAACTAATGCAGAAAAGAGCTGCCTCTCAAATCTAACAGACCCAACTGTATTACTAAGCAAGTTGAAAAAGAAGATCAGGTTAACAGAAGAATACTTGTGTGATTTCGAAGTCTAATAAAGAAAGAAAGCCAATGCAGTGGTTAAACTTCCTGACACTACAAACTGCATACCAGAATCCTCCGATTCCAGAGACACAAGACTTAAGTCTCAAAGAACCAATACAGGAGAGTCATATCTCACCTGTGACCAAACGTTTCATTGTGAGACCTCAGTGAGATCTGCTTCAGCAGTCCCCTCTACCTCCTTTCATCCTTCTACAGCCAGGAATTACCCAGCAGACTGCCAGCAGCAGTTAGTTATAAAATACTAACCAGAGACAAGAGTTGTAGCTGAATTGCTCACATGCAGATCTCCTGAACTAATCCAGTATGGAAAGAGACAGAAGGTCCTTGGGAACTAACAGTAAAACAATTAGAATATTAAGGGGTGAAATAAATTACCAACTTTCACAATGACAGAAAGATTCTCAGTAGCCTCCTTCAAAGATCTCTACTAGCAACTGTGCTGTTCTCTGTGCAATAATGATCTGGGAGAGATTGAAAAGTAACAAGACAGCTTCTGGAGATGATGCCAGATAGTCACAGTATTAAAATAAAAATCTGACTGTGAAGAGCTTTAGAAAAATCTCACAAAACTGAGTGATCTGGCAATGAAGAAGCAGAGGAAATTCAAATGATAATGAACACAGAGTAGTGTTCATTGGGATTAAAAATAATCCTAACTAAACACACACAGTCATGAGCTTTAAAATGGTTAATAGATTTGTGGAAGGATGTTGGCATTACTGCGGAAAGTCTTCTAAAACATCAACTCAGATCTAAGGTGTGATCCAAGAGGCAATACAGTGTTAGGAATCAATTAAAAAAATTGAAAAATAATTTAGAACAAACCAGAAAAGCATTATTATGGCACTGTATAAATCTGTCATGTTGCTACCTCTTAAACTGTGTGACATTCTGGTCATCTTAGAATAAAATAGAGCAAAAGTAGCAAAAGTACAAAGAAGAGTGAAGGGATGATCTGAAGTGTTAAGATGTAGAAGGCATCCAGGAGACCTTCTACACTTTTCTTTTTTCTTTCCACTTTCTTCCTTGTTTTTTTCCTTCTCCCAAAAGCAGAGCTGCTAAAGCTTGTATAAAAACCCATATCGTTACACAGACTGCAATGAAACAGGCCTCTGTATGTATAGTGATCTTTTAAATAGTACATAAGCCAAATCACACTCTAAGTCAGAAGATGGAGGTAGTAAAAAGTTTTCATTGCAGTCCTATAATAGGACTGCAAAGTGCTGCCTCCATTGAGAGTGCATAAGATAAACAGCCTGAATACTGTTCATATCTCCATTGTCACTAACACAAAGCAACAGTCAGGAATTAGGTGGACCAAGCAATGTCTTGGTTATGCCTTTGACATGTCATAAACTGATCTGGAAAGAAAACATTTCTTAATAAGCCTTTGTAACTCCACAGCATATAACCTGATGGTAACACCTCACATACCTCTGACAACACCTCACACCTCTCTGACAACAGCACTCAATACATCTCTATTTTTGCTTGCTCACCTGGTAATTTCTTTTCCAGTTGCTGCTGTTCTTCTTCTAACGCTGGTTCCTCCGGTAACCTTTGGTCTACAGATACTGAAGTTACAGCAGATAAGCCACTACCAGAGCGTACTCTTCTGTCAATAAAACAATAATTCCAAGTTGCTTAAAAGAACCTATGCCTACCAAATTTATTTATGATTTAATGATAAAATCATAAATTAAATGCAATGATGTAGCATTTAATGGTATTTAATGTTCCCTCCGTGTTGCCCAGGGGATTTTACTCAGCCATTGCCATTAAGGTAACAGTATCCTCCAGAGTCCCAACCGCACACACTGGTGACCTGAGAAACCTAGTTCAAAGTTCACAGCGCCATGCAGCTTACACATGTGTTCAACCCTGTCCCCAAGATCTCTTACTCCTGACCAGTCTGAAGTTGGGGAAATGCTGACTTAAACTATAGCAACAGTTGCAAAGACAGAGAAAGAACTCAATATAGTCAAGCTAAAAACAAGACCCCACATGGAATAAAAAAACCACCCTGTAATCTTCAGGATGATACTTAAAGAATGTGAAGCTATGATCATATGCAAATATTTCTTTCCATTTGTAGTGCTGTTACTGTCTTCCCATCCATTTCTCCACAAAAAAAGTGAAAATGAGAAACAGAAGTAATGACTCATCACTGCTATTCACAGACACAACTGTATCAAAAGACATCTGAATTTGCTACAGTGTAAACTCATAGCATGTTTTGAATTCCAATACATCCCACTTGACCTACAGAAGTATAAACTGGAACTGTAACACTTAAATTCATATGGCCAGACTGAGTAAGTTTTGGAAGATATGCTAGCATAAAACATTGACCAAAACTGTCTTCTTACAAGGAATTCTTGCTACTTCCAGCATTCAATACTTGTAATAAAACCAAAAAGCTAGACAAGCATTTCCCAATGAGAAGGCACTCTGTGCCACAGATGCAGTACAAAAAGGAGAGGGGTTACTTTTCAATGTCTTGTATTTTACACTTACAGCACACCTTTCCCAAATGAACTAAAATTTTAGGAGCGTGATTCCAGAATTATAATGTTACCTAAATGAAGGTGGAATATACTCTGGAGGCAGTACAGGTGGCAGTGGCTGACCAGACATAGCAACATCAATTAAGTGCATAGCCAGAATAAACTCTTCAGCTGTAAGTTTTCCATCTTGATCAATATCAGAAAGATTCCTTTTTAAAAGGGAAGGTACAGAGTAAGTAAATTATTAAATATTAAAAAACACTGTTAAAAAGCATAGTTTTAATGTATTCAGTTCCAAATTCCATTTTTCATTATTTTTTCACACTACTTCGTTTCTTCAAAACAAATAAAAAGCAATCCCCAAATGCTTCATTATTTCCCATATTTCTCATGCATGTCTGCCTTGAAACTATCCTTATAGCCATGGCTTCTACTTCACTTGGTCTTTGAGTGCTGCCTGCACCATACGCTACCTAAGTAATGTTAATCAGTGGAGTTTTCTTGAACGCCTGGTGAACATCACTACACAGTATCATTTAGAAAAGAATCAGCTCGAGTGTTTGGTAGAACTTTTTGGTTTCTGTTTCCTTCTTCCCTGAAGGCTCCTATCACATTCCAGAGCACACATTTGCATTAAAATCAAAGCCATTAACATTCTAGTCCTGACAAGCACAAAAACATTTCAGCATTATGCACATATTAAAAATTACAGAGTAACGTCTCTGGATGGCCTAAAACCAGCGCTCCAACAGATGCACAAAATGCTTTTACTCATGTTAAGGCAGTATTGGACAAACTTTAATAGCCTAAACATCAGCTTTGTTTCTCTGGCATGCTGCACACACAGGAAAAATCTCCCACGATACTGTGAAAATCAAAGGTAAGCAATTGATACATTCTTTTGATGTCTCAAGGTACAGGACTTTGTTTATGGGATTTAAATTTGGAAGACAATTATAGCCCTGTTTGATCCATGCTTGTGTTACTGAATTCCTCAGGCTGGGGCACATGAACAAGCCAGCAGAATAAAAATTTAGCATGGAAAGATACAGTTGATCAGCTATCCCAACAGTCTGAGTCCACATCTTTGTTACAGAAATAACAAAACAGCTGCTACAGAATAGCTGACCAGCTGCACATCAGTACTTCACTTTGTGTGTCTGTGAGTCAGTGAATCCAATCCCATTACAGACTGACAAATCTTGCCCCAGAGAACTGCAACAGCAGTTCTACTGCCAGAGAGTAAGTATCAGGAAAAGGAGCAATACTTAGGACAACACAAGCTGTAAAATCGATTCCTTATCTCAGTAGACTTGGCAATTTTGAATGTCAAAAATTAAAACAGTTACGCCCGGAGGACTCTGACGTCATTCCCCTGCCCACGTAACCTACTTAAACGCTGGCAACAAGCAGAGTATTTTTTGGTTAATCATCTGCTGGATGACTGGGTTGATTTTTTTTTTTTCTCCTTACAGTAGCTTTGTTAGGAAACAGATAAGGAGAGAGTGCTTTTAAAATGTAACAAAAACATCAGTGCTTAGCAAAGAAAGCAAGTGCAATTGAACAACCATGTTAGAGCAACAACACAGTTGACCTGCTCACGCAGAAGTCAGATGGGTGAGCTAACAATGGTTTCCAAGCAAAGACTTATAAAGTACAGAAGTTAGAAATAACTTTCCATATGACCACAAGAACATAATAAACTTCAGCAAACAAGAAGTTGAAAGGAAAAAGAGAAGCTGAGACAAATCCTTTTAAAATCTATTATTTTCAATGTATGTAACTCCAGCTCCTTGGAAATAAGCCCTTAGAAACTCACAAAAAAGGCAGACAAGCCCCAAAACAAGTATGGTTCTAGATTAAGCTTCCTTTTGTACTACCTGTGTAAACGTGTAAATTTCCCTGGCGCTGTATCACATATGGCCAGGGATGTGGAAGACATAGGAAGCTCAATATCTCATCTGCCTTAAAACCTCATAATTGAAACTCAATCTACAGAACATCTATGTGCGTAGCGTAAAAGATACTCTTTTTTACTTTTGTGAAGTAATATTAATATAAGCTTAGCAGTGCAGGTTTTGTTTTATGTATTTATACATTCAAAAGAGCAACGTATAATGATTTATCAGTGGAGGGAGATTGAAAAGGGAGAAAAAACCCACAATATACAGTATAGAGGTTTAAGTACAGTTTCCAGTAGATTTATTTTTACCATATTGTAGCCAGCTGAGCCTGGGGTAAACTTGACTGCATAAGAATTGTTCTTGCTTGTGGACCTAACAAAGTGAAACAAGGATTAACAAACAAATAAGCAACTTTCTCCTTTTCTTGCATTACCAAGTAGCTACTGCACAAGCAGAGCTTAGTTCTGAATAGGTAACACAGAAGTTATCAGCATAAACAAGGCTCCCCCCCAAAGGAAAATACTAAAAAATATATAACCCTTCCCTTCTCTATAACAATCACTCAGATTAAAAAAAAAAAAAAAGACTAAGAAAGGCAAAGAGATGCTCCCAGAACTAGTAAAACTAAGCCAGCATATTGTTTTATTGACAGTGACCAAATGTTGATGGTGGCAACAGGGAGAGATGAGAGTCTCTTACTATCTGAATGACATTCTAAATGCTATTATAATTGGCTTTTTACAGTTCAAAAAAAGGAGACAACAAAAACTGCTTCAATACCTGTTAAGTGTCCACTCATTGTTTTATCATGGCTATTGAACAGCTGTCTGTACTTCAGTCTTGATGACTGAGGTACAGCCCACTCTGCCACAGGAGGCACACTAGAATTACAAAAGGATAAGGGAGGGGAGGAAAATACAGTTTTAAGTTTAATCACATGAAGCTAACAGGTACAACAGGATTAAGTGCTGCACAGAGATCAAATTTCATGCCTGAAATGGTTCTTTTCACAAATATTCCCTTCTATTCCTGAAACCACAACAGGTTTGACTTCCTGTTTAAAAACATTTATCATAATTCAGTGTTTTAGAAGATGGTTTTTAGTAAAGTTGAACGACAGGCCTAAGAGTTTTGCTTTTTTCTTCACTAGGAGAGAATTAACCTAAACAATTTAAAGAAGCTAAAAGCTTTTACCTAAACATATAATAGGAAATGCCTTACCACAGTCAGCAGAAGTACTATCTCATTTTACCCTGTTTTTAACTGGCTGTCTTAGACAAAACATTCATAAACTGATTAAGAAAAACAAACATAAAATATGCTGAAGACATAAAAAAAAAGGGTGAAAAAGCTACACTTGAATGTAAAGTTTCTTGTAATGGAACTCAGCTGAATAATGTAACATGCCCAGTTCTAATTCATTCACATAATAGGTTGTGTGCTGTTATTTGTAGCTATAATTTCCCATGCTTGAAGACTGACAAGTCTTCATATTGGAAAACAACAAGCACAGTTTTTCTGTCTTTAGTCACATTCAAACTTTGTCCTTTTTTGTTAAGGTTGAAAAATGAAAAAAAAAAAACAAAACAAACAAAAAAACAGCCAGATTAAATAACCATTTGTAACAGCATACCGAATTACAGTTAAAAAGTGATCCAAAACCACCAAATCCCTTTTCCCTGGTCCAGTGAGCTGATAGCATGGTAAGATCTTTCAAAGTTGAGCTGAGAAAGGGTTATATGAATACTCTATTAATTGACCTCATATCCTATTGTCCTGGTTTAACCAGGATAGGGTTAAGTTTCCCCAGCAGTGGGGGGGAGCTCTAGCCGGGTTATTCAGATACCATGCGGACGGACGTCACATCCTGGCAGGTCACATTTTTCCTGGCGCGGGAGCGCGGTGCACTCGTGGTTTTGTACATCGTGCTTCCCACTGCTGTATTTGGTAGCTATTTTGCTCTGTTCATTGCTATCACTATTACTGTTATTGTTATTGTTGTTGTTTGTTGTGTTGCTATTGCATTGTTGTATTAAACCTTTCCTTATTTCAGTCTTGGGGCTTTGTATTTCACTCCCTTTGTGGGGGAGGGGCAGCGGCCGCGTGGTCTCAGACCCCGGCAGGGGCTAAACCACCACACCTATTCTCACATGACAAGACCCAAAACAGGTAATACCCCTATTTCTCTTTTTCTATTTCCAAACTATTCTGCTTTAATAATACTCTTTCATGGGAGCAAAGCAAAAACAAGCTGCATCTTAAGTAATGAAAATAAGAATTGAAACATTTAAAAAAAAAAAAAGCTGACTGTTTAAGTTTTATCCATGTGATTTCCTCCCTCACCAGTTTTGCTAGATTGGGAGTTTCCACATATTAGATCTACTTTTGTCTTACATATATATGTACCTTGACCTGTGAGTAAGGTTACTAGACATTAAGTAATGAAACTCTCCTTCATGAATACTCAGGTGGTAGTTTTGGAAGAAAAATTGCTGGAGGACAAAACAGTTGACTCACATATGCCAATCATGGATACCAAGAGTTCGCTACTGGTGACTTGGTAGACAGAGTGACAAAAGCACCACAAATGGAATTTTGAATTTTACCCTTGTCAAAATTCAAAAAAATTCTCAGCTAGGGAAAAAAAAAATACTTGAACTTTACATTTCAGTTTAATGGACTTAGCTCTTCTCCCTCCCTTTCCATAAACTCTGCAAATCAATTAATTACCTTGCTATCTGTTTTCTCCACAATAAAACTTGAAGACACACACCAGTTCATCAATCAGCACTAGCAGCAGTCTGTGAAGAAATACCCCCTTCACTACTGGCAGATGTTTCAGAGTTACTGGAGTAACAGTGATTAAGCTAAGGAAGCTGCAACCCCGGCCCAAACAGATTCAGAGAGCCATGCAATTTCACCTTAGAAAAGAAGTCATCTCACCTGAGGTTCAGGCCCCTGTTGGCAATAAAAGTGACCAGCGAGATTCAGACAGAGTTAACCCCAAAATTATGACAGCCTACTTATGGAATATCTAGAAGCCATTTCAGCTGAAGTTTCCTGAATTTCATTCATTGTCTATAACAACAGTATTTATAAAGCAAATAACTTCTTGTACCTCTGGAAATTATATCAGAGTGCCACTACTATGCTCCTGACATTACTAGATTTCAAAGAGAAAAAGAACTGTTTGTTTTGAAAGACTTTTAACCCTATTTGCCAATAATCAGTAGTGTCTAATACCAAGGCACAAGAAAAACCTGCAGAAGAAAAATTAAAATAAAAATAGATAATGAATGTCCTGAGCCATTTTCTTCTTACAAAAAATTCTGTAGCATAAATCTCTGAGAAAGTTTCATTTATAAAGACTTTGGGAAATCACTATCTTACCTCCTCTAAGAAAGTTTTATTTTCCTAGATACATTTCTTCAGACCATAATAAAATACATTTTGCCTAATCATACATTTTCCTAGGCCTTGAAATAATCTAAAAGCCTTTTAGGTGACTTTTCATGCAGAACTTGAAGAATATATAAGAAACACTTATGTGGAGTACATTTAAAATATTAGAACTATTAAATGTTTTGTTTTTAAACGTAATCTCAGTTGCTAATTTTAAAGAATATTACTTGTTATGTTTTCACACTAACAGAAGTGCCTGTGCAGTATTAGACAATGCAGATTATGTTTACAAAAGCAAATGCTTTTCTAAAAATTAAGTTTTCAAGAGTTTGAAAATAGTGTCAACACATACTGTAATAGTTAATTATTATATTTCAATGATTCACTACTCATGGAGCATTCCTTGTAAAACCACAGCATCCTATGAAATCCTGAAGCAGTATCTCAGCAGGAATTGATTTGTGCAAGTAAATATTATTTCAGAAAACAACTCTGTGAAAGAAAAGTAGTTTTTCTAACTCTGGGGAACAAGATACACACATACACTCATTCCATGCCAACTTACCTAGCCACATCAAACGATTGTGCCTTTTGCAGTTTTGCGTTTAGCTGTGATCCTGGACCAGATCTACTAAAGGAAGAACTCTTTGGCAACGTGGCTGTAAATAATACACGTAGTGATTTGTATTAGCATTTTAAACTGTAGAATTTCAATGACATTCATTTAGTTCCTAACATCAAATACAAGCATTATGGCTCTTCTGACGGTATCCCTTTTAAAAATATTAAGGTAAGTTAACAGTGCCTAACAAAATAGCTGAAAACACACAGGCACTTCTCTCACATCTTTTTACTTTTGCAGTTTCATGCAAACCCTGTTGATAACAAATTATACTGTGATTAATGTTAGAAGTCATATGTAGTCCAGTATTTTAAAGTAATCCCAACAAACAGCAGTACTTCAGCAGTTATAAATAGACAGGAAAGGGCCAATTTCTAGGCAACAGTTTACTGGCAAGCTAGATTTACCACATGGCTGTCGTAACAGGGTTAATATATTGCTCAACATGACTGACTGTTACAGTATGATATGTCCGTGTTTCTTCTTTTAACTTTTTTTCAAGTTTGCTAACCAATTACCTTGGGCTAAACCAATATACAGTCCTTACCCAAAGTAATTCTTTAAAGTAGTAAGTTAGAATGGCTAATTCCATGTCTACTGTGCTCTGGATCCAAAGAAAATGGCAAAATAATTTGTTAATAGCAAGAGAGTACACAGAGTCTCAGTATGTAGCATACCAGGATGAGCAAAAGCGGGCAGAGGCTGTATAACAGCAGGAGCTCCATTAGCCAGGGGAGGTACTGCTGCTGCAGGAACAGAAGATACTAATGGTGGAGACATTCCTACTACTGGAATAGATGCCATTGGCACTGGGGCAACAGTTGTAAGAGATGGCATGCTGGCAATGCCCCCAATACCTATGGGCAAGAAAAGGAGATAGTTTTTCTAATATAGAGACTCCTAATATGATACAACAATTTAACTGCAGCCCAGCAGTAAATGCAGAATTAAAGAGCAAATTGAAATGGAAACTTCCACACACCCCTTGAAAGGACTCTTACAGTCCACTGCACCATTAGCATGACAGGGGAACATAAAACAATGCAGAGGGAACAACATACCACTTTATAATGTATGCATATAAGATCACACTGGATGCAACACTGACCAAAAAAGTCTATTAGCATTTGCTGAAGAAAAGAATTGTTTGCCTTGAACTAAATGAAGAGCAGCACTGTCAACTTCCAGTGAGTAATGAACCCAAAGCCTACATTTAGCCACAGCTGAAAAGAACAAGCTTCAGGATAACTGCTTGCAGCCTATTGTTGAGATGAAACAGTGCAAAGCTAATAGGGTAAAGCACAGTAATGAGGTATTTTAGGTGTAAGCACAGTTGCATGAATAACAGGGAGGTTAAGGAGGTCCAGTCATGCCAATAGAAAGAACGAGGGTGTGTGTGAACAGCTGAGATCAAGTCTACAGTGAATGAGAAAAAAAGAAAATCACAGATTTTTCTCCTTCTCTTGGGGGGTTGACTTTATTATGTTTCTTCTCACTTAAACCAGTATTTGCTCTGTTCAATTTCACTGATTTCTTACAGCCAGAAATAAAACTGTTTATAAAACTTGCAGAAGCGACAACTGATCAAACACGGTTGCACACAGTTTATTAACTGCACTATTCTTTTTTCCTAAGGACAGCAGTGATTCTCAGGCACCAATCAACTTGAGTCACAGCAATGACTAAAACAGAAAGGTAAAGAACATCACACTAGAGAATACAGCAGAACATCAAAGTGTCACACATAAGGTTCAGCTTCATTTAGTTATTTTCCTCTCACCATCCCATTTTCCCTACTCTTTCCCTTGAAATGATGGCAACCTTGGCAGTACTTAACCATGAGAACTGAACCAGCAGCTGCTCTAGCTAATGCCAGTGCAGCACTGTTCATAAAATAAAAGCAGAGGGATTCATTACTACCATGACTTGTAAGAAGTCAAGAAAAAGTTAGCTAATCTTGCCAAAGCTGGAGATCCCTCAGTGACAACAGTTTAGATAAAAACTCCATCACTTTGGAATGCACCAGCCCTGCTACCTGATCCATCTTTTTTCACCGCAAACACTTTTGTTTGGAACATACAGAGAGCAGTATAAGACCTGAAGCAAACAGGACCTCAACTTGTGTTATTCAGTATGGTTGGGTGCTCAAAGCTCATTGAGATTTTTTTTGGAGGATGTGCACGCATGTGGCAGCATTTGAGTCAATGTACTTTTAGAAGTACTTTTTACTAGAACTTTCTTTTAAAAACTGCGAAACAACAATCAAATTCGACGTAGCTTGCTACAATACAAGCTAACAAGGAAGAAAATAAAGAACTCACCAAATCCTGGTGCACTAGGCAGAGCAATAGGTGGCTGCTTCATGACTGGAGGCAGTGCAGATGGGAGTTGATAACCTTGTAGTTTTAATTTGATAAGTTTCATAGCTATTGAAAACTCCAACTGATCCATCCTCCCATCATTGTTCATGTCAGCTAGAGCCCTACAAAATACACAATTTCCAGAGTTAGATTCTTCAGTTATGAACTTCAGGAACTGACCTAGGAGTGTGCACATGCAGGCATCTATATTCAAGGCTACTTAATTTCCCCTCAAAATAATGATGCCAGATTAAAAATGGTAACAAAAGAAGACACTGTCTAAACCAAGAGCTTCTTGATTTCTTTCTTGGAGTGATTAATAAATATTTTTAAAGTCACTTTTCAACTCTTAGAGGAATTAGCAAAGCATCTAGAGAAGAATGTAGTTCTACAAAAGCTTTGCAAAATCACACAAATGAAACTACATAATACTACACAAATCAGATGAGTTAGTCTGCAAATCTGCACTTTAGCTACATTTAAAATAAAATGTTCTTTAAGTCTGGGTACTTTTCTGAACACCATTACATCTGCAAGTGCACAAATGTGTTTTCAGTTAAACAATGGTTTTCAAGATAAAACATTGAGCCTAGATCTTGAATAGGCTTTCATGTAAAGCAGTCTGACTTAAACAGTTGTCTTTTTGTTTCTTCATTTGAAGGTTAAGAAACCATGCTCAGCAGGGAATAGGGTTGGGAGGTTGGGGGAGAGAAGCAGGAAGAAGAATGTTTAGTTCCTGCAATTGCAAACTGAAAAACAGAGTAAATACACATTAATTATGTAATTAGTTGTAAACTTAGTTTTAAATATTATGCTTATATCTTTGCATCTATTTGAAGAATTAAGTACACATTTCAGTATTGAAGTAATATACATTTTTTTAGTCTGTGCATACATTTACATGTCATGGACATGAAAACACAAAGGACCCAGACAGTCTAGTTAAACAAGAGCTTTATTTCTCGTTAAATCCCCATCAAGGAAAGCTTTCATGCAAGTATGTGAAAAGTTATCAAAAAAGTACTGCAATAAATTGACAGTTATTGATAATTGATACTTAAATAAGTAGACAGCTGCGTAAATGCAGTAGCAAAGCATTCACAAAATGAAAACCCTCCCACCCCAATCAAGGAAAACTCAACGAAGAGGCAGATCCCAGCAGGGGTTGCCACAGGTCAACCATACATCTTAAGAGTTTCCCCTGGTTTACATTACCAGTAGCATTTCCCCAAGAAGGGAGACACTCCATCCCTTCCCAGTACTTATAAGACAGCATTTTCAGCAGTGTAGCTGTCTTAATCCATCAATTTTGATGTCATAAGGATAAATAATAATACTGAAAATCTGGCAGTAGTATTTAAAGAAGAAAGAGAAAGTCTGTTGAGGAAACTGTAGACTCTGAGGCTTATAGTTAAAAAGAAAAGTACGCATTGCACCACTCTCTGAAAGATGTTGAATTAATACATATACTTCACTGAACAAGTTTTGGCTGTGAGAACTTCCATGTGTTGCTTCCTGAAGCTTCGTATCACAGGGAAGTTTAATTCACACATAAAATCTGCCTGCTCTTCAGTAACTTTAAACCTTCCTCTAATCCCACTACCAGCAAGTCTTTGGAAGCCTAAATGTAGTCAAAACTGATTCTGGGACCCACACAGCATAATGTGATTTGGATTCAAGTTTCAGACATGATCGCTTAGTGTGTTGTTCTTTTGACAAATAAACAATTAAAAAGATCCTACTGTAGCAGTTGGATTTGATATACAGTAGTCTAACCAGCAGAAGGAAGAAGGAAGGCCAGCATGGCAAATCTGGACCAAGAAAAGTACAAATTTGGAACTTGCTTGCAGAACACCACTGCTCTAGAGTCTCAGCTTCTGATCACTCTTCCACAAAGAGCAAGCAACACACTGGGACCTCCTGATGTACTGGAAGGATAAGTTAAAGTGGAAGATGCAATGGCTTTGTCTTCACGCAACTTGCAGAGATGAGTGGGAGAACCCTAGTGAAGGCAGAAGAGCCTCTCTCCTATGAGTATTAAGCAACAGCAAGGATAGACTGCAATAGCTGCTAATGAAAAATGTATATTACAAAATGAGGGGTATAGTTATTTCTAGAAAATAGTTAAAAACACAAAGTAGGCTTCTCACATTTTGTTACTGAGGTCATCCATGTTCTGTTCATTCTGAAGCACAATGGCTTTCTCTGGACATAAAAACACTAAGAGTTTATTAGCTTCCATCATATCTTTCTGTCCAGTGGGGAGTATATACCACAAGCCACTCTATGGAAACCTGCAAACAGACTGCATGTATGCAGTATGTAGCATTTTTCTTCCTATACAATGAAACAGGTATAAACCTCAAAAAGACATGTTTGCATCTCTCTAAAATTTTCTCTACATCAGAAATGTTTACACCAACTTAAAATTCCTGTAAAAAGCCCAAATTCATTTTGAAGGAATTCATAGTTTAACTATGACAATTAAGAATATCCACTCTATTTTTCAACAATAGCATGGATTTTTTGCTGCCCAATGTCATCACTTAGGCTTACAAGGAACAGTATTACTCAGTACATTTTCATTTTCTTCTTCATACACCTTTTACTTTTTACAACCAAAACAGTTCATATAACATCCATTAGTCACCACTTATAAATAGTGACGTTAGATTTCTAAAAGTCTCACTTGGGAGAAATACATGCTGCAAGTCTCACAAACCTGAAACATTCAAGAGGCAAAAGGTATTTGGAATGTTAGAATGTCAGAAACTTAATGGCTAAATGTATTTTCTGAAGTGCTTCCTTTTGTGGATTTTGCCCTAGAAAGTAAACCAACATGTAGTGTATGAATACCAAGACAGCCTCATTATAAAATTACAGAGTATTAAGAACAATGGAAACCAGGAACAGATAATTAGCTTTATTTACTGATGCTTACAAGCAGACACCACACTTTTCTGAAGACAACTAAAAAAATTTCAGAAATATTCAACAAGGAAAATATGTGGGGTTTTTAATGAAAGTTGAGTTCAACACTCACTCAGCCATTCTGTCAGATGCCCAGCAGAAACAGGCAGTAAAAAACAGGCTAGCAAGCTGAGGATGTGCATAGGAACAAAGCTAAAGAAATTGATCTGGATAAACCTATTCTAGCAGATTTTTGACTGCACTCCAAGCAGCCAGTGGTCCTCCCAGAGACGACTCATTCCTCAACATACGGAGAAGTTAGTCAGCTCCATAGTGACCAAATGGCTCCAACAGTTCAAATAAATAGCCACAGTGTTTCTTACATCTTTGCATTTAAGCAAAGTAATTACACAATTTGTATTTATAATAGTCTTATTTGTTCAACCTAAGTGGCTTCTACACCTGCAAATACTTTGAGTTATAAAATATAAGCCTTTCCATTACTAAAGCACAGGCAGAGGCCCTCTACCTGTTATATATGTGGCCATGAAAATGCAGTAAGATTAAATATCACACTATAGGCAACCTTGATTCTCCAGGCACTATTTACATAGTGTATGGCTAGAACACAGGAAGTCACAGAATCACAGAATCATCTAGGTTGGAAACCTTGAAGATCATCCAGTCCAACCATCAACCCAACATTAACAGTTCCCAACTACACCATATCCCTCAGTGCTATGTCAACCCAACTCTTAAACACCTCCAGGGATGGGGACTCCACCACCTCCCTGGACAGCCCATTCCAACGCCCAACAACCCATTCCGTAAAGAAATACTTCCCAATATCCAGCCTAAACCTTCCCCGGCGCAACTTGAGGCCATTCCCTCTTGTCCTATCGCTTGTTACTTGGTTAAAGAGACTCATCCCCAGCTCTCTGCAACCTCCTTTCAGGTAGTTGTAGAGGGCGATGAGGTCTCCCCTCAGCCTCCTCTTCTCCAGACTAAACAACCCCAGTTCCCTCAGCCGCTCCTCGTACGACATGTGCTCCAGACCCTTCACCAGCTTCGTTGCCCTTCTCTGGACACGCTCGAGTAATTCAATGTCCTTTTTGTAGTGAGGGGCCCAAAACTAACACAGTCATCGAGGTGCGGCCTCACCAGTGCCGAGTACAGGGGTAAGATCACTTCCCTGTCCCTGCTGGCCACGCTGTTTCTGATACAAGCCAGGATACCATTGGCCTTCTTGGCCACCTGGGCACACTGCTGGCTCATGTTCAGCCGGCTGTCAATCAATACCCCCAGGTCCCTCTCTGACTGGCAGCTCTCCAGCCACTCCTCCCCAAGCCTGTAGCGCTGCTGGGGGTTGTTGTGGCCACAGTGCAGCACCCGGCATTTGGCCTTATTGAAACTCCTACAGTTGGCCTTAGCTCATCGCTCCAGCCTTTGCATTCTACATGAGAAAATATTAATTGTCCACGAATAAGAAACTTTGATATGCACCAGTCTCATGGCTTTAATTCAACTCCTATTCACATCATCATCAGTAGCTTTTAATTTAACAACTGACCTGTTCAACTCCTTTACTCTATGTCAATGTTATTTGTTATTTAAATTAACAGCACAAATTTCAGTGAGAAAAATTATGTACACACTACAGAATTTATACACTTTTTTACTGCATGCTAACAAAAAAAATCACCTTTTGTCTGACAAAATCTTTAGTGCAAAAATAGGACAAATTTTCATTTCTAATTACTGAACCTAGCATCATGCTGTTAGATTACAGTGCTACTTTAGAATAAACATCACCTTAAATGCAGTGAGTGGCTGACAGTAAACACTACCTAATTTCACTGTTCTGCTTCTAATGAAGTTTGGAAGAATGTAGTGTCCTTAAATTTGTTTCATTTAAGGTCTGGCCGGAACCAGTACAGAGCAGTAAATGGATTAAACATTAACTAAATATTTATCATATTTTATAGAACAGGCCTGTGTTTCTAACAGGCGTTTTCTAATGAGAATAGCAGCAGTGGGCTTCACCACAATGCTAGGTTTCAGGTGCTGACAAAATTCTTCCCCTGCAGATCTTTTCCTCCTCCTTTCTCTCCCCTGTTCTGCAGAATGCAAAGACAACTTGATTATTTTTGCATTTATGAGGCACAGAAACTAAGCATGCAGGTTTTTTTCTGACAAATATGCTTATGATTAGCTTACAAAACATCTATTTCCATGAAGATGGCACAGAGTGTTAAAACAAAGAAATCTCCTTGCAGTTCAAAAAAATCTGGATTTATTTAGCTTTACATTCCCATATTAGATTATGCAATCCCATACTGCATTATAAAACTCAGCCATAATTGGAGAGGAGAAATTAGGTCTTTAGCATCAGTCACTTAATCAACGTATGTACAGTAAGAGTTACAACTCACAGAATTGCCACTCAATCTTTCACTCCCACACTTGGACACAAATTTAAGAAGGTTGTGAAGGAGGCATATGTCAGAAATAGGTAAGTCAACCAATGGCTTTAGTCTGTCCTGAAAAAATAAGTAAATCTAAATGCATGAAAAACAGATGGCATTGATTATTTTAGTTCTCATTTAATTCCAGAGAGACAAGCTACATAGAAGATGCTTTTTGAGGCCATCATTCATAAGGGCTTTAGAAGAAAGCCAGATTATTGCCTACTTAAAATCAGTTATCTTCTGAGCCATTGCAGTCCCAATTCAAAGCCTATTTAGAGGCTTCTTAATAGATTACCAGCTTGGCAGACTCCAAAGCTTGTAAAGGGTAGAACACTAAAGAAGTTGTCATGACAGACCATAATAATTCCACTAATTTGCTTCACTGAGGTCCCAGAGACTTCCTTTTTCTTAAATGAATGATGAGTAGAAGGGACACAGGAATTCTCAAGGCTAAAAACCATGGAGCTACTATTTTTAAGGAACATGAATTCTGGGGAAGCTTTGATTATTAGCAGAAATTAAGATATACTCCTTATTGTCTCATCTTAGAAAACAATTACACCAACTGCATAATATTCTCAGAGCAGCTCTTGAGGCAGAAGACATCTAACTGGTACTTCAGCTAACTAGCTAGCTAGCATTTCTTGAAGTTCTAACGAAGTTATTTTTTCGTGACACAAAAATGGCAATTCAGTTTTAATTAAAATTAAAATATAAGACAGTGAAAATCCTTATACTGCTCACTTATGCAAACAAAATTCTCTCACTCATGAGATAACACGTTTGGAAACTCATAGAAATAGAGGACTTGCTTTTTTGGCAGAGAGCTCTGAAAGTAGTATGGCCAATCACTCACTAGGCCAATTCCCCCTGCAGTTCCTTTCCCAGTTTTGTTTTTCTATACAAGAACTTCCATAGTCAACAAAACAGATGAAAATTTGTATTAGCATAAGCTTGTCTACATACAGCTGTAGGTAATCCTTTATGAAACAAATGCTAGGCTCCTATCTCGCAGACAGATTGATACCATGTATTCAAAATAAGTAGACTCATTAAGAATAGGAAAACACTTACAAAACACAACATACATACCCTTCCATATTTCTAGGATCAGAAAATTAATTTGAAGAGTCTTACAAGTTGCTCTAACTCAGAATAACAATTTTCCTTCCTTAAAGACTGCTGTATCTCCCCTTCTCTCCCTCTAATAATCAAATGCTATCAAAAAACCCAATTCTATCTATTCAAGAAATAAAGAATAGTGATAGAAAACAAGTTTCATGCAGCTCGTATCTCTCACAGAGATTCTGGGCTTATCAGTCCAGACAGAACTCCTCCCTCTATTAAAGTACTCATCGATCTATATCAATGTTAATAGACATTTAGATAGACAACATTAGAATATTGTTATTAATCCAGAAAGCAAGTGTGCCTGCCGCTTTGAGATCTTACCCCTGGGAGCTAAGACAAACAGATTCACATCTTTCAATACAGTCTTGAACAGACTGTGACGTCCTTTGCTGGCTGCAAAGGACTTCTTGCCACTAAACAGTCTAACTTTTATTGTTACTGTGGGACAGCAGTAATCTGTGGTAGGTTACAAACAACCACTGATAGATCAGAAGAGTTAAATCATTCAAGCTGTGGGAAAAGAAGGGGGTTTTCCTGTCTTCCCCCCCCCCTCCCTTTCTTTCTCTCCCCCCCCCCCTTTTTTTTTTTCCTTTTTAAGGGGTCTTACTACCACTATGCAATTATTTTCCTATTTAGTAATTGTAACTCCAATTGGGAATATATTCAAGTGATTCTAGATTTTTACTTAAATACTTACATCTCTTAATTCAGAGGTGATTGAAAAACGAAGAGAGACAGCAAGAAAGGGATGTCTACATGCTTTTTTATGATTTATAAAGGCAGCATGAAAAAGTTTTAGTTCAGCTTTATTTAAAAAAATGTGCAAGTTCAGGTCTTGTCTCTATGACAACTACAGAACTAGTGGAATGATTCTCTCCCTCTCAAGAGGCTGAAAAACTGAATAATTCAGAGAGGAAGAGATTTTTAGTCAGACTATTTACAACTGTTTAGTTTTGTTAACACCTATTTAAAGCTAATGCCTACGGAACATTTTTGAAGAAAGGATGTCTTGTTTAAGACAAAACTTCTTTCCTTGTTTAATTAAGAGGCAAGAGAAGTTCCAAAGGGACGTTTTAACTTTCACTGAGTCTTCAGCAAACAAGATAACCAGAATAAATTTGTTATTTGTAAGATTAAGATAATTTTAAAAGAAAAAAGCTATTTATTTAAAAGCCATGTAGATCCAGTCCCTCTTTTAGGCATGCATATTTCCAAAGCAATTGTTTTTCTTGCAAGAAAAGAATTCTTTCTCCAGTCAGAGCAAGATTTTGCCTTTAGAAGTCCTTACTACAACAAAAAAGTTTTATAACTGCAATAAACTACTCTCTTTCAAACAGTTAACAGAGGAAAAGTTAACAGATTTGTCGGAAGTTATCCATCCCTCTGCTGCTTTTTTCCAACCTGGAACAAAAACCAGTATTATTTCACACTGTCTAGCACCAAAAGAAGTTTTAGTAGTAATATGATTAATGTAAATCATGAATAATCTATGCAAATTAGCATGTCCAAGTCTGGCAGGGTCACATAATTTGGAGCAGAAACAATTGCAATCCTGCATGAAGAAACTGGCAGATTGTAGAAATGTTTGTGAAGTGTACTATGCAGCAATGGAGATCCCAGTCTGTCTAAACTCACCACGGAATAGTAAAAATTTCAAGCTTTCAAGCTGTATCTCCAACTACAATAGAAATAGTCTATGACAGTCTTAATTTTTGTAACAAATTTTGCAAGCCTTGCATAGGGTCTCCCATTAGAAGATTTTTAATACTAATTACTGCGCTTAGCAATTGTATTAGTACAGTTTTAATAAAGTTGAAAGCATCTCGTAATTTGAGTGTTGCAAATCTCCAACTTCAAAAATGTCATTTGTAGGAGTATGTAACTGATGTTACTTCCAGTAACTGAACTAGTAACTTAAAAACTCAGCTAAAACATACTAAAAGCATATTTGCCTTGTACACTTTTGGAAAGCACACTGGACTAAACTGGTGATTTTAAACTCCAGACTGTGAAATATAGTTACTGTCCAAATCCCTACCCATAAACTTCATTCTGTGATGTAACTGCAATTTTCCCATCCCCTTCCATATACTCACCATATCTGTGCTAATACCGGTTGAGGTAACCCAGATTGAAAAAAAAAGTTTCTAGCTTGATCACCTATAAAATAAATAGGACATCATTTCAGAAAATGCTAAAAATACCTGTAAGAGGAAAGAGGAAATCATGAGTCAAAAATATCTAAAACAGAAGCAACAGTAAAATCATAAATACTTAATGCTACACACACAAAACAGAGTATGAGATTTCCAACAAGCACATACTGTTGAAGTCTGTAACAGCCAGCACCACATGAAACCAACTGGGCATAAGCATTTAGGGTAATGGGAAACTCATGGTTCACAGTCCCTAATCTGTGTTAATAGCTCTCTTTGCAGGAAACTTATGCCTTGTGAGAACAAGAAAATTTTTTCTTCCAGGAAAGTATGTATCAATATAAACTCTCTCTTATATTTTTTGGAAGTACAATGCAAGTCAGTTAGCCAAACTAAATAAAGTGGTCTTTACCTGATGTGAACATGCTAAGCGACTGCTAAAGAAAGCAATGGTATATTTCAAAATAACTTTCTAACTGTCATTTAAAAGTAAGGCTAGCAAAACAATTACAAAAGGATTAGGCACTTGGAAACATTGTGGCCTGTAGAGGAGAGTTGTTAAGACACTAGAAATACCACTAAATATCAAAGGAGGTCAATAAAAACAGTAGTATTTTGTACCATATCCATCACGCAACAGGAGCAGAAGCAATCAAATTGTATACTTGATGGCATGTATGGCTGTGATGGGACTCTGCTAAGAATCTGATTCCAATTTCATACTCTGGAAAGTCTCTTGATGGATCAGACAACAAAAAAGGTAAAACACTTCTACACCTTTCATTTCAACTGAGCATCAGAGTTTAGATAGCACTAAAGAAAATCAAATGAAACAAACAAAATAGTAGGCATCCTATTGCCTTTAAATCCCAAGCAAATTATTGGTGTTCAATGAAAATTTAGTAGGATCAGTGCAATTCCTTTGCTTGCAGCTCTGCTTCCCACAACTTAAATCAATTTTGCCATTTAGATTTTTTAAAGAGGTCAGCCATGCTGATTTCACTAGTTTAAACAATCAGTTTCTGAAACAGATTTCAGCTAAATTGATACATCTTTATTTAAACAGACTTCTTAATCTATGAGTATGTTAGCATGGTGGGTTGACCCCAGGCAGAAACTAAAGCACCCACTCACTCACTTCCCTCCCCCCAGCAGGATGAAGAAGAGAACAGGGAAAGCAAAAGTGAGAAAATTCAGAAAACTCATTGGTTGTGATAAAGACAGTTTAATAAGTGAAAGAGTAGGAAAAAAAAAAATAAACAAGTGATGCAAAGGTAATCACTCACCACCTCTCTCAAACTCAGTCTCTAAGCAATGGCTACCTTGGAAGACAACAGCCCCCACCACCAGTTTTTGTTGAGCACCGTGGTATGGGATAACCCTTTAGTCAAGTTTGGGTCAGCTGTCCCTGCTGTGTCCCCCTCCCAACTTCTTGCCCACCCCCAACCTACTCGCTGAGGGGATGCAGAGTGAGAAATAGTGAAAGCCTTGAGTCTTTACAAGCACTGTTCAGCCATTGCCAAAACATCTAAAAGCAGCACCATACAGACCACTATGAAGAAAGTTAACTCCATCTCATCCAGACTCAGTACAGTGAGTTAATTCACTGAGCACATTAAAAGCACTATATTATCAGGCATCAGGGAGAGTCCACGTCCTGAATTCTAACTCTACGGTTTGTATCAGCCAGCTCTCCATGACAGAACTGCTTTATAGAGCCACAGTTATAAATAATTTTAATCCTACTTACAGAAAAATCAAGTGGCATAAACCAGGTGTATAGCTAGTAAATATCAGAAAAAATATCAGAAAATATGAGAAAAGATGGGGCTGATGTGGCAAGGCATATGAAAAATGGGATATAAAATAAGTAAGACCTGTTCGATTTTTAAAATTCTTATGCCCAAATGTCTCCCAGACAACTCTGTACATATTTAGGCTCGTTAGTTAAGATTTATTTAAATGAAATTAGAAATGAAAACTATTTCATTACCAGTGATAAATCCAGATGTTGGTTTCAGACTATGGAACTGTTGATCATGTTTAGCTCTCTCCTCCACAGTAATAGCCCAGATATCCAGGTTGCCTAGTTCAAAAGAAATGGAGGAATATAATTAGGCAAAACTATCTAAAAACTACACTATTTTTATTTTTGAGTGTAATTATATCATATCATGCTGGACCTCTGAAAACAACATACAGAAGCTGATCATCCAAAGTCTATAGATGAAAGCTCCATGAATCCTTAAACAGCCAGTTAGGACTTAGGAATTTACCAGAACTAAGTGTTACCAAATTATGAATGCTGCTGAGCACTGATTCCCTTATCGGGCTCATAAGAAAATTTAAGTTACAACCAGGCTACTCAAAGTGCAGTCAAACTTACAAATGGGCTATTAGAAGACAACACCTTCATACCAGGATATAATGCAGAAAGTTCATAACACTAGATAGTTAGGGGGTGGGAGGTCATTTGCCTCTCAGAGCACATACAGCTGAAATGCAAGTTGTTTTAACTGAAAAGGTACCTCAAATGATCAGTTGTGTACTATGTGGTGTTGTACTATTATAAGAGAACTCTCCTTACTTGTCAAGGAAAAATGCAATTCAAGCAGATAGTAAACATTTTTCACGGGCAACAATAGCACAGAAAAACATGCTCCTCGTTCTTCTGAGAATGAGAAATCCGAGTATGTTACACAAACCAGATTCTGTGCACCACACTCATAAATTGGAGGTGAATATTTAGTTTATGTTGAGATTCAATATCCTTTTACAGTGCCATACTTCCACAACGTTTTCTCCAGTTCCACCTTCATTTTTGCAGCAGTTCTTCTCCTCTCTCTGCTCTTGCAGACATTTCACTTTCATCCTTCATATTATGTGTAATCAGAACATACAGATCTCAACTTCCACTTGAGACTTCCAATGAACACTCTAACACTGTGTTTCAGGCTGGTCTCAACAATTTCTAACCAGTAAAAATCATGATTTCCACATCTGCAGAAGTACACTGCGCTGGTGCACCTTCCTGTAACTCCTACTGTATAGGAATGTAATGATATGAAGGCATCTAAGTTAATGGAATCACTGTTTTATTGAAGTAATATTAAAAGATAAAATGTAGACTTGCAGAAAAATAAAGAGGAGATCGAGCAATCACTCTGCCTCAGCACTAAATTCTCAGGTAATAAGGTCCACAAATATTTACAGCAAGTATTTCAAACTGCTTGCAGGCTGAGGCAGAATCAGACTCAGCAGTTATGAAGAACATGAGAATTTCCTGCCTCATGAATTTCTGCTATTTAAAATCTACTTTCATGTGGCAAAATGTACTTTGGAGAGAAAAGGAAATGGACATGGGGAAGAAAAACATTCCTTTCAATGGTAGATTTCACTAATGAAAGAAAAGCTACATTCTTGGTAAAAATTATCATCTCAGTTTCAGGTAGCCTATGTATTTCTAGAAGCAGACAGGCTAATAATAACCAATTCAAAAAAGGACATTTTAAGATTAATCCAAATGCCAGAATTTTAGTGATTAAGCTCACAGAGGCACTGTAAACAGATTTCATAGCTATGCTCCATGGGGAGAATGAAACAGGAGTCATCTTTGGATATGAACATCCCAAAACACAATACTTAGGTAAGCAATTATCTCCCTCATCTTCTCATGAACTCCTGACAGGAGGAAGGGAATGGTGTTGATTAAGACTTTATGACCAATATGCAGACTATGCCAACTAGTCTAGGCAAACTAGAAGCAGATGAACATCTCCCTGTATTGGAAACATGACTACTCCAGCCTAAGATCCTAAGGCTGGATGTGGTAGCTTACACAAAGAGGGAGAATTTCTTGAATATAATGTGGGGAGGAAAAAAAAAACAAACCAGCATGAAATCTGCAATGATTCATTGGCCTGCTCTCTCTCAATTTGAGGTATGCATGACTCCAGTACAAAAAAAAAAAAACAAACCCAAACCCCAAAAACCACAATATAAAAAAGCCCAGCTCTTCCTATCCTTCCACAAAGAGGGCAGTAAAACCCAGAAGTAAAAGCTCTTATGGCATGAGGTAACTAAAAATATATTCTATTAATTATTTTAAACAAAAATTGTTGATTTCTTCACTGGACTCCCTGTAACTAGAACAAATGCTTGTCAGTATTCACCCTTCCAGATGGAGACCTGGTTGGTATTGAAACAGTAGATCTCCTTTGTGGGATATGAACATCAAAAGAGCCAATGTTAAACCAAGCAAGCCTAGTAGCCTCTTCAGTCAGAACACTATGAATGGCATCTCTGGCATTGCCTCCTTTACATCTTCTGTTATTTGAGGAAACAGTAAGACCTATGGGAGGGCATGAAGCAGAATCTTACCCAACACCAAGATGTCATTGATGGCTTCAGATCCTGGATGGCAATACAGAGGTTGTGGGGCTTTTCAATATATTTGGATACAAAGGCGGCAGCCACCAAACTACAAAATTGACTCATAAGCAAGCTATTCTTGAATGTAGCAGCAAGCCCTCCAACCATCTTTTCTTTTACATGGCTTCACAATCACCTCATCTGCAAAAGTGAAGCACTGGGCTCTCATATATGAAATGGGCATTTTCTTCCCCTGGACAAATCAACAGAAGGTTGAGCATACCACACTCTTCCCAACAATTATAAAAATCCTACCATGCCTATTTTTTTTTAATTAGTCATCCTTAAAATGAGCAGTGTTCTGGAATATCAATGAGTCACCCCAATTTAAATATTGAGTGCTGTGCTCTTTCCATACCCATTTCCCGAGCTGACTTGAAAGATTATTTAAAAAGAAAGGAAGTGAAATAAAAACAAAACCATCATTATTGGTATTCACAAGCAGAGGGATCCCAGATATTGCACATTTGGAGTGAGGGCTCTCCCAAAATGGAGACTGCATAAATCTTCTCTGCATCTTGTTTGGTGACTATAGGTAACAAAAAATGTTACATTCTTGAAAGGATGATAAATTTCTCCATAAAAATTGGAATTTTCTTTACACCATTTGCTTCCTTTTACAACAGTCTTAGACTTCTGCTGTCATTCTTCTAAGAGGTATGATGCTACTTGGTAGACTTGATTCAAATATGAATATCATAACAAACTTCCCTCACACATTACAAATTAAAGATACTCCAGAAACTACATTAGCCACATGCTTATTTCAACAACTTCTTACTAGAGCAGTCAGATGAGAAAAGTTGTTTGAGAAGAAATAGTGAATTCCTCCCTTCCTAAAGCCAAGTACTAGAGTTAACAGGATCCTGGACAACAGATGCAAGATCAAATGGTAATACATAAAGTTGGAAAAAGAAAGCTGCTATCCATCTGTAACGCAATGAGAACTCGCTAAAGGTGGCAGAGAAGAATGCTTTGAAGACAAGATTTCCATTGAGAATGTATGTACATGTTTAAACATGGGTGCATGCAAAGCACAGCCCTAACTCTAAACAAAAGGAAATACTTCAGTCTGAAGAAGCAGATTTCTTTCACCTCATGACTTCTCTTAGATTGTGAAAATCACGGTGAAATGAAGCTATTCACAACTTTTTACATGACCCAAAATGGTACCCCACATGAAACTGTCCAGTGAATTTATTTGATCAAAGCTTTTGGCAGCCAGTTGCACTCCCAAACTGAAAAAGTCTGGCATCAAGATTTAATCCCAGAGGGCTGGACTTAAAAGATAACTGAGGCATTGAATGGCAGTTTCCAATTATACATTTGTTCTTGCTACCACGTGCAAAGAGATTCTTCTTCTGTTGTGCTTCACAGACTTTTTCAGACTGGCAGAGACTGCATCCATCAATTGTGTCTAACAAGAACTGGGTTTCTCTAACAACATACTCTGAATAGCATGCATGTTTCCTGAAGTCTCCCACTGAAACACTAACACTAGATACAAATTTAGTTCCTAGCTGTATCTAATCCCAAAAACTAGACTTTATATATGTATTTGTATACATACATATGCACACACACTTTTTTGTGTGTGTATGCATATTTATGTGTATATACATATACACGTACATATACACACAACAAGAATCATATCTGCATCTCCAGAGAAAAGCCCTTAACAGATGCAACATTTAATTGGAACCAAACTAGTTACTAGGTCTCAGCACTGAAATTTACCTTTGTAATTTTTCTTCAGATTGGTTGCAAAACTGGGCTCAAAAATGTATTTCACATGAATACCAAAAAGTAGTGTCTCTATTGCACAACCAGGGCCCTTCCCGGATCCTTCAAAAAGACTAACGTTCAAGATGCTATACCTTCCCCTGTTATAATGGAGAGCCAAGAAACACGGCACCTTTGTTCTAATCTAAACATGGGTTATGGGACAGTAAGGAACATAAATCTGAAGCAATAGCATCCAAAGGTATCTGCTGTACTTTTTAGGAATGAAAAAAATCCAGGAATCCTCAAAGAAAAAGCATACCCACTTCTTAGCCACAACTAGTGCAGAATGAGGCTATGCCCTGCTGCCCGTGGCTGAGTGGCGTGGATCTGCCCTGCAAACTGCAGGACTGTAATGGATCAATGCACAAAAAAGGGATGCCAGCACAGCTCTTCTGTTTGACTCTTCTGAGATGTCTGCAAAATTTCATGTGTGTTCTCTAGTGGGTCTGCAAAAATATCACAAATCAAATAAACTATCATCTCAGAAAGATACACTATCCATTAACACTTCCATACAGAACATACTTGGAAAGCAACAGATTTATGCAGAGTTTTTACACATAAGAATAGTTCAGAATACACTATAAACAACTTACCCCCAAAAGGTGTTGGAAACTGAGCCATGGTTCTGTCACTTTTAGCTTGTTAATAGATGCCTGAAAAAGGAAAAAAAATTACAAACCACAAAACCAACAGATAATCAGAAAGTTAGTATCTTCCATTTTCAAGATATTTTCTGTAGCACTATATAATTAATTCCTCAGTTATATATTAATAATTATCTAATATTAATAACTTCTTGTATTAACTATTTGGCAATATTAATAACTTTTATTAACAGCTAATTACTAACTAATTTGTACAGCAAAAATAAAGGCAGTGAAGCAGTACGATCATAGAAATACTACCTGCAAGAGCTGTTACTTAGGAGAACTGTCTCATTTTTTTCCACTACCCTATGCATCCATGAGTGTGTTTTCATACTAGCCAACAGCTACACTTCAGTTCTGTTTCAAGAATGTCCTCAGAAGCAACCCTCATTTATAAATAATCAGTGTTATAATAAAGAAACAGAGTTAAGTCAGCCATAACGGACAAGATGCAGTGACACTGCTTAAGGCTGCATTACTTTATCGGGTGTTAGAGCTCTGCTCCTGCTTAAGAGCAAGATTGGCTCTATGTCCAACTGTTGAAAACACAACATTGTCAGCGATCTGCTTTTTTATTCCTGACAGAAAAAGTCATGAAATGCATTGTCTTGCTTAGAGTTCCTTTGTTTTAAACAAAGTACATTAAAAATGAAACTAGATTTCAAGACTGCTTTACCCCCAAACTAGCCCACAAATTTAATAAGCACATCTGAATGAACAAAGCGCTAAAGGTGACATCGCATGAAAAAATACGGTAGTTGGTGGGAGATACTCTTAAGTTAGCACTGCCTGCTTTTCAAATAAAAGCAATCTACACAGTCTAGAAATTTAATCTTTAAAGAAAAAAGGAAAAACATTTTTCTTATTCTACACAAAGACTGACATGAACTGCTTGGAGCCAACAGGACAATAGCTAGCAACAGAGCCACAAAACAATGAAAAAGCAGCCTCTTGTCCTACTAGATTCCACTCATGTTTTCCAGGCAACAGGAGAAAAGCAGAAGGAAACAGAATCAGAAGGAGAATAATTTAGACTGCTTGAACAGCAGCAGAAATTTATCAATATCACTAAGAAAAGGCATTAACTTGCATTAACAATTTCCTTTTGTCTGCATTTCTTGTTTGCTCCCCTCCCCATCCCCCTCTTTCACACTTCCCACATACTCTTCTGGCTTCCAACTTGGGAACCTACTATATATACACTCCACAGATGTCACTGCAGAAAAACCCACAGCACTTTTGTAAGCTAGTCTCCCCATCAGCTGTAATTTAGAGAACTATGAAAAAAATACTGAATTTTTTTCTCATAATTTGGCAGAGCAACCAAGTGTGGTACATGACTCAGAAACCTTCTTCCAAATGCCAGATAGCACAGCCGATACTAATTTCACGCACAGCAAGCATTATCTCAAAAGTTTAAAATCACATGCATACTGACACAGTGTTTTCAGAATAAGCTATCTTAGTAGTATGGCTCTTTCAAAAGCATTTCCTAGATTAGCACTTAAATCTTTGCTTATGTTTTCTTATTGTACTCTGTTGCAGGTAATACATCTCTTATGCTTCTATTTTTTAATATGTCTATTATGATTCTATTTTTTAAAACAGCAAGCAAATTCTAGGGGGTGAAAAAAAAAAAAAAAAAGAAGAGTTCTCTGAACTTGAAAAAATGAAGAAGAGTTCTCTGAACTTCCACACATGTACTACTGAATCTTACAGCATGGGCAGTTCTTACACTTGAGTGTTAAAAAGATGACAGGAGAAAGATCAGCAGAGCACAGATTCTCTTCCTACTTCAATTTCCCAGAGTACGCAGAAGAACAGGAAAAGCACTTCAGGCAGCAACAGGAGGACAAGAGACTTGAAAAGGATAACTAGAGGGTGGGTTGGGGAGGGGTGGGGTAGGGGCATTTGTTTTGTTGGTTTGGGGCTTTTTTTGCAAGCTAAGAAAACTTAAATATTGTAAATACTGGGACAGAGGAGTGCATAAGAGGATTGAAAGTGTTTAGCCACTTCAGGGAAAATACTCTTCCACAGATTACTAGTACTCCAAAGGAACTGTTAGTTTTGGTAGTTTATTCCTCCTTTACCTTGAACACATCATAAAGACGGGATTGGGAAATCTCAAGACTAGCCCTGTGTTGGATGCCAAAGAAAGCATAAAACCATTCTAAAGAGCTTTTGGAGAGGAAAAAAAAAAAAAAAAAAAAAGAAAAAAAAAAGGAGTCAACAGTAAGCAGATTAAATGGTGATAGGTAAAATGGAAAAAAAGAAGCAGAAAGCTATGTTCAAACTTGAGACACTGAAAAACAAAATTAAGATTACAGACAGACATACAATAGTAAGCAAACAGAGGGAGAGAAAGATCAACATACTCCAGAAAGAAATTAAAGTTTGCTGTTTATTGCCAATGTGACACACAACTTCCATAACCAGAGGTTTCATTTTACATGCCTGAGGTGACACCAGGGGCCATAACTGCAGAAATTAAACTTTGCAACAGTTGACAGTTGATTCCAACAGCTCAGGATCTTTTTTATATAAGAAAATGAACGTGAAAAGAGACCAGGAATTTCACAGCATTCCGATATTGACTTTGTAATTTTTTGTTTAAGTATCAAAGAGCTGGAGAACCAGCCCTGTGAGGAAAGACTGTAGGAGTTAGGTCTTTTCTCCCTGGAGAGGGCTCAGAGGGGACCTCATCACGGTAGTCCAGCACTTAAAGGGTGGCTACGAAGAGGGCAGAGGCTTTCTCTTCACAAGGAGCCAAGTGGAGAAGACAAGGGGCAATGGGTATAAGTTGCACCATGAGAGGTTTCATCTCAATATAAGGAAAAAATTTTTTACAGTGGGAACAATCAATCACTGAAACAACCTCCCAAGGATGTGG
The DNA here is from genome assembly GCF_031877795.1 of Strix aluco. Lineage (NCBI taxonomy): Eukaryota > Metazoa > Chordata > Aves > Strigiformes > Strigidae > Strix > Strix aluco. The sequence goes on along the minus strand of NC_133932.1, from coordinate 34,781,244 downwards.
TAGAGTCCCCGTCACTGGAGGTTTTCAATATGCGGTTGGACAGGGCGCTAGAGAATCTCATCTAAGCTCCCTCTCCCCTGAAAGGTTGGAGCAGACGATCTTTCAAGGTCCATTCTGACCCAGGCTGTTCTATGATTCTACTTTTTGGGTTGAAGATCTGTGGGATGGAGACCAGGTATTTTTTATCCAAAAAGCATCTGGCATAGTCATTATATTATAAATTTATCATACATTTGTAAATTATTGTAATAGAAATACAAGCACTGACATTTCAATTTGCAACATCATTTTGAAATAGTAATGAGTTGTTCTAGATCTGCAGTCCTCGTACCCTAATCTCTACCAGTTCCACAACAGCGTTAACTCCTCTGCCCTTTCTTGTTCCTCCCGACACCCCCAAGAAAGAATGCATCGTGGGACAAAACAAAAATTATCTAGGAACCAACTGACAAGAAAGCTGACAGAAAAACAGAATGGGTAAACTAAGCTCTGTGCCATTCCCTTCAGGAAAGCAGTAATTTCTGACTAACTACTGATACTTGTATGTGTAGGAACTTGGATATCTCAGCAATTTTTTGAACTCTAACAAATTCAATTGACATTGACCAATGAGTTCAGAAATTATTCAAACAGGAAGAAGGAGAGACAATAAGAGGAACCACAACTGCACTGTCAGTCAATCGTAGGCACCGTTTCCTTAGAAAGCCAGCCCAAAACTCTTACCATAAGCAAAATTATGCTAGTAACGAACTGCTAAATAAGTCCATCAAATAGTTTATTTTCTGCAAGAATCAGAAGATGCAACTGATACTTTATACTGCTTTTAGAAAGAACAGTAAAGGACATTGAGCTACTCACCTTCGCTTGTCCACAAAAAGCTTAAGCCATCACCACACTGAGATTTGACAAACAGATCCAACATTAAACACTTCCCTCTAACATACATCACTTAATCTATAAACAATAGAGAGACTGACATCTAATCTACACACAATATAAACCACTAAACACTATGATCATTCACACGTTCCGTACTTCCCAGCTCTCCAGAAAAGGCATACACACCAGCTTTGAAATTCAGTGTGGTACCCACATCAACCATACTGCACACCCTTCTACCCACAGAGGTCTGTGCAGCACCAGAACGTGTCAGTAAAAGCAGAGTAATGAACAAATGATGCTCCAGTAGATCAATAATTTGCAAATGCACAGAAGACCCATTATACACATCTGCTCTCTGTAATTCTTTTCTGCTCAGGATTATTACGCTATGTTGTTATGAGCAGGCAGAAAGGATGCTGGTTGTGAGCGTTGTTCCAGTTTCACTCAACATCTACTGTGTTCAGGGGTTTTACCTCTCTGTCACTTGGGAGGTGGAAAGCCCACAAAGTCTGGGAGTGAACATCTTCAACAAGTGGGGTAAGAGGAGAGTGTAATCTCTCAGAAATAATGAGGCTGATAAAACCAGATGAGCCTACGTTTTTCAGCCTGAGCACCAATGCTATTTCTCAGAGGTAAGGAGATGGACAATACTTGTAGGTAGGTTTTCAACCCTGATTGTCTTCCACTGTGGCAATCCTACTGGAATAAATACAAGCCTCCCATTCATGATCTCCCATGGACTTCAGAGCACAATGAGGCTTTCCCCATGCCTGAGAATGGGGATGATGAAATGTCATACTGGCACACAGACGTAAAGTGTAGGACAAACATCAGGACCAAGGCATTCAGACAGGCATAACTTTTATATTCTGTACAGTTATAGCTTTTATAACCTACACAACTACTTTTATATACCCAGAGAATGTTAAAACATACATTTAAAATGCAAAGGTTAGTTTGTGAGAAAAATTTGCTTACATCCAGCTCTGAGCAAGGGAGACAAGGAAATGCCCAGCCATCTCAGCTGTTAGCGCTCTCTCTTACATCTTATAGTATTGTAGATAAACCCAGAAATATTTTATTTCCTGTCTCTCATTCCAAATAATTTACCCTCTTCTTATAAACCAGTATTCTATATACAAGAAGTAAGCTTTTAAAATTCTGCTCCTCCTTAAAGTAAAATTGAAACATATAGAGACTAACTCCATATGTACATAAGCCTAGATCATATCTAAATTTAAGTACTGATGTCTTAATCTAAGTTTTTACCTTGAAAAAATGATCAGGTTGAAAACAACTACACTAACACCACTTATGCATGAAAGTCAGACATGTATGAAAACTTCTTCCACTGTATATTACAATGTGGTTCTATTGTTTCTATTTAAAGTTATTGGTGTTCTTCTAAGGACATGTTTACACAGAAAACTGCAATAAAGCCATAGGAGGTATAAATTAAGAGCAATTTAGCTATTTCAGTGCTATGTGTCTTTGTATGGACAAGTCTGACATGGAAAAGATGATATTTTTGTATTCCTTAAAATGTAGCACATCATTTCTATTCCTAAACAATCATTCACAAGATAATTTGAGCATACAATTCAAGAAGTAATTCCTGAGGCAACTTATCAGTCACCTTCCTCCTCCTACAGGAAAAAAAAAAACAAACAAAAACAAAAACAAAAAACCCCACCCAAAACCCAAACAAAACCAACCAGATAAAAACCCCACATCCTTCTCAAGAATTCCAAATTATGACAAAATACTCCCAAGCAGGATGTCATGTGAGAGTATCACAGACTAACAGCAGATTTTGTTGTTTTCCCATGTTACATGGGAAAGCCTTTTGACTAATATTAATAAAAGGACTCCGACAGTTTCAGCAAAGCCTGGTTATTTTAGATAGATGTTGAAAAACAAACAGTTTGATTCTTGCTCTTCGGAGAACAGATATTAATACAGTTACCAGTTTCAGTCAAACTTTTCAGCATTTCTGCTCTTTACAGGAATGACTTCTAACTGTAAAAACCTTCACAAATGTTAAGTCCTACTGTTTCTTGTATTTTTTGCCAAGCACCCAAATGAGATTAACAAAGCTAGTCACCATCACAAATACCTGTCACCATCATCAATACCTGTGGCAATGATCAGACTGCTAAGAAGATCACTTCTGTATTCATGGTATCTATCTTCTGCTATGGGAAATGGATAACCTGACCACAAAGGAAGAAAAATCACTATAAACCCACCAAGCAGGCAACAGATGTAGTAGCAAGGCACTATTCTCTTTTCTCCATTCTAAGTCAGAAGACAGCTCAAGAGTCTAACAAATAAAGAACTTCTTCCTTTCTAAAAACAGGATAAATTGAGACATTTACCAACGACTGTGGTGGGAGCCCCAGACTAACAACAAAAACAGAATCTCTGTGTACATGCAGTTAAGGACATTGTTTATTTTCTTGCCGTGGCACTGTCAGTTTATCTTGTTCAGTCACTTAAGCTTTAAGTGTTTCTGCAGGAAAGATCTCCACAACTACTTCCACAGAAACTACCAGGTTTTTGTCTGTTCTTGCTGAAATACTACATAAGGGACACACTGTCCAAAACACATTTTATTGCTTCAAGACCTCAGGGTCAAAGTTCAAGAGGATGGTTATGGAGAACATTCTTGGTGAAATCAGAGCTATACCGCTCAAAATTCTCAGTCAAATTTAAGATCCAGACAACAGACTCTTTTGCCATCCAGATTAACAGCTGGCTTGCTGCTTTCCACAATTTGTTTTTCATTAAAACAGTACTGAGTTTTCCAGGCTATATTACCACACACACTTCTGGGTGAAGGTATTTCTAATTTCCTTAACTAACATCTAAATATTAATGTTAATAATTATTAATTTAACCTGAGCAAGGTGCTCAGAATTTTTTTTTAACAACTTTACAATATTATTTCTTCAGAGAGAGTTCAGAGATTAATTCTTAAAAAATTTAGTCCTTTTCTTCTTCCAGTACCTGAGAAGACTATCAGATAACTGGTTATCGGCATAAATATCATCCCCTCTGAAGCAAATGAGAATGACAATCCCTATTTCAAAGCTGGGGAAACTATGGCAGGAAAGCATTCTAATTCATGGTAAAAGTTAATAGTGTAACTTGGAACAGAAATCTAATTCAGTCTGATCATGAAGCACGAGAACGTATTTTGCACATGGGTATTACAAGCAGCAGAGAAACTAAACAATAAGGTTGGCAATGAGAAGTTGCAGAACCAGAGATCTTCCAGCATCATTACATTCCGCACCTTCATCCACATAAGAAATGTTGCTGACGACTACATATTGCCAGCAGTACTCAAAAGCTCCCAAGCACTATAGTTAAAGTATTTCAGGATAGTACAAGCTATATAACCAAAGCAAAAGTCTTTCCCTTAAGGAGTTCCTGGTTTAATCAAATGGAATTAACAATAGGAGCAAAGCAAGCAAAGGCTGCAGCGAGGAGATCATTTTGTTGTATAGTCTAGCTAGCACAATTTGAATGGCTGTTTCTAATCTCATACATACATGGGCTGTTTTTAATCTTGACAGAATTTCACCCAGTAATTCCCAGTACTGAGTGAACTGTGACTGAATTACAGTATCTTTTTAAAGAGATGACTGGCTTTCATTTTAAAAGATTTCACAGGATGGAAAAACCACTGCATCACTCAACTGTTTCTAAAACCCTTATTAAGAAATAAATACCTTGGTTTATTTTCATTTTAATATTTGTTGATTTCATTCTGAACCACCAGACCTTGTAAAATATGATTCTTTCCTTATTTTTTAGGATGAACTTTTAGTAGTTTTTTAGCACTCACAACTTTCATTTTTGTATTCCTTAAAATGTAACACGTACAGAGGTGTAGTAATAAGCTGTTTTCTTTTTTGTTTGTTTTGGGGTTTTTTTTGTTAAAAAGTTTCTTTAGCACAAGTGCAGTTGGCAAGCTCTGACTTCTCCCCCTTCAAAACAATTTCTAAAACTAAAAATCTGAAACAGGAGAATTACAGAGTTAGGAATACATGCCACACCTACAAGATAGCCTTACCAGTAGTCTGGCGTTAACTTCAAGAATGATTCAGTAAGGAGGGCAAGGAAATGCAGGATATCACTACTAAAGTATTGTGTTCTCTTAGACCCTCAAAGTCTATTTTGTTCCACAAATGTGAACTTGAGCAGTGATCTCAACTGCCAGTAAGTAATAGTTTATAGTTATACTGAATGCTAATAGAATCAGATAAAGCAGATTGGTTCTGCTATTTACATTACACAAAATGAAGACAGTCGTGCTTTATTTCAGAACTGTTAATCTAGCTATCTCCATGGCTCAAGGATCACTAAGCAATGGCACTTAGAAGATACACTCGGAACAAAAGAGAAAAGTGGCCAAAGCCTGGAGTCCAGCCTTAGGCAAAGGAAAACTAAGTCTGAGCCCTCTGTAACACCTAAATGCTAGTTTTATGTTATTTGTATACTTGTGAATTATTCTAAGAGGCTGACAGTCACATCACACCTTTAACTTAGCCAACCTTACCTTTTTAGCTCTAGCTTTTCAGAGAGTAGAGCACAGTTGTTTTGAAAGCCCAGTGTAGCACTGGATCACTTCTATTTCTCTAGGCATTTTTGCCTTATGAGATTTCTAATCTCTCCAGTCCACATAACAAATAACTTTGTTTCTTCCTTTACTGCCTCAGCAAGAAATAACTCAACCACAGAATGTTTGGTTTTTGCAGATTAACCTTTTCCTTATTCCTACATCAACTGTCACAGTACAACTACTTCCTCCCCCCTCTGGGCCACCTCCTATATCACCTGCAAGTCAAGAAGGTCATGTAAATATACCAGAGGGTAGCTGATAAATTTCCTTCCCCACTTTCCTACAGATTCCCACTACACAGCTCTGCATAAACTCTCCCATGTTTCAGCATATTGGTCCAGCATTATTCCAGCATTCCTGCCTTCTCAATGCAGCATTTTAATCTATCATTGCTACTCTACCTCCACTGCAGCTAAAGCCACCCTAACAGCAAGGATTCGTACCCCTGCATGAGCTCAGAAGTGATGGGAGGTGGAGATGGTGAATCCGTGAGCTACTTTTCAGTCACAGGACTGAAAAGCAAAGAAATTATGGACACAGTTTAGATCTGTGCTCCCCCTTTCTGACTAGGCCAGCATAACTGTCTCTAACATGAGACAGATCAAAATAAAAGGACTCATAACCCAGCTTGATGTTCTTAGGGGAACGACAACGGCCAAAGGAATAGGTCAGAGCCATCAAGTCTTTCTTGGACAGCAGCAACGGTCTTTTATGCCAAGATTTCATTACTTGTAGACCTAACCTAATCCCATGTAGCTATGCTGTGCAAATCCCCATTCTTGTCTGAACTTGATAGCTGGTCATTTGAAACAGGGACAATGAAAAAAAGAAAAAAAAAAAAATCACATGTTCTGAGTTCTTTCACTTTATATTCTCCACCTCTGCCCCAAAGTAACAGTTATGCTGGGGGAAGGATAAGAAGGAAGAAAAAACCCAGAATCAGCACAAGTGTAAGTCAAGAGAGTTCAGGATCAGTGTGTCCACTCCCTTTCCCCTCCTCCTAGGCAAAACCATAAGATAAAAAGGTCTAGTAGGGCAGAGATAGGATAAAGTTGGTGATAATAAGAGAAGGCGCAGATGGCTCTGTCTTTTGAACTACTACAGTGTAGGTCAGTTTGCCCTCCATAAGCATCTGCTCTTCTGAACTCTTAGAGGAAACAGGATCATCAGTTACATAAATGCAGTGGTACAGCAAAAGCAGTTTGCTGTAACAGATTTGTCAAGTAGATTTTCAAAACAGTGATTTAACCAAGCCTTATCAGCATCTGAGTAGTTGTGTCAGACCACATCACTATTGACTGAAGTAGCCAACAACTCCCACCCACATATCTTCAGCTCCAAATTTCTTCAAAGCTCTGTCTTCCTAACTCTTCTGCATGACATTAGGAGCACTTTCAGATACAAGAACAGACATATATTGTGTCATTTAGACAAGTATTCTTGTTACTCACCTTCCTTCTGGTCACACTTAACCCTGTTGTTCAGACACAGGTTGACAGCAGTCATTCCCTGCAGTTTACTCCTCTTATTTTTTCTTCTAATTAGTTATACTGATTTCCTTGAGAATCTCAATTCAAGAACTTTGATCTCAGGGCAAAACTCTCTGAAGAAGACCTCATAAGATTTATGAGCGTTCCTTGAACCTGCCCTGAACATGAGTAGCATCCCTATGAGATGGCTAACCTCCCTGCACTTCACCAAAAGACCCCAAAACAATGAAAGTGAATGGCAAAGACTCACTCACTGGTTTTCTTTTCAAAAAGGAAAAAAAAATTCATTTCAAACACCACCAAGCAGCATGCTGTAAGAGAAGCTCATTCTTTGGGGCAAGAATGAAACTGGCATTAAAACAAATCTCAAAAATAAGGATGCTTTCCTTACTTTCTTCTTCCACAACAGAGCTTCTCAGAGAAAGGGGTCACACAAACACTCCACAAAAAGTTATAGTTCCAGTTGTTGAGGGTTATACTGACTAACCAAGCACTTAACAAAATTCTCAAGACATAACTATTATTAATGTTGAGCTAAAAACATCTGCTTGACCTATAAAGCTACTGATGCAGCACATGCCAGGAAATTCTCTGTTCTGTAGCACTAACATACAGGTACAGTCCTGACCCCAGCGCTGTAAGGTGACTGAATATATTTGCGTACAATGCAGTGAGCCAAGTACTGCATTGATCCTGCTTATCTGACCCTTCTGAGTTCATCACAAGCAACACACATATTTTATATGTAGTAAAAAGTATATAGCTATAAAAATAATATATATGTAGCACAAGCTTCATATGTGTGGGTATCTACACAAAGTGCCATGTCACTTTGCATCAAACAGTAAGGTTAAATCCTTTTTTTTACAAGGATGAGTTTAAACAGTTATGTGGAGTGCAGGTGCTCAGGTGCTGGCAGCAGGGGGCTGCAGGGGCAGCCCCTCTGAGGCTCCAGTGGACCCACTGCAGGGCACTGCTGAGCCCCTCAGCCAAGATGGTGGTGCCTCAGAGAAAGCTTGTGTAAGGATGGGCAAAACACTGCCCAGGAGTGAGGGGAAAAATGTGAGAAACAGCCCTGCTAGCACCCACGTGAGAGGAGAAGGTGCTCCGGGTGCCCCAGCAGAGATCCCCTGCAGCCCCTGGAGAGACCATGTCGAAGCAGGCATTGCCCTACAGCTCATGGAAAGACCACAGTGGAGCAGATATCCACACTGCAGCCCATGGAGGACCCCAGGCCAGAACAGGTTTGTCCTGAAGGACTGCAGCCTGTGGAGAGGACCCACGCTGGAGCAGGGGAAAAAACATGCAAAGGAAAAAGTGGCAGAGAGGAGCTGTTATGGACTGACCACAGCCCCCATTTCCCACCCACCTGTGCTGCTTGGGGCATGAGGGAGACAGAGGAGTTGGGAATGAAGGAGTGAAGTTGAGCCTGGGATAAAGGAGGGGGAAAGGTGTTGTTTCAATTTGTCTTTGTTTCTCACTATCCAAGCCTGTTTTAACTGGTGAAAAATAAATTATTTTTCCCCAAGTCAAGTCTGTTTTGTCCATGATGGTAATTGTTATGTAATCTCCCTATCTTTAACCCAACCCACGAACTTTTTCACCCCATCTTCTTCCCCATCCTGCTGAGGAGGGGAGTGAGCAGCTGGGTGGGTATCTGGCAGCCAGCCAAAGTCAACCCATGACAACATGCTTACTAATTTGAAGAAGCCAGTATTCCATCTGTAGATGATCCTGACCCTTTAGGAAATATTAGAGACTACATAGGAAATGTCAGAGGATTAGAAAAAGCTTGATCAGACAAAACTGTTCTGATTTACAGAATTATTTTTATATAATATAAAGAAAGAAAGTATGCGTGGACTGACTCATAAAAAGATTACCAAATTTTGGCTTCTACTCATTTGGCACACAAGCAGGCTTTAAGAGGACTCGGCCAAAGTTCTCTAAAAACAGTAACACAGTGAAAAAATACCAATACTATACTGTAGTCACAGGCATTTTGACAAACTGTGTTTAAAAGAGATTAAAGAAAAGGGGACAATCTTTTCTACTTCAAATAAGAAACATATACAATAAGAAGTATCTGCTATACAGGATACAATTCAATAATCCTCCACAGTCTCTCTGAAATTGAAGATGACCTAAATGCAGGCACCTTTAGCAGAATAAAACAATACAAATAGTAGTTCCCAGGTGAATATAGAGAACACACTTGAGTCTAAAGTAGCTGACATGTTGCAAGGAGTTAGTTACTGAAGCTTCATTTCCTTTATGAAGCAGACCATTTCATTTAGTTAGAGCTTTACATGTGTTAAGATCTGGAACCCTTTTCCGTGAATAGGATCATCAGTTCTCAGCTTTACAGAAAATGAAGTACTTCTTTTAAAAACAACCCAATTAAAGCAATGGTATGTAGTTTGATAAAGGAAAAGACACCTCTATTCCCAAGACCTACCTGATGTTCCCTAAGGATAGTAGAATGCCATTTAACACAAATATGCTACCAGCAGACAGTGAAAAGACCAAACAGCACTTTAAATAGCAGCTTTATTGGGAAGAAATGCAAATGTTGGATAATGAACAGATAATGAAACTTCCTGTGCTATATTTCACATAGTGATAAGGACAGACCCTTGGGCATTTGTAAAATTAAGGTATTTCCTTACACTAGAAAGGTTGCTTATCAGACAGCAGTACATATGGAGGATAAAGGATTCTCTTACACTGTCAAGAATACAAAAGTTTCATAAAGCTTAAACAAGGAATTAAATATGTTAAAGCTCAACTGCTAGAGGTAATGTCTCCTATTTAAAATATGTTTAAGAACACACTAATGAACTGACGTAAAAAGGGCTTAACTACCTAAGGCAGGGCATGTCCCAAAGTAAGGTTTTTCTGTTTCTTTTTTCAATCACGATACTGATTTCCCTCCAAAATGCCTAGAAGCAGTTTTCACAGAAGAGAAAAACCAATTCAGGTGTGTCCACAAGGCTAGGCAACTGATACATGCAATGGGATAAGGGAAAGAAAAACAATTTGCAAAATGAAGTGGTGAATGGTAGATACATATATAAAAAATTTTAAAAGCATATTCTAACTTATAAATCCTATTCCTATATTAAACAGAATTATCAATCAACTGCAAGTGCAGTTGAATGGCACAAAAAAAAATAATGTATGAGCATGTGACAAGCTGCTTTTCCAGATGACAAGTGTGCTTTCTATCAGTTCCCCATAAATCAGTCTCCTGCATCTCAACAATCGGAAAAGTTTCAATCCTTGGTTGGAGTAAAAGATTCTTCAAATGTTAAGATACAATGACAGGAATAATCCTGCTGAATATATTACCAGTGGTTATAACGAGTGCAGAGGCAGCAAAGATAGACACATGAAAAAGGAAGGTTTTCCATATATTTCACTAGAGTTGAGGTGCAAGTATTTACACAACACAAACTCCTTCAAAGCACACATACAGCGAGGTTAAGGCTTTCCTTGCTACAAAAAGATAGGTGGAAGCAAGAGTTTATTGGAAGAATAGACAGATTTCAGCTTTAGTCATAACAAGCTGGATGTTGCAAACAGTATTCCACAGAAGCACTTTTTAACTGCTGAGCAGTTGAGGGAGCAATGGGATCACCCAAACACGGTGTCACCAAGTTCCAGGCTACAAACACTCTGCATTTCTGCCAAGGGTTGGAAATTATTTCAAGCATATGCAGGAGAGAACCAGGATATGCACACAAACAAATCAACTCCCAAGAAAAAAAGCTAGATACAGAAGACAGGACATTTTTTTAAAAGATACATATATCAAACAGTTAGAAAAGAGGTGCTTATTCTCAGTAGATAAATATTTATAGCTGATATAAGAAGGGTTCTCTGAAGAATGAAGGTTACAGGGGGAGGGCTCCGTATGCATAAGCATTTTTCATGCTTGATCTGGAAAGCAGGCTACTTTGATATGGTCCTTCTGTAAATGACCCAAGTAGTCTGTATGGTTAGTAATACTGAAGAGAGTCATTTGCATGTACTGAAATTCTTTAATACCTCTTTCGACGATAAAAATTCCTAAAGAGGATAAGAACATTAATGTTATTGTTAGTGCTAATGGTTTATTTACTGTAAGTCACAAATCTGCATCATGGGGAAGTTTATTTACTATAGCTTACAAATTTCTCCCCTGTGGGTACTTCAAAAGTCATCCGTTTTTCAGTACCTACTAATCAGGAAAATTTGTTACAAGTCACATTATGGTTGTGGGGCTGTCTTGGACTAGAAAAAAATCAAATTGTTAAATTGTAATCCAATGCTCTGATTTCCCAACATAATAGATCTAAAAAGCCTTTCAAGTTTGATTCAAGCAGAAAGTGAAGACAGCTATGAAAACAAATCTACTGAATTTCTTAAAAACCATTTGCAAGTTTTTAACATAACTATTAATCAGTGCCCAACTACACGCGTAAGTACAGTTCTGCTGGTTTGTAACAACATGATCCTTATTCACTGAAGTTGTGAGGTGGCAGCAGGTTGATTACTATGAAGAGACACCCTGAACTCTGCATCCTCAAGAGTCTTGTTTCCTCAGCAAAGGCAGGGACAGAAAAAAGTGAAGAGATGAAACATTTATATGGGGAGTAGTAAAGAAAGGTCACAGAGAGGAGGGCCAACAAAGAATGAAGCAAGACAAGCCTGATAAAAGCACAGGAAGGGCACAATGCTTCAGCGGACTTCACTGTTCATCCATCTCATAGTTCAAACAACCCATCCATTTCCTCCATCAAACTCCCACAGCACTTACAGCACTGATGTAAAACCTCACAAAGATTAAGCTTTCCAAGTTTCACACTTCTGAGATCAAATACACTCAGAAGATGATGTTACACCCAGTGATGACACAAAACGATGATCTGAAGACAGAACTTTGTTTTAGCATCTGACATGGCTAGAGATTAGTATATCTCTTTTTTAAAGTAGACAATAGGATTGTAAGACAACTCCTTTTTCATCTTCTGTAAGACAACTCCCTTTTTCATCTACACAAGCCCTGAACAACGTTCTTGTAGGACACAGTTGTTGAAGAAGTGAAAGACTCCAGCCATCTTGTTAAATGCATGAACTTTAAATTCCTACAGAAGTCATCAGCACTACATCTCATCCAGTTTTTTCTTGGTATGTTGGTTGCCATGAGCTCACTTCGGTTCACTGAAAGTTAGTGTCTGTCAGTACAAAAGCCGTGATTTGCAGAGAATCAGAGATGCCACCTCTAGTATCAATTTAAACAGTTACCAAGTGAAATCCTGGGACCAAGTCAAGAAATTTACATCATCTTCACTAAAATGAGAATTCCAAGCCTAATAATCTAATTCTGTAAAAAGAGGAAATAACAACACCAAAAAAAAAGGAATCTGTAGTGTTTAAGTTACATCATTACAAAGGTTACTAAGCTGTCTACCTTCTCTCCATTTTCAATCTTGTCATCAGTAGCAATATAAGAGAAATTACAGAATGTTATTTCCCATGCTTTGTTAACAATTACAGCTCAAGCTCCTGAAAAGCTGGTTAAACTTGTACACCTTCATCATATTATTCTCTCTTACAGTTTCAAGATTGATAGGATGAAAGTCAAAACACCAACAGTGACCAATATACTGATATGTCTCCCAAACAAGAAAAAAAATATGTTTAGTCCTTAAGCTTAACTTCAAGACAGCTCCTTCTTTTCTATGTTGATTTCAAGTTCAGGGCAAAGCATGCGCCAAACCTCAGAAAGATTCTGAAATGAACAGCTCACATAAAATATATGTGTACATATATGTAGTAAGATTGAAAAAACATTTGACTACATATAACAGAAGGGATGTTATACGTGTGCTACCATAATAGAGATATTTTAGATTTCTTCTAAAAAAACATACTAAGTAACTAACGTTAGTTTTTCAAGATCCTCCACTTTTCGGTCATTCAAAAAGGCACTTAGTATTAATATAGCAATAAAACAATATTGCTAGGTACTAAAAATTGCTTGGAGAAAGGAGAGCCTCTTTTTATCGGAAGACCAGGCACCCACCTGACTTAGCTAACAGGATCACATCTGTAGGTCATCAATCAGGTTTACATGTGTGTATATATATATTTATACAAGGGGGAAGAAATAGCAGAGATCTGTAGTTTAAGATCGCAAATGATATTTACTTTTCATTACAAATACGCTAACTTATCTCCATGCAAGAATGATAGATATGAAAAGTTTGTACAATGTATAGCACAGGAGAAATACAAGTTTGCACAATTTAGAGTTCACACTTGCAGTAGTGGATTAAAACCCGACAGCTAAAATTATTACAGTCCCCATTTATTGAACCTACTCTAGAAAGCTACTGTAACTTTTAAGGGGCTTTCACTCTGGAATCAGGATCAGGATTACTTTATTTCTCAGTCTGTCTTCATAAAAATCGGGGCAAGTTTACCTTGAAAATTGAGTCTTATGACTTGAAGAGAAGATAGCTTGAGGGCCATTTTCTGCAGCAGAGACATTATCAGAAGAGGCTTGGGGACAGCTGTGAAGGAAGCTTGAAAGAGCAGAGGCTAGCATAATTGGCAGTACATTCAGCAGTAATTTTTCAACTCACACTGGCTGGCTTCAGTATGGCACAGCACACTCTAAGAGCTGGCAATTGACAAGATTTTAAAAATAAACTTTGGATTCTAAAAATACCTTTCTGACTATTTACCTTCTGAGTTAAGACCTGAAAATGAAAACTGGCATTACAATGAAGCATCAACTCCTTCACCAATCATTACAGCTAATAAGTTACCTTTCTAAAATGGCAAGGAAGATTTTCTTGTAGTCACTTGTCTATACGAGAAGTGTAGGCTAAAGATATTTTTACATTAAAAATCAGGTTGTCAGTATTTCAGCTATTCAAAAACTCTACACACTGAAGCACTTACAGTCAAACCTTCATCAGACAGACAAAAAAAAAAGCCTTTCTCAAAAACTCAACAGTCTAGCTTTCAACTCTCCTGAAAAATATACATGGCATTTACTGGTGCTTGAAATGAAAGGCAAAAGACAAAATGAACTTATGGGAAAGAAGAGCTGGCTACTTGCAGGGGAACGAATCTGAACTTTTTCCTCAAAATTAACTCGTGCCCCTTTGGGGAAAGAAAAAGGTAGTAATACTCAACAACCATTTGACATCAAAACAATGAATACATGTCCAATGAAGACTCAATGGAGGCACTAAATATGCCAAGTATGATATACAGCATTTTCTATTAAATATGTTCAGTTCCAAAGTTGTGAACAGTTGTAACAGGTCCTATGAAGCAGTAAAATTATAGTGTGGGACACAGCAAGAGTAAGATTGTTAAATCAATTTCCTCTGAAAACTTAGTGACAGTACCTAATTTTCCAAAAGCTACAGTACTATTTTCTATCACTTTTAAAGCTTCCAGAGCAGCACTAGCATAAATCTCATACATAAGTCAAATCAACTTTACTTTCTCACATAAATGAGCAATAAAGTACCCATAGAGATAAAATTACATGAATGTGCCTCAGTTCTCATCTGCTTAAATATTGCTGCTGACGGTTTCAGAACCCAAGTACTCCTTCAAATGTACAGCTGTTTCAGTGCAACTTTTAAGCAGGAAACCCCAAATTACGCAAGAAAAAATTCCAGTAAAAAAATGCCAGTTCATATGCTTAAAGGAGAAAAAAGCAGCAGCAAGTAATCCTCAATAAAGCCTGCCAGCAAGCATTGTCAAGAGATGCACTGACATTCTAGCCCGAATAGGCCATTTACTCACACATTTCTTTTCTTTTTCCTTTTTATTTTTAATTCTCCAATGAACAATGTCCATGACAGCTGTTTCAAGCTACAGGAGTTCTACTATATGGCAACAGTTCATGTTCTTACTTTAAGACCTGCTGAAAAATCTCACTATTTTTATTACCAGATTACCATGCTAAATACATGACCACACTTGAGAGAATAACACAAGTATCTGGGGTATACATTTGTCTATGGCTCATTTAATCAACTGCTTGTACAGCTGAGAATTGGAATGCTTGAGGAGTAGGGAGAAAGAAGAAAAGCCAGCACCTCCAGTTCCTTCGAGATACTAACAAAAAGAGAAGGAATTTTGAATTAGGCCCAGCAGAAAAATCAGCATCTTCCAATCCTGCAATCATTACTTTAGCCTTTTGAAAAGTTCCTGTTGGTTTAACAGCCCAAAGATGAAGTCTTAACGGAGGCCTCAAGAAATCTCACTGCCAGCAGCGACTACAATGTCAAAGCATGCAGTGTTAAAATCCTCAGAGAACTAAAGGTACAAAGTGGAAGAATCAAGCTGAAATAGAGGCAAAGAAACAGGGTAACAGTGCAAACATTGAAGACTAGCAAGAAAATGTAATACCTCAGGACACTGTGTACTATTTACTTGTCAGGAAACACTAGGAAGAAACCTACTGTCTAACAACAACAATGAAAGAGGGAGGCAAACTTTCTTGAAACACAGATTAGTATGTCATAGCTAAAGCTAGAATGACAGCTGGCAGCCAACATCAGACTGCACAAACAGCATAGTAATTTTTCTGGTTTTCTCACCTGTTCCCTTATATTAACCTACTTTAGAATTTGGGTAGTCTTCCATGGGTCTTTCTGGGAAATTAATTTCATTGCTGACAATTAAAGCTATCAGACTGCTTCTAAACTAAAACATTTAGAATAAAGACAGAAGTAAACATACCTGCCTGAACACGCAAACAATATACAGGCATTAGAACAATACACACAGCTTATGCCAAACCCTCGAGAGAAGGCCATTCTTAAAAAATTCTGAAGGAATATGAGATGAAGTGCATGAACCATCCTGACCAGGCTGATTTATTTCTGAATAATAAAAAAGATTTTATTACATAGATAAATCCTTAAGATTTGATCTTCTAGAGGACTGCATGTGACAATTCAATTGAACCCTGGAAAAAGTTAAAAGTTCTCTCTGTGACAGGAGAATTGATCTGCTTTGGAAAACAGCAATTCTAGAGTATCAAGCCCCAACATCATACCTAAATCATTTGTGAATTAAGCACTATGAAGAAAAAAAATAAACAGAACCCAAAAAGCTGGGGGGGGGGGGGGAATCATAGCTGTTCCAAGTGGTATCTAACAGTTGCAAAAGAGATCTAATTTTGTTATTGGTTTTAGTGCAAAGTTAAGTACTGCAGACCTGTAACAGAAACACAGTCAAACCTCATTTTTAAAACACTTATCTCTAGATTGGCATACCAACTGAACTGATACACAAAGATGCAAGAAAAAAAAATGAGCCATAGCATTAAAATGCTACAGCCTGGCCAAAAATATGAGTAACCAGATACACAGTGCCAGAGGTCACAGCATCCACCAACAGCACTGCTCATGCAAGCCATTGTAAAAGGGTAATAAAGAAGTCCTACAAAGAGGCACTAAGCCAGCACCATCCCAAGAGAGAAAGAACTTAACACATTTTTTCAGTTACCTTGCCAATAACCTCCCCACTGTATCCAACCCACTAAACATTAAAATCTGGAAGAGATATAATGATTCTATAGCAACCAGCTGCTGAGATATTTTTCAAACAGAATGAACTGAATACAACTGCCAAATACTTTCCCAACAAATTTAGCCTATTCCTAGTGGGAGGAGAAAAGTATGTTCGTTGCTGTGATTCAAGATGCAGTGCAAATCTGAGGTCATTACAGAACTAGGGCAATTTAAGACAAATGAGATAACCAGGAACAGGTAAATAGACACACAAATTGTAGGTAAGCAAGTTGCTATCCCTCTGCAAGGACAGATGCATCACTCCAGAAGCCTCTCCTCTGGAGAAGCACTTCCGTGAGACTTGCTTCCACACTGGTTACTCCCATCACCACATCACCAACAGGCCAAATTTACTAATACTTCCATGTCCCCTGTAAGAGTCTACTGGGGAATACTCTGTAGATTTAAAACAAACAGTCACAGGAACATGTCAGCTCCACAGTGGTAGCTGCACACGTATATAATTTGGGTTCTGTAAGCTCTCAAAACAAAGCAGTAATTTGGTTGTCTCTGTGTTTAGATACAACCACTCCTGCTATAAGTCTCCTGATGTGCGTATCCATAAAGGTTCAGCCTCCCTACTGTATGCCTACAAGCACATCAGCTAAAGCATTTTTCTCAGCAAAACAAGAATAAGAGACCATGAGAATACAAAAGCATGGTTTCCCTTAGCTCATATACAAGACAAAGGAAACCTCTAGGTAACTTGCAAAAACAACTAAGAAAAATCAAGCCTAATATTACGTTTATATACATTGTCCCAAGTGCATATCCTCAGAAGACATATTTTAGAAGTCTACATATCAAAAGAAGGGTGTAAGCCACCTAACTAGGTAATCTCTGTCTGTTTCCTTTTATCACAATAAGACTTTGTTTCTATTTAAATCTTCACAGAATGAAGTTGTTAATCTTTAATCACAGACAACGCCAAGCTGATACAAGATGGAAATACTGGTAGACTGTATTCATCTGGATTCATAATATAGTACAGTGATAACAACTGAATTCAACAGGTAGGTGTTTAAAATACCTTAATTGAGACAGGCTCCCATTTTTCCTCTTTGGCTTAGTTTTTTAACCTAGTGTTTTTCCATCTCTCTCCACCAGCTGTAGAGCATGGCTCAGCATAAGTATCTAAACTACTTCAGAAAAGTACCTGAGGACGGCCAGAAAAGCCAAGGGCGTCCTCTTGTACATGGCCTGGTACAGAACTAGAAATTGCTGCTGCTGCTGCCACCTTAAAAATGATAATCAGAGCAAACTAAGTTTAGTGCAGAGACACCAGTATGCAGATTTCTATTTGTAGCCTTCTGCCCTTTTCTTGCCCTTTATATTTACTGTCTTTTTAAACCTCTCTAACTACAAAGTATCTCAGGTTGGGAGTAATTGCATGCATTGTTCTCTCTGGAGGATTCAATGAACTTTATTTATTTATTCCTCCCCTCCCCCCTTTTTTCCTTTCTGAAGCTGGGAAAAGATAATAAAGCACAATAAACCTCCACACAAAAGGAAATTAAATTTCACAAGAATTTCAATATACAGCCTTCCTAGGTTTCATTTCAGTGCACAAAGTTTAGCTGAGTCGGCATTCTTGATTCACAATGCTTGCAGGTCTTTGAGGGTTTATTTTTGTTGTTTTAAGTAAGAGGACTAAATTTCTGTCACTGTTTTGAACTTCTCAAGCAGAATACTTAATTTTTATTTTGAAAATAACCATTTAAGAGATTCAGCATGATTATATTCCCTATATACACTCAGGAAAGCTATTTTAATGTAGTCGTTGCCCTGCCCCAACCAGCTTTTCCTAACTTTGCTTTTCCTAACAAACCCCAGGTGGCTTAATTCAGGATTGCATCAAGGTAATCCAGGAAAAGCAGGAACTTGGCATTGCCATAAGAAATTTCAGAAACTCTAGGAATTAAGCAACTCCAGCAGGGAATCCCATTCTCCTTGGAGCTACAGTGCAACATTTTCCTGCTTGAAGCACGTAGAGCAGGAAAAAATGCAAAATCATCTCTGAAGTTTCATGCAATTTCTGCTTACAGGAATTTTATCATCCATCAAAACCACCAAAGGAAGAATTCTCTCTCTCATACAAAAGTCCTTAAAACTCCACAAAAAAAAACCCTCAACACACAATAGGCAGAAGGTTTATTATTCAGCTATCAATGGAGCCTACCAAGTATCCAGAAACAACTACCAGCTGAAAAGACTACAGTCTTTCAGTCTGCTGAAATTTCAGCTAACATGTCATCCCTGGAATACATTCAATTCCTCAAGCCAACAACTAGTAAGAGCCAAGACGCCAAAAGGTCAAAGCTCCATTTCTCTTATCCCTTCCTCCAAGCAAGTGGTGAGACCAGGAAGAAAAAAAAAAAAGAAAAAGAAAAAAAAAAAACCACAATTCCACATATTCCTACCCTTTTTAGTCTTACACTTCTCCTCCTTTCTCGGTAAGGACTCCGAAGCCTGTATCAAGGCACAAGCAGGAGCAGAGTGAAACTAGCTCACATCCTACCAGTCTGTCAACTGCCCATGAAATTCTGAATTCTAATATTGAAACCTAAAGTTTTCTGCTGTAGTTTGACAAAAAAGCAAGCAACAGCATAAACAAACGGTGGTGCCTGAATACTCAGAGATACTATCACATTAAATGTACTCTTTGCTGTACAAAGACTGTATTCAAATTAAGAGTTAGACTCTGTAGGATCAGATGATGTTCACAATGAAAAGGCTTGCCTTCAGCTTTTTTGTTTGTTTTAGTTTTGTTTCTTTCAAAGAAAGGCTTTATCAAATATTTTTAAACTTTTCTGTTTTTCTCCCACAACACCAGTAGCTCTAAGCTGGGGGCATTAAGATGATCTATGCTAAAATGGCTAGTCTCAGACACACACACACACAATATTATGCTGCTTTTGTTCATCCAATATTCCTTTATTTCCTCCTTACTCACACAGCATGCCAAAAACTACCACTTGGTTCTGAACAACAGGCTTCCAATGCAAATTTAGCTTTTAAATTCCATTTAACTGCCTGTACAAATACTATCACTAACTAGTCCACAGTCTTCACCAGGATCTTCCCCATCATACCACCTGAAAAGTCTTAGGTAACACAAAGAGATTAAAACTTTGCCAGATTTCCTAAGATAGAGGAAGAATAGGAATGGGCACCAACATATCAAGGTCTTATATAAGAAGTTTGTAGAACATGTCAGGCAAGTTCATGCAGGGTTCGGTTGTGGGTTGGTTTTTTTTTTTTTAGAAGACAGCTTTACTTAGGGACCCTTCTGGGTTATTACATAAGTCCTCATGGTTTTGTTTGTAAATTCTAAAATAATAGCAGGTTAAACTCTTTGGGTTAAATTCACTTACTAATAAGCTAATTTTTTAAAAGTCATATAATAGCATTTGTCAGCAGTTCAGAATAACATTAAGAGTACTTCACTCAAAAGGATGCACCCTTTTCCCTCGTCCCCAAAAAAAAAAAGCACAAAGCAAAATTGTTTTGCTTGCATCATCTACAGATGATGCACTAGCTCTAAGCAATCCTCTCAGATTTAGATGTTGAGTTTAAATAGTAGCACCAAATGCACGTTTGCGACACATTTAAGAAATCAATCCATTCCTGCTTTTGACACGTTAAAGTCAACACTGCACCTGGAGTATTTCATATTTCTGTTTCACAAGAGTGGATTCCAGTTATTGTGCAGAGCTATGTGACTCACAGTTCATCCATAACTCCTGATTGTACAGAAAGGATGACTAATTAATGAAAAAAGCATGAAACTGTTAAAGTGAAAACGCTGCACAAGCCTCAACTCCATTCAGATTATTCTGATAAGAACAGTGGTAATGAAGCATGTTCTGAGCATGGATAATACCCTTAGCAGCTTCTTATCAGCAAGCCTGGTTCAGAGACCATAAAAGTGTAACAGTGGGAGGAACCCACTACTGGAGTGGGACGATCCAACTATTTTAGTTCCACTTAACTAAAAATCTCTTCTTCAGAAGTCCAACATCACACTCTTTGTACCACTAATGCCATCTGAAGGGCTCTTGGCAAACAGGAATTTTCAACACTGAGACAGACTTATTGATACCAACTAAGCCACTGACTCCTGACCACAGCCAGTCAGAGCTTATCAGTACTGCCAACATTACATCAAGTGCTACACCATACAAAAAATGAAATGCATTTGCCTTCTTCCTCTGCCCATGTCATCAAAGAGTTTGGTAACATTTCCTTGAAGCAATACCATTTTTCAGCAGACATTATCTACAAGACAAACTTAATTTCTATCATATTTCTTAAAATTAGCATATTATGTTCAATAGTAGGTTGGTATTTGTTCTTTTACGAGCATATTATATTGCTTACTGTGGTTTTGAGTAAGTACATAACAGTAGAACATGCAAAAACTTCTAAACTGGATAATGGATGTGTTCAAATTTTGTCATTAAACACCTCCAAAGTCCATGATGTCCTGCCATGAATTTAAGTATAAATGACCTTGTCCTGTGAAACCGTATTTTAACACTTTTATGTTTTGAACTTTTTCTCTGAATTTCAGTTTTACAAACCAGAATTTTAAAAAGAAACAACTATAAGGAATAGTTGGAAAAGAATAGGGGAAAACCTTGGTTACATATCTCGGTTTTAAATATAGTACTTGCACAAATAACTACAGCAACTTAATTCCACACTATTCTAACAAAAAATTCTTCCTTCTTCTCTTTGTTGTTTATTATCCTCTTTTGCAATTTGAGCACACACTGAAGAACAGAGGTATTAAAATGGAATGCTTCTTTGTGAGAAAATTTTAAAAGTATTTCAGGTAGCCTACAAACTATTTCTAGTAGTCTACTTCACACAGTCTTTCCTTGTTGGGGTTGGCTCTTAGAAACATCAACAGAACAAAATCAACAAACATCAAAATACAAAATTTGGTGGGAAGAAACACCTGATAGCCTTCAGATAATACTGAAATACATAGGACCATTAAAGTGAAGAAACACAGATAGAAGGAGGAAAAAAAGAACAGATGAGAAGAATGTTGACTGGTGAAGGCAATGAGCTAGGAAAGCAAACATCGCCATAGCACAGCCAGCAGAAGCACCGAAGGACTAGGTCAGAGAATTGCTATCTAAAAAAAGCCAATTACACTGGATGCCCATGCAAAAACAAACAGACAACCCAAACCTGAATATCACAGGAGTCTGTCTGTCTGTCTGAGAAAAACAGAGAACTAAGTTCATCCAACTGGGACTCACGTCATTCAAAGAAAAAAATGTCGGTGTTTTTGTTCAAGAAATTAAACTATTACACCATCCCCTTTGGTACATGATCAGATTGCTGACATTTTATTACAAAACAGAACTCTGAAGTCATCAGCTTTTGTTTATGATTCTCTGTAAGAAAGAAAGAATCTTACTTCCCCAAAATACCCTGAAGATTTATGGAAGCTATTAGAACCTTACACTGGGTAAATTGAGGTCTGTCTAAACTTCCTCACCACAGACACAGGAATCCATACAGAAACTTTACACAGCTGAAGGCCACGTACCTGCAGGCAACTCTTCACAGTGCATCTATATACTGCAACAGATTCTCTTCAACTGCCAGCTTTGTATGAGTATAAGCACGTGTTCATACAGAACAGCTTGCAGGATGAGGGCTTAACAATGCGAAGCTAATGTCTAAACATAGTGTAATATAACTGGAACTAGGATCTGTTCAGCCTTTATCTTCTTTGGTTGCAAGACTGGCAGAAAAAATAACACTGAAGTTTTGACCAATCCTGCCATGACCTATTAAAAAAAAACTTACTTTAAAAAACATTAAATATTGTACCTCACAGTTTACAGGGCAGTCCATGTTCTTGTGAATTTGAAATTGTAATATAAAGCTAGAATACATGACAACTGTATTTTTACAGTTACTAATAAGAGGCTTTTTTTAATAAAGAGGTGGTGACCTCAAAACACAAAATTAGCTTTATCATATCTTCAGCTTTCAGATCAGTCATATGAACACTTAATATACAAGCACTAAGTTTCCAAAACACAATTATAAGTGTTAAATTGTAACATAATATGAAGATAGCCATCATTGATAAGCATCCGAGCATCCCTGCATAAACTCACCCTGACCTCTGAAAAATATGCAGCTGACTTCACACAGCTTCTTCAGCTAAATGGGCACCCAAGACTGTTCTATTCCATACAGACACACAGTTGAATTCCTAGTCATCAACACTGGAGTTCTCCTTTACAGTTCAATTGGTTGGGCTACTAACAAAAAGTTAATGTATGCTTTGCAGGACAAGCATTATTTAGAAAACAAATAGATACCTCTTTTTTTTTTTTTTTTCCCCCCAAGATGGGTGGTTGCTCTTCCTTAAACATACAACTAGATATCATTTTAATATTGTTCTCATATACTGTTTCTAGGTACTCGCACTGAGAAACTTAAAAGTACTATCAGAAATGGATGAAAGTTCTTGTTTCTCCAGGGCAACTCCGATATGGGCACCTTTGGATCTTAGCAGGCCTGCAGAATCACACAAGGAATGCAACAATTTGATTTGTGTATGTTATATTTATTGACAAACCAATTATTTTGTAACATACTGCAAAACTGTAAGTGATTGTTTAAAACAATTACTGTCTCATTTAAGAGTGAGCATACAGTCTTACCTCAAAATCTTAATACGGTTCTAGAGATGTCTCCAATGACAAAGCAAGGACAAAGCCGAGGAAAGCTGCCTGCTGGTAAGCTATTATAGTGGTGGTCTTCAAACCCTAATAAAGTTATCAGTACAGAAAGTCTGGCTGTCAGAGAAACTAGAAATCTGTGTTCTGCATTACTTGCCACTCAGGATCTTCTGTAAGCCCTCAAAAATACAGCTTTAATTTTAATGCAGAATTGTTTATTTTAGTCCTTTAAATCTTAAAAAATTCTGTTGAAGATATTTGTGGGCAGCTAATACAATGAAGGTGATTTAGTTATCCCTAACACACTGTTCAGTAAAAACACATACAAGTCATCACACCAAACGGTCACAGAAATTGACTGCTGCTTTCTTTAAAAAGTGGGGGACCACAACAACAAGATAATAAATGCAGTTAACTGTCAAGGATGTTGGGAAACCCAGACTACCTGCTCAAGGCACATGTGATTCTAGCTGGAAACTTCTATTATGAAGTACATAAGCCATTAAAAACTTCACTTTCCATTGTTGTATTCTCAGTTGTAAAGTCTGGAACTAGTTTCGGAAAACATCTTTAGAAAGCATGGCTAAAAGATAAGTAGAGCAGCTAACTAGCAAACTGGTCCAAAGATAGTACTTCAGGATTTTATGTGTGGTTTGAGTTAGAAATTTTCTAAATGCTGTAAATAAGTCCTCATATATAGCTCATTAATTATTTCACAGGTATATTTAACTGCTGTAAATATTATTTACAATTATGTATAGAAAGCAACGTGCTACAAAGGAGTTTCATTATGACGAGAAGTCCCAGCCATTTCAGGTGGCTCTCCATGAACCCTGTTTCAGAAACCACAGATTTAAACCCAGGTGTTCTGTGTATTTTAGAAGTATAACTATTATCTACAAATTGTGCATTCACATGGAACAAGTAAAACTCTATCTTGAAATGACACAAAGATAAACCACTGTCCAGTCATTTACATTCATTAGTCATTCTCAGGTCTAGATCCTTAAAAGATCTTTAGGTAGAGAATCCCCATGGAAATTAGAAGGGGTTACCCATCAAAATACAAAGGAAAACCTGAACTCTGGAAACAACAGGTCTTCAGTGAAATTATTTTAATACTATTACTATGGCTTGCTAGTCTGTAATATTAGTACTAGTGTATTTATCTATACTACTAGAGCATACCAGCAAGCCCATGATTTTCAAGGATTGCCATTGCACAAAAACTTACTCTTATAAATCCACAGTATTTAGACTTCAACTGTCAAAACTGTGGTCACCACAATATCCTGTGGGCACACACAACCACAAGAGACAGAGCAGGGGAAGGGAAATTGAATACTACTGTGAAAAAGAAACATACAGCAGAGATTTAAGTTTCAGGCAATTAATAATGATTGTTTCAAAATTCCAGGCACATATTTTACACAACGCTTATGAAAAGTTGACTTTACAGAGAAAAAGAAAGATGACCACTAAAATGACACTAGCATTAATTAATTCAATTACCTTAGAAATAACACATGAAAAAGGAAAATATAATATCCAACATATGTAAGTTTAATTCATTTAATAAGAGAAAACCAAACCAAGTATGGTTTGGTACCATGTCATTTAATTTTTCTGCATTTTGATTGATTGCAATAAAGGAAGTGTTGTAAAAATCCACCCTTTGCATCAGAAATAAAAGAAAAAACTTTCTTCCTGGGGAAGACAGAGGATATCTCTCTTCACTCCTCCCCACACAAAATTATTTAAACTCCATTCATTTTCTATTCTGGTCAAGAAGTTAATCCTTTGACACTCTGGAGTAGATAGACAAATTCTAGTTTCAGTTGTAGAAAAGCATTTAAGATCAGTAATTAGAAACTAATCTCTCCTATATGAATGGTGCATGGTCTATCAAGAACTTGACCACTTCTACCCATTCCACACACACGGAACTATTTGGAGAGATTCATTCTAGACAGATGGATTAAGTAGACATTTACATACACACTTCAAAACTATACAATTTTTGTTTTGTTGTACGAAGGATTGTCAAGTACAGTTATCAATACTGCAATCTGCAACTAAAATATCAAGACATACCTACAATAACAGTGCCACCCAAAAATAATCAGTGGAATCTGTTATATTCTTTTTTAATTTTAGAAAGCGTACTCTTAAAAAGAGGGTAAGTACTTCTGCCACGTATCATACAGAAATTTTAGCACCTCACAGTAAGTTTTTATGTGCACAAGTAATTTATCATTAGATCTCAGACTGGACCAAATTTCTAATTGTCTACCACACCACCCAATTTCATGCTATGCAAGTAAAAACAAAACCAACTTACTGTGTAGGGGCCATTTCAAGTTCAGCAGCTGTATTAAATACAATAGCAACGAGCATTCAAAGTTTCTAGCAGACAACAGGAGCAGTAGCAATCTTTGGTTTATTCTTATATTAAAAAAAAAAAAAAATTAAATCTGATCTCTTTGTTTCCATGCAGGTTAACTACTGAGCCACTCCTACCTGAAATGTGTACTACAAACAAATCTGTCTGCTTATGATTTATTCTGCCCTATTACTAAAGACAGAATAAACAAATGTTCATAGTCGATAACTCTCCATGATGATTTTCTCCCCATTCCTCAAGCCATTGCTTACATTTTCCTTAACTTTTTATTCTACAAACGGAACTCTTATACTCCTATTTTCCCTGGTGTTATCCTACTAAAAACTAAAATTACAATCCTTGATTATGGTACAAAGATAGACCAGAAAGGCTATTCAACATCATCATTTAGAATTATTTAATTGCTGGATTCACATTCTTTTCTGAATCCAAATCTATCGTAATTGCATGATTAGAGGTATTAAGGAAAGGGCATGCAGACTTTCCACCAAACAGCTAACAGCAGCAAGAGACAGAACAGGCATTGCAGCTCATTGGTGTATTCTGAGATACCAATTCTTATTTTATTGTATCCAAGTAGTTATTCTGCTGAACCAGGATATAAAGGAAAATTATCAAGAAAACACAGCTACTCTGAAAAGGATCTTATCTGGAACAAAAGACAGTGGGATATTATAGAGGGAACACTAGAACTGAAAGAATTAAGTGTGGTTTGTGAAGCAGCAAGTGCAAAGAGCAGCCTGCTCAGATCAAATTAAGTTTGAGCCTAATACACTGGAGAAACTGTTCAGAAACAGTTCATCTGTACGAAACATGACCCCTGTAAAGCTGCCAAAATCAGTGAGAGCATACAAGTGCTAATCACGCAAGCTAAAATGGCTCAAACTGCTTTGACTTGCATGCCTTAGCATAGATGACTGCATATCCTAAATTACAAGTTAACAAAAAGAACGCAACTGTTTCCTTTACCTGTACTTCTGTATGCAATCCATACACCTCCTCCTCATCCACAAGCAAGTACACCCCCCACTCATTACTTGGAAATCTGAATACAGCTGACATACAGGACTCCTCCTTCCATACCTCACCCCCTCAAGCAGGGCTTTTGGAGAGGCAGGGTGAGCGTTTCAAAACAGAAAGAATTCAGTAATCAGTTCACTGGTATGTTAAGAAGTATACTGTATAAAAACCATCAACAGGGCATACTCATCGAGGGAAGTTACTAGTGACTAGAACAAAAAGGCAGAAGAAAGGTTGTCTAAGACGGTGTGGAATAACACTGCACAGTCTAACACTCTCCAGAGTCATCAGTACATAAAATACAGAGTTTGGCTTCTTGATTTAGGAAAAATGTATGCATTTGGAGGTCGACTTCAAATATTTTGTTAAAATATATAGCTGTTACCTTAAATATACTGCCATACAAGCTCTAAACATAAAGCATACTTTAGAACTGGGGGGTGGGAAGAGGTAGAGGAAAAGCGAGTGTTTCTTGCTTCAATGAGTACCACACTAACACATTTGGAATGCTAGTTATTTCACTAACAAGCGTTCTTCACTAAACAATACTCTCTAATGATCTATGGAAGTGTTTTCCCTATCATGACATCCACACCCCACAGAAAGGTAGAGTTCACGGAAAATACTGTTTTCTAAAAGCAAACCCCACATCTTTCAAAATAAAGAAGCAGCTGAATCAGAACAAAAGATGTCCACAGAAAATAATATCCACAAAGTTGTCTGCTAATCCTTGGCAAACAGAAATGAAGGGACAAAAAACCGACGATGTACCGGTTTCCTTTTCCTGACGCCCTGATAACATTCCCTCGTTCAATTGGTCGTGTGCCCTTTTCAAGCCGTAAGGGATGGCATTCCTCCTTCCCTTCGCACCAGGGCGGACCGTATGCGTCGAAGGGGCAGGGAGCAAAGAGGGCAGAGGCAGCAGGAAGAATCGTTATTTAACGAGGTAAAGGGAAACCCGCTACCCGCAGCCGCACAACCCACCCCCTGCATTCCACGTCCGAGATCCCCCGGAGGACACGGGTGGCCGGGACACGGCTCCCTCCGGGAGCGATGGCTGTCTTGTGACGGCGAGGGCTGTGCTATCACCGAGCCAGCGCACATGAACCGGGGCGCTCCCCCCGCCGCATTGCCCCGCTTTCCTCAACCCACAAAACGGCGGCTGCGAAAACGACACCCGCGAAACCCACCCCCGGTGAGGTACTAAGAAAAATTAAAATAATAACAGTAAGAAAAGGCCAGCCCGAGAAACGCAAGCAGCGGCGCCCGCCCCGGCGCGTACACACAGCCCACCGGGGCCGGAGCCGCACGGGCGGCGCATCCCGCCTCACGGCTCCGCGCCTACCCCCGGGTCGCCCACACCAGCGACGACCGCGGCTACTGAGGGGGAGGAGGAGGAGCGGGGCCGCTCGCTCCGTACCGGGCACCCGGCGCCTGTCAGCGGACCCGGGCAGCGGGACACGCCCGGCCGCCGGTACCGTGCGGAGGCGGGGGCCGGCAGAGGCAGCGCGGGGCAGAGGCGCCACTGCTACCCCCACCCCACCCCCCTCCCGGTGCCCGCCGGGCGTCATTGGCCTGGGGTGAACCATCGCCCCTCCCAGTGAGGGTCTCCCCCCCCCCCCTTCCCGTCCCCTCCCGCCGCCGCCAGGCAGTACCTCATATCTGCGCGGGCCGGGGGGCCCTACTCACACCCATGGCGACGGCGGGGGGGATGGAGGAGCCGGAGCGGCGTCCGCCTCCGCCTCCGCCAGACGCACCATCCCCTCCCGCTGACTCCTCAGCCACCGTCTGGCGGGCGGCGGGGGGGAGGAGCCCTGGCTCGCGCTCGCCCTCACAGCCGCCGTACTGACGCGCGGCCGCGGCCTTCCCTCCCGCCCCGCCGCGCGACGGGCAGGCGCGTGCGGCCAATCAGAAGCCGGGAGCGCCGCAGGGACCCGGCCTCCTCCGGCCAATCCGGGCTCGGCCGTACCCGCCCGCCCGCTCTCGTGCTGAGGCGGTCAGCGCGCAGGGAGGGGAGCTGGGGGGGAAGGGAGAGGGTGGCCGGGCTCCCTCCTCACCTCCAGCGGGACGCGGGGGCGGCTTTATTTTGCATAAGGGTAATTCAAGACCGTGCCTCCTCCTTTCCACACACACACCCATCCCCCACACTCCCTCCCTCTCTCGGCGATGTCCCGGCCCCGCTCTCAGGAGGTCACGCAGGGCAGGACAACCTCCGCGTGCCGCGCCCCGGACGCTCTCCGCCGGGCAGCGGCGCCGCCGCCGCGCAGCCTGCTGGGCCGCGTAGTCTTGCGCGCCGCTGGGGGCGGTGCCTGCTCCCACCTCCCTCGCTCGTAGCGAGCGGCAGCCGTCCTAGCCAATCCTGCCTCCGCTTTTATGCCGAGTGGCGGCTTCCGTGGCCAATCATGAGCCCGCGTGGGGCACCTCTGGACGCCGGGGCTAGAGGCGGTGTTTGTGCCTCTGCTCGCCGGAGGGCGCTGAGGTGGGAGCGCGGCGGAAGTAACGGTTTGTCATGGCAACCGCCGGTGGTGGGGTGGCGGCGCTCCCCGGGGCGAAGGAGCTTGGGTGCCTCGGGTGGGGTTGGAGCCCTTCCGTTTGGCGTCGTCTCCCCTGAGGTTTCTCCGCGTCTGGCCCTTGGCGGGCGCTGAGGAGCTGCCGCGGCGGCGGGCGCTGGTGAGGCACTGGTCTCTTCCCCCCGCGCCGCGCTGCTCTCCGGTGCGGTAAAGCACCGGAATAACAGCAGCGGCGGGGCCGGTGGCATTAAGGGAAGCGGGCGCAGCGTGGCAGCTGCCTTTGGGCAACGTGGGGGTGCTGCGGCTGCAGCGCGCTGAGAGCCGGGCGAAGGGGCCCGGCACCGTCGAGCTCGGGGCTCCCTGTGGCACTGGTCGCGGTGGTTCCGGGCCTCGGCTGCGGCGCTGCTCGGCCTTTCTGAAGGGCGATGTGCCTCAGGGCGGTCCCTTCAACAGGGCGTCCCCTGAGGTGGTAGAGCTGGCTGCCAGAAGCAGTATAATGGCAGCGTGGTTTTCTGCCTCTCTGTGCTTTTCTTTTTCCTGTAACTTGAAGAGACCTCTTTTTTTCTTTTTCCTCTATAAAAGGCTCTTGTTTGTTGAGGACAACATACACCAAGTTGGGAGAGGAGACCAAAAACCCAAGTTGTGATTTTTAGTGAAGTCCTGTGTAAGGTTCCTTGTATTCCTGCCCTTTGTGCTGCCTTTGAGCTAGTCAAACTGCGTGCCTTCCAGCCTGGGTGGCAAGCATTAGACCACCAGTCAGTAAATCACGTGTATCATTCATTGCCTTTTGCTGTACATCCTCAGTCCCTAGGATTTGCTATGTTATGGTCAACAATACCAATGTAACCTATTGCAGGTAACACTGTATCTTGCCTTATCTGTTGATCTTTTTTAGAACTTAGGTATTGGAAGGACTTACAGGCCATGTGTTGCTTGCAAACAATTGCTGTTCTGCTTATGAAGTAACATAAAGCTTTAGCTACTTGATTATAGATATTGCATATATTACAGTTGGGTTGCTGTGTCTCTTTTCAGATCACTATGAAGGCCTTGTATTGTCAGCAGAGTTCACCTGGCGAGGAAATGACATTTGTCTTCCAGGAAAGAGTGAGTTCCGATCATAATAGCACTATTAATCATTCAGTGGAAGAAGAGAGTGTGGCTGAATGCCACAAGGGAATTGAAACACCTAACTCTTTTGTAGACTTAAAAAAGAACTGGTGTAATCCTTGCATACACAGGCAGGTAAATGAAAGTAGAGGAGGTGTATTTTACCATCATTATGTTGCACTAGGCAAGAACAGTGCTAGATTTTTCTGCACAGTTTTGGTGTCCATATTTTAAAAACAAGTTTTGCAGATGCAACAAATGACCTGTGGCTTTATGTGGATTCACATCTCCTGGTTGGATTTTCTGGTCACTGAAAAAGTATAAATTTATCATGTTTGGAGTGTGCCTACTGTTATTTTCTTTCCTCTTGTGAGTTCTTTGCTCTTAGTGAGGATTGAGATCACAATGCAGCCTTTCTCTCAGAGGCATTGATAAGTCTCCTTTGTCTAGCTACCTATTTTCCTACAACTTAAAGGAACAACAAGAAGGCAACTATTTTTCTGTCAAATTTAGCTGAAACTTGTGCTAAAGAGTCTTTGTCAGTTTGAGGTAAACATTAATTGGATAAGTGTGTACACATGAGCTTGTGGCATAAGGCTAAAATAGGGTGTCAGTGAGTGTATATTGATGCAGCGTGAGTGTCTGAATAGGAGAAAAATGCTTACATGGTTCTGAGGATGTGAAACCTGTGTTCTTAAATCTCTTATAGGTACAAAATAAATTATTATAGATGCCCATTGTATACCTGTGTAATATAGATACCTGAATATACCTATAAGCCATATATCAAAATGCAACAATATAGTTCTGGTGAGAGAATCTTGCTTGAGCAGCTGCAAAGTCCCAGTAGTGAAGCACATCTGACGAACTGTCTGAAGAGAAGGATGCAATGGGATGGGTGGTTTTGATACAGCCAAGGTGCATATTCATGGAGCAGTCTTAGATCTAATTAAACTGATTGTGAAATTGTGCTTTTGCTGAAAAGGTTTGTTTACCTTTCAGCAGCACATTTTTGTTCTCTCCTTGTAATGGTTTTAGGAGTCATGCAGCTACAAGGTGAGGTGGATCAGTTTACTTATCCTGGTGCAAACTAGTAATTTGTTACAAATTAGTTCACATCATTGTGATGGCTCCATGATTGCTAGCTCCCAACACAGATGTCCTAATAATGACATTTAAATTATGAAGGCAGGAACCAGTTAACAGCACAAACATTTCATTGTCTCTTTCTGTTCTTAAAGCTTGTATTATTTTATAAAGAAAAGCAATTTTATTATGTGCATAGTAGCAGTACTTAGGTTCATTGAGCTATGCATACCAAAAGGATAATTCCAAAAGATAGTATAATCTTAAACTTACATAAATTACATAAATCCCTTAGATTCCAACTTAAAAAAAAAAAAAAAAACCCAGAGATGCAGTATTCATATAGTTCAACAGTTTAATGGCTTTTCTGTTTTGTGGAATGAAGAGTGAGAACCCACTTTGGTTTGTTTGAGGAGAAGGAGGTCAGTCTGACTGGCAAAATGCCTTGCAATTTTAAAGGAACAGCATATGTTTAACTCAGCTGGGGTGAGAAAAAGTTCAGCTCAAATATTCCTTGGACAGAGGTTACTGTTCATGTTGCTAAGCCTAGGAGAAAAGCAACAGCTGTTTCTTGGGAAGAGTTTAAAAAAAAAATCAAAGAAAGCTTAAACACTTCAGAATATATCTTAGCTTCAGAAGTAGAAACAAAGCTCTCTCATGACTTTCTGTTAAGTATTCAACTTTCATTTCCAATAGACATCTACACTGTGGACTACAGTATAACATGAAAATACATGATTTTTGCCAATACCTTAGGTAGCTCTTCAACAGCTGAGTGGAGTCAGCATGTCACAACTCAGCTAATTAAATACTTCAAAGTAGCAGTACTCAACTACTTAAAATCATTTCAGGTATCAATCCCAAACCCAAAAGTTGAAATAGTAAGGGGAGACTTCATTAGTAGAACACTTTCGTATGTGAGGTAGTCGTCATTTGTGGACTTAACACTGGTTCTTATCAATGCTGTTCCTTTGACATCATCTGGACTACTTGAATATTTACCTCAGTAAGTTTGTTGGTACAGTATGTCAGACATTCATGACAAAATGCTCTTAAAATTCACCATCACTCTTGCAATATAGTTTTTATATTAAAGATCTGCTTTCTTCTATTTGTTAGACACTAGGGGGGTAATTACATACTAAAATTGTTTCAGATAAGGGTGTGATATTTAATTTGCAGAAAAAAAAACCAGAAAAAGTCAGTGTCTGTTGAAGTTTAGTAAGGTCTAGTGGTCAGTTTGTAATAGTAATATACATGTACTCAAAATGGTGGTGTAAATCCATTGTGATATTGGTTCCCATCTCATTGAAAAAAAAAAATCTTGTTCTGACTACAAAACAATCTAAAACAAAGACTCTGTGGAAAAGTGCTTTCAAGAGCTTGAGAGCATCCTACTAGCATGTTCATGCTGCATTGTATAATGTAACATCTGTAAATTTGTCCTAGGAAAACCTTCCTCCTACGAGAGACAATGATGTAAAAGTACAAGTTAGAGCCTGTGCACTGAGCTGGATAGATACAAAGGTATTTGCTTATTTTTTTAATAAAAGCTAGAGGTGTTTACAGTTTCCGTTGAAGATCTAAGCCAGGGCCTTAGCTGGTACTTGGCACAATTCCATTTATGCCATCTGAGGATATGGCTTTACTGCTGAGAAAGGGCACAGGATTGATGTGGTATTCTTGCATATCTCTTTAAATAAAAAGCACCTGTAATTTGGTTTCTAATTTATGGAGAAAGATCAGTTGTCATTTGTGAGTTCTCTTACAGTAAATCCCTTTTATCATCCTCTGCATACTGACTTTAAGTCACAGTTTGGCTTGCCTGTTAATAATGCTCTGGTTTTATTTTTTTATATGCTTCTAAATTTAAATACAGAAAATCAGTGCAAAGGTTTTAATATTAAATGAGGAATGTGTGTACTTTTTTCCCCCAGATAACATTTTGGTAATGGCCCAACTTTTTTACTGTGAATATCAAACACCGTAAGATGATAACAAATATGCAGATTTTCAGCCTTAGTAAGAATGTTGTAACCATTATTTTAATTTAGCTTCTATCAGAAATTAAACTGGAGAAGGAGCTTCTACCTGTTGGTCGAGAAATTTCTGGAGTTGTGTTGGAAGGTAAGTTAGTATAATTGTCTTGTGAGGGTATGGAGCAAGAATTAAGCTCTGGTAATCCAGAACAAATAATTACTGTTTGTATGGTACACCTTTAATAGTAGGAACTACTTGGTCTCTTAATGAGGCTTCCCCTTAGTCAATAATGATACTGAAATGAAAGTAAAAAAGGGAACTGAACTGTAATTCCTGTGTATTTGTTCAGAGTTTTAAAAAAAGAAATTGCATGGCGGATTTCTAAATAAAATATACTGAGATCTTAACCTGTTACCTGCACATGCTATAACAATCTTAAATTTATTTTTACAAATAATTTGTTGGAATAGTGAAGACAAAATAACATTCAGGAATTTCGGCAGTGTTTCTGTGACATGTCCACCTTTGATGTGTAGTTTAAAGGCTGGATCTTTCAAGCACACATACGTGTGTGTACATGCATGTAACTGTGGATGGGGTGCCAAAGTTTAGTGAATTAAACATTTAGGTTTGGTATGTGCATATTTAATAGAAATATTTTTTTTCACTAGCAGGGTATATTTTTGGGTTTGTGACCTAGTGATAAACAGTGCTTTCAAATACACGTTTGATTTCAGCTATAAATATTTATCTTCATACCTTTCTTTCCTCCTTTTCATATATTCTTCATGAGTTGGAAGAAAGGTGACCTTTTTTCAGCCAGATGATGAAGTGGTGGGTAAGTTAATGCTTGTTTGCCTTATCAACTAACACAATAATCTTTTTGTAATGAATGGCTGAGGTTATAATCATTGCTAGAGCTACAATTAGACATATTTTCAAAGATTCAACTGGTGTCACATGAACAAACTCTTATAAATGAGAATTCTATTCCAAAATTGTTCTCTTAGGGAAGTTTTTTGCTTATAAGAATGGAAGTTCAGGTCCCCAGCTAAAGTAATTTGTCGTAGTTCTACTGCATTCACCAAATCTTTAAGGATATACACCTGGGTCCAACTTGCCATGTGGGGTGAGTGTTCTAAAGGCAACCATCTGAATACATACATAATTCTTTGTATTTGTAACACCATCTTGATGTAATTAATATGTATCTCTTGATTTCTGTGGATGATACAAAGTCTAGGCTTATATTTCCTGCCTTCTTGAGGATGATCTAAAAATACACTTTTAACTGTTAGTGATAAATCTCTTCTTCAAGCATACTGAGGACTGTTCAGTTTCTTCTAAGTCACATCAATTCCTGTTTGAGTAAAGAGATCAAGAGTTGTTCTAACTTAAACATGCAAGTAGGTTCACCAGTTCTGCTGGATTTTCTGAGTTGCCAAAAGCAATGCACCTACTCAGGTATTTTGGTAAATACAAGGCCACGTTTAAAAAGACACACTGATCCAAGTTGCTCGTTTTCCAGAATCTTCATTTTTACTGCACATTAAAGTTCTTGAAAGTGGACCTGTTTCCCCCCTAACTTAACCACAGGGAATCCATGCTTTATGATCCTACTGTGACATTATCATCAGAAGCCCATCAGAAAGGCAAGTGGTAATCATTGTACTTTTTTTGTTCATTGTTTGAAACAGACTTCCAGGTGAAAAACCACACAGACAGTATTTGGGACTTTTCCTGGTAAAACTTTGGTAGACCTTTCATGTCATTAGCTTAAATCTAATGGAATAAGCTGTGTGATTATTAGTATTTATTCACCACAAAAGGTGTAATCCTTACAGTTGGGAATTAATATTCCATTTTATGGGGTACAGAAGTGGCTTTGTTTTGTTTGGTAAAGTAGAACAGTTATGGCCAGGCATTTTCTGGTCTTGCATATGAATTAAATTTGAACTATGAAGAGTATCACTATTGTGAACAGTATTGCTCATTTTAAATATCTTTCTGACATGCTGCATCTGTTGAATATTTTAAAATAGTATTTGTGTTTCAATTGCCTTCTGTTGTAGCTGAAGGAATACAGTTTCAGTAAGTAATTAAGGAAGAAGAACCCTCTGAAAATATTCAGTGGACCTTGAGAGGTCGAAGTGATGTTCTAAGTGGGAGGGTTGGGGTTTTTTGTGAATTAGGACTTCATTCCATTCTTGTTAATTCAAACATAGAATAAGTAGTTTGAATCAGCTGAGCTGCTTCAGAGTAAATCTGACCTTAAGGGAATGGAGTCTCTACTTGAGTCATGAAAGAAGCAGATTCATTTTGTCCTTAGACTTCTGCTGTCTGCGTTTTTTATTTGTAAATGCAGATACAGAAGAGTCAGAATTACATGTATGAAAATAGGAAGATGAAGAAAACAGCATTAAATATTTTTAGCCCTAAAATAAATAAAACTTCTTTAAATACTGAAATCTCATAGCATTCCCTTTCAAACAGCTGTTCAACCTTATGCATCCAATATAGATGCTATAAAGACAAAAGATAGGAGTGAAATGTTTCTATTGTGGTAAATCTTTCCTAACAAGCACACTTCACAGTTACTATTGCTGTGAGTTTATACATAGCTAATGAATGAGCAGATTTAAAAGAAAATGAGCTATTGCCAAATGGTTTGGTTACCTGTGTGTTTAATAACATCAAACTGTCCCAAAATACACAGTTGTCAGGAAAATATTTCTACTTGAATTTCACAAAAAAGCCTGTCCTTCTATCGAAGAGTATCGTCCTGGTATATACTCTTTACTGACTTTAACAGTAATAATATGGTAATATGGTCCTTATTTATAAATCTACTCTTTTTCATGTAAGAATAGTACTGTACTCACTGGAAGTACTTGGTGTGTTAAATCATTAATCTATTCCTAAAATCATACCAAGAATTGTTCCTCACTTTTAAAGTTTTTCTGATCCTTCTTCAATCTCCAGATGAGATTTCTTTGTCTATATAATGCATTCTCTTCTACATAACCATTTGTTTGGTTAAGAAAAATACAGTAGTAAAACCTCAGACCAGCCCAAAATCTTTTGTTCTAAGATACATTCTTGACTTCTTTTCAAAGTTACAGTCAGTTTTATTTGTTGCTCTTAGCAATCAATTATACCATGTTCCTCACTAAAATAACTGCAGGGAAAAATATTCTGAGAGTTAAATTGGCCACAGATACTTGGGAGACATAAACCTAGATATAAATGTACTTGCTCAGATTTCCTGGTGGTTAGCCAGTTTGCGTGTTGGTTCTTCCATATGCCTTGTTACTGAATACGTAAATAATCAATGCACAAATGCCCTACGCTGTGTGGAGTATTTCTGACAAGTAAGGTGAAAAATCCAATTTTGTACTTGTGTCAAATACTTGATGTGTATAGCATACATAAAATAGAGGTCTATACTTCATGTTGGAACTTCTCTAAGCATTATGAGGTATATTAAGGGGCACAGTTCTTTAAGATGCCATATGTCTTTCCCTTAGTATAAAGGTTATGTTTTTGTGAATGGTTTTAGAGAGCCTGAAATCAATGTGAGTTGACAGCAATGTATAATGGCTCCTTGGAGGCTGTCTTGAGTATTAGGAGATAATGTGACTTGTTCCTGAACTTTTGCATCTGTCAAGAAAAGGAATGTCTTCATGCATTATTCATTCTGTGTTTTGCCCTTTCTATAGTAAGATGTTAGAATGCAAACTGGTTTAGGTGCCAAGGCTATTTTAGTTTACTATAGGGAAATTTTTCTTAATATTTGACGTATGATATTGTATTAATCATCAAAATCTGAATGATGCTTTAGGATAGAAGACATACTTCTAGGGACATTCTTTCATACGTGTTTATATTTTGTATGCTGAATGAAAGGATTAGAAGATGACTGAAGTTATGAAAGTAAGACAGAATTGATAGTGATGTTGTAAGAAAGTGTGTTTTGTTTCAAGATTCTTGCCCTTCTTGCGTTATCTACAGAAGCTATTGTGCAATTAGGAAATAGCTACTTTAGACTTATTATTCTATAGATAAACCCTTGAGAGGTCCGCAGAGGTATACAAGTGCTATAGGGTAACCATCATTAAATGCGAATTGTGAAAGACTGAAAATAGCAGCCAGATTTGCTGAGGATTTTAAGCCAAAGCCCTTGCTTTGGTCTAAATGGAGTGTAAGATTTGGGTGGGAGTAGGAAGAAAATACTGTTTTACTGAGGATAGAGGGTACATATATTCAGAAGACTGATCGGATGCCAGAACCTACTGCTCATGAATCTCCTTCTTTGGCCAGCAGAGGAAAAAAGCACTGTTATGAGCAGGATGGATTTCTTTTTTTTTTTTTTTTTCTGCCTGTTCTGTTTGCTTTCTCTGTCTTCCATGGGTGATTTTTTTTTTTCCTTCAGTTCTTCTTCTCTGTTCCAACTTTTTAAACTTAAACTCACGCATTCTTGCTTGTTCTTCCTCTGCTTCTTTCTGTCCTTTTTTTTTGCTGCCTCTGTTAACAACACATGTACAAGCATCAGGATGGAAGAGTAGCAGTATCTGTAGTGTGGCTTGGTGTGTGCCTGTCTGCAGTATGAAAGCTCAATTTTCTTCTTTGTTAGCCATTGCCAAGAGTAGAAACAGGAGCACTCAGAGTGAGAGCAGTGTGAAATTAGTTCAGACATGACCTGACAAAAATTAAACATGCCAGTAGCAAAAAAGCACTCAGCAGTGTCCCTATTCTTTCTTTCCCCAACCCCAAAATGCTGTTTGGAGCTCCTCTGGAACCATCTTGTGCACTGTGCCCATAGAGATTACAGGCTGTTACCTTGCCAAGTTTTCTTAACCTGTCACAAACCTGACAAGAGGGCAATGGAACCACAGACTGAGTGGGACTAGCAATTTCATAAGGAGCTTGTTTTGGTTATAACATATGCTTGTTTGAAATTAAAGGTCTACGTTCAATTTTTTTTCAGGAATTTTGCCCCTGGATTCTGAGGAGTCTGGTCTTTGTGAAGTTGTTCTAGTTCATGAGCATTATTTGGGTACGTA
Organism: Strix aluco; assembly: GCF_031877795.1. Classification (NCBI taxonomy): domain Eukaryota; kingdom Metazoa; phylum Chordata; class Aves; order Strigiformes; family Strigidae; genus Strix; species Strix aluco. The sequence continues at coordinate 34,742,760 of NC_133932.1, read as the reverse complement.
GTTCATATATTTTGCTAATATTTATATTTACTGCATCTTTGTACTTCACTTTAGCTTTTCTGCTAGGGAGCAAATTAACTTGGTTCTCTGGGCAACCTTGTTCTGTATAGCAACATTCAGACATTCTGAACATTCTGTCTACTGCACCTGTTCATAGAAGCTTTGAATACTATGTACTCTCAAGGGCTTTTTCTTTGCTGTTATCATTTAATGGGTTAATGTTTTGCCTAAACCACACAAGCTGACTCTTTTTTTTTTTTCCTTTCCTTCTAACTTCCCTTTTTGTTGCTTCATTTTCTTTCTACTTTTTCCTCACATCATCTGTCCCAAAATTAAATTAGAAATTTGCTTTTTTCCTCACTTTGACTCAATCCAGGAGTATCACTTGTGACCAGACTAACAGATGGGATGAAATTAGCACACTAGAAAGCTGGAGAAAGGAGTTTTCAGGGAATGAGGATTGGGGAAAACCAATTATTGAAGCATTCTTTTTAAATTATTGTGAGTTTGTGAGTTTCCAGTTTCCCCCTTCTGGGCATAGAGTGCTTTAACGCACAGAATACTAAATTTGGGAATCTTTGTGAATCTTCTCTCAACAGTTTGTTGTGTTAGTTTGAACAAGTTACTCTTTTGCTCAGATTAGTTTGTTTTGTGTTTCTGTGACTGTCCATGAATTCAATCTATGTAGTTATGAGATGACTCCCTTAAAGTTGTTCATACTAAAACCAAATCCCTACTTTTATTGCATAAAATATTGTAAAATATCCTCTCCGTGTTTTTTTTAATATATATGAGAGGTAAACAAGTATTATTTATGTTGACTTGTTTGAAGATGAAATCTTCCTGACTAGCTATGACAGTTTTTGCAAAATAAGTCATGGACTCATGGAGAAGAAAAAATAAGCTTTATTCTTTCTAACACTTAAAAGTATAAATCAAGCAAAATGAAATCTAGAGGTCTGTGCTGCCTTATCACTATTTACAGTAAGTATAGGCAGAAAATATTTCTGACTTTAAATTACCTTCAGCAGCTTCCTTTGTGCTAAGTGGTATGAACTGGCACACAAAGTGATGATCCCTAGAATTCTTTTCCAGCACACTGATAAATGATCCCAGGTGATCGCATTGCTTATGTTGTTTTATAGCTTCTCTGATTCAGGTTAAACTGTCAATTTCTTATGCTTAAAGGGACAGACCAAACTTTTCCAGTCTTTTTCATTCCTAGTGTGCCTCAAGAGGATTGCACTTGCTTACTTCAGTTCTATGCTAGACTCTCAGCTGAGCCATGATGATTTTCTAGCTGAGTATCAAGGTCTCTGCTAAATCATGTAAATTGCTTACATTAAAAATGGTGGTTGAACTTGTGATTTCTAGTTAACAGAGTACTTCATTAACGTTACCTGCCCAGGCTTTTAATCATGTGGATAGAATGGGAAAACTTGAGCGTCTTGTAGGTAGGGACAAGAGAAAACAGAGATGACAAATAATGTCATCCTGACCTTTATCTCTCTTAAAATGTGTTATAGCTTCCAGAAGCTGTTTATACAAATGGACTATGAAGTAGAAGATTCTAACCTATAAAGAGAATTAGGAACTCATGGGTTGGAACTCGCACTGTATATTGTCTGTGTCAGAATTGTCTTTGTGAAAAGAAGACGACACCTCCTCAGATCATTTCTGTTGGGAGGTTATGGTAGGAAGTGTGTCTCTTTTTCTCTGTTTAAATACTGTATTTGTATTTGAACTTGCTCACACGAGTGCTGCAGAAGCAAACTGATTATTCTTGGAATAATAATTGCTTTTCCACTTTGACTCCACTTACCTGACCAAACACTGCCATAAGCCACAACATCGGAATACTGCCTTTGTGAAATAGGTCGTAATTATACCTGTAGATGATTTGACTTGTATAATTTTCTTTCATGTTTCAGAAATTGATGAAGTCCAAAAAATAATTCTGAGTGAAATGTCAGGGACGTGCTGCTTTTTTTTTTTTCCCACCTGCTTTGTTTGTTTGTTTGTTTCCCCAAACTTAGTTCGTAAACCAGAAAAAGTTTGTTGGGTTGAAGCAGCCGGGACTGTTCGTGATGGTGTCCGAGCATACACAGCTTTACACTACCTTTCCCAAGCCTCTCCTGGAAAAACTGTCCTTGTAATGGATGGAGCAAGTGTAGGTAACAACTGTGCAATAATAACAATTTCAGAACAGAGAGATTACCTCTGCCATAAATAACTGCCTTATCACCAGAATGATTGGATTTCTTACAACATACTAAACATATAAAGCCTTGTATCTTACTCCTGGCAGCTCCCTTAACTTAATGGATTAATAGGAAAGGCTCTCCCACATAAGATACTGAGCCAAGAATACAGTCCTTTACACGTTGTGTGGGTAGTGAAGAGAGGTAGTTCTTTTCTGGTGTTTTACGTTGACATAATTTTACCCTAAGCCCTCAGGTATAACTGGAGGAAAATGCCTTAATTTATTCCTTTCCCACCACTGCTTTTTAACTTCTCTTAGATATAAATAATTTAATTTGCATTACTGCAATCTTTATTGCTAATGAAGACGTGGAGCTTGCCTCAGCCAAGATTCGTTAATGTAAATGTGGCTGGGGCTTTTTCCTTGGTAGCACTTCTTCCTTCAACAAGCAAGCAAGCCCAAAGCCACAAGTTACAATTGCAGTTATGGTACTTGTGTTACCTAAAGTAGAATCTGAGCTATTTTGTTGAAGAGAACTAGGTATTTACTAAAAGTTTGTTCAGAGCTTCCCAGTCAGTGCAAAGACTTTTTTGGCCTCACTTAGAACAGACGCATATCTGTGAATATTCGAATTCTTGGTTCAGATGAACTTGTTTCAGGAGTAAATATATTTCTGAATACTCTCCTGACTTCTGAATGTCCTTTGCAATATAATCTTTCTTAAGCAGCATAAAATTGTTGCTGTAAATAAATTCATCTACCTTTTTTCTTCTGCAGCCATTTGGTACAATAGCTATTCAGTTAGCACAACATAGAGGAGCTAAAGTAATATCTACTGCATACTGTCTTGAAGATAAGCAGTACCTGGAGAGGCTTAGACCTCCTGTAGGTAAGTCATATTCTTCAGTGCTAAAGTTTATGCTATAGAATGTCTCAAATTTTTTTTTTTTTTTGGTCTAGAAACTCATTTCAGTGGCTGAAAACAAACACAAATTTATAAATAGCCTAATTAAATAGTTTTAAAATTTATTCTGTACTCGATAGGTATTTAACTTCTGTTTTAGGTGTATTTAATGGCATTTTCATTCTTCATTTAAATTGTAATGACTGTCTCTCAATACTTTCCATCTCACACAATAGTGCTTGAGTGCTGGCTGGCTTTTTGGGCTAACTAATCTGGAAGTCTTTTCATTTTATAAAGTTGTTGCTTGTGAACAAGAAGGCGACATTGCTAAATCACCAGTATCACAGTATGTAACCTAGGTACCTGAGCCAGAGTTCAGATCTAATCATATACTTGATGAGTATTCATCAGACTCAAATTAATTCTAATAGTATTTTATCAAGCTGTGTGGCAGCTCCGTATCAAGTACTGTCATAACTGTAGCTGGGTGTTCAAAGGCTGCATTTTCCTATTTTCTAAATGAACTTTGCATTAGACATAATACTTGCAGTCATCTGTGACTTCTTCCATTTCTTCTCTTTGACACTTAAGTTTTTGGGGGTTTTCCCCCCAAAGTAACAGTGCTGTTTGGACCATGGGAAAATTCTGTAGAAGCTATTAGCATCTTTCCTGATCAAACTACTTCTTATTTTGATGCTGCAGAGTGGAGGAAAGTAGAATATTTCTTTATTCAGAGTTTTAAAAGGATGGCATTGCAAAGTCCAGTTTGATTGCAGTCCATGAACTTTGCTGTACAGTGAACAAAGGGTTAAAACAAGTGTCTGATATTTCCTCTTCAAAATGCACAGACTGCCACAGTATAATCAGATTTATTTTTCAGCGTATGATTTTTGTTGTCGTTCAAAGAAGTGTACCTAAGAGTAGCTGTGTCTCTTGTAAGAATGTTTTTGTGGGGGAAAGCATTGTGTAGTCAGGTATCATATCTACGTATATTACAGTCACATCAATCAAAATATATATGGGTTAAGATGAGATCTGATTAAAAAGATAATGTCAAGGTTAACTGTCCCTGACTCTGACTCCTTTCTCCTTTGTTGTTTTGCATAGTAATATTGTTAGCAATCTTGGCTTTCCAAATGGAGAATTGGAGCGGTTTTCAAATCTCCTCTCGTTCTTAGTGACTCACTAAAACCAGGCATTGCTGATATGCAGGTGCACATAGTATTGTCCTTGTGTTCTCCCTGCTGGCTCAAGAATAGTAAGCTAGCAGAGGGATGAAATAAGCCAGAGAACCGCTCTTTAGACACAGAGAACAGAGTTCTTGTCAATTTTAATTCCTTTCTGGCTCCTGAGAACAGAACTGGCAGTGGAAGCACAGAGACAACACAGTGTGCATGTGCATTCTGGGGCTGCACGTTCACACACATCTGCAGTGTTGGGGAGTGATTCACTTCCAGCCTACCAAGTGAGTATTTAGCTCTTCCAGTAGTGGCTTTGGAGTGCTGATAATGCAGCAGGAAGTGGAGTGCTGTGCAGAGGTTATTACACAAGAGCAGGGAGAAAGACATTTTTACTGTCTGACCTTAACGATCTTCAGCAGGGAACTGCAAAGTTTTGTGCTGGGAATGTCATCATTTCTTCTAAGACCTAGCAGACTCATTTCTCTAGATTTTTATATTACCTCTTTTTTTTTTTTTTTTTGCAACTTTGCAAAAAAGGCTATTTTTTCCTTTCCTTATTTCAGAAGTCTTTTTTGCTGTAACAGTAGACATTACAGACATCAGAACATAAAGCATTTTTGTGAATGTTGTTATGTAGAGGTTTGTTATGTCAGCTGTTACAGGGTGAAAGAGTAAATACAAGAGACCTAAAACTTCGCTTTGTAATATTTTGTGGGTATATTTTGCTAATGATATGAAAACTTCATTAGCTAAGAAAGGACTAATTTTAATTATTTTATGTCCTGTCAGCACATATGAATATGACTTCAAGTTGCTTGGCATATTTGCTTTTTGCTGGCATTTTTGAGTTATATGAATGTTAATATAAAATAAATGCTCTAAGCAACCCAAGCATAGCTAGCTATATCTACGTTGACTTCTAATGTCTGTGGGTGGAGGGTTTTTCAGTTTTGTGCTTGTTTAGTGGGTTTTTTTCTTTAGTTTTTAGCAAGAGTCTTATCAGTTGTCAATGAGCAGCAGTTTGTGTTATCAGTGTGTAGCATAACTAGCTGCTTCATAAAATGGCTGAAATAACCATCTCTTGCTGTGAAAAGGCCATTGCTTATATTGCTCATGTATGTGCTTGTTTTACAACAATAGGAGTTTAGCAGTTTTGCAAACATTTGTGGAATGTAAACATTGGGGGAAAAATTTTAATTTCAACTTCAAATAAAGAGATATAACCTGGATGCAGCATTAAAAAGAGAAATAGCTTGAGCATAAAAGCAAAAAGCCACTGTTTTTATGTTTTGGGGTTTGGGGCTTTTTTTGTTTGGGTTTGGTTTTGGGTGGCTGTTTTTTTTTTATGATTCCAGTGCCTGCAGTAGAAGTTCCTGTTAATGTTTAAAGATTCATATTTAGACCAACAGGATGGGGTCCTGCATGTTTTCAGTAATGTCTGGAGTAAATATAATAATAGTAAGAAGGAGGGGTTTATAAAATTTTGACATTTTAATGCCCATGTTTCAGACTAGAGACAGAACATTATATTAATAATGTGATGAGTTTGTTAGAGAACAGAAGAAAAAATATATATGCACACATATATATTTCTTCTGTTTCCTAGGCTACCCCCTTTTTTTTGTTTGGTTTGTTGGTTTTTTTTCTTTAAAAAACAGTATTGAGCTTTCAGTGGATACCTTTCTGGTAGGAACTCATCAGTGCTTTCATTGCTCTCTTGAGCATGTTCAATAAACCAAGTAGCAGATCTTTCGTGTGACAGTTTTGAAACTCTGTAACTGAATTTACTGGGTGAAAGTAAACTCTGATAGCAAGTTGAGGAAATACTGATATTTCTACTTCTCACCAATAGTGAAAGAAGAGAGAAACTGAAGCCTTTTTTGAGTCAGAATGTTACTTTAGAAGTTGTGCAAATCACAGAAGAAACTGAACTAATTTACAAATGTTTTGTGAGAAATTTTGCATAAATGACAAAGGATGATGGAAAATTATAGTAAAACGTGTTGTTCAGACTTTTCCACAGTGGAGATAAATTGTTACAGCATTTTGCTAGGAAGGAAGTTGAACAGGATTTTGATGAGTACTGTTTGAACTATTGTATTGAGTTACGTGACAAAACTGGAAATTTTTGCTAAGCAGAAATCAGAAAATAGTCAAACTGATTAAACTACTGCCTTCCTTTCTGACAGTCAGGCTTTGAGTCTGTTAAATCAGAATTATTCTCAAAAAGTGAAACTATTTGCAGAAACTTTATACCATGTCAAATTGCCATGTTAAGAAAAACCTTTTAACTTCTTGACTGAAGAAACTAGTAAGAAAAGGATATTATGGGGTTTTATTTGCATACAGGGAATGTGACTATCATTATTAAATTAATGTGACGTCTTTATTAAATTATGACCATATGTGTTCTCTTCAGCCAGATAATTTGACTTCAGTGAAAAAAATGAATGATTGACCTAAGAATTTGAATGTATCTTATGATTTGATTGAAAGGGGGGGAAAAAACCAAACCACCAAAGCATTAACTGAGTATTTGTTTATTTGTTAATATTCTTCTTAATGACCAGTTTCTTGCAATTTTTCTTCTTCCTTCCTACCTCTGTGATTAAATTCAAGAAGGTATACGGCAGCCTTTAGTGGGTAAGTACACATTGCAAATTTTAGTTTAATCCATTATGCTTTGGAAATGTGCCTCCAAATTTATTTGACATTATTTCAGTTATCATTTTGCTGAGAAGACTTTGTCCTCTTTAGCTTCTGAATGTTTGTTCTACCTCATAATTATGAAACAAAACTTAAAAACCTTAGCTGCTACATCTCTGCCCTAGTTATTCCTGACGATGTGATTTATCTTTATAACCATCTATAAATATGATATCACAGATATGTGAGAAGAAAATGTATTAGGGACTTTCAGTTCAGAAATATTTTAAGAGGAGATGTAAATACTTCCATCTAAATACTTATTTAATGACCCAGAGAGCCATTTGGAGGTTAAGAACATCATGCAGAAAGTAATATAGTAAGAAGTTTATCCATGCTGTCAGATAAGTAACAATGTTACTAAGTATTATTTTAAAGAAAAGATGGATATAATAAGATTAAAAAGACTTGCTGGAATCATAAGAAAAGTCAAGTCAGTGCCTCGTACTTCTGACTTGCACTGGGAGACAGGGCTCTGTGCCAGGGAGAATAGGTTTTTGTTTCCTTCTATGATGTGGAAGCAAGAGAAGGGCTCTGCAACGGACTGGCAGGAAGTGGTGGCTTTTACACAGAGTAAGGGAAGAACTGCTATGGTTATTTGACAGATAATTTAAAAGCTGGGAGATGTGAAATAAGGTGGCTCCTTATCTTTTGGCCACTCTCTTTTGCTTCAGTAACATGGCTAGTCACTCCAGAACTTGCTATTTTTGAAGGTGCTTTTGGAAAAGAAAAGTAGCAAAGAATGAACTTAAAGAAGGATTTCTAATACTTATAGGGGCAGACTTTATCCTTTTCGGCCTAAACAGACTTGTGAGTTTTACTTCTGCATTAAGCTAATACATATTTTTTGTGTTGATCTTGCACTGTATTGGAAAATGAAAAAAAACCTATTGGCTAGTTTTTTTGACTTAGCTGCAAACTTGCTTGTAATACTTTCAGAAAGTAGAAACTTTCTGTTCTGCTCTGAATCTAAACTCTGCATTTTTATTGTAGTTAACCAAATGTACTGCTCTTTCTAGCTCGAGTGATAGATGTGTCAAACGGTAAGATAGATGTGGCAGAAAGCTGCTTGGAAGAAACGGGTGGCCTGGGAGTGGATATTGTTCTAGATGCAGGAGGTATGTAACTGATGAAAATCTGATCTTCAGACGACCATTAGTTTGTTGGGGTTTTTTAGTATTATTTCCAAGTAATATAGATGGAGGCTGCATCACCACAAACGATTACATTTAGTTGCTTGTTCCCATGCAGTTTTATGTATGTGTCTTTATTCAATACATCGCCTTAAGCCAGATGTCTTTAAGATCTCCTCATATCACCCTCTAGTGGAAGCATCTGATACTGTTAGTCATCTGCTAAATTTGTCTGAAATTGTCCTTTATTTAAACAGAGAAGAAAAGAATGTGTTTAAAGAGTAGAGCCATGACATCGTTTATGCTACCTTATTTTAATACAAAAATTACACCATAATTACCAGTACTGTCAACCTGTATTCTAAAACAATTGTAATAGTTGAAAACTCTGAAGTTATTCTTTTTAGCTGAAATAATTAAAGAACTTCTTAAGTTCCATTGAAATGTGTTAAAAGAAATATATATTGAATTTCCTAAATCGTCTACTTTCTCCAGTGTTCTCATGTGACTAACAGCATCATTTAATTGTAGTGCTGTTCCAGACAGACATCTTGCATTGAGTTTATTCATATGCATATATTGCAACTCTGAAGACATAGGACTGGAGAGAATCCCAAAATATGTGGTTTTCAGTACAGGAAGAGATGGACATTTCATTCTGAAATTTTTCTTCTGAGCTCAAATGAACTTGTTCCCCCCCTTCCTCCCCCCAGTGAAATTATATAGTGCTGAAGATGAATCAACTTCAAAATCACAGTTGCTGCCTCATAAGCATGATATCATTACTCTTCTTGGTGTTGGGGGACACTGGATAACAACAGAAAAAAATCTTCAGGTAAAGATACTGTGCAATTCAGTTAGCTTGTACCACAGTATATACGTGGATGTGTCTGTGAGCTTCTGTCATGGCCGAATGGTTCCCCACTGTTAAATAATATCAGTTTTCACTTAAGAAATTTTTCACATCCAGAAAATGGGAAATATGCAACATTAATAATAAATGTTTTTATTTTCCTTTGGGACAATTTGGGGCTGTTTTCTCTGAGATGGTAGTAAGTTATGTTAATAGCTTGGCTGTACTGACAAATTTTAAAGGACCTATTTTGTTTGGCTCAGGGTATTAAACTGTTTGACAAGACAGAAAAGTATCATTTAAAGCCATAAATACTACAAGTTTGCAAAGTTTTAAGAATGGGGGAGGGGTGGTTTTTGTCTGTTTTAACCATCTATATAAAATAATGATTTAACCTTTAATTTTGTATAGGAAAATGTAATTAAATAACATTTTTCTTCACTTTTAAGTTGGATCCTCCAGATAGCCATTCCTTGTTTCTTAAAGGAGCCACAGTCTCCTTTCTGAATGATGAGATATGGAACTTGTCAAATATACAGCAAGGGAAGTATCTCTATATCCTTTTGACAGTCATTTTGAATACTGACTGCTAACATGAGTGGATGGAAATATAACCAAGAAACCAACTAATAGATTCTCTTCCTCTCTGTCATGTAACTACAGGCCTAAAGGTCAGCACAGTTAAGCATACAGTGTAACTAAAATAAAACATACACTCATGTTTTCAGCTAGTCTCTGCATTCCTTCTGAATATATGTCTCTACATTCTTCACTAAAAGCAGTGCTGAAATAGAAAACACACATTCTGGAAAAAATCCAGTATTTTGGTTCAGGATCAAAGCAACTGAAGATTTGATTCTGTAAGTTTTTATGACGTTTTGGAATTTTTTTTTTTCTTTTGGACAGTAGATGCATCATCTGTAAATCTTAATGCAATCAGTTTAACTGTAAAAGTTAAAATATTTTGGCTTCGTAACCTTTTTCTTATTTGCCGTGTTATGTACATAAAATTTATTGAGCAAAGATGTGGGTGTGGGAAGAGGAATGCCTCCCTCATTTGCATTACCTACATTTGGTCTTAAGCAGCTGGACTCTGAGCTTTCTACTATGATGACATCTTTCAGTGGATCGCTTCAAGTGATGGAAGGTTTGTCTGTTTATGGCTTTAAGGACCCTCCCTGTTCTGTACTGCACTGCAGATTATGAGATCTGCTGAATCACTTTCGCAGTTTAGCAGAACGGCAGAGGCAGGTGAGGATTAAGTCATTATATTTGTGAAACGACTAACTGTACTGCAAGGAAGTCCTCCCCTCCTCCACTGACTGCAAAGCGGATTAGGCAAGGTTAGGCACACTGAGGAAATATTTATGGGATGCAGGCTGTCTTGAATCGTTTTATAGTTTGGCATTTTTGTTGAATATTTACTGAGTAGTTATCCACATAAAAAGTAAGCTGACTAAACAGTAAGATTTCTCCTGTCATCTCCTGGGGTATCTTTAATAACAGCAGCATGTTTTATCACAACAGGCTTTAAAGTTGAAAGGAAAAATCTGGGGGTGTTTGGGGTTTTTTTGATGCGTGTATCTTGTGAAATTCTTGAGCATATGGCATTAATATCTGAAGAAATCACAAGGTGATTGCTTTTTAAAATGGCTTGAACTTCAAATATTAACCAGATTGCTCTTAAAATGAAGGAAGGCACAATATTTTTTGAGTTTCACATGAAGACTAAATACAGTCTCATCTGTTGCACTGTCATGAATGTTAGTCATTAACTCTGAGATCCCTTACAGATGTGCAGCAGTGCTCCCAAGAATTTACAGACCCTGCTATGTTCCCAACTTTATTTTAATTTTTACCTCAGATGTCTGCATGAATAGTAGGGACAGTTAACTGGTACCAAAGTCTGTTATCTTCATTCTGCACAAAAAATGCAATTGCCATTCTGATTGATTAATGTTGTATTAGTGCAGGCTGCATTTGTCAATCATAACCCTTTTACTTTATTTTCCAAAATTCTGTTTTCCATTATTTCATTTCTGCATACTATTTCAGGAAAGGAGGTTTCTGATAGATATAAAAAAGTGCATAAATCTCATCTAAAGATTGGAATTAAGATTAAGTTTCATTTTGCCTTGATCCTATTGGTTTTGTGTCAATACAGGGCTCTTGCCACCAAACACAATTATAGAAAGATTTATCTGTAGATATGTTGTTACCTTGACAGTCCTCTTAGATACCCATCTTAGAAGATATAATGGAGAAATTATCAAGTGGCATTTTCAGGTGGGAGATCTTTTTTTTTTCGTTTATTTATTTTTTTTAATTCAGCATTAGAAGTAGGAAACTCTGCCAGCACTGTACTGCAAATTTATATTGGGATGATCAGGAAAAGATGCCTCACCTAGTTTATGTGGAACAGTTTATGGTCTATTTCTGTTTGTAATATAGCAGGCTAAGAACAAGGAAATTTGGTAAACCCCACGATTATGCTGTATGTCAAAATTTAACAGAGGCAGCACATTCTTTTCTTCGTGGAAGAAGAGCATATATCTGGCTGCTCAGCAGTGTGTCTGATTGAGAAATGGTGTTGGCTGTAAAAGACAATAAGTCTGTCTAATACTCCTCTGAGAAGTCACAGCCTCACTAGATACAAAGACTCCCATAAGACGGTGGGAATGGAAGATCCTTTCTCTTAATGCAGGATAACTGTATTGCTGTTGAACAAAAGCCTCTCTACCACCACCACCTTTTTTTTTTCCTCCTGTAAGAAGACTATCTTTTAATTAACTTCTGTTTCCTGTTTGCTTTAGGGCTCTTCCCTTGTTCTGTGAACCCAATCAAAGCTTTAAGACTTTTATTTTGTTTAAGGAGTAAAGTTTACATAGTGAAAGTAAAGTCTATAGCAGTAGTCCTGCAATATTTCTGTTGATCTGAGCATGTTCACCAGACACTTCTGACATATTGTTCCATTTTAGGCCTCAGCTGGATGAACCGATCCCATTGTATGAAGCCAAAGTTTCTATGGAAATAGTTCAGAAGAATCAAGCAAGAAAAAGACAAGTCATTCAGTTCTGACACACAATTTCCCGATTTCTAAGCCTGTGGAAGATAAAGAAACGTAATGTATTTGAGAAGTAAATTAGTGTACATTTTCAAATAATTCTGTAACTAGGATTTAAAGATCTTTTGTACCTCAGCACAAATGGCCTGTGAAGCTCCTGTGACTTCAGGGGCTTTTTTTGAGCAGAATTTCCTATCGGCAACTTCTGAAGAGGCAGTCTTGACATACAAATCTTGTCTGCCCTGCCCCAATTACAAATGTCAGTAACATGTACAGGCAAACTCAGTTGCTGTTGGTTTTCAACCATACGAAATTAAAGTAAAAAAATAAATCTGGTGGATTTTATTAGTCCTCCCTTCTCTGGCCCCTGCCAATAGTCACCTTTATATTTACCTTTTGCTTTTGACTGCATTGAGACTGAGCGCTCTCTGTGGTACACTTAAAAGTCTTTACTCCACATTTAAAATTGTTATTTAATTGAAAGACGGGCAAAACCATCAGAATGGGCAAGGATGCTGGAGGGGAAGGACATATTATTGACAATAAGAGTTCCGCCCACAGCTGATTTTCTTCATTTTAGCAACCAGGCAGTAAACCTAGTAGATCTAGAGTCCATAAGCTGATACAATCATGTCATTCAGATGTTTGAGGCGCTTTATGTATCTTGTTACTGTAACGTTATCTTTGATATCTTTCCAGCAAGACCTTCCTATGGTGTGTACTTTCACTTCCCCTCTTTTAACCTCAGTCCTATGCCTAGCACAGATCAAATCTGTTAATCCAACATTCTCCATTACCATGAACCATCTGTAAATAAGCAGTAGGGAAGGAACTGCTGGTTTTCTTTCTTCAAAGCAGGCTTCTTACCTGCTCTTATTTGAGACCAAAAATATTTTTTTTGTTCAACTGTGCTATTCATTTTCACTGTGTGGATGGCTCAAACGGTGGACACTAGCACTTTAAACCAGTGTAAGAAGTTGGAACATTTGAGTGAAAAAGATTATCTAGAACCATGATTAATAGATCTTCTATCATTCATCAGACCTGTAGTAGGTTCTTGATAAATGATGCAAGGGGAACACATAAAAGCACGAGTAAATTGTATTTTACTACTAATGTGATGTAATGCAGCCTTGAAAATAAGTGAAGCTTTTATGCATGTGTACACACAAGTCTAAAGCATGTGAATCCTCTATTAGTTTGACATTTATTCTGAAGCTTTGCTTATTTTTATTTTTTCCGATGTCATTCATTTTAGCCTAAATGTTTGCAAAATAAAGTAGATCAAAGGAAAGGAGTTAAAAAATAAGGTGTATAAAAACTGGAACAACCACTGACAGAACTGTAGAAGAAAGATTTTTACAGTATATATTTTATTCTATTAGATCTTTTTCAGCAGGTATGTTGCTCCTGACTACATCTATAAATGCCTTTTGAACTCCATGTACAACAGACTAAGGCTAGCTATTGCTTGAAGTGGTCTAGACTTTCAGATGGATCAAGTTAAGAAGCAAATGTTTCTTTGTACTTTGGGTGTTAAGCTGCCTGTTGGTGCATTTAGCTGGCTGAGATGTCTCAGTGTTTTCTCATCTCTTTAATAATGCTAGCTTTAGATTGGCATCTACTTGAACAAGAGGGTTCATGAGGCTTCCTAAGCAATTGCTTCCTCTCTTGCACATCCCCTGACAGAAGAAAGCAGAAAATAGTTTTGAGCATGAGAGCAAGGCTCCCCAGCACAGAGGGGAGAGGCTGCCGATTCGTCTGTAGCTTTGACAAGAAAGTCGTATGTGCCTCGCTGCTACCTGTACGCTGATCTGACAGCCCTGAGAAGGCTGCCCGTGGTCTCCTGGAGCACTAATAATGGCAGGAGGCTCAGGCCGTTGCCCTGGATTCACTGACAATGCTTCTGCTCTGGAGACCTCAAGCCCCACACAGCCAAGATGACAGGTGGATGATGCACAGACTGCTGTTAAGGGCAGCCACATGTCTTCAAAACCAGCCTTGCCTCTGGATTAGTTTTACAATCCATCATTGTTTTTTTTAATAGCCTTTAGAGGTGTGTTTCACAAAGCAGCATCTGTCTAGCATGGGCTGAAACCTACTGCCCACTTTTTGGTGGTGAGCGGATGGATGACTTTCTGCAAGTCTGAAGTGAAATATTCCAGCGTGAACCCTGGCTAGGGCCTCGGGTTGCAGTCAGTACTAGCTTTCTACCCCAAATATGCACAGTGTGTGTTTAGTCTCACATTTCACACGACTGGGACCATGTTCTAGTATCTTCACATGTGATTTTTGTCCTGGTGCAGCCATGTGGCGATTTCCTTGATACTGACCTGGAGAAGTTCAGGCAGGTTTCAGAATTTACGTTTTTTAGCAGTAACGCTTTTTTTTTTATTTACAACCCGAGGCGGGGTGGGGAGGGGCGGCGGAGCAGCGGCCGCGGTCCCCGGGGCTGGCGGGAAGCACTGGCCCGTCCCCTCAGACACCCCGGGGCTCTTCCGCGGGCCGGCGGAAATGGCGGCGACGGCCGCGTTCCCTCAGCACCGCCCGGGGGCGGAGCTCGCGCCTTTTCGCGCCAAGCCGGGACAGCCTCTCCCGCCCGGCAGCTCCGCGCCGCCCGGCCATGGCCGCCCCCGCCGTGCCCGGGTACTCGCCCGGCTTCAAGAAGCCGCCGGCGGTGCTGCGGCTGAAGCGCAAACGGCTGCGGAGGAGCGAGCCCGTCGCTGCCGCCGCTCCCCCGGCCTGCGGCGCGGCCCCGCGGGCCCCCACCGCACCCGCCCGCCGCAACCCCTTCTCCAGCCTGGACAACGCGCCGCGGGCGGCCGGCACCCTGCAGCCGCTGGAGCCGGCCCGGCGGCCGCCGGCGGGCGGGTCCCCCTCGGCAGCGCCCTTCTGGCAGGTAGGGCCGGGGTTTGTCTCCCCCGCGGCGAAGTGGGGCCGGAGAGGCGAGGGCAGAAACGGGAAGGGCGCCCTGGGCAGAGAAGGGGCCTCCGCGCTGGCGCCCTCAGCCGTCGCCCTCGGCCGGGCGCGGCAGCCCCGGCCCGGAGCCCCCCCAGAAATCCAGCCCCCGAGCCTGGGGCTTGCCTCAGCTTTGCACATCGATTGAAACCGAGCCAGTGCACTTCACTGGGTAGGTGCCCTTTGGTCGCGCCGCAGGGTGGGTATTTGCAGCCTGTATGTGCTTAGTATCACTCGAAATTTCACTGCAAGGGGCGGTTTTTTAAATTATCAACCTGGTTCGTATTTTGTGCTCTTACGCTCCTTTTTTATCCAGCTTTTAGAGCCTGTTTGTGAAGATAAGCCCGCCCAGAGAGCAGAGCCCTCTGAAAGAACCGACATCCTCACCCTAACCGATGTATGAAACAGCGCATTCTGCTTCTGAAACGTTTTTAGTGGTTCTCAGGTCACAGAAAAGCTGAAACTGTTTAACTTAATATTTGATGGCCCATCTCTGTATAAAACGATGTACTAAAACGTCAGCGTTCAAGAAAATGTCGTAAATTGCCTTGACATTTACTGTTATGGTGACAGTCTTTTAAAAGCCAGCCTTCGGCCTGACATTGCTACCGTTGTAGTTCTAGTTGACTGAGGTGGTTGTCATCTTCCAGTTTAATTACAATGTTTACTACAGTTCTTCAGTTTCTTAGTTTTCTATTTTGTTGAGATAAGAATGTTCTTCAAAGTAATACATCTCCTGCAGTCTTTTATTCAGCTGCAGAAGGGAACAAACAGCTTCACCAGGCACATAGGAAAGAGAATGCCTGAAAACCAGTCCTTGAAAGAGAGTTTCAAGCAGACAACATCTAACGTTGTTACAGGTTCAGAAACTTAAGTTCAGACTAAGTTAAGCAGAATAGAAAAATGACCTCTCAAAGAGAACAAACTACCCTAGAGCTCCCCAGTGGGGTTTTTTGCATCCTCTAAGAAGCATTTGAGATTACAATCACCAAGAGAGGATGAAATGAAGTAACTGTTTTGGCATGGAAATTCTTGTCTTCATAAACTTAAGTCTGACTTTTATTTTTTTGAATCATTCATCCTTTTATCTGTTCCTAGTTTATTGGGAAGACTCCTGTGAATGCAAACCCTATTCTGCATTTTTATAAGCAATAGAGTGCCAGAATCTGCTACTGACTAAAATAATAAGTTGAGTAGAAACAGTGACTTTGGTTAGCCTATGAGCAGTCAAACTCTGCGTAACTTGGAATCCAGAAAATCTGTCTGCAAAAGCTTTTTTTTTAAGTATCTCTTAACACCTGTACTTCCTTGGGATCAAAATGAGCTAGGCATTTTTGCTGTTGCACTGAAGTGTACAAAAAATTGCAGGAGACCACAGGTTTAACTTGTCTTTTTATAGGCTACTAAACTCAAGATGTTACGTGTAATAGCCGTAGACAAGTATCTGGTCTGCCTGCCAGGAAAAGCATATTGAATCAGCATGGGAGGAGACCTAACCTTGCTAAAATATAAGTAGGTAGCTACATATGGGTTTTCTAAATTTTTCTGTGGGTTAACTGATGCTATTTCTGTTTTGTAAGGCCCTTCGTTTACCTGTTGCTGTACCTGAAGTTCCCACCTCACCAAAATATGAATTTCCTGCAGACTGGAGTATTAAAACACGACTTCTATTTATGTCTTCCAAACCGTTTACCTGGGCAGAACATTTAAAAGCACAAGAGGAAGCTCAAGGATTTGCTCAGCATTGTAGAGCTACAGAAACAAACTTGCCACAGAGCATACAGGTAATACTTTGAGTGTAGCTCAAAGTTCCAGCTTTAGAAAGAAGAATGTACCTTTGCACCTTTCCTTAAACATGCTGGCACTGAAAGCTTGATTGTGTTTTGATTTGGTCTTCCTTGCATTAAGAATAAGGCTCACTTAGGCTACTAATTTAATTCTGTCCGTGGCTTGTACTCACAGTGGCAAACAGGGGTGAGTGGTGATTTAACTTCAGCCATGGAGTAGTTGCCAGTTTCTGTCCATGTTTCTTCAGTCTGGCTTACTCACAAGCCTGGGAATATTTTTTAGTATTTAGTGTCATATTTTTTAACCCATCACTTGCAATGCTGCCTTAATTAAAGCATTACTGTCCTCATAAAATACTTTTTGACATCTAGGAACCAAAACTGTCGACGGAACTGCGTTGTGCCTTTCAGCAAAGCCTCGTTTACTGGCTTCACCCTTCACTGCCATGGCTGCAGCTGTTCCCTCGGATTGGAGCAGATAGGAAAATAGTTGGAAAGGCTAGTCCTTGGTCACAGGATGAAGCCTTGCAACAAGTGCTAATGAGTGACTGGTAAGTGGAACCAAACAACTAATGTATTCGGTAAGGTTAAGACAATGGGGTTTTAAGTAACGCACAAGTTCTTTCCGTGGGAAAGCTTTTTAAATTTTTTTTTTTTTTTCCAGCTAGAATGCTTGTTATTTTGAGTCCCAGGTTAAGGAAATGTAAGACTAAAGCTACCTTCTTGTGTTAAATGCCCCTCTCCAATCCCAGTTGTTGATTTGGGTCGAATTCCATAAATCCTTTTAGCAGGTTGCCTTTGATGTTTCAGGTAAACCCATGTGCTAGAAAGCAAGTGTGCCAGGAGAGCACAGCAATCACGCACAGGCAGCATTTCAAAGTGCAGCTTCTTAGATGTTGAGCACATCTGAAAATCTGGCTAATCATTCAGTGTGCTCTCAGACCTGTGCAGAGTACACATCACTAACAGCCAGCCAAATCCAGTTTGATGTGTCAACAGCAAAGAATTAACTTCATTACAGAACTGTTTTACTCTAATTTGCAGGTCTGTCAGCTTTACTTCGCTGTACAATCTGCTCAAAGCCCAGCTGTGTCCCTACTTCTATGTATGTACCTACCAGTTTACTGTCCTGTTCCGTGCAGCCGGTCTTGCGGGAAGTGATGTTATCACAGCTGTAGTTTCTCCCACAACTAGAGGTTTAAGGGAAGCCATGAGAAGTGAAGGTAAGGTGAAGCCAGTCCAATGAGGATTTGAATAACTGATAAAAGTGCATTAGCTGTGTTACAAAACCATTCATTGCTTGCTTTCCTCCTCTGTCCAAGGCATAGAGTTTTCTTTACCTTTGGTAGAAGAAAGTAGAACCAGGAAACAAAAAAACTCTGAAGTGAATATGGAAACAGAAGTTGCTAAAAACCTCGAAGTGCGCAACAGTGTGGAAGATGGAGAGTATGTAATAAGTCTTCTACAATGCTAGAATTCAGGGGCATCTACAGACTCCTGCACATTCCATTTGGAAGACCTTTGTAGGAAGTATTGCCTTCCTAACACTGATTCTGTGTTTCCCAGGGAACCAGCTCCAAGCGATGATGATGATGATGAAAGTTTCTCCTGGCTTGAGGAGATGGGAGTCAAAGACAAGGTTAAGAAACCAGATGCTATTTCTATTAAACTGTATCCTTTCTTTGCACATCAAGATGTATGATGCTGGAAAACCGTGCAGATGTAATCTTGTGGGTATAGATTTAAGTTTTATAAAAGCTTTTGAGACCTTATTTCCAAATACTAATCCTCACATTACTGCATATTAAGAGACTCCGCATGTCTTTTCGAGTTCCTTTATGACAAGTATTTCTAGATGCTTTTCTTCTTGAAGGAAAAGCCATTGTGAATTGTTAGTGTAACTTTGTAAGATCCAAGATCCATTAGGTCACAATCTGATTTTGTCACCTCATATAGGTTCACTGGCAAGACTCATTAGCTTTTTTTAATTTTTTTAAAGCATGTATGTTATTTTAGGCTAGGTTTACACTTGGAAGTAGTGTGGCATAGTAGGGGGACAGCTGTAAACCAGAACAGCTGTTGTCCAGAACCTGTAGGTGTTTCAGAGCGACCGATAAACTCTCTCTTCCCCTGGTTCCATTTGTATTCAGAGCACCTGAGGTTTCTAATAATGAAATCAGAAGTCAGGTTTAAGATGCTGCTTAATATTTGATGAACAAATCTGAATCAGTGTAAAGCTGGGTGGGGTTGTTTTGTGGTTTTTTTGTTTAAATGACTTGATTGGTCAGGGGGAGGGAGTTTCTTCTGGAGTTGCACTGCTCCGATTCTTCCTTTGGTGCACTGATGCTTTTCCCTTCCTCACGCCTTTCCTTTGACTCCAGTCAATACAGTCGTAAGGAAAAGCATGAGGTACAGATGGATCACAAACCCGAGTCCCTCGCATTAGTAAAAGGAACAAACACATTCACCTTGCTGAACTTCTTGATAAACTGTAAGAGCCTAGTGGCTGTTGCAGGTCCACAAGCAGGGCTTCCACCAACTTTACTGTCCCCTGTTGCTTTCCGAGGCGGAACAATGCAAACACTCAAAGTAAGTAACACACTGTCTCTTTTCTAAGAAAATAAAGTTGTTTCTTCACTCAGTAAATTAGACGCTGCCTTTGTACGGTTTCCCTCAGGTACAGCAGAGTAGTTTTTGTTGCGGTAGCCCGAGTTAACCTTTTGACTGTGATACAGACTGCCTCCTAAATCGTCTCTATCCACATCAATCTCTGCTGCTAAACTGAAATCCCAGTATTTCCACTCTTCACATCCTGATAAATAAGAGGTTAAGCAGACTTCCCAGGTACTAAAACGGTTGTTAAAAGATTCTCCTGAGATCTTACGGGTCTCAGACTGTATCACTGCTGCTTGCGATGCAGGAGCCTCGGAACCATGGCTCACCATCTCTTACTAGAAGAGGGGTGGGTATGAAAGGATATGCTGGTAGTACAGGTAGCACAGTCTTCTTCCCCCAGAGCAGTAGTTCATCAAACTGTTCTTCTGCAGTTAACTTTCTTAATACTGTGTAGCATTCCTGCATATCACAGTTGGTACATTTTAGGAGTTGTTACAAAGATAGTAAAACCATTATTCTAATACTATATACTAGTATTATACTAGAATATACTATTCAATACATAATTCTAATGCATTGAACAGTAAGTTGGCAATATTGAAAAGCATTTTTAACTTTCAGTGGGACTGTGGCACTGCAGTATTAAAGTAAATGAAAGTAGGACTTGATTTGGCACGTCAAAAACTAATGCTGTCTGGTCTTTTCTTCAGGCTCGCAGTCTAAATGCCAAAGCCAGGGTTCAGTTGGCCTATGAGGATATATTCAGTCTGGAGATCGTAGGCCCCGTCCTGCCTCACTCCCTGCACTCACTGACAATGCTGCTCAAGGCCGCGCAGAGGGGAGCGTTCTCTGCTGTATTATATACCCATGAGCCCACTGCCGTGTTTAACACTCATCTCGACACTGCAAGCCCTGCCTTAAATAAGGTAAGGAAACTAGCAGAGACGATCTTTCCTGTTAGGAATAGTATCTTTATCACAAACCATAGGACACTGAGTGACACAAAACTTTCCCTTAATACATGGGTTTACACCCAATTACTCGTGATCACCAGCTGGGAGCCCTTGGGGCTGGTCATTCCCTCAGAAATGGCATCCCAGGAAAAATGAGCTTTTCAGGAGTTCCCCAGAGGTACACCAGTGAACATCAAGAACTACAGGTATTTCAGACAGAAATACCTATTCCTTATCTCTGTTCTTGATGTGAATTTCCACAGGAAGCTGTACGCAAAGATCTTCCTACGTGTGGACTGCATCCTAAGACTTTGGATCAACTGAGTCAGTGTCCAACATTGGGAAAATCTTCTGTCCGATTTCTGGAAATGAAGGATTATGCTTATACCTGGAAGTCCTAGGTATGCTAGTGCCATTGACTGGAAGAGAACATGCAGTTGCTGTACTTCATTCAGGTCTACACAGGTGGCACCTGTGCAGCACCAGGAGGGGTATAATCTAGTTGAACATCACAGCCAACAACTATTGCACATCACCCATCATTCAAAGGACTTTTGAAAGAAATAAAGGAAGAGGTCTTTTGTATTTTAGAAAGCCTTTTTTAAATAAAACTTGATAAAACATGATTATTTAATTGGTCTGAACTGTGTCTGGAAGGTCTGTATTCTTCATGCACATGGAAACTCTATTGTGAAGTTCAGAATTTCTGCCACTGCTCTGTGCAGTACCTCGTGACCATTTTGGAGGGGTGAAATTCTTGGCAAACACTTTCCAAGACTGCTTACAGCACCTTGCCAGGAGCTGGACAGCTACACCTTGGTATGTTGCACCTCTTGGTTTGGAGTCAGCTCTGAACACCACAAAGCCAGCTGAAGTCAGATGACCACAGGCACAGAGTTCTGGCTGCAGCTGAATCAGATTAAAGGTTAAGATTCCTCAGAATGCTCAGTGTGGCTGTAGTATTCCCATACCCACTTATGTTAAAATGACAGCAGCAATTTGTGCAAACCATAACCTGAATCAGAACAAGCTGGAGCAATAAAATAGTTCCGGCACCTGATTGAAGACAGAGAAAATGAGAGGCAGGAGGTGGCTGCTGCTCTGACTCTGTATGTTCATAGCAAGAGTAGAGTTTATTCACAGGTTTCACACGGTCTGTTTCACTGCAGGTAGAGTAAGTCAAAGCTGGTATTTTGGAGGCATGTAGGTCACTTTTCACCCAGCTATGGGGTGATCGGATGCCTGCAGCAGATTATACTAAAGCTGGAGAGCAAGAGCAAGAAGAGTCATGCCTATGCCCTCCAGCAGGATTCCTAATGCAGCCGGTATTTCGCACAGAAAATAAAGCAGTGCTCATGCCACGTGGTTGGCTGCCCTCATCTTTACTACAGTGTGGTTCTGCTCACCACCTCTGCAGCTGTCTCTGATTCTGAAACAGTAACATTAGACTGGAGCCCCGTCCTACTTGAGGAAAGAACCTGTACACTTAAAAATGTGGGCACTTACTGCAGATTGAGGCAGGATGAAAGCTTCCTGGGCCATCCAGTTACTTTGATCATCACCACTTGGAGGATCCTACCCCAAGAAGACACTATGTATACAATTACCCTGGAATACTTTGTTACCTTACAGTAACTGCCCTGACACTCAGCCCAGTGCTACTCTGAACAAGACAGCATCTAGAAAACCTAGGTAAAGTTCCTCTCTTATGATGGAAAAGGCATCTTTGAATATTACTTTGATAGGTCAAATACTCTTTCTGGTAGAGTTTGGGGTAGTACAATCTAATCCTTACGCTTATCCCTAACTAATCTAGAAGCAAATTACTGAACTTTTCCCCCTTTTGCCCTTCCATCAGACACCGAGTGAAAATCCAGTGCTAATGGCAGCATGGGGAAGAGCAGAAAATGGGGTTTCTAAAGGGGCTGGTGTGTTTGTTAACTACACTTCCATTTCCAGTCACTTTTCATTTGAGAGTAAGTTAACTCAGTGCCATCACGATCTGGCTTGTCTGCCTCCACCAGCCATAGCCTCTGCCACCAGGCACTGCAGTGCGCTGAAATCACGTGCCAGCCCAGCTGTAGGTCACTGGCAGCAGTTCTCACAGCCACCACGTTCTGGTGCGCCCAACGGCGTGCTGCCTCCCCTGCCGTCACATGCGTCAGCCCTTCGGAAAGCTGCTCATCACCTCGGAGCCCACCGCCCCGGCTCCAAAACAGCCCACACCTTCCCAGCACGTACTGGAGGAACTGGCCTCCTTCCGGAGTGTGTTAGCACGTGGAAGAAGTTACTGGAAGCAATAGGAAAAAGCAATTCTGTAGCTGCCTCCATGGGAAAGCAATCTTAATCAAGCCAATAACCATTCTGGTATGTGGCCTTGAGCCTGTTTCTAGGAAATACAGTAATTAATTTCAGTTCCAGTTTGTATTTTCACATCTAGCATGTGAGTTACAGCGAGATGCTAACACCAATTAATAGCTTGCAATCATTTTAAAAAAATCTGACTTGCACTTACATTCTTGTAGTCTAGAACTGTGTCATTTCAAAAATTTACCACAAAATTCTTTATCACAAGCTCCACACCGTTACTAGAGCTGTAGCTCCTCCTCATACTGTGAAGTATTGGTTTTAAGCCATAGCTTTGCCTGTAATTTCAGCAGCATATTCCAGTTGCTTACAGCTCTGGGATTCAGTGCTGTTCTTGAAGCACACTTGGCTCCAATGAACCTTTCCCATAAAAAAAAGTTAACAGCATTATGCTACCCAGTCTGCTGCTCTTCCACCTAAAGGTATTTTCAGTAAATACTGCCATCATTCCAGACGCTTGTAGAGCAGTACGATTTATTTATTTAACCTATCTAAATGGGTGAATTTTATCACAACTGTGATTTATTTGGGAGAGCTAGAAACTGTAGCAGTTGACTACGACTTCATACAGTTCTTGCACTTGAAGAGGCAATTTTGAATTTCCCCAGGCATAGGAACTTCACCTTCCTGCTCCTAACTATTTAAAAACTACAATAAGAAGACTGGCAAGAAATCGTTCTGGTGGAAGCTGGCTACAAGTTCTTGGGCACCTGTTTCAAAATGCTCCCCGCCACAGGGAAGTCAGAAGTGCTTTCAGTGAAATTACTTCTAGGAAAATAGTTGTGTAGCAAAAGGAAATCCAACAGCCAAACGGATCGTGTCTTCCATCAGCAGGAGTCACAGACTATTCACCTTTAAGACAGCTGAAGTGCTGCATAAATAACCAGGTTCCAAGAGAGTGTTTCCTTGTTCTTTTTAATATATCACTACTTATCTATTCCTGCATGCAAAGGACACTCAAACCAATTCAAATTTACAAATTTAACAGAAGCACATCGCTGCACTAGCTTTAGATTCATATATCATTCTGAACAACAAGGAATGAAACTAAAACAGAAACCTCAAAATCAAAGTGTGTCATAATTAGGGCATAACAGACCTTAATTTTCTTTTTTTCTTGTAAGTCTTTCTTAAGACCAGAGGTTAAACCCACATACAGTACCACATCTTTAAGGCAGGAAATCCAGAACTTGCCTAAAGTTACTTTTAAAATGGAGCCGTCAATGGGACTGATTCCACCTGCTCTTTGCTGCTGTGAGATAACATGTATCTTTGCATGACACATGGGGAATACAGACCCAAAAAAAGAACAAATAACAAGAGATTGTACATTCCCAGATTTGACACTATACAGATGTGAAACCAGTGCTGACACGGACACCACAGATGAAACAGAATGATCAACATCTCTGATGTTTTAGGTCTATCAAGCCAGACATTTAAACAGAAGTCTGATTAGGAGCTGCTCCCACATCCCGAGTTAATTACTTCCAAGTCGTACATCAAAAAGCCAAACTTCAGTTAAGCCAGATACAACACCCAGTTCTCCCACTGCAGATCTTTCCATCGCTGTACCATCGTATTTACTTTTGGGTTTTTATACACACCTTCCAACTCATTCAGCAAATGAGGTAAGAAGATCTTCAAACATTTAGTCAGAGACTGAAGGCGAGAAGCCAAAGGGAAAAAAGTTTAATTAAAGACAACTACGTCCATGAAAATTAACTAGACATTTCTAGAGCGCTTTGACAGACTAGTAAGGGGCTTTATTTCTCAGAAGTGTGTGGTAGAGAACCAAATACCATTTCTCTGCTGTACGCAACATGAGACATTGATCCTTGTCCCTTTAGGGCAAAGACAGACACCTTGTTCCATAACAGTTGACAGATACACACAAGTTACCTTACTTTGTGAAAGAAGAGGTACTAGTAATTCTTCACCCCCACGTTCCTACTACCCTTGCAAAGGTCATTCACTTTAGGCCTGAGCACAGCCTTAGTGCACACAAACTGTATTTTGTTCCTGTCCCAGATGAAGCTCTGGTCAGTAGATGTAATACAAAGATGACCTCAAAAAGACTCTTCTGAAATAAGCACCTGAACTACTGAAGTCCATAAATCCTGGCAGTCTGCTCAGAACTCAGACAAATCTGGCAAGAGGTGTACAATGCCCTTTCCAATGCAAAGTGCACATAGCTAAAGTACTAATACTTCTTAAATTAAAAAAAGAAAAAAGAGGAAAGGAGAGGAAAAAAGAAAAAAAAAAAAGAAAAAAAAAAGGAAAAGCTTTCTACATCCTCTCCATTGTCAAACTGCCAAAACTCTGGATCAGGCTGTCTCCTTGAGGGCAGAGTACCATTACGGAAAATTTAAGCCCCAGGAGTTAATTTGGTAATAGTTCAAAGCAACCAAAAATGACTAGAACTGATTCTGCAGCCCTAACAGCTGTTGAAAATCTTCATAAAGCATACTTTTATACTGTGCGTTTCTTCAAAAAGTTGTTTTGGCATACATTTTAATTACTGTTTACTGACCAGTGATTAAGATTATGAACTTGTGCTGCTTTATTGACCAAGTTGGGTACAACAATTTTAAGCATCATTCTATCCCCTCCCTCCCCCCCCGAATCCAGTTGTAGATTTGTTAGAGTTTAAAATTCACATTAACCACAAATTCTTACAATCAACATCAGGCAGTGTGTTAATTTGTTTGGAATAGACAACTCCATCATCTCCCTTCTCAGAACATGCAGGGAGAGTCACCTTTACATTGCAAGTCTCATCGGTTCCATTGCTGGACTTTCTGCCACCCCTCTGAAAGCCAAGTCTTTTGCCTAATCATGTCTGTCCTAGAGTACGGGCTGTACGGCCAGTCGCAGTGTGCCACCGAGTTAAACCCCCGACCAAAAGCCAAAGAGAAGCCGCGGTGCTAACGCTGTACAACAGGGCTACCACCGCCTGCCTTCTCGCAGGGGTCACAGTACTGGCCCAGTATCTGTCCAGCAGTACACGCCAGCCTCGACGAGACTAAGGTAAGCCGCGCGACCTTTTACCAGCTGTCGGCAAAAGCACACGAGTAGCTTTACCAAGACCAGGGAAAACTGCAGCATAGTACAAAACAGTATGAAAGTGTTAACATTCCGTATTGAAGAGAAATTGCATGAGTTTTAAAACAAGGGTTTAGATTACTGATGCCTCCAGAGTCTGTCGTCTGATTTAGTCATTTAAGAAATAATTACATCACTAATGTAAACAATATAAACATACCAAAAACTAAGTATGATTTAAATACATTTTGATGGTACAAAAGAAAAACCTGAAGGTGTCTGTACAGTTTTTACAACGTGGGAATTGCCAATGTATTTACAACATGAAAGGGCAAATACCATTTTTGTGCAGAGTAAAATTATCTGAAATAATGTCAATATAAAAAACAATATCTAGCGGTGTGAGGCACTCCTAAACATGGTGGTATTAACCATGCTTTCCTTTGGTACAAGTCCCATCGCTTGGAGAGCCGCAGTTGCTGCTGTGGCTTTAGCATGCTTCTTATTAAGGCTGGCAAAAGTAGGCCTATATTCATTTCCATTGACTCTCACCTGTTTATGAAAGAGGGGGAGGAAAAAAGAAAGCGTTAGAAAGTGCCTCTTCACTTCTGTTTCAAGGCAGCACTACATAGCTCCTCCAAGCACATTCCCTATCTAATTCCTCTTTAGGGGTAGACAAAATCCACGGCTGGTCTGCAAGCACAAGCATTTCCAAGTAGTAACTGCCAATACAAGATATTACGTGAAAAAGCAAGCACACATCGTAAGATAACTGAAGGACAAAACTAACCCAATCTTGCTCACGACTAAGACTTAACACTACACCTGCAAGTAAACATCAAGAATATGATACCACATAGGTTTAATAATTTTAGTAAGAAGTGGAATACTGTGTTTCTTCACAGATTTACAGGTTATGTGCTTGAGAGATCTGATTTGGCCTTTACAGAAACAGAACTTTTAAATTTTAGCATTGAGACACTGCTTAGCAGTCCTCAGCCACCGCTCACAAGGCTTATATGTTTATATACAAATTTATATACATGAATTTACACCACTTTTAATAGAGAAACCAACAGCAAACAAGGAAACTCAAACGCACCTTAAAAATAAAATGTTTGCGATGATCAGGCCCACTATCATCCACCAACACAAATTCAGGTGGTGACCATCTTCTTTTGTTACAGATCTCCATCAACGCAGAAACTGGATGTTTACCTTAAAGATAAAATGTATTTGAAATTTCAATGCTGCTCTCGAAGCAATCATTGTCAATGAGATTTTTTAGACAAGTAAGAATCTCACCTGAAAGATCCTTCATCACAACGTAATGTCCAGATCTCTTTTGTGCCTTCTCTCCCACAGCAACAAGCCCTGAACAAAACACAGTAACGTTTACATTTATCATTCCCACCTGGTTTCTGTATTCTCGTCAGTAAAGCAGTAACATGTACCAGTGGAGATGAAACCTGGAGACACAACTGCCTTTTCTGAAGTCTTTCAAACTCCCTTTTATCCCAGCATTTTTTTCCCCCCTCCATACTACATGTAACATTCTTCCCAACTGCTCTAGTAAGACTCTTAACAAGCCAGGCAGTAGAAAACTTCTGAGTAGTGTTATGCAAGTCAGGGAACACCTGGTTTTCCATGCCTTCTTTGGAGAAACACCGAACAAGAGAGAAACTTTAAAACATTCTCTCGTTCAGTATTTGTTTTGTGCAACCCAAGAGTCACCCGCTACCTTAACAGTTTGCCTCTAATATACTAAGCCTTTGAAGTATTTTCATGAAACAGTAAAAAGTACCAAATATATTCTCTTATGATACGAATAGCACTGTGGTGTTCTTATAACGTGCTCTCTTTATTTAACTATTCTAATACTGATCCTTTAGGTGCATATTCACAGCCCAATTACTGTGATTTCAATCACAGTGAATGTAAAGTAGCAGAGAAGCATGCAACTGGGCTCCAAGTCAATACAAAGAGCACAAGTTCCAATGGAATTCACTGTGAAACACAAGGGCTGAACATTTTTCTTTTTAAAATCTTACAAGAGCAAGACATAAAACGTAACAATTGCCAAAAATTTATCAAATGCCACTAACCATACCATGCTTAAGAAGTAACTCAAGTTTCTTTCCATTCATTTTGCCATTACCTTACATGTAATCAAAACACCTGACTGTTTTTTCAGAATTTCTCAGACTTCAATCCTTCAATATTACTTTGCTTCTTACCTCAATATGTTTCTGTTCCTGGCTTTCGTGAATAAAGACAGGGAGATACTGCAATTGTTTCCAGTTTCTTCCTGTTCCTTCAGCATTTTTTGGTTGGCATTTTATTTTGTTTTGCTTTAGAAGAAAATCCTTCCCTCCTGACCAGATTTTCATCCTAATGTTCCAGCTCATAAGTAGGGACTTTGAGTGGCATGAAACCCTCATAGACAACAATCATTGAAACAAAGTTTCTTTTTTTTTTTCCTTACAAAATTTTATATCCAAAATAACCAAAGATTTCCACCCAAGAAAAAAAACTCTTCAATCATTCTCTGCATTAATACTGTGTCTCCCTCACTCTAAGTCACTGACACTTGTCTTCCACATTTTGTCCCTGGTACCTCAGGAGGGATTTTCAAAAAAGCTGCAACGGACTCCTGACAAGCTCTGCTGATGGACGAAGCTTCTTTCAACACAGACAACCAACAATTCACTGGCTGACAGCAAAACTCAAGAAGGGTTTGGTTTCAACGCTGTCTGTGAGAGAACTAGAGTTCATTCAGTGTCTGGAAAAATCAGGGTCTAAGCAAAAGCTACAGCAAAGGCAGACAACCTTTTGGTTTATGTCTCAGTGCAGCCTACCAAGTAACTCCTTAGCAAACTGCTTGTTCCTGTAACTGTACATCATATTTGTTTGAGGGATAAGTTCCAAAAACATGTTAAAAAATCCTTATAAAACAAGAACAGGTTGGTTAATTAGTAACAGACAGACTCCTTTTAAACATTTCTGACTTTTCTTTAAACCTCTGCACAGAACTTTAAAAAAACTGACTTTATACAGTTAACATCAAAGAACACTAAAGTTTTAAGAAGCTCTTCAGCTACTCATCATAAATGTATAAACACTGTTCAGCTGCTTCTTTGTAATGCATGAAACATGCTGCTTCCTCATAACATGAGCTGTCTTCCCATATTATATATATATAAAAGTGTTCTTTACCAAGACAGAACACCTTTAGATTTTTTTGTGGAAATTATCAGCAAGATTGCATGTATAATAATAAGCAAGTATTTTAAAACTATGAAATTAAAGCAAAGCCCAGCCTTCACTAAGGTTATCAGTATTTTCAGATTAATCTATCGCATGCCAGGAAGAGGCATCCTTTAACTCCATCTAACATTTTTAATTGTTACCGAGGCAGAGCATTCTGAAGCAGAGAGAGCAAACTACCTGTTACAGAATGCCCAGCACAATGAGGATCTGATCCTGTCTCGGGCCTTAGGGCTTGATGTTGGAAATTTCAGTATGAAATTCTGCAGGCATTAGGGGAATTTATATCAGAAACCACATGAGGATCCTGATGCACACTTCTAGAACTGGAAATTCAAGGTGACACAGCTGTGTATCACCAAAATGTTTTTAATGTTCAAAATGTTCACAGGTTGTGCAGCAATGCTGACTCTTCCCTAGGACGTGACAAGAAGCAAGTGACATAATGAACAGAGCTAACTCTTCCCTCCTGACCACAAAAATCCATCACTGTTACGCAGGCTGCTTGAGCAAGTAATACTGAAATCGACTGGTTTCCATTTCTTCCCACTGACTGATATTCATCAAGCTAAATTGAACTCTTACCAGCAGCGAGAACTTTATAAAAAAATGTCTAGAAAGATCACTGCAACTGATCAACAGTAACAATATATTTTTCAAACATTTCCTTGGTAATCAATCACTCTGTCACCAGGTATCTTCCCCCCGCCTCCCTTTGCACAGAAGAAAAACAGCTATAAAGCAAGTTTGGTCATTGTTCGTATACTACGAAGATGTCTGTTATTGTGTTCTGTACTTTGAGACTGCTGCAGTTTATAAAACTGTATTATGCTTTTAGAAGGTCTTTAGAATTTAGAAAGCAATGGATATTTTCATAACATAGGCTCGCCTTCTCATTTTCTACCTCTTTGCACTTAATAGTCAAATGTTTAAATTATACTTTCACTGCTAGCTTGGTCACCTGAGCAGTACTGAACCATCTCTGTATTGAGAACTAGCATTTTGACACCTAAAGATTCCTCCAGCAATATCTCTGCAAATAAACTCATCATTTGCGTTTTTATGCTTTGCTTTCTTCCTAGCTCAATTATGAGCATTGACAAAAGCTAACACAAACCCATAATTCAAAGTATTTTCAGGCTTTAATATTAGATTATTTAATATATTAAAGGTTCCCAGTTCTTAAAAAATATTTAGGAGAACAACAGTAAGAATTTGTTTTCCCTACAGTCAGTGTTCAACTGTTTATTGTGGTAACGTGTAATAGAATAATTAAATCATAAATCTTGACTACTGAAATTCTGCGTGTTGTATTTAAAATGGTTAGAACTTGTACAGATATTTCAGATGGAAAATTTTCATAAACATTCACTTGGAAAACAGAAGTCTTGCTGAATATGCTGGCGAGACGGCCGGTCATATAAACCACGCTGTCAGCTTACGCAGCAGTGGGCTGCCGATAAATAAAAGGATAGTTCTTTGGACTCAAATGAGCCAAGTGCAACAGTTCTCCGCCTGTGGCCGTGGACTATATAAAAGAGGAGGAGGAAAGATTGCTAAAGCAGTCTTTAGAAACCATCAGGGAAACGTCACTGTAGTTGAGCAGAGCTGCCTGCAGCAGGATCAAACCAGGAGACAGAACAGCAGGGAGATCAGATGGACAAAAAAGGCAACAGAGTCCATTTGGAAGACCTAAAACCATCAGTACGACAGTCTATTCATGTCAGGACTTCAGCTGAAAGGCAGCAGTAACTCAACTCTGTAGCTCTCACCTCTGTCCTTCACCTCAGTTTAAAACTGATCAAACTATTCAGTCTTCTACCCTGCCCCATTCCTGCTTCAGCCACTTTCTCTAGACCAACCACAACAGCTTTTCCACAATTCATTTCCCTGTCCGTGCCTTCTCCATACATCCAACCGAAGCACATCCCTAATTTAAGAACCACCAAGAAGCACTTTTTAAAATGGAAGGTGAAGGTTAGGGACAGTTAAGAACATCTGGAAGAATTCACGGGCATAAGAACAAAGCCTATATCCAAATCCAGGGCTTGAAAAACTAGTACCAAAAGTCACCTACATCATTCTCTTCATTTTTACAGTGAAACTGTATCCAGAAAAAGCTCACTACTTCAAAGTTATCTTGCCTATCTCCAAAACAGACATGAGAAATTTATACTGCCATAAGACATCTATGGAAGGGCTTACCTTTCCGATCTGTCTTAAAATCGACCATAATAGGCTCAACACTGCCTTCTTTGTTTTTTCCAAGCCCTTCTCCTTCTCTCCAGCCCATTTTTCTCATCAGTTGAGCTCCCATTCCTCCAGTTACAGGGGCTGCTCTTAAGAACTGATCCTATCCAGAAAAAGAAAAGTAAAACAAGACCTAAAGTTAGCACAGGGATTTCAAAAAATAAGTGGGAGCTTCCAAAAAATGTTTCTAACAACCTTTCACAGACTCAATTCAAAAAAAATACACCTTAGCTTTATATACATTAACATTTTGTATAAACCAGAATTCACGCAGACACACGAGACACAAATCAATATTTTCAAAAAAGAACAACTTAAGAAAATTCTAATGCAATCCAAAAGCGGCAAGTGACCCATTTCAGACATATGTATTTAATAAAACAATAACCGTCCATTTTTAAACACGCTACTTTGGTTCCAATGCATCTCTTCTCATCTTGTGAAAGGAGGCAGTGTTAACTGTTTAACTGGCAACATGTGTGCCAAGTGTACCTAGTTATTGAACAAAATACAAGCACATTTAGTAATGACATTCACATAGTGTTTAGGCGTATTTTAAATATAAAAAAAAGTTTTCCCGTTTTATTATACAGCAGTTGCACATTCAAGTTCTACTCTGAAAATCCACATGAAACATACAGGTTTTTATTTTCTTTTTTTAAAGGAAAAAAAAAGGCGCTTAGCCACACAGTTTAGCAGCAGTAGTCTTCACATTCTTTCAAATAATCATTAACATAATAGTTGTTAAATGGTGAAAGCTTATAAACAGAAATTTTAAAAATCTGTTTTGATGTAAAGAACTTTAAAAACTCCTTAAATGTTTACGTACCTAGGCCTCGATGGCCGCAGTGTTGTGAATAGTAGGGCTGGCATTGACCGTGGCAAGAAGGCAGCTACAAGGATTTGACCCTGAAACAAGTTTCCATATAGAGGGGTGAAAGTTCACAGGTTATTCTGTGAACTATCATCTCTCTTCTGCCCCCCCCGCTGACCCAAGTAAGTAAGTCAATCATTTCCATCACAGCAAAAAATTGCTTGCCTTAAAATATACAAGTTTACACACTGGCACTGATAAGTCCATCAGTTATTTCGCATAGTAGGTTAGATGAGACATTGCCTAGCATTTTTGTGAAATTTTTACTTACTATCAAAGCAAATTAATAGAACTTTTTTTTTGCTTTATTTTGAGTTGTGCTTGCAAAAGTAAGCATCTCCCGGATTTGGACAAAGGACTGACAGGTCCTTGGTTTCAATCTGTATGTAAACAAAACCAGAAGTCTTACTTTAGCAGAGACTAAAGTTAATGTATTTTTAAGGGGATTTCAAATTGGCAACTGACACACACTAATGATGCATGTGTGTAATCCCCACTATACATGGTGTTAAAAAAATTTAAAAAAAAATAATTGTTGAAGATTGTGGCAGGATTTCTCCAAATATTTACCTATTAAACAGTAAATACCTATCAATCATGCAACTGGATGCTGCATTTAATAACAAAGCGGTCTGATGGAAGAGTAGAGAGGCTAAGTGCTCCTCTCCAGTTCAACTTTTTTCTGACTGGTGCAGACCATGCAGTGTGTGTGTGTACACAGAGACAATCAGTTTCTTTGATATGAACTGCCTCAATCTATACACCTAGAACAGCTTTTACTTACTTCCATTTTCATTCTCCCCTCTCTTTTCCAGGAACCTCTCATAAGAAAAGGGCAACCATGCCGAGAATGATACAAACCCCAGTCAATGTCACCCTGGGTTCCGATTCCTCTTTTGTACCTGCTTTGCAATGATAGAATTTTCAATATAAACATCTGTTTCATTATCACCAGTGTGTATTCAGTTCACAAATGACAGAGTGCAATTTCTTGATGAGGTCACTTTAATGTTACACAGCTTTCTCATCACACCTGTAAACGTACTAATTCAGGTGTTAGGAGTGGTGTAGAAAGGAGAACAGAATCAAAAATACTGCTATTCGTAGTGAAAAAAATCAAAGCCCAAGGTTCCTATATAGGAATTACCAGAGCCTGAACAAATTCCAAACACTGGAAATAAAAAGAGTCCTAAATTCCAAAGCGTAGTTTATTAAAAACACCTCTTCTAATGTGTGAATTCAGAATCCTATCTGGTAACTTTAATAGGAATTTTTTACACTATGCTGACTCCTAAACATGTGCAACAGAACCGAGACAAGAAGGAATTAAAAATGAAAGTTTTGTTTCATTACAGAATAGCTGTATTTGTGCATCACACTAAAAGGCTAAATGAAGTAATTCTGGTACCAATATGAAAGGAGCCAGAAGAAGCCTACTTTGATTCAGTTTACTGAAGAAGCAAAGAAGGCCTGCAGCAGGGGAGAAAGGTATTTCAGTTTTGGGTTTTTTTAAGTAATAAACTGAATATAAATCTCTAATGTCACCTGTACAATTATATCCTCTTTAACTATTTTTCTATAATTTAATGACAAGACAACTTCACTTAGCCCATGATTTAATAGAGTATGGGTAGCACTGTGTTTGTAATTACATTTGAAAACATAAAAATAGTAGAAACATTATCAAAAACAGGAAAGCAAGATATAAATTTCTTTTCAGTTTTAAAAATCATAAAAGGCCAAGTCTCACAAAACTATTTAGCAGCTATGTACCCTTGCAGACCTGCCCCATAGTGAGGATATCAAATTGAAGAGTACGTAACACAATAACCGCCCAGGTTTCTAAGTATTTGGTTACTGTTGTCAGAAATAACTATTTACAAAATAATTTTCTTTTTCATTCACTCTCAATTACAGTAAGCCTGCATGAAAATTTAGTATCATTTTTCTCATCTTTTGATCTCTAAATTCCATGAAAGGTCAGCCAAATAAAGCACACTTCCATTCTGCCAGCAGATGGCGACAACTAATAAGCCACATTCTTGTGTCAACACTGTCTTTAATAAGAAGGCTACATACTAAAACCTAATCACTTAAGAGGGTTTTTTAGTAATTTTAATTAAAACTATTACTCTTTTAAAGCTATGTTAAGGCAACGAATCTGGGGGGACATGAATGCCTGAATTAGCATTTAAGGGCTTAAACAAACAAACAAACAAAAAATCACACCTCAAAGATGATTTTACGGGGTTTTTTCTGAAACACAATACAAGTTGGGACAGTCACCATTGTTTAACAGCAACAGCTATCTTTGGGAAAAGGATAGCATACAGCATTGAACTGAACAATCTATAAAACAGCACCTGCAACATCTGAAATAGGAAAGCCATAATTATTTGAGAGATCTTAAAATACATCTTCAATTTCTGCTCTGTGAAAATACCCGTTCCTTCTCACAATGCTGACAGGGCACTAAAGCATAAATTGTCAGGAGGAAGGTTTATTTCTTTGGAGCAATAATTTATTAAGCAAAGGACAACAAAGCCTTAAAGGCAGTAGGTGGACAGTTTCAGCTATAGCACAGTGGGCTGTCTTAAAGATTACTTTAAGACTAATGCCAAAGAATTTCTGAGTCAAGTACCAGGAACAAGCATCTGTCTTTGGCAAAACTTTTGCAAAGTACCTGAACTTTCCATAAAATGAACCAGCACTTTTAA
This sequence comes from Strix aluco, assembly GCF_031877795.1. Classification (NCBI taxonomy): domain Eukaryota; kingdom Metazoa; phylum Chordata; class Aves; order Strigiformes; family Strigidae; genus Strix; species Strix aluco. Next base: position 34,707,882 of record NC_133932.1, on the reverse strand, counting down.
CAGCAGCCACATTCCTTTCCCAGCGCAAGAGGAAGAATACCTTTCTGAAAAATCCCATCAAATGCCTCACAAAAACTACGCTCACCATCAGCTTCAGGATTTCTGTTCCCAGCTTTTGCATATAATCAGTAGAAAACAAGCTGAGACTAGCTGGAAAAAAACCAAAAAAACAAACAAAAAAACCCCAACAAAAAATGCAAACAAACAAAAAAAAAAAACCACAACAAAAAAAAACCCCACACATTTTGAGGACTGAACAGGGAGCCAGTCCAATATAACTACCGTACAGCTGATTTGTCTTGCACGTTGCCTTCATTTCCAAGAAAAGCTCATTGTGTCATATAAGGCAATAGGAATACAAGTATTTTCGTAAGTGGCCTTGTTAGAAGGTCAGCAGTCCTTCTCCAAGTGACAATCACAAGACACAGTTTTAAATCCATCGTTAGCATGAGTCTTGCTAATCTGCTATGACTATGGAAGAATGGAAGGTATGCTTGAACTTCTCAGACCTTGCTATGCAAAGCAGAGCATTCTAATGGTCACTGTAAAACTGTGTGTCATGCTTTAGCACAAATGAATGAAACAGATCTCTAGCATTACCCTGTGTGCATAAAACGTTGCAGAAATCTTGTTTGGAGAGCAAGTTTAGGCTATAGAATGAAGTTGATAAATCCAGAAATAAGTGGTGAGTCTGAGAAAGTCTGGGTAAGTAGACCTCAACAGAATTTGCTTGGAAAAAAAACCTATGTGACCACTTCCTCTGATCTGACATTTATTCAGCAGCACAGTCTATTTGTAAGAAAAAAGAAAAAAAGCAGCAACCTCCAGAACAAGTCAGTCATATTTGTGAACTGATTACACCAATGATGATAAACTGAAACAGAAACCACTTTTCAAAAGAAAAAGATAATATTGTTCATTAATCTGTTTTACTGATACAAGAAACCTAACAACACATTATTGCTTTACAAATACTGCTCAGAACCCTATGCATGAACATCATGAATTAGCACATTACTTACAAACCATACTTCTAATTGGCATGTCAAACATTCAAGTATGCCACGTTAACCACTTCAGTAACTAATTCCCTCAAAACTTTATTGAGATAAGATTGAAATTGCAGGCATATTTTGGTTTGAGTACATATTACCTCTCCAGAGTCATTTTTAAAGTACAAAAAATCCCCTGAAATCCAAGAAATGCAAAGTGAAGACAGCACTTATCAAACAAGTTCCCCGAGTACTTTAATTTTTCTCCCCTCCTGACACTGCTCTTCTGTTTCGTTTCATCTATCTAGTTTTGTGATTCTCTCTGTCAAGCACAATGTCTGTACATGTTCTAATTCTTCATTTAATGATACACAACTAACTAGCTGACATGGGCTCTGTTTCTGCTAAACAGTGCACGTCCACAAGTCCTCTCATGGCAATCTCCCAAGCAAAATGCCTTGAGTAAACAACATCTTCAGTCAGAAACGTGCATTAATTCACACACACAGCATACCCCCAGAAACTCCACAGCCCTACTAGCAGATAAAAAATTTAAAAATACTACTTTTTTTAAATGTTAAAACACATTCTTAGGACAAAAAAGAGAGGACGAGTCTGACTTCTCAGTGCTACATTGCATAATTAACAGGAACCACGTTACACAACTTCAAGTGCCTAAGTAAAATACAACCTGTACTTTGCATTTCATGGTTGGTTTGCATTCATATCACTGAGAAAGATAACATGCATTCAGAACCCATTATCCCTACTTCACTTTTTTCTGTGGAATCATTCTCTAACCACAGGATGCAACTCCACATTAAGTTCACCAAACCTAAGTTTTGTGAAGGCTTTCATAGGCCCCACCATTCCTAAAAAAAAAAAAAAACAAAAACCAAACCACAGGGCAAGTCTTCTGTAGCCCCTAATGCATTTTGTAGAGGGCGCATGACTGTAACTACTTGTCATCTCATGCGTTTGATGGCAATGTGCGTGCGAATATGAAACCTGGAAAGAGCAAAAGAAGTCAAGCTGAGGAATGCCAGAGCAGGAAAGAGGACTGTGTCCTCATCTTCTTCACCCAACTCTTCTTGTTTCCAGTAGCAGCCTCCTTTCTGACAAACCACATGATGCTTGCTAGGGAGGACGCCTACTACTGCAAACCACTGTACATTTTTACAGCTATGAGAAGGACAGAAGCACTTCTGCCAGCTCATTCTTATTTCTACATTCAACAAAATGTTCCAATGTGCTTCTGCTCCTCACAGCAGTCATGTCCACAAGCCAGAGACCAGACTCTTTTCTCATTTTCTCCCTATAAAGCATTGTTGGGTTTTTTTGTTGTTTTGTTTGTTAGTTGTTTTGTTGTGGTTTTTTTTAAAGCAGATCACAAAATTAAAAGACCAAGGGAAAACACACTTGCCTTCTCCACTTGATTTTTGTTAGTGGACACTCCTGTCACTGTAAGGCACAGAAGACCACCTCAGAACCTCAAGGAATGAAAATGAGATGAGAAGAGGCGGCTTGGGAAAGAGATGATCAGAGATCCTCCCCTTCCATTGCCTTGGGAACTCACTCAAGGTACTGCAGAAAGGGAGAACCCTCCTAGGCTTGCTAAATCTCTTTCACAAGCCTCATGATAGAAAAGCTTTCCTTTTCTCACCAATACAGCTGAGTGCTTTATATTTCTAAGTTCCTCTGCCAGGGACAATTATTGTAATCAAAGCTAACATTCTGTTGCAATCTCAAAGTTAATAATTGTTAAAATAAGACTTTATCATCTACACTCTATATTAATACTGAGAAGAGCCCAAAAGATTCCCATCTAGCAACTAACTTGGATCTCTGTGTTTGTTGCCTGGCTCTCTGTATTGCTTGGCTATATAAAGTGGAAAAACAAGTTAGTGAATCTTGGCAAAAATATTTCTATTTTTAGGATGTTGTAATTCCAGGCTTCTGTATTTAGTTTACACCAAATTTTATGGAAAATTCTACCTAAGCCTCAAATCTAACCTACCAGTTTTGAGGGCTGCCTTAACACTGAGTTCTGGAAGGATAAGCAGATACAACATATACTCAACTACATTACTTGCAAGATTGACCACCATAACTCATTATTCTTTTTGCCTGAAAGGCAGATATTGCTTGAATTCCTCAGTTCTACTTCTTGAAGGAGAACCAGTTCAGTATTCATTTTCAAAGATGAAGTATGAATTATTAAACTTATAAAACGCATGTATGTATGACGCACCACACCCCAAAAATAAGCCAGTATTACTCTGCACAATGCCAATATAAGAGGAACTATTTCACTGAAGGATGACATTAAACTTATTAACCCAACTGCAACTCCTGGTTTAGTACTCCAGATCTTTGGCTCCCAGAAAGCCCTGGTGATACAAATAAAGGCAAAGTAGCAATCAGATAGAACCAAGTCAAACAAAATGGCAGTTTGGGACTTGGTTCACTGAAGTTGATGCCAAAACATCACTGACTTCAATAACATCAGGATCAAACCTTGCCTGATCTGTCCCAGTCCTGTAAAAGTAGTGATGGACCTACCACTGCAACCATACCAATATCATGAATGTCATTTCAGTGTAAGGTAACAGCATATATGAGCCAATCTGACTCAAGTACCGGACGCACATCTTATTGAAGTACTCTATGTCATGAGCAACACCTTAATACACAACAAAATGGATACGGCAGCAGCAAGTATCTAAATTGATCAAAGACAGTGATTTAACTCAACCTGTTGTATTTGACACATGCATTACCATAGGTTTTTAAGGCACATCCTTTGCATTTTCCAATACTTCCACTACTATTTAAAATGTGATGGTTAGACAAGTACGTCTGCATAACTTCTACCTTTCTAATCCATGCTTGGGGACCACTGTTGGTCAGCTCATCTGAGGACAGTATCTGTGCTCCAGTACTTCCTGTGAACTGGCCAGGTATGGAGTTTGACTGAGCCCAGGCGTCAATCTACAAAATAAAAATCAAATGTAAGACCAAAATAAAAATTTGCACATTCTTCCTTTGCAATTCTCTGTTTCTCAATAATCTTCATAATGATTCCTCACTTACATTTAGTGCTATGTTCATTAATACTCATTTGTAAGCAGACGCTCCAAAAAGCTGAGCATATGTCAACCCTAAAGCCTGAGCTCAAAGTCTAGCAAGTTCATGGTTCATTGTTTGTTTATCCTCAAAATCAGTGTTATGAAGCGCAAAATAAAGGCAAAATTTTTAAACATGTGCGCATAAACTGGGCTTCCAAAAACCTGTACTTAAATATGTAAGAAAAATCAGCTGGTATGAAGGGTAAAATGTTTACTTTCTTTAAGTTCATCAAAATGCTGATGAAAAAGTGCAACATACCTGTTCCTGTGCACGATTTAACATGCACATGGCCTCTAAATCAAACGTGTTTTCATTAAGCCTTTTCTGAGCCACTGCTCGATCATTCATAGCTGTAGTTATGTCCACGCCCTAGGAAGAAAAATATTATTTTTAAAAATACATCAGACCACAATAATATCCATTTGATCTGGAAAAAGCTGTTGTAAAATAAATGCCACAGATACTACAAAGTTGGTTTACACATTGAATAGCTGGTTTGATATATAAATAGGCAATGTGAAAAAAATCCTGGGACTACTTATTAAGTATATACAACCTGATAATTTATTATCACCTGTCATACATCAAATATCAAAAGAATTATTTTCAGAGAACTATTCTGGTCACAAAAATTTCTGGTGTATAATACTTAAATAGAGAAGCATCTTCTTGTTCAATGGAATCTTACTAACCAACAGAATTAAATGTAACTTAGCTAAGAATTTTTACTAAAAAAAAGCCTTCATACAGAGCTGTTCACATGAGCACTCTACTATTAAGTGACACTAAAACTTCAAGCTGTATGCATAAAAATGTTACAGCAAGAATCACATGTATTCTACTAACTTGGCTTTAGTGGGTTACATCTTAAATCTTCAGCCTAAAACAGACTTGCATAAAAGTAAAGCCAGACTGGTAGCTCATAAAATTGACCATTTTGGAAAGGATTATTTAGATCTGTGCTGCTAAACTAGAATAAAATTTAAAGACAAACAGATTTTAAACTATCTCACACATACTAATCAGAATAAATTGAGTGAAAATATGGAGCAAATGAAACAGCTCAATACAAACCTCTACTCTATACACAAAGCAATCAAAAGAGAAATCCAAAACATTTGGGGATATAAAGATGTAATAAATTATGGCTAGTATACAGCTCTTTTGCAAAATTACTTGTGCCTTGTTCTTCAGATGATGTGCATTTTATGGATCATTCTATCTTGAAAGGAGAAAAAGAACAGTGCTCAGAGACAAGTGAAATTTCTTTAGAAATGAACATGTCAAGGAGACTGAAAGGGCTGGGAACTGTTTGAAGCACAGAAGAAACCCAATAATCAAAACAGCAGGTGGCATATAGACATGAAGTAATTTGATGGGTTTAATTTTTTTTAAATTTGTATTACAAAAGACTTGTATCTTTTGTTAGGTACTAACTCATAATCTTAGCCTCTCACACATTATACTAAAGGGCCACTACAAGACACTGAAACTAATTTAAAATTGACTCTGCTGACCAGAAAAATACAGTTAATCCACAAAATTCCTGTGACAGGAACCAGGTCAAGAATTTAGTAAATACTGAAAACAGTAAGAGACAGACACGGTTGTCTACAACTGCATAAGAGTAGTTATTTTTGTACTCTGGCTATTAAATCTTATTTTAAGATGGGCAATTTTTTCTACTGTTTAGGACAAAAAGTATTTCCTTTGGGAAGATCATTACTGAAACATCTGGCACCGACCAAGACAGACTTAAAATCCCAGAAGTCCTATGTGTCTATGAAACTGACTTCAGTGTTTATTTATTGTCCCAGCTGATGAAAAACACAGATCATAAACAAGGTACAAGAAGAATTAAAAAATCTTCTAACAATCACCTAGCATGACAGTCACGTATGTAAAAGAATGCCTGTTTACAATATACGCTTTCTTGAGTTATTAAGTTTCCCTCACATAGTTACAATAATTCTTTAATGTTTTGTTTGTGAAACTGGTTCAGGAGATAAATAAAAGTTATTCTACTCACCAAAAGCTTCAATCCAGCAATACACATAGGCATGCAAGTAGTCCACTGAAACCACATTGGGACCACTCACATACTTAAACATACATGTGTACTTTAGTGCTTTACCGGACTGGGGCCTATTAGTAGATACCCTGGTTAGTTAGAATTCCCATACACTTTCCCCACATGGTCAGTCACCATTTTGGAGACCATCATGGCTTTGTATTATGTCAAGACACTCGATGGCAGCTTTGGATCTTGAAAAAAAAAAATCTCTGCTTGAAGTATGAAAAGTTGTTATTATTTAGTCAAGTAAAACAGTTTCAAGTTCAGCATGCTATTCTCCGTAAGAGTTCTGCCTTTCCAATCCTGACTTTTAATGACATTTTCCCCGCAGACACAAATCACAAATATTGAAGCAAGAAGGAAGAGGCTGACAATAGAAAGCAGGCATTTTTGACATACTTTGTAGGTCCACCGATACACCAAATGCATTTACTACATTTTTAGATCACGACGGCTTCTCTGCATAAGTCACCTGCGTATACTCCAAACTTAAATACAATGCTATACTTTCAGACTTTCAAATACAGCTTCTTTCTCATAGGTTTCTCTGGCTTCTAGAGACATGCTGATACTTCAGATTACAAGACTTTTTCCTCCATCTCCTCCTACTACAAACAACTATATTAAGAGGATGAAGTTTTATTAAAACAATTCATAATATATTAGCAGGGCCATTCCAGACTGCTTATCCCATAACTAATTCTGCAACTTGAATAAAAATGTAACAATAAAACCAAGTATGTATTTTTTAATGTCAATATAGACTTGCATCAGAATTGTCACAATCAGATTTCAAAATTATCAACACTGAATGGAGGTAAATTAAACGTCAAACTCCCTGAGGATCCAAGCACACTCCCCCACTACCCTACTCCAACAGCAAGGGAGCTTATCTGGCTTATTTTGCTCAAAGGAAGCCATTTCATCCACAAAAAGTCCTCATAAGCATTTAAAAAATTAAGCAGAGAAGGACGCTGTTACCTTTCAGACTCCCTGTAGGAACACACAGGGATTCTGCTACTACAACAGTACTCCTGTATTTCAAAATTAAGGATTGTCAAACCCAAGGGGATGGTATGCACTACTGTCAGCTAATCACCCTTGAAATCACCCTTAACACAAACCAAGTTAAGGTAAATGCAAATAAAAATATTTATTTACAAAATATAAAAACAGACAACATTGTTACAAGCATTTATAAGGATACACATGACAGTAAGGAAAGAAAGTTATGTTTAATATATTTACTCCATTGTCAATTTTTAAGGCCTCTTCTACATAATCAATACACAAACCATCAGTGCTTAGCTAACCCAATTTGTCAAAGACATGAGCCTAGCATCATTGGCAACCTGGATGCAGGGATCTACCAAGCTTGCCTAACTATGAGCATATCATTAACCATTTGAAGGACAAGACTTTTTACCACCCAGTAAAAACAGGGCCAAATGTTCGTATACAATGTTTCTATGCTCTGGACTTTTTACATATACACTAGTAAATGGGAATGACATTCTGCACAAATATTTCAGAACGTTTGTCTTATTAGTGGTTCATGACAAAGACCAAGCAGCAGTTACCATCTACACTAAGGGAACAATGAACTGGGTGCCTGACCATCAGACTCTGAGGTACGCTGTGAAAATGTCTGTTAAATGAGTTATATTCACTGTGCTGTTGGTGCTGTAAGAGACCCAGAAGAAAACACCTTCTGTGCTTCAGGAAGTGAACTGTACAATCTTAGAAAGTTCTTGAAAAACAAAACGCACCAAGTGGAAAGATTGTTTCATCAGAAATTGATGCCAAGGCTTTTTTGTTTATTTGCTTTGTAAGGTATGAGAACAAGTCTTCAGATGGAGTAAGGTTAACATAACTTGAAAAAAATTTACATCTGTCTTAAATACTTAATTTACTTAATTACAAAACCCCCACAAAATATCCTTTTGAAGACATTTCAAGGGGAAAAACATTTGCTTTTTCTTTTTCCTTAAGTTATTACACATACAATTAGATTTTCCTTTGGAAGGCCACATGGAAGACAACTTGTAAGAAAATGTGACTGTAAAGCTAAGAAATTATTAAATACATCCAGAGGAAATGGCAGTTTTAGAAACTATTTTCAAATCTATTTTTAATGGATTACATTTCAATGCAACGTTATTGCTCTAAAATTGGTAGGACAATTTTAATTATTATTAAATTTATAATTATGACAGTCTCAACTTAGGGTATTAGCCTCTGCAGGAAACTGGACAAGAAACCTGCTTTTCATCTTCAAGCAAAAAAGTTTAAATTCTAGTGCAACAAAGTAGCTACAAGTTGACAAAAGCACACAATATGGTTACCAGTTGCTTTCATCATTGGCCACGTGAGCATGACGACCAAATCTGAAGACCACAGCAGTTCAGATAACTAGCTTATTAAAGTATTAGATACTACCTATGTAAGCGGTTTTTTTTCGCAGACTGCAATTTGATACCAGACTGACCAGGTAACCGTTTTGGTTTTCTTATATGATATGCCTTCCTTCCCTTCCTTACCTCAATGGATGGTTTGGGGAAAACATCATCCTTGCTTTCTTCTTTGCCTTTTTCAACTGGAACCCATTCTCCATAGACACTATCTGCTTCTTTTTTCCTATGTTGAGACCCAGATGAAACAGGAAATTCCTTTGACAGGCTGACCTGATTTTTTGGTTGTGGTGGTGGTGCTGGTTTTATGCTGGGAGTCTTAAAGAAATAAAATTAGAAGAAGTTAAAACTTGAAAACACACAATATTCACATGTCTTTGAAAAACAATTTATTGCATGCACTTGGTATTAAGTTTTCATAAAACAGTCATCTTTCCTAACATCAGAACAAAAGCCTTTTTAACAAATAATTTTAGCACTGCCCTAAAAACATACAAGTGAGCAACAAACTACAGTGTAAGAGCAGATGAAACAGCTAGAAATTAAAATAGCTTAAATCAGCTTCAGCAGCCAAAAATACACAAAACCTCTCTCTCACAATTAATGTCTCTGCTTTCTCTCCACCCCATCATAAAGAGAACAATCTTAATCTGCCACACATGCATTTTGTAATGGAACGCTCCAAAATAAAAATTCTGGTCAGCAAAAAACATCGGCTGTGATACCCACATGATGATAAAAAGCTCTGCATTACTATACATAGAGAAAGCAGTTTTCATCATTTTGTTTTCTAGTTAATAGCAGCATGAATCTCAAAGTAGATTAAGTCTATGAGCTTGTTTTCCTTAGACAGTATTGCTACTAAATTAAGAGTCCGCAGAAATCTCTTGACAGTTTCCTCTTCCAAGAGGCAAACAGAGCCCAGACAGCTCCCAATATTGGGTAAATTGCTACTATCAAAGGAACACGGATGGAAATGATAGTAACGCTTGCATTCAGAAAGAATAGAAAGAATGATACTACAAGGGTCAGAACCGTGGAAAACAGACAAAGCAGCCCATAACCGCTAAAGAACATTCCTCTTTGGAACGTGTAAGAATCCCAAGGTTTCTTTATTATTGTCATACCACTTTCTACTGGTACAACATAAAGCATAAATTTATTCCTATCTTACACCTTATGCAAATATGTATTACTGCTTATTTTGTGTATGCCACAAGCTATATATATAATATATAAATGTTATTGATATTTTCACTTAGCATATCAATACTTTCATAGTACTTTATATCTGCAAAATCAGAGCAGACTTTTGTGGGCACAAAACCCCCCAAAAATACAACTGTAAAAAATAACAAAAAAACCCAAAACTAGACAAATTCTGATCTATGATTCAAACGAATCCCAGATGCACTTAAAGAAATGCTTCCTCATTTTATTCCTGTCAACACGCTCATACCAGAAAATGTCAACACAAGCTTTGACACAGCCAAAAGCAGTCCCCCAATGAGGGGCTTTAATGAGACATTTAGACCCTCTTCGTAACAGGCAACATCAGTGATCCTCATTCTTAACACAGTATTTAATTCTCTGTTGGCTAATCTCAAAATTAACAGAATTTTCTTCTCCTTTAGTAAACACTTGAGATTGACTGAAGCAGGAGACATACAAGATTTGAAGTCCACACAAGGATGATAGCATCATCTTACTTAGAACACCTCAAAATGATTTTAGAATTTTGCTGGGGTTTGTTTGTTTTTTAAAGAAAAACAGTGCTGCTCCAAAAGCATTTTCCAATTCCAATGCTGTTTGCAAATTCATACTGATATTTTTGCAATGAAGACGTGAAGTAAAACCGATCCTCTTGATGCTATTTAAGCTTTAAAAGCTGCAGAGACCTTAAGGAAAAACCAGTTTCAATCCACTTATGGCAACTGCCACAATTTCATAGACTGCAGGTAAGTTTCCTATTGTAGCAAGTGTACTTTTAACAACATCCCAGTGCAATTCCATCAAGATTATTAATACCTGTTTAACTTCTGTAAAATTACTTGCATTATATAAACCACAATTTAAAATATTGAAAATTAAAGAAGCACTCACACTTAAATTGAAGAAAATAGGTTTGGGTTCGCTGAGCTTGAAAGGATGATTATAGAAAGGACGTTCTTCTTCCTCTTCATCAGAAACATGAGGTTTGTTCACTATCACATCATCTGTACTTTGAGCAATCTTCTTGCATTTCTAAAAAAAAAAAAAAAAAAAAAAAAAAAGGGGGGGGGGGGGCACATAAACCCGGGCTTTCAACCAAAACATACAATGTTTTTAGAAAAAACTGTTTTTCTTTTCTGAAGCACAAGAAGTTGAAAACATTTTTAGCGATGTCATCAACAGCTGTACTTTTGACATTTTAGATACATTATCAAAGACCTACCTAGGTTTGCTAGGCACTTATACAGCAAATAATTTCACAGACGTAAAATTTCAGCAGCATACTGTAAAACTTCCTGCACAGTGCTAGTTGCAGAATGCATGTGTAAGGCTGCAAACATTCCAGAGCAGGAACTCACTCATTGTTTGGCATCCCACATAACCAGCGTATTGCAATCTGATAGAAACGTCAGCATAACTCACAGAACTACTACAGAGGAAAACCTAAGAATCAATAGTCACTAATTTTAAGTTCCACTGGTAGTGCAGCGACCTAGTCAGAAGCAATGGCTCCAAAAGATCTCAGATTTCTTCTGAAATACTTTGACGTTGGCCAGGTACACAAGACATCCTCATTTTATAGTCAACAGAAATTGAATATAAAACATATAGATGCTACAGGGATACTGCAGTCAAATGAGAAGAGAACGGGGGGGGGAGAAAAAAAGACATTCTAGAGGCACTAGAATTTTATGATGAAAAACTCTTTACTGAACATGGTACCTGCACTGAGTGTTTACCAGTAGCAACTATCACTTAGTCAGTCCAAAATGCATTTGAGAACATTATAGTCTACTACCATGCTTCTAGTATGTCCCCATTCATGAAAAGTGTACTTACAAGATTTACAAGACATGTGAGGACATAGTATTTCAGAAAAATACCAAAATGAAGCCATCATCTGATCTGATTCTAGTTCAAGGTCATACCATTGTAAGCCACATCTGTTTGATGACCTGATTGTTGACATATAAGGAGCAAACAGACAGCTCCATCACTAAAAATCAAGACACGCTGATGACATTGTTCTCATCAGTCCTTATAAAAAAAATATTCCGGCACTCTCCTGTGCTAAAGTCGCCTCCAAACAATGACTGAAGCACATTCTTTAGGCAACAGGAAAAGCCTGCACTATTTGGAAAGCTCATCAACAAAATGTTTTATCTATAGTTATTAGTTGGCTCCCAACTAATTGGAAGCAGTTTGTCCAGTTTGCAGGTTACATTGCAGAGAAGACAGGGCAGCTAGCTTTCCCACGAGAAGCTGAACAGGCTCTGGAAAGGTTTTCCACCTGGGCACACTACCATAGGATGAAGGCCTGGACTGCTTCTGGGGCCAATTCTGATACAACAGAACAGGAACATCATCCAACAGATTCCTGCAGCTGGGAAGGGCAAGGAAGGGGCAGGGTTTGGGCTTCCAGATTAGCACTAGCTACACTGGATCCTGGTCAGGTTAAATGAAGAACAACTTATGAAGTCTGCACAGTCTATCTGCACAACCTCAGCTTTTTTACTAACAGGTACTTCTGCTTCCATGAGTCCACATACAACTAAGACATTACTTTTCAGCACTTTGACGTTGCTTAATTTCAGATGTTATTTCCATAAACATGTATTTTAAAACTGTCACACTGATGATGCAATTAAAAAAAAAACAAACAAAACCAAAAAAACCACAAAAAAAAAACAGGAACCCAAAAGCACTTTCTTCCCCATTCCAAATTTTCTCTAGTTTTTTGGGAAAAAAACGTAGGGAGAAATTAGCAAATTGAACAAGGTGACATTACTAAGGTAAAAGGACAAGTAGCAATTTTTTCCCCAGAACAAAAACATCCCATTTGTAGACTTGAACTGCAGTGGGATAGAACTAAAACAGTAATTCTCTAAAAATATCTTAGAGTGCATATTAAAATACATAGAACTATGTGAAGCGGACACTAGGTTTTTAACCCAGAGATAACATTCAACAATGTGAAATTCACTAACAGAAGAACATTACTAACACCAGAACCAAAAACTAGAAGTGAAAGCTTTGTTTTTTATTGAAGGACTGCAAGAACTACCTATTTGTACAAAATTAGAACAGAAACAAAACCAAAAAAAGCAAAAGAATTGGATTTCATGCATTTCCAAGGAATGAAAAAGCCTGTTTCTATTACTTAAAGAAACTTGCCTAGAGAACAAGGGCTCAAACCACAAGCCAGTTTATGCGTGAACCAAGCACACAGAATGACAGCTTGCCTACAAGTCACAAAAAACCCCACTTGCTAATTTTCACGTTTGATACTGTTGTTCTCACTTACCTCAGTGAGCTCCTTCAGTGTATCTCTTGATGACTTCTGATTGGCTTTGTCGTCTTTCTTTTGAGATAACAAAGGCATCAAGCTTGGTGGTAAGGGAACTCCAGACTTAGCACACATGGCAGCAGCATTAGCTTTGGCTATTTCAAGTAGCTGGGCCTTGTCTAAAAAATTATTATTTTTTTTAAAAAAAATTATTATTTTTACAGATTCTTGCTTTAATAAATAAGCACTTCTGGCAGACTAAACAAAGTACAAAGAGAAAACACAAGATTTTACCCACATTGTGCATTACTTCCCAGCTACCTCTGAAAAGCATTCAAAGGTCTTGTGTCCCCTCAAGTCCCCCAGTACGTAGCCTGGAAGTTACTTCCACCAACAGAAAAACAGAAGTACTGAATAAAATGTGCACTTTGGATAAAATACAATTACACGCAAAACTGTTAATAAAACAGTATTTTGCTTTATTAAGGAAAAAAAGCACATGTGGTCCTCTGACAGAAAATAGGGAATGAAAATAAAGCAAGTCTTATTTATCTGCCCGTTTGCAAATAAATGAGTTACCACTATCTCTGCAAGCATACAGTTGTACAAAAATCCTAAAAGGACAACATTCCTTTACTTCTTAAGCAATGTAAGTATATAGGTACAGACTTGGTGCATAATCAAAGCATGAAAGCAGATTCAAGGATGCTCAGTAAATCTTACGCTCTTTACAAAAATACTTCTCTGGCAGAGAGGCTTCCATGGTAACTTTATGAGACAGGATTAAAAGGATCAGAACCTAAGGTCCACCAAAAGTGGCTTCTTCAAAAACTGCACGTGACCTTAACTCAAAATTAAAACCTTCTTTCTCCTTACGTAACTTACTATCTAAGGAAATTGTACTGCCTCCCTTCAGTCACAGAGAAGGGATGCAGTTCATTAGGGTTTTGTATTTTCCAATCAGCTGGGTCTGAGACTATTTTCAGAAACAAGTCTCCCTTCCCATTAAGTTCTTACCATAGGAAAAAGGCAAGACGGAGTAATGAAAACAGATAAACAAGCATTACAGCTGATGACAGCGAAGAACTCTCCAACTGTCACTTACTTTCAAATGCTCTTTCACGCTCAATTTGTTCTCAGGAAAATTAGAAATTTTTAACTTTCTCAGAGAGTACTTGGCATTTACTATTACAATCAACAGTGTTCCTCAAGACTGCAACATACTACCTTTGTATAAAGGCTCTATAACCAAGATATAACCTGCTCTAAATACACTTTCATCCAAATGGTAAGCATTGATCTACCTCTGAAACAAAAGCTCTTACCGGAAGTCACTGCCTAAACATAATGCACAAAATAACTTCCAAGAAACTCCTTATGAATGCTACAGAAATACATTAAAATAAAACTATATGAATGCACACGGGATCACCTAACCATGGAACTACCGAAAACAAAATTATCACTTACCCAAGTCCGTAAGACGTTTAGGTGACCTGCTTGAAAATCGTTCTGATGACCTCGACCTACGACGATCAGGTGATCTGCTGTATCTTCTTCTCCCTGAAGATCTCGACCGCCGTAGTCGAATTGGAGACCTACTAGAGCTCCGTCTTCTTCCTCTTGACCTTGACCGCCTTTGACGAATAGGTGTTCGACTTCTGCTCCGTAATCTGAGTGATATTCTACGATCTCTTGAATCTGATCTTCTTCTTCTTCTGTCAGTCGATCTTGATCTATTTCTCTGAGATCTCTTGCGCCTGTCTCTTGATAAAGAACGCCGCCTTCTGGATGCTGACCTGGACCTACTCCTCCTCCTGTGCCTTGAACGCGACAATGAGCTAGATCGAGACCGACGATTGGATTTTGATCTTGATGCTCTCCTCCGAGTTACTGATCTGGAGCGATTTCGTCTAGAGCGGGATTCTGTATCATACCTCTGGGATCTGCGCTGAGAAGACCTGGAGCGTCTGCTTCTAGACCTCCGTGAAGATTCTTTGTCTGCTGTTTTTTCAACAGATTTGGATCGACTCCTTTGGTGAGCAGTGGACCTGGAGCGTCTACGTCTAGACCTCCGTGAAGATTCTTTGTCTGTTGCTTTTTCAACAGATGTTGATCGACTCCTCTGGCGAGCAGTGGACCTGGAGCGTCTACGTCTTGACCTCCGTGAAGATTCTTTGTCTGCTGTTTTTTCAACAGACGTGGATCTACTCTTCTGGCGAACGGTAGACCTGGAGCGTCTACGTCTAGATCTCCGTGAAGACTCTTTATCTGCCACTTTTTCAACTGATGTGGATCGACTCTTTTGGCAAGGAGATTTTGAGCGTCTGCTTACAGATCTTCGTAAAGACTCTTTGTCAGATATTTTATCGACAGATTTGGATCTAGATTTTTCACGTTCAGAAGACTCAGAACGCCTGCTTTCAGGTATAAAGGAAGAGTCCTGTTCCTCCAACCTCTCAAGAGGTATGGAATCCTGTTTATCTTCATCTCCCAAAGAGGGCTCCGCATCCTCACCCTCTTCACCAGTGGTAGACCTTGACTCGTGATCATCTGATGATGTGGAGTCTCTTCGTTCAGCTGTCAAGGAGGGCTCCACATCATCTCCTTCTTCACCAGTGGTAGACCTAGATTCACGCCCATCAGGGGATGTGGAACGTCTGTGTTCAGTTGTCAAAGAGGGTTCCATATCCTCTACTTCTTCACCAGTGGTAGACCTTGACTCATGCTCATCTGATGATGTGGAATCTCTTCGTTCAGCTGTCAAGGAGGGTTCCATATCCTCCACATCTTCACCAGTGGTAGACCTTGATTCATGTTCATCTGAGGAGGTGGAGTGTCTACGTTCAGCTGTCAAAGAGAGCTCCTGGTCCTCTGCTTCTTCACCAGTGGTCGACCTTGACTCACGGCCATCAGGAGACACAGAACGTCTATGTTCGGCTGTCAAAGAAGGTTCCAAATCCTCTATTTCTTCACCAGTTGTAGACCTTGACTCACGGTCATCAGAGGATGTGGAGTGTCTACGTTCAGCTGTCAAAGAGGGCTCCCGATCTTCCATATCTTCACCAGTGGTAGACCTCGATTCATGCTCATCAGAGGATGTGGAGTCTCTTCGTTCAGCTGTCAAGGAGGGTTCTACATCCTCTACCTCTTCCCCAGTGGTAGACCTGGACTCATGCTCATCAGAAGACACAGAGCATCTACGTTCTGTTGTCAAAGGCTGCTCCAAATACTCTGCTTCTTCACCAATGCTAGATCTTGACTCATGGTCATCAGGGGACGTGGAGCGCCTATGTTCAGATGTCAAAGAGGGCTCCAGATCATCCATTTCTTCATCTATGGTAGATTTCCGGTCATGGCCCTCAGGGGACACAGATCGTCTATGATCAGAAGTCAAAGAGGACTCTAGACCCTCTTCCTCTATGGGAGATTTCAGGTCATGACCTTCCTGATATGAGGATGTGGAATGTCTACGTTCAGATATCAAAGAGGGCTCTAGATCGCCTGCTTCTTCACCAGGGCCAGATTTCACACTGTAGCCATCAGGGGACATGGAGCACCCACTTTCAGGCATTAAAGAAGGCATTGCATCATCCATTTTTTCAGTGGGGACGGATTTCAAGTCACTGTCATCAGGGGACATGGAGGCTCGATCATTTAGTGCCAAAGGTTCAAGAGGGCCTACTTTTCCAACAGTATAGAATCTCGACTCCTGGCCATCAGGGGATGCTGCACATTCGTTTTCAGGTGCTGGAGAAAGCTCCCGTGCATCTGCTTTTTGAACAGAGGTGAATCTTACCTCCTGGCTCTCGAAGGACAAAACATGGTCATTTTCAGATGTCAAAGAAGAATCCATATCCTCTGTTTTCTCAGCATGTGTCAATCTTGATTCATACTCTTCAGGGGACAGATCATGTTCATTTTCAGATGTCAGAGAAGGTTCCTTAGCCTCTACTTTTTCAGCAGGGCTAGACTGCAGCTCCTGACCTTCAGGAGACATGGCACATTCACCTTCAGACAAAGACAACTCCTGCACCTCTGTTTTTCCAGCAACTGTAGACTGCAACTCCTGGCTATCAGTGGACATTGAACTTTCACTTTCAGATGTTTCAGAAGGTTCCTCCATTTCTTTTTCAACAGGACTGGATCTCAAATCATGGCCTTCAGGGGATACATCATACTCATTTTCAGAGAGCAAAGAACACTCCTGCACCTCTGTTTTTTCAGCAAGAGCAGAGAGAAACTCCTGCCCTTCAGGGGATGAAGCATATTGACTGTCTGATACTAGTGAAGGCTCCTGCACCACTGTTTTTTCAGCAAGGGCAGACTGTAATCCTTGGCCTTCAGGGAAGATAGTATATTCACTGTCAGATGTCACAGAAGGCTCCTGCACCTCTTTTTCAGCAGGGCTGGCTGTCACCTCCTGGCCCTCAGGAGATACAGCATACTCATTTTCAGACAGCAGAGAACACTCCTGTACCTCTGGTTTTTCAGCAAGGAAAGATGGCGATTCGTGATCTTCAGAAGACACAGCATACTCATTTTCGGGTACTACAGAAGCTTCCTGCATCTCTACTTTTTCAGGAGAGCTAGATCTCAACTCCCGGCCCTCCCAAGATACAGCATATTCATTTTCAGACGTCAGAGCAGGCACTTGCGCTTCTATCTTTTCAATAGGGGGTGACCGCAACTCCTGGCTCTCAATGGACACTGAGCATCTTTCTTCAGACATCCGATAAAGTTCCCGCATCTCTGTTTTTTCAGCAGGGGTTGATGTCAACTCTGGGCCATCAAGCCCTATTGTGTACTCATTTTCAGACATTTGAGAAGGCTCGTCCTCCTCAACTTTTTCAAAAGCAGTGGATGTCAACTCATGACCATCAGAGGAAACAGAACACCCGTCTTCCAGTACCAGAGGTGGCTCCTGCACCTGTATTTCTTCATCACAGACAGATCTCAACTTGTGGCCATCGGGGGATGCAATGCATTTCAGTTCAGATGACTTTCGCACCTCTACTTTCTCAGCAGGGATAGGTCTCAATTCATGACTATCGGGCAACAGGAAAACCCCACCTTCAGATGTCAGAGAAGTCACTGGGGCCTGTAATTTTTCAGTAGATGTGCTTACTGATTCATGACCATCAGCAGACTTGGAAAGCCTACTTTCCAATGGGAGAGGAGGCTTCCGTATCTCCATTTTTTCAACTGCAGTGGATGTCAATTCATAGCCTTCAGGGAAGACAGAACACCTAAGCTCAGATGCCAATGAGAGTTCTGCGCCTTCTGTTTTCTCAAAGTAATTGTATTTTGATTTATGGCCATCATGGCACACGGGAATTCCACTTACAGACATGAGGAAAGATTCTGTACCCTCTGTTCTTCCAGCAGGCAGGTATCTTGATTCATGCATTTGAGAAGATTCAGAGCAATCAATTTCAAGTACTTGTGAAAGTGTCGGGCCATCTAAATCTTTGTCAACAGATGATCTGCACTCATGAACTTCAGAAGACTTGCAGCTGTGTCCTACAGTTGTCACTACAACTTCCTGCATTTTTTCAAAAGATGATGCTGAAATGAGGTCACCTGAGATTTCAACAGGACCACACTCAGATGTCAGGGAAGCATCTGGAGCCTTGACTTTTTCAACAGATAAAGATCTTTGTTCATTTCCACCAGGTGACTTGAAGGACCCATCTTCAGATACCAAGGGAAGCTCCTCTATTTGTGCAGCAAAGCTGGATTCTGATTCATGTCCATCAAGAGACTTGAAGCATCCACGGTCAGAAGCCAGAGAAGGCCCCGGCATCTGGCCCTTTTCAGTAGGCAAGGAGGCTGACTCACAGACATCAGGGAATGCAGAGCATGTAACTTGAGGTGCTAGTAAAGATTTTTGAGCCTCTATTGTTTCAGAAGATAGTGACCTTGACTCAGAGCTGTCAGCCAACTTGGAAGGTTCACTTTCAGGTACTTCAAAGAACAAACCTTCACAGGGTCTTGCAACAGGTCTCAATTCATGACCATCAGACAAGTCAGAGAGTACACTTTCAGATATCAGAGAAGACCCCTGAACCTCTGTTTTTCCGGAGGACGAGGAGATTGTCTTGTAATCATCAGAAGACATAGAGCATCCAGTTTGAAACGGCTGAAGAGGCTCTGGACCCTCTACTTCTTTGAGAGAGGTAGATCTTGACTCTTCTTCATGGGATACGGAGAGCTGAAATTCTGTTGCTGAAGAACTTTCTGCATCTCCACCTTTTTCAATAGATGAGGAACTTGACCTGGATGTGGAATATGTGAGTTCAGGTATCAATGAAGACTCCAGAGTCACTGCTTTTTCAGCTGATCCATTTTCAGATGTGACAGAAAGTTCTGAAACCTGTGTTTTCTCCATAGGCATAGATCTCAATTCCTGGTCATCTGGGGTTTTGAAGCTATCAAATTCAGACACCACAGAAGGTTGCAGACCTGCTGTTTTTTCAACAGATGAGCTTTTCTCAAGATTATCAAGAGTTCTGGCTAATTCACTTTCAGATACTGGTGGCAGCTCTGGGCCATTTACTCCTTCTGACATGGGACCATTAGAGGATTTGGAGGAGCTGCCTTCACTTGCAAAAGGTTCAGGAACTACTTTTTCAAGACATCTGGTTGACTCCTGAAGTTCAGAAGACTCCACATGCTTGCTACTGCACTTTACTGAGGATAACTTACTCTCTCTTTTTTCTATAGATTTGGACCTAGACTTAACACTATCAGAGGACTTGGAACGTTTCCGTTTGGATTTTTTTGAAGATTCCTTGCGCTTTTTTTCAACAGACCTAGACCTAGACTTATAACGTTCAGAAGATTTTGAGCGGCGACGCTTAGATTTTCGTGAGGACTCCTTCTTTTTTTCCACTGACTTGGATCTGGACTTGTAACGGTCAGAGGACTTTGAGCGCTGACGTTTAGACTTCCGCGACGATTGCTTTCGATCCCTTTTTTCTACTGATCTGGATCTAGACTTGTAACGGTCAGAGGACTTTGAGCGCTGATGTTTAGACCTCCGGACAGATGCCTTCCGACCTCTCTTCTCAACAGATCTTGACCTAGATTTTGAACGATCAGAGGAACCAGACCCTCTATGTCTGAACCTCCATGAGTATTCTTTGCCCCCTCTCTTTTCTGAAGACCTGGATCTAGATTTAGAACGGTCAGAGGACCTGGAACGTCTGCGGCGGGATCTCCAGGAGGACAACCTGCTCCCTCTCTTTTCCACTGATCGTGATTTAGACCTGTAGCGGTCAGAAGATCTGGAACGTCTGCGTCCAGACCTTCGGGAAGACAGTCGCTTTTCCACTGACCGTGATTTAGACCTGTAGCGGTCAGAAGATCTGGAACGTCTGCGCCCAGACCTTCGGGAAGACAGTCGCTTTTCCACTGACCGTGATTTAGACCTGTAGCGGTCAGAAGATCTGGAACGTCTGCGCCCAGACCTTCGAGAGGACAGTCGCTTTTCCACTGACCTGGACTTAGACCTGTAGCGGTCAGATGACCTGGAACGTCTGCGCCCAGACCTTCGAGAGGACAGTCGCTTTTCCACTGACCTGGACTTGGATCTGTAGCGGTCAGAAGACCTGGAACGTCTACGTCTGGACCTTCGAGAGGACAGTCGCTTTTCCACTGATCTGGATTTAGACCTGTAACGGTCAGACGACCTGGAACGTCTACGTCTGGACCTCCCAGAAGACAATCTGCTCCCTCTCTTTTCTGCTGATCTGGATTTAGACCTGTAACGGTCAGACGACCTGGAACGTCTGCGCCTGGACCTCCGGGAAGACACTCTTCTCTCTCTCTTCTCCACAGATCGGGATCTAGATTTGGAATGCTTTTTTCTGGAACCTGAATAGTTTCTGCTCCTAGAACGTGCTCTTTTAGAGGTCAAGCGCCTGGAAGTAGAACGTGACCTTGATTTTTTCTTCCGCTTCCTAGACCTGGACTGAGACTTGGAGCGACTCCTTTTTTGTTTCTTTGCATCATGTTTTTTATCACTGCTTCTATGGCTACTTTTTTCAATAACTTTTTCAAGTCTCATCAGAGTCTCCCTCATTCGTGCTGCCACATCAGGTTGCACATCAGATGTTTCTGAATCTCTTTTCTCTGACTCCTGTTCTGGAGTTGCTTCTTTGACAGCCTCAGCCTCTGGAATGACTTCCAACTGGCTTGCCTCTGTCACAGGTACTGGAACTGCTTCTGTAACAGTCTCAGGTACTGGAGCTGCTTCCAAATCTTTTGTCTCTGCCTCCAACGTCACAGCTCCTTCTGCATCTTTCAGCTCTACAACAGTCTCAGGAAGAGGAGCTGTTTCCAAATCTGCTGTTTCTGCCACATGAGCTGGAGCTGCTTCCAACTGGTTTGTGTCTCTGATTATTTCAGATTCAGGAGTTCCTGCTGAACCTTTTTCATCTGCTGCATGTGAAGAACTAAAAACTGTTTCTGCTATTAAAGGCTCAGATCCTTGAGTTTGCTCTGCGTCTTTCTTCTCAATCAGTATCTCACATTCCTGAGCTTGACCCTGCACCCCTTCTGCATATTGTACTTCTGCTGCCACTTCATGTTGCAGTGTTGTTTCCAGATCTTTCATGTCCCTTGGTTTGGGAACTGCTTCAGAAGATTTCATTTCAGCAGCACTCAAGATTTCTGGAGCCTCTTCTGTACTCTTCCATTCTGCACCAGGTTTTGCTTCTAAAACGGCTTGCAGATGTTCTTGCTTTTCAGTGTGCAAAGATTCTGGAACAGCTTCTGAAACATCCTCTACAACATTCATCACCCCATTTTCAGACTGTTGGGAAGTTTCTAAACCTTGGATATCCATGTGTACCTCAGGCTCTTCGACTGTTTCAGAACCTTTCACCTCTACTGCTGCAGACTCTTTCATACTTTCCAACAACCTTACTTCTCTAGCTTCTGATGATGGCTCCAAATATTTTGCTCTCATTGCTTTCTCCATTTCTGAAGCTTCTTCCAAATCTTTTACACTGGTAAGTGAGGGCTCATTTTTTTTTGTGCTTGTCCTCCTTGTTGCAATTATATATTCTACAGTAGGTCCCTGAGTTCTCACATCTGTCAAAATCTTAGATTCTGACGTTCCTCTCAAGTTTCTCATTTCTGTCACTATTTCTGATGCCATAGCTTTTTCTTCCACTCTGGGCAAAGACTCTAATACTGCTTCTGAATGACTTACTATCTGTTCCTGTACAGATTTTGAACTTGTTTCTAAAGTTGGCACCGTCACTGTTTGCACAGGTTCTAATATCGCTTCTTTGCTACTTGCCTTTGCTTTGTCTGGATCTTCTGAAGCCGCTTCAGAATGCCTCATTTCTCTAACCACCTCAGATGCCAATGCCCTTCCTAAGCCTTGCATGAGTGTCCTTGTTTCAGATCCCACAACCATTTCCAAAGTTTTCATCTGTGTTAAGTGTGAAGTTTTTGATCTCACTTCCACATCTTTTACATCTGCAACTGCCTGAACTTCTGACAAGTTGTCTAAACCTCTCACTTCTACGGTGGCAGAACTGGTAGCTAGTTCAGGTATCTCCCCTACTATCTCAGTTTGTGAGGTTCTTGTATGTGTCATGACCGGAGTCTGTGAAATGACAGAACTCTTTGCTTTGCTTGCACCAAGAGGTTCTGCAACTGCTTCTGCATGTTCTCTCTCTGCTGAGCTTTTCAAATGTGTCATTCCTGCTAATGCCTCAGACTCTCTAACTGGTTCCACGCTTACACATGCAACCACAGATTCAGGAGTTCTTTCTGACCTTTCTTCTAAGGCAAGAAGTCCTGGACTTGCTTCCAAGACTTTGCCACCCATTCTGGCTTCAGAACACACATTTTCTCCTAACCCCCTTGCCCCTGCAAGGGTTCCAGGCTGCAAGACTGCTTTCAAAGCTTGTATCTTTGCTATACCTACAGACGCTGGATCTCCTACGTGCAGGTGTGATGAAGATGTCCTCATCTCTGTCCCAGCTCTGGCCCACTCTTCTTCTGAAACTTTCCTTTCTGTCTCTGCTACAGGTCCTATAGTTGTTTCCAAACTTTTCACTGGTCTCACAGATCCGACTTTCATAGCTAGGAGACTGGCATCTGAGCCTGCTTCTACTCCTGCCATACTATCTAGATTTATTTCTGAACCTTTTGACACCGCTGAATCTAGCGCTGCTGCTAAACCTCTGGCCACAGTCCCACAATGCACAGCTTCTGAAGCTTTCACACTTTCCATCTGCAAAGACAGTGAAGCTGATTTCAAAGTTTTTGCTTCCACCACAGCCTTTGATTCACTCTCAGATCTTGATTCTCTCAGCTCCTCTGACTGTCTCAGTAATGAAGTAGCTTCTGAAACTTTTGCCTCTGTTACAACTACAGGCTTGAGAGCAGATTCTGAAGTTTTTGAAGCACTAGTTCTTTCCAGTTGCAGAGTAGCTTGACTTGTTTCTTGACCTTTTACTGTCGTTACTTCCACAGTTGCTTGCGGACCTTTAAAACCCTCCACCATCTGGATTTCTGGAGTTGTTCGGGGAATGAAGGTCTGTACAACCGCTACAGGTTGTGAAGTTGCTTTTAAACCTTTTGCCTCTGCAACCACATTCACATATGTCAATTCTGCTGGAAGCGCAGATTCCTGGGTTCTGTCCACACTTCTTGTTTCTGTCAAGACTTTAGGTTGTAGGAACATTCCTGATGCATTCGGCATTGTTGCAGGATCAGTGGTACCTTCCACATCTTTGACTAGTTGAACTGGCAGACATTCTTGTGCTGCTCTGACATCTTTTGCTCTAACACCCACAGGTTCCATGATTGTTTCCAAAGTTTTGGGCTTTACTACAGCAATTGGCTGCAGAGCTTCTTCCAAAGCTGTCACATTTTCCATATGCACAGAGCTTCTAGCTGGTTCAATATCCTTCACTTCTGTAACAGCTCCTGGTCCCAGGGGTATTTTGGCACTTGTTATTTCCACTTGGGTCGCAGCGGTCACTGCAGATATTTTAAAAGGATGTTGCAAAGATACATCTGCCTTCAAGACACTTGAACCCTCCATGGGGCTGCACTGTGTCACTCTCAAACTATCAGATATAATTGAGGGCTTCAGGGCTGGCTCCAAAGTTCTGCTCACACCCCCTAATTCGAAAGATCTTTCCACATTTTTCACATTTCCCAAATGCAGAGATTTTTCAGCTGCTTCTGGAATTTTCACTTCTTCCATGGCCACAGACACATGAGCTACCTTCACAGTATTCAGATCCGCTTGATTTGCAGATTTAGGAATTGTTGTCACATCACTTGCCAAAGACACTGATTCTGAAGTTGCTCCCAAACTTTTTGCTCTCCCCTGTGCCACAGATTGTAGAGATGCTTCTGAGTATGTTAACACCTCCATGGTCTCAGACTCAAGAGCTGTACCCCAAGCTTTTACTTCACCAGTGCCTTTAGATTTGAGAATAGCTTCTGAACCTTTTAGTGCTTCTACTACCCCTGAAGCTAGAGTTGCTGCTGGATCTTTCTGAATTTCAGATTTATTGGCAACTCCAGATGGGATGCTAGATGAACTATCATTTCCAGTATCAACAAGAACACCCCTTTCACTCACATTAACAGCTATAGGATAAATATTTTCACGAGACTGTTGAACTTGTTCTTCTCTAGTGCAAATTTTAGTTTGAGTTATACTAGCATTTCCTTGGATATCAGATTGACTGCCTTCTAAATTAAATGGAGGGTTTGTTGCACACAAAGTCCCCTTCTCACTTCCAAGATTTTCTGTAGATTGCTGAGAATCAGTTCTTAAATGAGAAACAAGTCCTAAAGCTTGTCTGTCAAGCCCCTCACTTGCTTTTAAGCACAGTTCTTCTGGCTGCACTTGGACAGCCAGATTTGCATCTCCAAATCCTGCATGCTGTACACTCAATTTGGAGCTTGATTTCTCTGGCATCAAGTGAGAAGCAGGCTGCAAGTCTGCATGTTCTGCATGACGTGTACTCAACTTTGACTCCTTTGGCTGCTTTTTATGCTTCTTCTCTTTCTTCCTTTTCTTCTTCTTTTTCTTCTTCTTTTTGCTTTTGTGTTTCTTGTTCTTCTTTGACTTTTTTCTAGGAATTTCATCTTCAGCAGTAGAGCTTCTTTTTGTAGACTGAGTACTATTTTTCACAGTATTTTTGTCTACATCTAGAAAAAATGATATTTTCCTTGTAAATGTTATTAAAACTACATTTTAAAAGTTCTTTGAGACTAGTGACCAAGCACATGGACAGAGGTACAAAAAATTTAAACTTGAAACTCATACCTTCTTCACTACATATATAAATAGCACACACTCCCTCTTCAGCCCTCTTACCCTTCCTCTCAGGAGTCACTTCAAGGAAAAATAAGTAATTCTTCTTTCAAAAAGTTAACCAAATATTCTTGGTCAGCAACACAGTTCCAGTGGGAGCATGACTCTTTCTTTCTAAGAAGTAGTTGCACACACTTCCACTTATATTCCACTGTGCAGTGCATTCTTCCAGAAGGCTGGAGATGTACTTTCAAACTAGACCAAGCTGCACATAAAGTGAGACAAGAACTCCCATTTTCCAGAGAAATTATCTAAGTGGTGATACACCTACTGTATAAGATGTGGCCAGCCCATTATCCCCTTCTATGCTTTAAATTGCGAGTGAGCCCAGTATTACTAGTGCGTTAGAAATTATCTAAGTGTATTTACTGATTAAGCTCCTCACTGAATAAGTTCTTCCAACAAATTTGGGGAACCAGCATCTACTTCCCTGTTCCAAACAAGCTTTAAGGCATTGCAGGCAACCAGCTGCTCAGACTGGACTGCAGTTGCCACAAGCAACTGCAAACCTGCAAGAACCTAACAGAGCTTTTGCTTCAAATGGGAAAGTAACTAATAAATTCAGGTGACTGCAGGGACGAGCAGTTACTGAGAGGGAAAGAGAAAGACTGAGGTTTTGATCACCTTCTTTTAATTCTATACCTCATTTCCCTCTGAATGTAACCTGTGTTAGGTTCCTACCCTTCTCTGGGTCTAGTGCCATGTTTTCATGAGAAATGCACTTCTATTAAAATCAACTTGCTATAATTTCTGTTAAATATGAGCTATATATTCAAGTCTGCTTACATGTTATCTTCAATGATTATATTTATACTGGCCAGTGCAGCAATATGGATTCTCCAATTATAATCTGGCTGCGATTACAAAGCATACTATTCCAAGTGAACAATGCAAAATCATTCAAAAACTGTTGGTAACTGCAATACTATTAAATGAATGTGACTTAAGATTCCATAAACAAGTATCTCATGTAGTTTTAAGCGCATGTATTTTTACGGAATAAACAGCTCAACAAAAAATAATGTTTCCACCAACACTGCTGTGAATGCAGTGAAAGAGGACAATGAAGCAGAGTCAAATGACCTTTTTTACACAGCATTTTCAGATAATCTCTGTCGTCCAACAGCAACATTAACTCCTTTCCAGATATGAACAGTGGAAATGTTTACCATAGGTAAAGTTTATTAACTTCCAGGTTAATAGATCTCACTTACTTATTACCATGTTAGCCTGCTTCATTCTTCCATGACAGAAGAATAAAAAGACAAAACCAAAAACCCCAGATGACAGCCAAAAGTGCTGCTTGTACAGCATAAGTGAAAGACTGTTGAAAATGTTCAAGGTAAACAAGCCACTGTGCATAGAAGAAAGAAAAAGCAATCCCAAAACCTTGCAAACAGAATGTCTGAAATAAACAATTTTCTATGCTGCCTCAAAAAAAAAAAAAAAAATCACTCTGGAACTATACTTACCAAGAACA
Source organism: Strix aluco (assembly GCF_031877795.1). NCBI lineage: Eukaryota > Metazoa > Chordata > Aves > Strigiformes > Strigidae > Strix > Strix aluco. The sequence goes on along the minus strand of NC_133932.1, from coordinate 34,680,937 downwards.
TAGCAGTCACCTATGTTTCAACTCAAAAAAATTAGAAATGCAGTAATTACAGCCTTCATCTCACTAACTCTTCTGATTCAGAAATTTTACAGTCTAGTCCCATGAGAAGGGATACTCATATGCAACTTTTTGTCATAATAAATCCAGTAATTTATGGAAGTTATGAGATTGGTACATAAAAATTTCTTAACCTTTGGAAGATTGCAATCCAAGTATCTACATCTTAAAGATAAGTGCATTATTCATTTTAAAACTACAAAGCATCTTACTCTGACAGAACAATTAATCATACAGTTCTGAATTCTAATAAATGATTTTTAGAAATAATCTTGCAAACCAATCCAAAACAACACAACAAACAATGCTTCTTCTATCCATCAGTACCAGCTTTTCTAGTAAGAACTGCTCACTGAGACTATGAAGTAGATATATACAAAATAAAGCACAATTATATATATGGATATTATTTATACGTTTTAGCATTATTGCAATGGAGAGTAAAGAAAAATAACTTGTTCGTACACTAAGTAATGCTTTCATATAATAACCAGCTTCAATTTTTAAACTACATATTTCTCTGTCCATCTATGGTTGTGAATCACAGTAGGCAAAAAAAAATACTTAACAAACATTACAATAAACATACAACTTGTCAGATGATGCTCGGCGAGAGGAGCAGTACTGAAAAGTACTTTTCCATCTCTGTAAAACTGATTCAATTTTAAGCACTATGACAACCTTCTTAAACAAGAACATATTTGCCAAATGTGTTTTCATTTACCTGATTTGCACTGCAGCTCTGTATCAAGGGCTCCAGAGAGCACTTCCTCTATTTTCTGCACTATCTGATCATTCTGACGACTCCCAGCACCAGCAACAGTGTCATCTGAAGGGTTGGCTTGCTCAGCTGGGATTGTGTCACCATTGGGCTGGCCTTCTACCTTTCCACTAACCAAAAAAAATATCAATACAAGCAATTTTGAGCTTTTGACTTTCTTTTTTAAATTCAGAAGCATTTATTATACTCAACCCTTCAAAACAGTATTTTAGCTTCCTGAAGAAGCCATGCTTTTAGGGAAATGTCTACCTTCTGATCAACTTTCACTTATTCACAACAGAACACATTGTGACAACTGAGTATTAGGCACAAGGGAGGAAAACATGTTCTCGCATGTGCCACAGTCCCCGTGGTTTATGTAAGAACTTGTGTAGGCTCCCCTCACAAAATAAGCACCCATCACTCACTCTTCTCCAGTAGGTTTTGCTTGCTTTGAGATAAGGCTGGGAAAAACTAGGCGAGCTTAAACGTAGTAAGATCAGTAAGACAAATCGTACAGACGCTCTCACCTCTTCCCCTCTCGCCCCGATACAAGAGGCCAAGACCGAAAACCCGTGAGTGAAAACGGGTGCGCGTTCGCCAGGAGACAACGCGTGCGTCCGTCCAACCCCCCCCCACCTCCCTGTTTTCGCTCAAGGCGCTCGCAAGGGCGCGAGCCCCCGGGCCCCGCCATGTTGACGCCGAAAGGACCCGCGGAAGCCCTAGGCCCCGGCCCGTCTCTCTGCGTCCCGAGGCGGGGCCGCGCACTTCCCCTCCTCCTCCTCCAGCACACCCCTCCTCTCCCCGCGCCCTAGGCCCCGCCGCCGCGTCGCCTCCCCCGCCGCCCCGTACAGGCCCCTTTACCCGCCGTGCTGCTGCTGCTGCTCTTCCTGGATCTCCCGGAATTTGCTAACCACAAAGGACCGAAAGATCTGCTCGATATTAGTCGCCATGACAGCCCTACCGCACCGGCCGCCCCCCCTCCCCCCGCGCTCCGCTTTCCTTCCTGCCGAGACGCGAGGCCTCCAATATCCCACAAGCCACCGCCGCAAGTAGAGGCCGAGGGCCCTTGCTGACGTCCTCGCTATACGCTCCCTCGCGATTGGCTGACCCCTACGGTGACGTAGCGGGGGGGGGGGGCAACCCGGGCCTTTGGATGGCCGCTCTAGCGCTGAGCAAAAGCCATAGAGCGCTAGCGCCGCCTGACTTCCGGCGCGGGGGGGGGGACGGGGACGTCTCGTGTCTCGGCGAGTTCGCCGTTCCCCCTCCCCCCCCAGGAGCGCGCCGCGCCGCCATATTGTTGCACTCGCCCCCACCTCCCCCGCCCTCCCCACCCCGCCGGCCGCGCGCCCACGAGCAAGCGGCCGCGCGCCTCCCCGCGGACTGTCCCCCCCCACCCCCGTCCCCCCACTCCGGTGACCGGTAAAGCCCCGGCGGGCCGCCCTGCCCGCCGCCCCCCCCCCCCCCCCCGCGATGAAACCGTTAACTGCCGTTCTGCCCCCACACCGACGCTCCCCCTCCCCCACCCCTCCGTGCCCTGCCGTTCTCGGCCCCTCTCGCGCCCCGTACACCGAAAAGCTGCGCCTGAGCCCCCGGGAGACCGGGGAGGGGAGGAAAAGAAGGGGGAGGCGGTGGAGGGCACCACGGTGGCCGGTGACCGCCGGTCCCTGCGGCTCCGTCCCGTGTGCCGCGTCCCCCTCTCCCCGCACACCCGCCCACCCTTCCCCCCCCCGCGATCGCGGCCGTCTCCGGCGGCCACCGAGACCCGGAGCCGCCTGGGCCTCCGCGGAGAAGCCCGGCGGCCGGCACTCACCTCGCCGAGGGCCGGAGCGGCGGCGGCGGTGGCGGCGGCGGCGGGGCCATGGTGGGCTGAAGCGTGCGGCTGTGCGTGCCGGCGGGCTCGGGGCCGGTGGGGGTGGGTGGGAGCGATGCCATTGGTCTCCATGGAGCGGGGCCAAGCCCCGCGCCTCCGCCGCCGAGCGCAGGCAGCGCCTACCAGGGGGGCCTGCCCGCACGCGAGTGCTGCATCACAGGGCCCGGCGCGGCGCTGCCCTCACTCACCCAGCGGCTCCATGCGAAAGGCGCCCTCCCTCTCTCCCCCCCCGCCCGCCCCCCCTTCCCTCCCCGTCCGCCGTGAGAGCAGGCAGCCCGGCGGTGACACGCACATGTGCTCCGGGGGCTGTCTGTCTGCCGGGCCGGGCGGGCGCCCCGCGGGATGGGAGAAAAATTAAAGGAACAAAGAAAGAGAAAGAAAATGCCGCCGCCGTGAAGAAATAAATGACGCCTGGGTGAAAGCCGGCCCCGGTCCACCTGCAAAGCCGTGCCTGCTCCGAGGTGTTTCTCTGGAATGCACCAAAATCGATTTGTCCCGAGTACAGCCACCTTGGGGGTCCCTCCACGCTGCCCCCAAACCAATTCTCAAGAGTTTGTCAGCCTCAGTCCTCTAAAACCAAATAATCCTGCAGCTGGATGACTCTTCCCCCCATGCAGTTTCTTCTGCTGTCATGAAGTAGTAACTTAGAGGGGTTAGTTGACCTGAGATAAAACACCTCAAAACCTAGGTATAACCGTTTAAATGCTGCTGGGGTCTTTATTTGCATCAGTCTCAAATTCGATGTGGTTTAATAATCACTTGCAAGACCCTTTAAAAGCAGCGTTGTTCTTTACTGTGTATACCTGTGAGACGGTCTGCCTTAATATTATTAACTTTGGAAAAATAATGGACCTGATACGTGGATCAATTTGCTTACTTTTAGGTCACACTCAATTTACTACATTTAAAATAGAAAGCAGTTATATGCAAGAGACCCTTTCACAAATAACCCGTACCTTTTGTGCCATGCCAACATTGATATATTTTAGATCTTACTAGGAAAATACTGTATGCAATTTCTGGTATTCAATGAGCTAAAGATTGAAAATGTTTCACTTGAACAATTTCAGACATATTTAGATTCCCCTGATGCAAATGGCCTTGTCTACACCAGGCATTCTTTTACCCAGAAACTAGTGATATTCTGCATGGTCCTAAAGTTGCTAGTAGGGGCCTTGCCAATAAACAACAAAACTGCAAAGGCTTTCAGCAGGATGTGATGGTAACTCGCCTCTTCAAAAAAAAAAAAAAAAAAACAAACAGCAGCTGTATTCAAGAGAACAGCAGGTTTGACCGGTGTAACTTAGTCTGTATCAGGGGCTTCAGACAGAAAAGCTGTTCCCATTAGCGACCATATCTCTGATGCGAACCAGGGGGAACCCACACCATGAACCTGCCCACCTTCAGGAAAGGAACCCTCTTCAACTGCAGTTAGTTCTTTCAAAGTAGCTTAACTACACTGATAGCCCTACCAGTGTAAGCCTCCATCTATACAAGGAAAATTGTGAAGACAGATACAAAAAAAGCAAGAGGACTTTAGTGTGTGCTGCATATTTGCTCTGGTTCCCTAAAAATTAATGCAGACAAAGTAATAACTACAAAAAACACTATTCATAGATATGAGAATCCACAGCCCCACAGGAAAGTAAATGATTCCTGCTCTCCACTCCCATCTCTGCTGCAAAAAAACCACAACCCTTTAGTTAAACACCTTCATTCAGTTAGGTGCTAGGTAGTTTTCAGATTAATTAAATGACATATTTTACTTTCATCTTGTCAAGACCAGTGATTGTTGCTGATACATTTAGTGTTCAATTTGCAAACATAGTATTACAGGGCTTTACTAATAGCAGTTCTGCTGCAGTCATCAATACTACTTAGAGCATTTATTCAGGTGACTGCTCCCTTTTAAAGCAAGAGTCAAAGGTGTGCTTAAATATGTAAACAATATTTATTAAACCTGTATTTCATAAGCTAATTTACAAAGAACAGCGAGGTTTTCACATTACAGCTCTTGGGGGAGGAGGGGAAGCAAAACTATAAATCAAATCTGTTTTTATTGACAGCATTGTTGCACAATTGTAGCGTTAAATTGGACTAAATGCTGCCCCTCTGGTTTTATAAAGTTCAGTGTGGTACAAACTAAGGAGTACCTGGTCCTACCCAGTACTTAAAGACAGATACATAGGGGCATTCCCCCTGAGAGGACATAGAAACAAAATCAATCTTCGCACAGCCCTATCCAGCTAACTTTGTAAACCATCACCTTTACCCTCTGGAGCGATGTTCTACTTCCTACATAAAGTAAAAACAATAACCTACACCTAGATAAGGTTTTTCAGCCGGCTCCAGCACCTTCCCGGCCCGGCTCAGCACGCTCCCCAGGCAACACCCGCCCCCAGCGGAAGATATTTCTAGACTTGAAGAATTTGCGTGCAAAAGCCAATTAGTGTCTCTCTAACCGGAGACATAGAGCACCCTTCCTTCCCTCTCTCTCCCGCCCGCCCCGCGCCCCGGCCCCGGCCCCCGCCCCCGGGCCGACCCGCCGCCATGTCGCGGGGCCCCCTGGGTACTGTAGTTTTCGGCGGCGGCGCGGCGGAGGATGCTTTCACGCTCCTTAAAATCCGCCTGAAGGAAAGTAAGTTTTTCTTTCGCTCTGGAGAAAGGCGCGCTCCGCGGGCCGCTGGGTGTCAGGGTCGTTTCCCGTTGCCAGCCTCCCACGGCCGGGCTGCGAGGCGGCGGCGGCGCGAGAGGGGCGAGGCGAGGCGGTAGCGGGGCCATGTGCTCCCCGCGGCCCGCGCGGTAAAATGGCGGCCCGGCCCGGCGCCTTTCTGCCGGCCCCTGCTGCACTCAGGCCGCCGCGGAGAGCGAGCCTTGCCCGAAAACCCGGGCGGCTTCGGTTTAGCCCGATTCCTGCTCTGCCCCTCACCTATGGCGGGGAAGGGGTGTATGGGGATATGGTTGCTAACGGCTTATTCATATATATAGATATTTATTTATTTTAATTGCATGTCTCCTGCTCAGATTTACTTCTGAGGAGCTTGATGTCTTAGAATTTTTAAATGTACTGCACTTTAAAGTATTTTAAAACGCACATGTCTTTTATTTCTACGGGGTTTTTTCTCTGCTCTATTTGGCTTGAAAAAGTGGCGAAATATTTGCTTTAAAGTAAATATTAAACTTCTAACCTCTATTCTTTTGGACTTTGACTCACTTTGATTCTTTCCCTGCTGTTTGCGAAGTTGGGGGCTTACCAACTTTAACATTGGCCCCCTTTTTTTATTCTATCCAGTAGTTAATCGAAATTAATGAGCAGAGTTAATACTTATTTCACTATGTTGTGTGTATAACTGAAATAGTAACAGAAAGGGCATTTCTTCCCCCCCCCCCCCCCCCCCCCCCCCATTCATTCTGGTTCTCCCCTAGTAGCTTCTGCTGAGGCATCAATGGTGAAAAACACCGAGCGCTTCCAGCTTCCTACATAGAGTTTGAAGTGTCAAAATTTAGTACTTCGAGGGTGGTTGTAAAACTTTATGATCCTATTTATTTTTAGCAGCGAATCTTGAGGTAATGTTTTGCCTAGGAAATGCGCAATCTGGCCGTTTGGAAGATCACACCAGGTGGCAAGGTGCCTGTCTTGCAGAGCCTCGATTCAGGCCACGTAAGACGTGTGTTTTATTCTCAGCTCTGATTCAGGCTTTCAGCATGCTGCTCTGATTTCTGCAGGGGTGAAACACAGGTATTAATGACTTACCTTGTTTTATTTTGTTTTATAAAGCGATGCGATACACCACACTCTATGCCCAGGTGAGAGCAAGGAATTAGTCCTAAATAAAACACATGAGCAAAATAAGCTTATTTAAACCCAACGTTATAACTAAAAATCTGTTTCTGGAGGCCTCTGAACTCCTTAAACAACTCTTCATGGTACTAAAACCTAAGGAAATTAAAAGTTCTCTAAGGCTGCGTTATTTTCCTTCGGGATGAGCCTAATGCTGCCCTAGCCTGAACTTGCAGTTCCATCATCGTATTTTGGCCATTTTGCCAGTTTAGGTGTCATGGCTGTTTGGTTTTGTACTTCTGTTTCACCAGCAGAGCTGCCTGCACAGTTGGCATGGTGAATTGCCTCTGGAAACTGATCCACATAGGAAAAAAATGTGGGGAGGCATGGATTTCTTTCCATCTCCAGTCCTTATTTGATTGTGTGATTCAGCTCACCCTCTGACCATAAACTGGCTGGGGCAAGATAGAGGAATGAGCAGTTGGGTGAGAAGGTAAATTGTGAAGCAGCATTTGCCACCAGTTGTATTATGGTCTCTCGATCAGTCAGGATGATCTGAGGGTGTAGTGCTCAGGACAGCTGGTCGCATGAGCGGTTTGCTGCAGCATAACCGAGCTCTTTTCACCCTCTCTGGTGAAATGTGTGTGTATATATATATATATATATTTACTTTACTGGGTTGGTTACTGTTGTAGCGTTAGCTTTCCTGCATTATTGTATTTCTGATCCAATTTCTGACTGCAAACCCTTGGCACACACGGGTGGGAGAGGGAAGGAGAGACTGGAGGTGGAGAAGGCAGTGGGACCAATGGGAAGCTGCGCCAGCAAAGGACAGTGCGAGCCAATTGTGAAATACCAGTTGGTGAACCTGCAGTTTGCGCATTTCAGCCTCCAGTTTGTCTCTTTAAGTTTGAACAGGGTCAAGCGGTTGGCCAAGGTTCACCGAGAAGGCCAGCTCAGAGCTCACCTCGTGTACTGAGATCTGTGTGTGCTCATAACATGCAGCAGACTCTTAAGAAATGGCTCGGTCTGCTGCTAAGAGCATTAATTCAGAAAGCAGAAGAGCTAGGTTCAGCCTGAGGGGGTTTGGGACCACGCGACCTGGTTGCTGGCGAGTTAGGGAGCCAAATAAAGGATGGCAGGTTCCCGTGAGGGAGTATGGCAGCAGCCTAGCTGTTGAAGTTGGGAGTAGGAAGTCCTAGGTGTTAGCTGCTTCTCCAATCCATTTCAGTTTTACAGGTCTATGAAAAAACCACATAAATGGTCCTGATTGCTAGGGCTAGAAACTAATACTACACTCAATGGGGTGGCAGCCAAATTGCACAGCCTTCCCAGTTTTGTGTTTTTCCTGTCCCCTGTGAGTCTTCGTTGCTTTTTCTTCTCCTGCCTAACTTCCAGAGGACGCGTCAACCTTCTCCTTTAGTACAAAGCCAAGTGCTCTTCTTCAGGGACTGGGGGGTGTGGGTTTGAACCTTCTCAGTGAGGCTGGGCTTGCATTCTTTGTGTTTGGGGTAAGTGCTGTCACTGCTGGGCCATTTTGTAGCCTAAGCTCTAGGAAAGGTAGGAGTTAAGATGCTCTGGGCAAGGACCATATCTTTCTTATTAAGAAATTTGGATGCCTGCATCAGTTTTTCTGAATCCCAGTGTTGGGAAGCTAAGGTATTGCAGCTTTTAAATAGCAGCAGCCAAGGTTAAATGTGTGCTGTGATACAGCAGATTGCTGCTGCCTGAAAGACAATTCTTGCCCTTGAATTCTTTTGCTCAGCTCTGTTGTCCCATCCATTCATTCACTGTTAGTGTCACTAGACCTTGGCTGATTGCACTTCAAGCCAGTTCATCTTACAGAAATCTGTTTTGGATTGTGGGTTGGTTTTTTTGTTGTGTGTTTTTTTTTTTTTTTTTTTCTCAGGTTAGTTTTATGAAATCTCAGTGAATTGTCTATGCTCAAGTCAGCACCGGAGCCAGTATAAGGAAAGGGAAAGTGTGTCTGGGTTCATGACATCCCCTTTCAGTGACAACAAAGTATATGAATGGGTCCAGCATTAATGCATGTGTAAATTTTTGCAGCAGAGTGTAAACCTGCTTGAACAGCAAATACCTTTTAGTGAAGGGCTGAAGCACTTTGGATGCTGCACAGTGCAGCATTTTAAATATACCTATGTGTTACCATTGTCACTCCCAATTTTGTTGGAACTAAGACTTTGGTTTGGGGAACCTTTTTCACACAGGTTTTCAAGATATGGTATATTTGGCTCACCAAAGCAAAACACACTCCACCCAGGTGTCTCAATCAAGGAGCACAGAGAAAACAACAGCATTGGAGCTTAATTAAAAAAAAAAAAAGACACTATCTGAAACAGTGAGGTGCCACCAGTCATACCCTTTACTGTTTGTGCTGTATTGCATAGATCTTATTTTAATTGCACCTTTTTACTGCTTTAGTTAGGGGTGAGGTGATAAGACAATGACTTATTACAAGACTCCACCTAGTTGAGGTAAAATGTTTAGGTAACTTGCACCACGTACTTATGATATGAAACTGAAACTTGGGAATAAATCGCTTAAGGAGGTTACATTTTCTTATAGAGTTACCTTCATAAATGCATCCAAGGAACTGAGTTTAACCCCCAGGTCTGTGCACAGGATCAGTTCAAGAAAGAGTCGATGGCTCCTGTCCCTTCCTTATTATTAGGGAAGGGGCAGCAACTGAATTAGTAACCTCATCTCACTTCTACCTGTATTTGAAATCTCACCATGCTTTGTGGAGGAGTCAGGATGGGGAAAGCTATCAGATACTGTTGGTTTTGCCTTCCTCACTTTATTTTCTCTGCTCCACAGGCCCTGACCTACTGAAAGAGTTGCCCAGCTTCTTGGTGAGCCCTACCTTTTGTGGAGGATAAAGATCTCTAGTCTGACGCTCGTCCCTGTTGACTTACTACTGGCAACCTCAGGGATAGGCTTTGGAAATTGCCTTGTCTTCACTCTATCCTCATGTCTTCTTCTCATGGATACACGGAGTGATTATCTTTCTGCTTTTCTGTTCTTACTTCATATAAGGACCCAGTAATAGACCCTTCTCTGAAATGCCACTTGTCTTTATTTTAAAGCACCTTTTAAACAAACATATCTTCCTTCTTTACAATAGCAGACAATGCTTGCTGAAGATAATTATGTACTGTGTTTTGGAATCTTTAAGGATTTCACATATTGCTTCCAAAAAAACCTGAGTGTGTGATAATCCTCACAGAAGAAATATCTACCTTGTGAATGGCTTTTGGTCTTTTGAGAACAAATTCTTGACTCCTGGATTAGTGACAAAATAAAAAGAAATGTCACCTCTTGGAATTTTCATTTTTAATGCCAGATCTTGCTGGGCAGCAGAGGGCCTACACAACATCTTTCTATGTCAGCGTGAAAAAGAAAGGCTGCCACTGCTAGATTTGAGCTTCCTAAACTGGAATTGCCACCAGAAGTTCTTCTTTAGCTACATCCCTAAAAGTTGCTAAGATACCACTTGTGGGATGCACAAATAGAACTGAATTTCAAAACAAATGGCTGATACTTATTTTTTCCTCACATTTTGTTATAAAATGGTTACATTTTATTTGAACATATGATACATGGCTTGTTCTATTTACTTGCTCCCATATAAAACTTTATGATGTATATTATTAATTTTTTTCCAGCTGACAGTAGTATTAGAATATGTTACTTCAGGGGAAAAAAGGAAGTGATTCTTTGACTGAGTTGCCAGCATGGTGAGTTACTTCAGCTAGCAACAGTGTCACTGGATCTTCAAGCCTGTCCTGCTATTTTTAAGCAGTAGGCTTAATGGAGCGTGAATGTGCATTATGAACTTTATTCTTTCATACTGTTGATAGGACTATGCATAGCCTCATTTTTATGCATAGCCAAAGTGCATAGCCTCATTTTTAGATAAAAAGAGAATGTTTACAATCTGATTAGTAAATCGTTTTTAACTGCAAAAAATACCTGGGGTGGTACAGAATTTATTTTGCATGTTTAGAAACAACAGGATGTGCTGCTCCTGCTCTGCAAAGTTTTTGCTCCTCACTCCTGGACTATTTGTACGCAAGTTTCTGTCCCCTCTTCCCAGCTGGAATGGCTGGACTTTCCCGTTCATTGGCTAGTTGCACAGTGTCGTCAATGGGGTGGTAATATTGGGACAGGGGTACTACATTTTAACCAGAGGCTGCTTATCTCCTTTCTCTTTGTGCATCTGAACTCTTGAGTACTACTTTCCTCAAACTGGCAGCACGTAGGATAGAGTAAGTATGTTCTCTGTTTGGGTTTAAATCTCTGCACTCGATTCTGAGGTACTTGTAAGAAAACTATGTAATGTGTATAATTCAACTTCTTATTGATAAAATTGGCCTTAAAAATTACAATTTAATGATGACTCTCTGGACAGCACTGGAAGCATGCTTGGTTTGTTAAGTTGGAGATAGCTGCCTACTACATGATAAATTTTTGTTCTTTTATATTGCATTCTTCTGTCCTAGGTTACTGCCTGTATCTAATTCATCCATTAAGCCAGTCCCTTATTCTTTTATCTTTTCTTTCTGCTTGAATTGTAATATAAAAAGAGGTTTAGCATAACTTGGTGTCCCAACTATGTATATCACAACTGATGATTTTTAATCCAACATGGTTTTTTTATTGTAAGTAATCATGGAGTTTTGTAATTACAACATCTCTGCAATTTTGCAACATGTATATTTTGTCAAACGCTGTTGATTAGAAAGCTATTGGTCCCCCCCGGCCTGAAACTACAATTAAATTTTACCTCCAGTGTGTTTAGTTCATAGTGAACAACTCGGTATTAATTTTCTGTATTTTATTCCTTCTATTCATGTTTATTTTGTCTTTATTCTGACTGGATGTTTTGCCTAAAAGTATCACTCTTTGAACAAATCATTCCTTCATTAATGGATTAAAATACAGTAGCGAATGGCATAGGAGTACCTTCTAAAACACGTGTGGGCTCTTCCTGTCTAAAGTATATTACAGAGGGCTTGGACTGAAAAATCGGGCTCACCAGATGCATCGCATAGTGCCTGCAGAGCAGAAGCTGTCTCCTGCGTAGTCCAGGTCCTCAGGAAGGACGTGTTTCACCAGGGTCAGAGCTATCAACAAGTCCAGCTGAGGCAGCTGACAGGAGGGAGAGGCACACGTCCCTGCCTTATCAGTTGCCTGAAAATCTGCTTTCTATCATGTCTTTTTGCTTCTCCCTTAGAAATCCTTTTTTTTTTCCTCTTTTGTTTAAGATGTGCTTTGTGCTAGTCATCCTCTCTTGTCCTCGCACAAAGGAGAGGACCGCAGAGGAGATCTGAGTTTTCGCTGCTCTTGGAAATGGAGCTATCACCTGTGTGTATTCAAAGGGCATTGTGTGTGTGTGTCGGGGTTTTTTCCTGTGAGCTTGCCTTGGGAGGCACTGTACACATTGACAAGCACAGGTCAGTGACCAGTTGCTTGATGGAAGAGGCACAGGGAGCGACCAAGGGTTGCGTGTTACGTGTGCGGGGATTACAACAGGCGGGTGGGTTGTTCCTTTTGACTGGAATCTTACCTGAGCTGTGTTCCGCCTCCCGATGAATGGGATGTGATTCGCACAGCAGAGGGACACATCAGACCTCTTCGCTGGCCGTGCAAAGCCCTTTGAACAAATTGTGCCATTTTCAGCACAAAACTGTTTTTGTTTATTCTCATTACTTAAAATGATTAAGCCATCTTTTATAGGTTTAGATTATTATTTTGCATATGGTAAGATTTAAAGTTCTTAGGTTATTTTTTGCAAGTAGTGCATGCTGCACATGGGCTTAGGACCACCTGCCAATTTGTAGCTGCTCACTGCTCTGCTGAATAGCTTCTTCAGGGAGTGTTTGACTTCTGTGAATAAAACTCTCATTTTAACCAGTCCAGTGACATCATTTGTATATGTAATTTATTTATGGTTGGACTAATATGACTCTAACAGCTTATTCTTTGAATAGCTTAGGAGACTAGCCTTTGCTTCTCAGTGAACTCAAAATAAAGACATAGGTACTTATGTTATAAATTATGTACTTACTTATTTCTTTATTATGCTATTTTCTGAATTCCAGTGTGTTTTTTCAGTGAAAGCGAACTCTTCTATTCCCTTGCTAGCTGTGTGATATCATTGTCGGGATAGCAGTTTTGAGGTGACATACTTCAGTAAATATGTAGAGAATATGCGTAGAAGTAATATGTCTTAAAAAGCAAAGGCTAACTTTCAAAGCTGCTCAAAGAAAAAATTGTAATATTGGCATCAGTCCAATATGTGTACATTAGGTGTACACACACAAGTAATGACATAGGGAGAGCAAAACTGAGAGATTTCATTTCATTTTTGTGACCATTTTGTTTCTAAACTGCTGAAAAGGTTTTGGACAGTTTAAGATTGTAATGAAATTGCAGCCTTCGTTCCTACACCTATTTCCACAGGCCAAGAGAGTGTTAATGTGTTTTTCTAAAACTCTGTGGAATGGGAGAGAGGAGTGGATGTCCAGCAGTACCTTCTCTGAGCCAGCTCCTTTATTAATGACACCTGGTCTTCCCTGTTGTTTGCCTCGTGGTTGTTCTCTCCTAAGGAAAGCCAGAGGTGGAAGTTGATTTCCCTGTCTCATCACTCTTAGCCTTTCCTCTTCATAAAGTATTTAGAGCTCTTTTAGATACTGCCTCTTAAAACTCTTGAGTGGTCCCATTCAGCTCTTAACACTGTAATACTGTGTTCATACAGTTAGTTCATCAAATGGGCTTTGCTCTTTGCATACTTGGATTCTCCAGGAATTTCTGTAGGCTACACATCACAGCCTGGACATCATAAGGGTTTTTCATATATCACAGACTTCTATATAACTTGGAGTAGTTGCCAATCTGACTAAAGGAAAACCGGGATGAGTTGCCCTCCAGGTTACTTCTGTGTTCTGGAGCAGTTCAATCTTCAACATTTAGTTTATATCACATCTGATTCAGTTATCCATTTTCATGTACATCTCTCGTTTTTTTTTTAAACCAACAAAACCCTTATAGAAATACTGTTGCCTGAAACAAAGTGACATTCACCTCTGTGTGAGCTGTGTTGCACCCAACACTTAAAACCGTGGTCTGTGAAGCTCTTGCTTTCCTAACCTCACGCCGCTAATTCTGGCTGTTTTGCTTCTGGTTTTATGCAGACTAATGGCCGATCGAGTGCTTGTTATTGGCAGTGGAGGGAGAGAGCATGCGCTGGCCTGGAAGCTGGCCCAGTCTCCACATGTAAAGCATGTGTTTGTTGCTCCAGGAAATGCAGGAACAGCTGATAATGGAAAAATTTCCAATTCAGGTAAAACCAAAAAAATACCATTTTTCAATTTGATAACCAGTAAGTTGTTCTATTCATCAATCTGAAATCACAGCTGTAATGCAATTATTATGATTACTATTTTTTAACATTTTGGACATGTGAAATTGATCATATAAATGCAGTTAAGAACAAAAAAATGTCTGAGCCAAGCCTTGTGCAACTACCACTCATTTTATATGATCTCAGTTGTGATACCTAATTCTTTAGGTTTGGGGATGAAGGATGCAGCCAAAACTCCATCTGTCGGATGCACGTTCCTCGGGGAATACAGCTCAGGATAGCTGTTGTGGCTCCCACCTCCCAGCAGCCTAGCAGGGAAAGGGTGGTGGTTTCTCTTGGTACCCACTGCAGTTCTACAGCTGGTTGGTGAACAGCTGAAAAGTGCCTCAAGCAAGTGCCAGCACCTAAAGTACTGAATTCACTACGATATTCTCAGATACTTTCTCACTTGAAATGTTCAACCATAGAAGAACATTCATTCCTTTGTCTTAGTGACCTTAAGAAGTTAAGGTTATTTTCAAATGTTTCTCTCTTTGTACTGACTGCCTATTTTGAGCTTGTAGCTTAATATGTTAAGCTCTGACTGGCTGTAATTGAAACTATTCATAGTCATTAGTTTTGAGAAATCAAGCTTAAGGTATTTCAAATTGAGCATCCAAAATTATGTGCTGCATTTAAAAAAAAACCCACTGGTTTAAGGTGCTTGCCTGGAGGCACACAATGAATCGGTATAAAACCAGGGGTAATTACTCAGAGATTCCCGTCTTGTGTCCTTTATATAACAGATTCTGAGTTAGGTACTTTAAACAACCGACTTAAGTTTCCACTTTAAAATGTGATAACATACAGAATTAAAGTTAACATAGTATGCATGTGAATACGAATGATACACATCAATTTTCTGCACTCGTATTTGTATGTGAGTAAAATCTTTTTTTTGTTACCATCTCATGTGGAAACATGAATCCTGTCAGATTGTTGTACAGCAGGTAATTATCGTATTTAATTCCATTGGAATGCTTAATTACAGGCTGTTTAAATAACTTTGTCCTTAATTTCTTTGACTAGTCACAGTATCGTAAGTAGTTTTTTGTTCTATTTGGCCTCTGAGGAGAGAGCCCAAGGAAGAGCCTGACAGGAAAGTCATGTTTCCTTCTCATCTCTGAAGGGCAAACAAAAGTCTTTACCCTTGTGCAAAATGGAGTCAATGCCAGTCTGTATGGCCTGCAGAATTTTAATTTCAGTATTTTTTCCCAAGTGGTATCTTTTACAAACTGCTGTGCTTTTCTCTCACCTTGTTATTCCATAAAAAATATTGCACCCTCAACAGTGGAAAATATTTGAGCATGTGCATAATAATGCTCGAGCCAGGTCCATGAAATCTACTGTGTATACTAAAATCTTTTGGTTTTAGACTATGGGCTCACATGTACTTTGGGAGAGAAATCCTCAGCCAACCAGGGGGAGGGAAGAATCTAGAATTTGTGAAGAGTTTGGTTTTTAAGGAAACAATATGTTTTATCCACTCAGGCATTTTAGTCCTACGACTAGGGTCTACATTTTAACCCAGGGTAAAAAATGGAAAACAGCTTTACAGAATCATGTGAGGCCTATTATATTGTGTGAGCCTGGGCAACAATGTCTGTGAAACTGCTACCATTGTTTCTTGGTTTTTTGGTATAATCAAGATTTGGCTCTGAAAGTTCATCCTCCTTTCATGGTTCATGAGATTGCCTTTAATTAGCATTGCAACTGTGATTCTCAGATGATTTCCGAAACATATAAAGGTGAGCTTAAAATTACAAATAACCTTAAATCCTTCAAACTTTGTCTGTATCTAAGTTAAAAAAAAAAAGTTTTCATGGTTAATGTGAGTCAGTAATTGTTTCTGACAATAAAGACAGATTTAGGTGGAGTGACTAAATATAATTTTATATTAAATTTATATTTAATTAGCAGGTCAGTTTTGGTGCCCGAAGCTTACAGAATGGTTCGCTGAATCCGCAGGTAGACATATGCATGTCTGTGAATGGACTTTAGCATCCTGACACCTCCTTCCATCACATTTCAGCTGTCAGTGTAACTTATACTCTTAACTTTAAGCTCCAGCTTGAAAAACCTTGGTCCAAGGTCCTTCTGTCTGGTTTGAAAGGAATGTTTAGCTGTCGTTTTGAGAAATGAAACACAGCTACAGAAATGTCCCCTTTCAGTCTACATGCTGAGGAAAATTATGTTTGGGGGGAAAGTTAAAATTATATATCAACAATGTAATTTATTCCTTTCTGTTTGTTAGTAGGACATTTCCACATCATATAAATCTTGTGCCATATTCACTGTTGATACAATAGTAGATCACACCTGTGACAAGAGAATTGGGGATGAAAAGCTCAATCACCTGGTGGGCTCTTTCCTTTCCCTGCTCCCCTTCACGTGGATTAATCTTGCAGGGAACAGGGGTTGTCCCTCTTCAGTTGCCCACCAGAGCTCCCTTCCTCTTCGTCAGGATCTGCTGTTCTCCAGCTGCTTTCACAACAGCCCCATGGGACTGAAAGACAATATTGACCTTTATGTTAATCAGTACTTTAAAGCCAAGTGTGTTATGCTTTTGTTTTTGCTCTCTTGTGAGCCAGAAGTCAATTGGCATAAATTGCACACAGAAGTCAAAGGCCTTTGCTTCTCCTTACTTACAAATGTTGGTGGAACAACATGATTGAACTATTAAATAGGTATCAAGGAGGTAATTTTTATTAGTATTCAGGCTGGTTTTTAACCCCACTCCACCCAAATAGGGTAAATAACCAAAATGTAGGTTTCAGATAGTTGCTTTTATGCCATCTCTTAGGCAGAAATAGCTGCTTCTCTTGTGGAAGCAGGCAATTTATTCATACAGGATGGCAGGAGCACAGCGGGCACTGACGCAGAATCGTGTCTGTTTGTCCATCAGAAACTGCAGTATCACTGCCTCTCCTTTCTCTCTCATCACTTCCCCAGAAACTAGCTGTAAGAGACCATCAGCTTCTGGCATGCTTGCCAGTAGAGTCATTAACAGAAGTTCACAGACAAAACTTAAAACAAAGTAGTCCAGCTGCAAGGAGGGGCTGTGCTGTGCTGTACTGTGCCCCCTCTGCCAGCTTTGTGCCCTGATGTGTTAGTCTCCTCCCCACAGAGTCAGCCAATCCATGCCAGGCCACGCTCCCTGCTTTTTTGGCTCTCTCCATGTCCGTATTCCCATCCTCTGTAGACTTTGGCTTTATTTATTCTTGATAAAAGCAGTGGCATTACATTGCCTTTGCGTAAATTTTTTATCACGAGACTTGACATGATTGTCTTTCATGCAAGCTTTTTCTTTTGTTTATACAGTTTTTGGTATTCCAAGTATGGTCATATTAAATGTTTGTTTATGGAAAGATAACGGTCTTAAAAACCTAAGACCAAATATCCTCACCCATAATTACAGCACCTACCCTTGTTAAATTCAGCCTAATGTAAGAAAAAATGTTCAGATTCCCCTTTGTTTCAGTGGGGTCAGTTTAGTGCGGCAGTTTTTAGCTGGGACTACAGAAAGAAGGAAAGAAGAAAGCAGTTGCAATTCCACCACCACCCAGTTGTTCCTGTGTTGTTCCTGTCCCCTACGCCATGATGACACAAACGTGTAAAGCTTCATGGTGACCCTACTCAGGGAGGAGACTGGCTGAAAAACATATATATTTTTTTTGCTTGTGAGTTATTTTTCACTTGGATCCTTTATGATGCTTCTTGTGCTGGCAAACAGGATTTTCCTAGAGATGAAACCAGTTTACTGTATGGCAATGTAGGGAAACCCAAAACTTCTTTTCTCACCTTCAAAAGCAAGATGGGGTGACAATGCATGTCAAACCACAGCCTGTGCTTTGGCTTTGGTGGTGTATTGGGCTCAGCCTTGTGTGTAAGTCTATATATTAGTGTTTTCCTCACTCTTCCAGATTCACAGTGACATGCCATTCAAGAATGTGAGACTGATGAAAATGCTGCTTCAGTGTTATGTGATAAATAAGTGCTAAGCAACAGTAATGAATGTAGTCTTACCGCCCTTTTGTATCTTTGACAGCTGTTTCAGTCAGCAATCATGCTGCACTTGCCCAGTTCTGCAGAGATCAGGAGATCAGGCTGGTCGTGGTTGGTCCAGAGGTTCCTCTTGCTGCTGGTAAGAGAAAGCAAGCTAAAATTCATAGCCTTCATAATTTAGGAAGAAAAGTAAATTTTAGTCGCCATCTTCTGTACACCACTCACAGTATCTGAGTGTCTTCAGTAGGAATGAAAACAGATTCTCCCTGAAATTCAGGGTTGTGCTGTGATGAAAATGAATTTCTGAAGGGTGCTGTGTGAGCTATATAACAGTTAAAATATCCTTAAATATTCAATTTCTTTTTAAGTGCTTGGGATTAGTAAAAGAGGTATCGAAGTGTTTCCATATAGGAACCTTAACTAGAGTTTTGATTTTCCTATGGATTTTTCATTTTTTGAAATAATAATAATTTGAGACTTGGTTAAAAAAAATAATAAACATGCTGACAATTTTTATGTTTTAACCTGTTACATGATCAACAGTTGTCATCTTCACAAAAGGCTAATGTCGACTTTGTGGCTAAAAGCTCTTAATAAAACAAGGGGGGATTGTCATCGCTTACCAAATGCAGCAGATCTTCTTAGCCCCAGATATTGCAGGGTTACCTGCTCATGATTACAGTGAAGAATGCATCTAAGGCCCATCTGATAAAATAGGCCCATAGATATATATGGCTTATCATTCCTGACATACTTGTTCCAGTGAATCAGTGCATCTGTAGACTTGGACTACCTGTCTCCTATAAATCATCTGGTGATTTACAAATTTTTTTTGTGTTGTCATTTTTAGGAATTGTTGATGACTTGACAGCAGCTGGAGTAAGGTGTTTTGGTCCAACAGCAAAGGCAGCTCAGCTGGAGTCCAGTAAGAGCTTTACCAAAGCCTTTTTGGATCGTCATGAGATCCCAACTGCGAGATGGAAATCTTTTACTGATCCTAAAGCAGCATGTAGCTTTATTAACAGGTAAAATTTTTGTCGTTTTAGAAATTATTTTTTTTACAGCAAAGTACAATGTGCTAGGTATCCAAAACAATCAGATGATTACTAATGTATTAATACTTTTGGCTGTGATAGAACATCTGTAGAGGTTTTAAAGGATAATCTGATATGACACTATCACACCACAATAGGTCTGACAATTAGATGGTTCTTATTTACTGCTCTAAAATGAAAATAAAATTCAGTGTTCAGTTTACAGGAGAATAT
Source organism: Strix aluco (assembly GCF_031877795.1). NCBI lineage: Eukaryota > Metazoa > Chordata > Aves > Strigiformes > Strigidae > Strix > Strix aluco. Next base: position 34,661,767 of record NC_133932.1, on the reverse strand, counting down.
AGGACAAGCTTTTATTTTGCCTACTGTGGAAACCCAGCTTGCAGACTGATAGTCATATATTCTGCCTTCTTTGTACCTTTTCTCCACGAATATAAATTCTGCATTGGAGACTTACACAGCAAATTATGATCTACTCATCAAAATACAATCCAGGTGACCCAAAAATGACACAACAGTAAATTATTAAAAGGAAAGCAAACTTTCAGAACAGTAATGAAATTCAGTGGTGGGGAAAAAACAGGAGGCAGAAATCCTTCATAGGCATAGCATAACAAGAGAAGCCTTGTTTTTATTTGTGTGTTATTCAATAAGGCAAAATGGTTGCTATGAAAACTGATAAGTATTTTGATCTTTCATCTATTGAAATGTTCAAAATGCCTGCAAAATGTATTTGCAATACAGAGTGTTTACTGTTGAATCTCTCTTCTCCGTCTTTGAAGTGCAAACTTCCCTGCTTTAGTTGTAAAGGCTAGTGGCCTGGCAGCTGGCAAAGGAGTAATTGTGGCTTCAAACAAGGAAGAAGCCTGCAAAGCTGTTACTGAAATCATGCAGGTGAGTAGAAATGTCATGCACTAACTGGAGGAGTTCTCACACAAAATAAGTTGTTAACCATCTCAGAGTTTCAAAGATATTCTTTATTTCTATGTAACAGGAACTTGACTAAAAGACATCAAATCTTTTATCCATTATTTGGACAGCTAGGAAGCTCTGTCATATTTATTGCTTGGGGCAGGGTACTCTTTCTAGGCATTGTTCCTATAGACTGAATAAAATAATTCTTAATGAAAACCCACACTTATTTCCATATGTATTTCTAATTGTTTGGGGTTTTTTTACCGTTTTTGAGACTGCTGCCATCAAACAGATACTACAGTGCTGTAATACTAACACTGTTATTGAGCTGGATCTTGCAAGCCACATCAGCTTTAGGACTCCAGTCACACGCACTTAAATGTGCAGTAAAATTCCAGTGGAATTATTTCAAGTTAAGTATACATTTAGGTAGGATATTCAACAAATATATTAGGACCATCAAAATCTGAAGAGCAGCAAAATGAAGCAATTTAATCTGAACAGTTAGGAACATAGAGCTGGAAAATACGATGCATACAGGTCAGGTCCTTAGCTGGTGTCAGCAGCACAGCATCTTACAATTCAGTGGAGCTATGCTGATTCACAGGAGATACTGTCAGAGACACTTCTGTTTCAAGAGTTAGAATATAGGGTCTGCACTCATATTTTATTGTGTGTGTATGGTTATTGGGTAAATACATGTCTTAACATGTGGCCCAATGTCTTGAACCAAAAAAATGTATGTTAGAGAGTCTGGTAGACACACAAAATTTTCTTGTCAGTCGGGGTTGGTTGTTCTTAATTGCCTGAATATGCAGTCAGTGTTAAAACATTGCACTGGAATATGAAAATATTGCCCCTTTCCAATGTATTCTATAGAATTTCACTTGCTTATAAAGTAAAGTTCAGATTATAGTCTTGACAGTCATTGGGATTAGTCCAGTATCACGGATGCAAACTTCAGAAGGTAGAGCATGAGGAATTGCTCAGTAAGTTATAAATATCATCTGCAATTTAAAAATACTCAAGCATAAAATCTGCATTTATTTAACAACAAGCAGAAAAAAAGGAGCAAAGATTTTACCATTGCTGACATACCCAGGGTGGAGAATGGATTAATAGTCTCAAAACTGTGTTGCATTTTTCTTGCTGTACTAAAAATATTTGTTCTTGTTGCATTTTGAATAGTTTAAAATAACTGAAACAGAACTAAGGTTTTGTTTTTACTGTAGGATAAGACTTTTGGCATAGCTGGGGAAACTGTTGTTGTTGAAGAACTTCTTGAAGGAGAAGAAGTTTCTGTAAGTGTGCATCTCACTGTAACACTTTGATTATACCTGTTCTAAACTATTTAGGAAACACTGTGTGACTACCTACAGCAGGGGTGTGTAGGATTTTATTACTTAAAAACAGTTATCTGTTTATAAATAAAATTGTATTAATTAGACAGCTGTGTTAAGAACCAAACTTCCTGCAGTCTGTTAAAATAATTCAAATTTAAAAAAATAAACAGTAATCAGCTGTTGCCACATGGGAAAAAAATCAAACCTTAAAAATTTTGAGTGTCAATGAGTGTGCAGTTCCGTGTTATGATTTCTCTGACAGCAGAGACAGTATAAGATGTCCCTTCCTTTCCATATTGCTATCTCTTCACTGCCATTTGGCTTTGATTCAGTTATATTAGTTACCTGTTCATGAAGCTACAACCTAAAAACCTTTTTTCAAAGAAATCAACAACACCACGTTGCATGTTTTCTGTGTTGTGGTTTAGAGCACAGTGCCATTTGAATCAGTACAGTAACAGGATGGTGAAGTGCAGAGCAGGGCAGGGAATGGCTGGCAGTAAGGGAGGATGGAGATTTTCTTTAATCAGCTTTGCTGATGAAGAGAATATGTTGAACTGCATCATGAGGGAGCAGTAAACTCCTCTGGAGCAAGGGAACAATCAACTCAAGACAGGCGCAGGCAGGATCCTCTTTAACCGGTTTCATTGCCAGAGATATTGCAGTGTGGAAGTGCACCTGGGGACAAAGGACCTGAAACCAAAGGCTGATGAATGTTTTGACAGTGTTGATTTACTCTGCAGATGTAGAGAGAACATTTCCTTCATTATAAGGTGATTGAGCTCCTTCGTTTAAAAAAGTATATCTGGTTTAATTAGCAGAGTGTGAAGGAGAAAAGGTGAATTAGAGCCTAGGTTTTGAGGTGGCAGGGCAACTTGATACCTGCATCACACAAAGTAGAACAGCCAAGTACCAGCTCAAGTTCCTGAGTCCTAGAGCTGGAATTGACTTATGCTGGATGTTGTGAACATTCATCTTGGAGGTGGTGGTATTTATAAAGTAAGCCGTCATCTCCAACTGTTGCCAATCTTTTCATAGTCTGGTTTCCTGCCTGAAGAAATTAGATGTGCAGATATTGGTCATCCTTATTCCTTCCTGGTTGGCTTGACCTTTTTAGGAACTAAGGGGTTATCCGGATCTTCATTCTCTGGTGGAAAATATGTAATGCTCTTAATTAGTTCTTAGAATACTAGCAGACTTACTGTAATATAACACAATAATATAAACACACAGTTTAAAGGGTTTTTTCCTGTGGTGACTGACAACATGAAGAAAACGTACTGCTTGCCTTACCTGTCAAAATAACTCACCTTCCACAAATGACTGTAGTTTTTAATATATTAATATTTTGGCATTTTCAGGTTTTGTAGGGGAATCCTTGCTTGTTTTTTTGATTAGCACTATAAAATGTTTTTGAGTGCTGCTAGCAGTAGTCCAGACAGTGCAGATCATCATCCAGTTACAGAAGATGCCAGCAGGCTTATTGCTATGAAGATATTGAGCATAAAAGCATCTGCTATATAAGTAATTTATAAATAAATCAAAAGTAAATAGTATTATCAGCAAGGAAAAGGAAATCTTGAAAGGAATGTAATGCCTTCTGGGACAGGGGGAAGGAAGTGGGGGGGGAAGAAGTAGCTTCAATTGTGGAGTATTTTAATTTTTTTTTTTTTTTAACCTTTTTTCTTTTCAGTACAACTACTGATGTATGTTATATTAAAGGTAATTTCTGTAGGATGGTCACACCAAAATGAGGCACTGCTTCCTGAGGGAAAAGGGAAATATTTAGAATACTGTAGTTTGTTTTATCAGGAAGACAGAATTTATACTCTTAAATATTCATTTGCAACATTGAAATTCGAATATATTTGCACTTTTGCACTTTAATTTTAATCATACACTGGAGTTTTAATTATTCTCCTTGTTTTCTAGTGCTTATGTTTCACTGATGGCGTCACAGTTGCTCCCATGCCTCCAGCCCAGGACCACAAGCGATTAATGGATGGAGATGAAGGCCCTAACACTGGAGGGATGGGAGCTTATTCCCCAGCACCTCAGGTAAAACTGTATTGATAAGGAGATGTTTCACTACAGCTGTAGTACAGCTCTACTGTTGAAAGCATGTGTGAATTTTTAGTTCCGCTGTAATGAACAGAGAGAGTGAGCTCTTGTGGATGGAAAGAGTTGCCTAAAACAGACACAGTCAAGTAAAGTCCATAACTTAATAAATTTGTTTCTCTGGAGAGGATGATATTTTTACTCCATTACCCATTACTTTTAATTATAAAGGTGGAAGTGTTGTTATTTCTGCAACCTTGTATTTTTATTTGTTTTTTAAGTGTTGCGAAATACTGATCATTAGAACCAAGTATTTAAAACCATATTTTTAGCTTGTGCCGAACTAAACTAATGACACATTTTTGCTTGGCAAGGAACTTCCATATGCAAAAGGACTTACTTTTCTCTTTCTTCACCTATGTCATGGCCAGTGAATTTTCTTTTTTATTTTTAAAAAATACGGGGTTTGTTCCTCTATAAAGCTATTAATTTTGTTTATTGAATAAAATGTGATCATTGATCACTATGCTTCCCAGCTGTGATTTGTCTTTGTAAATTCCAGTGTATCTGTGCAAATGGTTTGCTCCAGTGAAGCCAGTGGGATTGCTTGCACATGTAGATCTAAGCATGGAAAAGTGTCTGAAGAAATGCGAACATTTGTATTAATGCTGTGGCATGTTGTCTGAGGAGAGAGAAAAAAAATACTAGCTTTCCATTGTATGAAATGTTTTGGAGTGAGCAAGAGGCCATCCAAGTGTTCTGCTTGGCTCTTAAAAACACTAGCTGTCACAGGAAAAATCATGCACTCCCTTTTTACAACCACTGTTTTCTAATCCTGCTTTAATAGATTTCTAAAGATTTACTGCAGAAAATAAGAGATACTGTTCTTCAGAAAACTGTTGATGGCATGAGGAAAGAAGGTGTCCCCTATTTTGGTATGTACGAAAGTTTGGGTTTTTAATCATAAGGTGAAAGACTTTTTTTTTACTTTGTCCTCTTTATAGGCCTAACTTACACTGTAAGTTAAGGATGATAACTGATGAATTTGGAAGCTGGATTTGGTATCATTGGCTTGATTTAAGAGTCCATTGAAATCAGTGAATATCATTTCATTAACAGTGTAACATCAAGTAAGGAAGAACAGAAAGGAAAACATTTGAAAATAAGCTGCAAAATTTTAACCACAACTATTTCTGCCTGATTTATTTTTAACATTTCTCAAGTGTTAACATCCTACCTTTAAATGAGCATAGGGCGCATCCATTTTAACACTAGAATAGATTCAAAACAGATGACCTATGCAGTTGCTTAGATAGCTTCTCATATAATTTTTTATTCTAGGTGTGCTTTATGCTGGATTAATGCTTACCAAAGATGGACCTAAAGTTCTTGAGTTTAACTGTAGATTTGGTGACCCAGAATGTCAGGTGAGTTATTTTGTACCAGGTAGATACAGTTTGGCATTACGGGAAGAGAAAAATCTGTTACCATCTACCATTATTCCTAACTAACTTTTGGATGAATAATTAATGAATTGCACTAGAATTTAAAATATTTGGTTTGTTTATTCAAGAGGGAAGGTCTGTTATGAAATTGTTCCATTCCAGAGAAGATTTCAGCAGGTTATACTCAAATGTGGGTTTTACAAGGGTAAGCTTGAGTGAAACTCAGCACTTTCCTATCCTTTCTGGAATGGAGTTGGATTTTTTTTACTGTATTAAAGAAGTGAACACTTCTTTTCCCCACTCCCTGTTGACAAGTGGAACAAAACCCTTCATGACTATTCCTCATAACAAATAGGATTCTTTGGCCTCTGTTTTTTTCCCTCCATATGTAGCAGTTCTTTTACCCGTAGAAATTATCTTCAAGGAAGAGTATTTTTAAAGGTACATAGATTATGCACAGTATGTATGTGTGTGTGAAAATACAGTATATGGACATGTTATTTTTGTTATTAATGTTATTTTTTACAGTTGCATTAGTATTTTTAAAAGCTCAATGAAGAAAATGTAACAATGTACATTGTTTTCTTTAATTTGCTGATCTGTATTTTTGTAGGTAATTCTTCCACTGCTGAAGAGTGATTTGTACGAAGTTATGCAAGCGGTTATCAATAAAAAGTTGTCTAGTTCCATGCCAGTTTGGTTTGAAGACAGTGCAGCTGTGACGGTGGTCATGGCTAGTGAAGGGTATCCAGGAACATATCCCAAGGGTCTGGAAATTACAGGTAAATATAGCAGGAGAACCTGCAGAAGTCTGATTCCTCTCCTGCCCTCCTTCCATTCTCTCTTTTGCCAGATGAAGGTGAATCAGTGTAACTCAGATTCATAGAAACTATAGATCTTGTCGTTATGGGTCAGCAAGAGACAACTGAATTTTCACACATCAAAGTTTATTGGTAATGCACCCACTGTATTTTCGATTCTCCACACTATATTGTTAAGTTCTGTAGCATTTCTTTAATATGTGTTGTATTCTTACATAATGTTGATGCTAATAAGCTTTGTGGTCTCTATGTCAGTGAAGTATAAAATCCAGCTGGAATTAGATGTTGTATGCAGATATTTCAGCTAAATATCTCTTTCTGTGTCTCTGAGCATACAAGTAGCAGACTTGTCTCTCCTCAAAATGTAATTTTCACAATTTTTTTCCTATTTCCCAGCATGATCACACTGATTGTGATTTTTAGACACAGTCAAGTGCTGAATATCTGTTCATTTGTAATTTGATAGAGAATGTTCTAATCAGTTGATTTTTCTGCATTTATTTTCTTAAACAACAATCACAGGACTTCCTAAGGCTAAGCAACTGGGATTGGAGGTGTTCCATGCAGGCACAGCCCTGAAGGATGGCAAAGTGGTGACTAGTGGAGGAAGAGTCCTTACAGTAACTGCTATTAAAGAGGATCTAATGACAGCACTGCAAGAGGCCAACAAGGGAGTAGCAGCCATACACTTCAAGGGTGCCATTTATAGAAAGGACATTGGTTATCGGGCTATAGCTTTCCTGAGACAATCCAGGTAGATATTTGAAATACTTCAAATGGAAATAACTGGTGTAAAAGGGACTTAAAGACATTACTAGTTTACATTAATAAACTGATGTTGATATTATATATAACTCCAGACAAGTTTTAACTACCATTCTTGTAAGCAATCTAAGCAAGACCAGCCAAGGAAGGAACAGGCTTTTTGATGGCTCTCTCATCCATGTTCTTATTCTCCCAAGACTGAGTTAAACTACAGTGACAAGCACATAGGAATAACTTGTACTGTTAATGTCTGTTATACCTATTTTAGAGAGGGTGAATTTCTGGTTCTTGGGCTTTAAACCATAACTTTTGCTCTAGATTTCTATTGCCCGTAAGTCTGATATTAATATCATGAAATATACGTATGAACAAGCTTTGAGCTATTTTATTGGATCATGTTAGAGATTTTAGAAATGGTTAAAATAATCTTGAAACACCTACCTGGTCAGGATATGCATTTTAATGGAATAGCTGGGTAACAATGTGGGTAGGATTTATTGCTTCTCTTTATTATTATGCCTTTTATTTTCACAGTATTTGGTTTAACAGTCTTGTGATTATATTGGTGCAGGCTTTTTTTTTTAAAGCAGTCTGTCTTACTGTTTCTCTAATGTTATTGAGAGCTTCTTGCAGGTTTTTAGACTCATTTTTACCTAATAACGAAGCATATCTGCCTGCCTATGCTCTAATTAGCCCAAAACATAACTTTTGATAATAGGTGATTTTGTAGTCTGTGAAGCATATTAGTAAGAGTTTCATTTTTGTTGACAGTATATACTCATTAGTATATTGTAAAATTATGATCAATAAACTAATTAAATGAACAAGAGCATTCGTATTTAGTCTTCTTTCTCTCTCAAGTACTGTGCATCTTTTGAGAAATTTATGTGAAAATGTGTAATTGGTATTTGTATTGTAGTAGAAAAAAATCAGGTCATTGTATGAGGCAAGAGGAGAAGGTACTTTAATGAACAGTTCTCTAAAACACTGAGTTCACAGGCCATAGCCAGCAAGTTTCTTGACTGGAGTGCCTGTATGCTGGGAGGATCCCTATCGTATGAAGGGGACTCCTGGGAACTGTTGGCAGTCAGTGCCTGTTTCACTGTCTTTGAGTCTGCACCAACTTTTGCTCAGACATCTTAAAATTGGAAGAATGGACATTCAGGCACATTTCACTGTGGACTCTGTGTTGCACACAGTTAGGGAAGGTGATGGTTGGCTCTGTAAAGTTGTGGACGCACCTCCTCTTGGCAGCTTTGCAGGGTTAAGTCCTATGCATTTCACTTTGTGAAAATATCCAGAATATTTATTTAATAAAAATGTTTAAGAAAATTTAAATAGTTAAAAATTTGTTTAAAGAATCAAAGTAGATACCATGCATTTAAAAATAAGGTGAAAATATGTTGAATATTTATCATGTTCAGACTGAAAGGGCCTGACTTCAGTCTCTTGTTATTGCAGGCTAGTATTTCCTTGAGTCTTGTTCACAGGCTGAACAGCTGCTTCTTATAATTATTTTCCTCTTGCAAATTTTTGAGCAGTGATACAACGTGAGTGCAGATACCTTTGTATTTTTCTGATAGCACCTCTTCTTGGCCATTTGTTTTGTTGTATATGTCCTTGTGAATCAACAGTGTGTTTCACCCTTAGAATTTAAACTCACTACTGAATCACATCAGTAAGAGAGCTAAAATAAGTATGAACCTAAAATAGGGATGCACCAGGTAGCCTGGTTCATACCACTGACAGTGCAGAAATAACAATTACCTAAATGGAGTGAGATCCATTTGGTATAACTAGTAATTAAAAGTCATTGAACTCACTACCTACGAAATGAAAAGGTCTTTCTGTAAATTTGACATGATACTTAATGTCCCCAGTCAGTCGTATGGACAGACAAATTACATATACCAGTTTGTACCAAGTGTGTTTTCTCTGTTGTGTGGTGGTATATAAAAAAACACCCAGAGCTTATGAACATTTCTTTCTAGATTGTTAAAATGGACCTTAGAATCTTAGGCCTATTAAAATAAACTTTAAAATATATACTTCAGTGGAAAGTCCATTTAAGTAAAAAAGAAGTGTGGCTGGTTTTGTGGTAGTATCATTCCGGGTGATAAGGAGAGGTGAACTTTAAGCTACAGTTGTAAAACTGTTGTAGTATCATAGAGGACTATTGATTTATGTGATATTTCTGTTTTGAAAAGCTAATGAGCTTGATCCTGCATGGTGCTGAGGTGTTCTGATTTAATGGTGCATTTTTGTGTATATTTTGTTTTGAGCATAGGAACTATACTACTGGCAGCCTCAGTATCTGGACCAGGGATTTATCTTGCTGTTGGGTTTTTTGTTTAGTTGGCTTTTATCTTGGTATTTTACTGGATAGCTTATGAAACTGGTGCTCTGATGCTGTTTTCAAGATATCTGGAACTATCTGAATACTGTTTATGGCAGACCGATGAAAATTCATGTAGTTATGTTTCTTTGGTATAACACTCCCTATCCTCATGTATATGTGTTGAGATCAGGTTCCAAACAGCAAAAAGATGAACTTTTGAGCCATTGAACCTGCCTGAAATGGGTACTGCAATACTTAGAAATCATTTTATGTGAGCTGTATGTTACTGTACAAATGGGGAAAATAATGGTGCTTGACAGCAGAATAGGATTCTGAATGGTTAATCCCCTTAGTGATGCAGTAAATATTGTTTTAAAATACGTGTTTGTGCATTTAGTAATCCATTGCCATAACAAGTTGTTTTAACATTCTTTCAGAGGCCTGACTTACAAAAACAGTGGGGTAGACATTGCAGCAGGCAATACTTTGGTTCAGAAAATTAAACCTCTAGCTGCAGCCACATCAAGGTCAGGTAAGGCTTGTACCTTCTATTCCTGTTTCAGTCAGTTTATGGCAATGAGGCTTATCATTTGATTTTGATCTTGATACAAAAGCTCATATGTATGTATTCTGCATGTTTCTAGATTACACAAGAAATATCTGCAGTAAGCAAATCCCTGTGATTTCTTCAAAACTTCATTAAATTTACAGATGTTCTTCCCAAAATGACTCTGAATGTCATGAACATTAGAAATAACAGTCCAGCACTCTAAAAGGATAAATGCAAGCAAAAATCTTACCATTTAGTGCTATTTTTGATTACATGGACTATTATTTCTTGGCACAGTGAACTATACAGTTTTTGTAGATGAATGCTTAGAAAGGTGTACAAGACGTAGAATTCCTCAGAGATACTACCAATTACTTGAGATAGCTGTAGAAGACACATCTTTTGCTTGGTTAAAACAGAATCAATGCATCCTTTTTTGTTGTGATCTCAGGCATATCTTGCTCTACCAAGTCCTTGTAATTCTTTTGATAGATTTAAAATATTGTTCATTTATGTAATAACGTTTTTACTTCAAAATAGCTGAGAACCTTCAAATATACATAGAGAGAAAAACATAGACACAAACACACACACACACACACACTAGTACAACTAGTCATTTCTTACTATTCATAGTATTTTCTACTCAGGTTTGTTTCACTCTTAGGATTTAACCAATTGTAGTTTTAAGTTTATTGTACTTACCCATCACAACCAGTCTTATGAACAAGGAGTCTTAATATGCTGTAAGTAGCAGTATTAACAAAGAGATAAGAAATTTCACTTGGAAAATGCCTAGTTATCATCTTTTTACAGGAAGCAGTGGGCTTCAATTTGTTACCACAATTCCTTTTCTGTTTCTCAAAGAAATACTAAGTGCAAGGGTGAAATATATCAGTCACAGTAATTATTGAATATTCAGTCACAAAGTCTTAATTTTTAGCCTTAGGTAATAATGAAGAAAAAAGAAAAATCAAATATAGGAAAATTAGTTGCTCCCGTTCCTCTGTGAAGAGGCTCTAAATGTCATAGAAAAGTTTCCTGATGACAAAGCAAAGTCATGTTGATACACATTGGAGAGAATTTGTGTTGGAGATCCTGGAGAAACCCACGAAAGTAAAAATTTACTATTTTCTCCCATTTTATGGCTGACAGGCTGCAATGCGGAACTTGGAGGATTTGCTGGCCTCTTTGATTTGAAAGCAGCTGGTTATGAAGATCCTATCTTGGTATCTGGAACTGATGGTGTTGGCACAAAACTCAAGGTAATGTGAAAATCCATGTAAAGGAGGGAAAATAGCACAGAAAATAGCACTGATGTTTTAACAGAAAATATCAGTTGTCTTTTGAAAATACCTATTTGTCTTTCTGAAAAGGGACTGAAAAACAAAATTGCCCTCCTTCAGGCAAAAGAATTAAATATACATTTAACTTCTTGCATGTAAATAGCCATACTTGAAATGATGCTTAAAATAACTCGTTTTTAATATTAAGTATGTAATCAGGGACTCCATTTCATTAAGGTAAAATCTCCACCCTGAAAAAGATTACTCATGGGGAAAAACATTTAATTACATGGTTGCTACTGTGTTTATGCAACCTGCAATGAAACCCTTTCCAGTTCAGTCCCCTTCCATAAAGTGCCTTTTGTACTTGCCAATTAAGAAAGTAACAATTCCTAAAATAAAATGTTGCGAGAGGCTTGCAGAGATGATAATAAATGAAGCTGCTCCTCAAAAAGCATCTAGAGGAACAGCGTGATTTCGATCCCCTTCATTGCAGACTTTCCGCTTGTGTTTCACTTTCTCAAAGCTGACCAACAGGTTCTCTTCTGTGTTTTGCAGATTGCACAAGTGTGTAAGAAACACGACACCATAGGTCAGGACCTGGTTGCCATGTGTGTCAATGACATCTTGGCTCAAGGAGCGGAGCCTCTCTTCTTCCTTGACTATTTTGCCTGTGGCAAACTTGACGTTGAAGTGGCTCAGGGTGTCATTGCAGGAATAGCTGAAGCTTGCAAAAAAGCAGGATGTGCTCTTTTGGGTATGAACACTGTTCTTTGAAGGATATGAAAAATCTTACATGATATCTTTATAATTGGTTTTAATGTGTTTGTTTTCCAACTCTATTGAAGAATATTAGAGGAGTGAAAAAAACTCAAAGTGTCACATGTCTTTGCTTTCAGAGAACATCTATCCACTGGAAGGAGACAGTACTCTACAAATATTGCCATTAGCTCAGGAAGTTGTATATAAATTTTCTTATTTGTATCTTTTCATTTAACTTTGTAACTATAACAGCTACCTAGAAAACTAACAATTAATGTATTCTTTGTATTTTTCAGGTAAATTTTAAAACATGCCAAATAGGTTTGTTTATTCTTTATGCTAAAGGAAATCCTCAAGTTTTCCTCTAGAAACAAGATTTATATGTGTTACTGTGCATGCACATGTCCCTCTGTGTGTGTATATTATCCTTTGAACCTCTTGGCTGATTTTAACCAAATTTGACAGGAAAGGTAGAGATCTCACAGCTATTGTGTTCCCACAAGCTTCATAAAACTAGAAAGCCCGAGAATATCCTTATGAATGCAACAGAAGCTTTGACTGGAGCTTGCTATTTAAGACAAAGAAGCTAACCACAAGACAGAAACATAAAAGAAACCAGGTTTCATTAGTTACAAAACTAATAGCAAAATTATTTTCTACTGAAGACTTGCTGAAGATTTATTTCATCAAGATGAGCATATTCCAGGATGTTAAGACTCAGACATTTCCCTTTTCAGCTCTATAATACAAGTACATAATACGTTTTACAAATTATGCATGTATTGTGGTATACAGTAACCTAGTTATCCATGAAAATGACACAATATTTCACTTCTTGAATCTTAAAAAATACAGCTTTGACACTGTTGAACTCAATATATCTAGGTCAGTGAAAAATACATTCTTTCGTGTAAGTCTTTAGTTTATAAAAGGAATACAACACAGGGTTAAATTTTAAAGCAACAAAACCCAGAAAGTTCAGTTTCCTCACATAGTCTTGTTTTTCCTTCTTTTTTTAATAAAAACAGGCATGGAGAATTACCATGATTTTTAAAAAAAGACCTTTAATTTGAAACTAAAAATGACAGTTCAAGTCTCTTACTTTAGGTAGCACTTTTTAAAAAAGGACAGTAATTCTGTCCTTTTTTCCAGTTCTTTAAGAGAGCTAGTAACAAAAGTCTTTTCTAAGTGGGAGTGTGTCATTTTGAGGTAGTTTACAAGCTTTGAACAAGAGGCTAGTTATGTTCTGATCTAATTTTTTCTGCATGAACTGTTAGCTTTGTATTTGTCTTAAAGTGTTCTCTCAGTTTATCAAATATAATCAAACCATTCATACTTCAGCATAAGGACATGTTATGTGAAATCTTGCTATGAAATCTCTTACTGAAATTTCAAGATTTTATTTCCAATTGGAAGACTTTAAAACTTCAAAGGGCTTTGGATGTTGTAAATTTATTACCAGAGAGTAATTTCTGGAAATTGTAAATGGGTTAGCAAATGCCTTTTTGTGTTAATAGAAAAATAAGTCCGAACTCCTAAATAAAACAACCATGATTTGTTCTCCAAATTTCTGGCACTCTCAGAAAAGGAGGGACAGAGATGATGCAGTAACTCTGAACCTAAGGAGGAAATGCTTTTCAGTAGCCTGGATCATCGAAATAAATTTCAGTTTGGGCTCCAACTTCACACATTCATTTCACTGTGCATGCACATAGCACGTAGATCTATCTTTGTATAGTATCATCCCATAAAAGTCTCATTTGAAGCATGTTCCTAAATTCGCACCTTGCATTTCTGCAATAGCTGAACATTCAGCTCAGCCACCTTAAGCTCATCACAGCCACCTTATGCTCATCACCACCAGATAGTGAGGTAGTGAAGAGCTTATCTACATGCTTGGTTTTGCACAAATGTTATTAAATAAAGGTTTAAACAGATGTATCTGAGCAAATGAACTTTGATTTTTAAAGTTGGTTATAGCAATGTGATGTAGAAACCTGGAAAAGCTTCCAGAGAATCTAGTGTTGAGCAGTGTCAAGCACTGAGCACAAGAGCAGCTTCTACCATCACTCAGGTAAATTTGGACCCCCTACAGGGACACTTCCTGGAAACAGAAGAATTCTGTATTGAATGAAACCTGGTGACTGCAAAAGAAAAAGAAGACAGTACCACTCATCATGTTGGGGAGAGGTCATAATATAATGGCAATTTAATCATTGTCAGGTTGTTTTCTTGTAGACTTGACCAGCAGAGGGGCTTGAAGGAGAACAGTGAGATGGCTGTGAGGACAGCTGGGGAGAGTTTCTCCCCGGTATGAGGGGATAGTGTGAAGATGCCTGTTTGGAAAACTTAGGAGCGAGCAATAAATGCTCATTTCATGTGCTAAACACAACAAGTTCCCTCTCTAGACTGAATGAGCCATGACAGGCATAACACAGGTCTTCCAACAGTGAAGACCATCAGCTTATACCTGAAGGGCAGTAGGGGAGCTGGTGTTGGTATGCAGAGAGAGAGAGAGAGGGAATGCTGTCTGAGCAGTGCTGTGCATTTCTGTGCAAGCTAGCAAAATCACCTTTTCAGACTGCACTCTGAATGAGGTCAGCCAGATAAAAGATGGTTTTCAGGACAAAGCAAGAGGATGTTCTAATAATCAGGATATAAGATAATAGCCTAGACAAGAGTTCATCTGCACAGATAGGTAGGAAAGGCCCTCCTTCGGAGGTGTTCTCCTGGAACAGTCTATAAACCTTAGATACTCAGAGTTCGTGTGATAATGATGGCCAGGTTGTGGGCAGGAGTGGCGGGCAGAAGTGGCAGGCAGGATAATGCTATGTACAAAATCTTTATGAAGGCAAGTGAGACTAATAGCTGCTTTGTTCCTTTGATGTCCTTGTATGAATTTCTTGTATCTCTTCTGTCTTGTAGATTTTTCATGGAGAATACTAAACCTGGCAGAAGTTTGAAATATGAAGCACTAAATATGTGCTTTGATTTTAAAATGTGAATGCACAGCAGATTGGTACTGGTTGTCAGAGTGAGGGAGGAAATGTTCTTTCCCAATTTGCTATTGCTTGTTCAATTGACAAACATGTTTTTAATTATTTTTAATGTTTGTTTATCTAATTAAAAAACCTACTCTGTTAATGCCTTATGAGTTTAAAACTTTGAAAAATTGCATGCCTACTGGTCCTACTGGTTTTTCTAACACCCCCTTTCTGATTTTTTGGTTCCCACAGGAGGAGAAACTGCTGAAATGCCAGGCATGTATCCACCTGGAGAGTATGATCTGGCTGGCTTTGCTGTGGGTGCAGTGGAGCGAGGGCAGATGCTGCCCCAGCTGGAGAGAATTGCTGATGCAGACGTGGTTATTGGAGTAGCTTCTTCTGGGGTTCATAGCAACGGGTACAGCCTTGTAAGGAAGATTGTGGAAAAGTCTTCGTTCGATTTCTCTTCTCCAGTTGGTGTCTCTGGTGATCAGACATTAGGTACCACTTATAATGCAGTTTCTTGTATTATAACTTGAACTTCTGGACAGGCAAATGTCACACAATTGTTTTGTCTGTGGCATAGCTTTTGTAACTTTTCTAAGGTGCTAAAAAAATTATTCCGTTCTTTAACATGTTCTCATCTTCTTTCTTCCTGTGAATCACATACGCAGGAAAGAAATTAAGGGAGGGGCATAAATAACTAATTGTATGCTAAAAAAGGCAGAACACTGTGTTTTTCTCTGTAGTACAATGATCATCAGTATCCAGCAAATTAATATTTTGAGATTTCCTCAATTTTATATTGATTAACATTTCCTTCTGTGCTGTAACTGGTCTTCTTACATCCTCTTTCATCTACAGGAGATCTCTTGTTAACTCCAACTAAAATCTACAGTAAGACTCTGTTGCCCGTCCTTCGCTCAGGCCATGTGAAAGCCTATGCCCACATCACTGGAGGGGGCTTGCTGGAAAACATCCCCAGAGTTCTTCCAGAGTCTTTTGGTGTCATTTTAGGTGAGATGAAAAGAAAAGCTATGGAAACATCCTCATGTTAATATGGATTGATGTGGAAGCCTGTGTACATGGGGCCATGTCAACTGATTTGTGCTGTAAGAGCTAGACTTGACTGTCTAGAAATATTTGCTTTTTTTCTTCGTTGTTGCTGAAATTCTGCTTGCACCTGAACTAGAGCCAGTCAAAATACTTTGTAGTCTTAAGACTGCTACCCACTGAATTCACTTCCCCTGACGGTGTTTTGGATTGG
The DNA here is from genome assembly GCF_031877795.1 of Strix aluco. Lineage (NCBI taxonomy): Eukaryota > Metazoa > Chordata > Aves > Strigiformes > Strigidae > Strix > Strix aluco. Next base: position 34,645,575 of record NC_133932.1, on the reverse strand, counting down.
ATTTTTTTAGGAAACTCTACCCATACTTGCAAAAATAAAACAACTTTAAAAGCAATCCAAAGTGAGCTGTCACCATTTACAATAGCCTACAAAATTATTGCTAATTAAATGATACTCATGAAGTCTTCAATTAGCATTCAAATAGCTCAAGTACATCTCATGCTATTAATTAATCCTGACCACAATCTCGCCAGGTATGCTAGAAAGAGTATTTCAATTATGGAGAAAGTGTAGTATGGAAATGTAGATTACTTACTATAGGTTATGCAATGTTCGTTGGGTTGTAGAGTAAAATAGGGGAACTAATATTGAGTTTTGCACTCCAGAACTGCATGTAAATCATTCTTCCACTTGTCCATAGTGGACACTAGTATATATAAATGAGGATAATACCATTTTAAAGATAACATGACAAGAAAGAAACTTACTGTCTTTGGAGTTCCTTTACACTGGCTCGTCCAGAAGCATTTCTCATGCTGCTGTGAATCATCTCTACCTTCCTGGAATTGAGAGCAGTGTGGGACTTCTGTGACAGTTTCTCTAGAAGCAGAGTTGTCACCTTCAGGAAGAGAATTTTCCAAAGATTGCCTCAGAGGCCATTTTGAATTACTGATTAATGGATTGCAGTGGAGCAATATGATTAATTTCTTCCCAGAATGACACTTCTTTCTACTCCCAAGTCTTGTTCTGTAAGGAAGGAAAAATCCTGTTTCCATGCATGGAAGCTGATTTCGCTCAGGCTAATACTGCTGTGGGACTTTGTGCTTTCCATCGAGATCTTGCCTCTTCATATTCTAATAGTTTTCATATTTGTCCACTGATTTCCACTCTTCATTTGTATTTTCAATTCTCTACAGATGCTCTTACCTGGAAGATTCCTGAAATCTTTTGCTGGCTCCATAAAGAAGGGAACCTGTCTGAGGAGGAAATGACTCGGACGTTTAATTGTGGGATTGGTGCTGTCTTGGTAGTTCAGAAGGAGCTGGCTCAGCAGGTCCTCAAGGACATACAGAGACACGAGGCAGCTTGGCTGATCGGGAAAGTTGTGTCCCTACAAAAAGGTTATTAAATTTTTATTTTCCTTAAAAAAAAAAAAAAAAAAGCACAGCTAAATTCCTTAGCTGGTGAGTCTCCATGGAGGTTAGCTGAAAATCTCTTAACTGACACCTCCATGGCTCTTTTGCACAGGGTATTAAAATGACAGTCCTCACAACTTCAGTGTTAGTCCATAGAACATGTGCTTAGCAATGTCAGATGTCACCAAAACTATAAAAAAGTAATGAGAAGTAAAGCAGTGCCATTAATCTCTTTTCATAGGTACTCTTCTCCTCTGTTTCTCCCTTTATTTACGTGTTGTTTTGTTGTGGTTTTTTTTTCTTGTACGTGTTCAGGCTCTGCCCGTGTTAAAGTCCATAATCTGCTTCGAGCCTTGCAAGCAAATAGGTCACTGTCTGTGCACAGCCATATTCAAGGCAAAATCCAGACAAAGAAAGTGAAGGTTGCTGTACTTATCTCTGGAACAGGTGAGAGTTATGTTCTTTACTGCAGTGTAAAACAGACTATTGAAAAAGGAACTTCTGCTCAGATTTAAAATCTCTTAAATCCTTGCAGTTCTCTGTGGAGGCTCTGATGGGCTTCTAACAGGCTTTCAGTAACAGGCAGAATAGATTTTGCCCCTGGATTAATTTCAGTCACAAACAGAATGATCTTTAACCTCTGCTGCAAACTGAATATGAATTGCATCTGTGTTCATTTTATCTACAAATGTCTGCATGTCTCCAGATTCAGGGAACTACTGTGTTGCACTATAGGGACAGCAGCATTATTTCACAAATAGATCAGAACTTCTTCTTGCCATATAGGCACTCCTAGGGTTTCCAGTATTCTCACTTGCTAAGAAGCAGACCATCATGCCAATTCCATAAATTACAGTTTAGAAATTTAATTGCTAGTAAAAGCCCTGTAGCCTCCAGCTGTCAAATTCCGTTCCCAGTAAGATCAATTAAAAAAGGATTATTGTTAACATCAGTGGTTTTTGGATTGGGTCTCACCCACACTGCTGCTTATTTAAAACCTCTTCTAGCTGTTTACTATATTTATTCTCCAGGAATGACTTGATATTCATGAATTATTTTTTCACTCATAGGCACAAACCTGGAAGCCCTCATAAATAGCACAAAGAAGCCCACCAGTTTTGCACAAATAGTTCTTGTCGTTTCTAACAAAGCTGGTGTGGAGGGGTTAAGGAAAGCTGAAAGAGCTGGTATTCCTACAAGGGTAAGTATTTCTCATCTTTTTAAAATTAGCCATCATTAGCTCTGACTGTAGCAGGAAGGTACTATGAGATAATGAGTTTTACTAGGGTAAGAGATGGTTTGATAGGAAGCCTTAGCTTTTCTTTTTTGGTCTGTCATGAACTTGCGCCCTTGGGCAAACTACCTAACATGGGAAGCAAAATACTTCCTTTTCTCCTTCTCAGAGTGCTGCCAGCAGTCCTGATGGTTTTGGAAACTGTCATTATATTAAACCAGCACAGAACTTTCACAGTTACAGTTTGAACTTTGCCATTTATTTAACTGTCATGCATTTACACTAAAGTAACAAGCTATTTTATCTGAATTTAATTTTAAAATTACATGCTAAACAGACACGGTAGTTCATCTGAATGAAATAAGAGGTCAAAGTCAGTGGAACCTTCCACTGACTCCCTGGACATTTTTTCAGGCTCTCCAGGATTCATTCAAAGCAGACTGTGTTTCCCCTAGTGTCACTGGATCCAGTGCTGCATTGCTTTGTCCTTTGTGCAGTCATTTGTATTACAGATGTGAAATTCTGCTGTTCTGACTTAAGAGCATTTTACAGTCACTTTTGACTGATAACCACAGACATAGGAAAGATTTGGGCCCAGTGCAAGCTTTGCTATTAACTTTAATAGTAGCAGGGTCTGAATGTTCGTGCTGCTGTCTCATATTTGGGAGTACACAAAGGTCACAAGTAAAATATATCCATGTATGCAGGGGAAGAACAAACATACATTGAGGAAAAAAATACAGTCTGAGAGAGCTGATGGTCTCACTGGTTAAGATGGAGAGTGGTGGAACAGAGGAGTACACACCTTACCAGTTACTACCTGGTAGTTCCTAGCAGAGTTCAGCCCAGTGTTGAACTGAGCTCTATTTCTAGTGCCTTCTGCCACCTTTTCAGCTAACCAGTTCTGCTTTTTCAAAAATGCTGTGGTAAATCTGATAGGGATTAACAGGTACTTTTATTTAAAATATTGACCTTATGCAGTAGGGGCTGTTTTATGAGTTTGCGATTAGCCTTTCTTTCTGGGTTTTGTGATACAATTTTCAGCAAGGTTCAACTGCTAAAATGTCAGAGGCCTTAGACTGAGTGAAATAATTATATGACTTTAGGTTGTCTTAATGACCTACCCTTGTAAGTTGTTAAATTATGGCAAAATGCTGGGGCCTACACCTGTGGGCCTAATAAAATAAAACTCTTGTTTATTCTGATGATTGCTCTATGTGAATAGGAATAAAGACTGCGTGTTTGTCTGTTACCTGCATGCATTTATGAACTGTTGTTCCTGCTGTGGATGTGCACCCAACTCAAGCTACATGTGGAGATTTACTTGGTTTTTTGTTTATTACTCCAGGGTACCATTTCATTGTGCTCTTAGGGCTTTTAGATTAAATTAACACTATGCCCGTATTTCTTTGTCTTTTGGGTTATCACAGGTTATTGACCATAAATTGTATGACAGTCGCACTGAATTTGACAGTGCAGTTGACAAAGTCCTTGAAGAATTCTCAGTTGAACTGATCTGTCTGGCTGGATTTATGCGAATACTGTCAGGTCCTTTTGTCAAAAAATGGGAAGGTAAGCACGGCATAGTACTGTATGCATTTAAAAAGAAGTAATTTTATGGCTTATCCTCAGGAAAAAGAAAATGGGAAAAATATAGAAAAGGGACCATATTAATTCTGGGTTTGCAGGCAACTAGACTCTTCCCATCTCATAAGGAAAAGGATGAGAAAGGGAAAGGCAGTATTCTTCCCCTTCCTTCTGTCATTTCCATAGAGGTTTAAGGAAGCCAAGGGCAAATGCAGGTCTTGTAGCCTTTGATTTATTAGAAATTATTTTTAAAAAGGCTGTGAAGACTTTAGACCTCTGCAAACATTAGGTGCAGGGCAAATTGTTGCCTAAGCAGTAGGTGTTGGTTGGGGAGAGGTGAGCATCCAGCCACTGAGAATTCTGTCCCCTAACAGATGAGCTGATTTGGCTGCATATAAAACTGCAAAACTGGGCAGCAATATGCAGTTCCTCTTAACAAGACCTTGCCAGTCTTCTGGTCAGACATCGCAGGAGCTGTGTGAATCCGAGGGTGGCATGTTTGACAGGCAGATCCAGCTCTTGTATGTCCAAAGTGTTCACAGTGTCTCAATTCTGGTCATCTTCTACAGTTTTTCCAGGTCTTTGTTAGAGGCTGGTAACACCTCACCTACTGCAGTGGCTGCTCTCCCTCCCCCAGTTGTTACATCCTCTTATCTCTTTCTGTTTCTTTTAAGGAGTCCTGAATCACACAGAGGCAGCTGCTCTTCTCACTGTTTGCTCTGCTTTGGTTCAGTCACAGTTACTTAAACTGGTTCTTGCTCATACCAGTTACAGGCTGCTCAGCCTATGCATTGCAGCTCTTGGGCAGCCTTTGTTGTTCAAATGGTGACTTTTGTGTTACCCTGGGTGTGTCTGTGACACAGACCTTTTATACCTGAACTACTTTTCAAACCTCTCTTTAAAATCGGTGGAGCAAAACAGGCATTCCTAGGAGGCAATTCATTTTATGCTAAAGCTGTCAGCTAAAGAAAGTCAGATGAATTGGTTTTGTTTCTTTCCATTCATTACAGACTCCAGAAGACAAAGATGTAAATGTCTGTACTGTAGACAGCTGTAATTAGGAGAGAGGAATCCCTCACTACAAGAGATGTGTTTTGAGTAGAGTATCTGTGTAGAGGATGGAAAAGAACTTTCTCTAGTGCAGAGACCTTGTGCAAATAAAGGGTGAGTTTAGTTCCCTCTAATTGAGGGACAGAGCACTTCCAGCAGTGATGATTACCCTGCACAGTGGCAGGATTTGTGTTACATGTATGACTGACCTGAGAGCAAAAGAAAAGACTTTCTTCAGTACAGTATGGTTAACTTATTTTTTAAATGTCCAGCACTGAATTGAGCTTGAAAACAGATACCTACCTGAGCTCCGACCAAGAGTATGCTTCAGTTAGGTCTTAGATGTGAGCTCAAACATTCAGTTCAGCTCAGGGATCTGTGCCAGCTAACAGGATCCTGCTGTAAAACTGACCCAGCCATGCCTAGTCATGCCTAGTCACTGACTACCCTAAATTATCCACGAGTAATCAATTCTTGTTGCTGCTCTCTTAAAAGCTGTTGCTTTTTGTTTCTCTCAGTCATGAGGACATAGAGTGTGAAGTTAGTTGTGAAACTCTTTCTTGCTTAAAGGCCATGAAATGTTAATTTTGAATGTTAACATAAAGGACAGATTTTAAAAAGCAAGCAAACAGAAAACCTCATTCCTTTAGAGCAGTTTCTAACAGTACTGTAATGAGAAACTGGGGAAACTCAGACAGAAGTGCAGAGTATTGTTTTCAGGTCACTGTCCCCAATACTTTCTTGCTCAAGCAGCAGGCAGGTTGATGATGCTTAAAAAGGGCTATTTTTCAGATACAAAACACATTTGAGATATTGTTGAAGATCAGTCGATACATTTGCCTCTTTAAGTTGCACAGGACAGTATTGGCATGAGTTACTGCAGTGAGAGTGCAGGTTTTGTATGGTGCTGCCAGAAATGGCCTTCACTTCACATTACAAAATCATAAGCCACTATTTCGGTACATTGCTGCCTCCGCCAGCATATGTCAGCTCAGTCTCGCTGCTTGGCATTTAGGTGGTGTTCAATGAATCCTGATGACATACAGTCTTCCTAAACAGGAGGCATGCAGAGATGGCGTGGGCGTAGCATACTGTGGTATAAATAGTATCGATGGCCACTTTTTTTTTTTTAATCCTGTAAGGGTTTGTACTGAATTTAAGAGAAGATCTAGGGCTGTCAGGCACCTTTTGACTTCACTCTGGTCCAGAATGGACAGGAGGAGTTGTCACAGACATATTAGGAGCAGACAGGGGAAGTCTGCTAGAAGAAAGAAGGTTTTCTCATGGATTAACTATTGCATTGCTGTAGTGGTGAGACCCTGAGCTCCTGGGCAGCTGCTCTCCCTTACTTTACAGCTAGGTAGGAACTCAGGCATATGCTTTCTCTTTTAAGAGAAATGTAAGGTACAGGCTTCCCAGAGTTATAACCACAGTCACACCTGGTTGAGCATTAGAAGTTACATTATCAATTTCAGGATCCCCCAGCCAGCTTTCCACGTGGAAAGTAGTAGTGTCAGTCAGGTGCTTTTCAGAAGGGCAGAGAGAAGGGCTCCTATATGAGCAGCTGTTGTCTTTTATTAAGCCAAAACAGGTGTGGAAGAAAAGTCCAGGCTAAAGAATTTTTGCCTTGTCACAGGGGGGATCTGTTAGGTCATGTGAAACTGCAATGAGTTTCGTCCAGGTCATGAGTTTGTAAGAAATAGGATTGTGCTTTATGATCAAAGAAGAGAAGAACAAGATGTCGAGGGAAAGGACAGCTACATCAAAAAATTAATCATTATTAGTCACTGGATAAATATGCTTGAGCCATGCAATTAATTGTAACTGATTGCTGTGTTTGATTTTTCTGAAATAGCAAGACATTCTGAAATGCTTTGGGCTGGTTACCTGTCAGTATCATCAAAAAACAAGCATATGCAAAAGTCGTGAAAAATCTTTTTCACAAATGTATTTTGTTCCTATGTTGATTACGGTACTTTGAACATTCTGGTATGGCTGAATGCTAAAAGGCAATGATCTCACTTATAATTTTCCAGGAAAAATACTGAACATCCACCCATCTCTACTGCCTTCTTTTAAGGGAGCAAACGCCCACAAATTGGTGTTACAAGCTGGAGTCCGAGTCACAGGCTGTACTGTACACTTTGTGGCTGTGAGTACTTCCTTCTCCCTCCTTTTAACTCTATAATTTATCAGTCTTAAGATTTTCACCTCTGAGCTTGCTTGAAACACACTTACACCATCATGTTTGAGTACCTTTCCTCCCTTGTTCATTCATAACATTGTTAGATGATATAGTGCTTTAGTTTGCTGTCCCTGGAGAAGGAACTGGAAATGAGTAGTCTATACAGGAGTTTAAGCTTTACCTAAGTTAACTTCTCTAAGCATCGCACTGCTGCCTTCCATCAGTTGGAGTGGGGGTATTAGTTCATATAAGGCCTTGGCTAACCCAAAATCTTTATTAGTACACAGCACCAACAACTTAGATTTTTATCATACAACCTTCCTTATTTGTTGCTTTCAAGAAAAAGAAAAAAGAAAAAAAAACAACACGGGACTGGAAATGGCACAAGAAGCTTAGATTTGTTAAGAAGTAATCTTACGTTTGTGGAAACAGAGAAAAACTTAACAGTTTATGTTAATCAAAAACTGAGAAAACAAAAGCTAGAGACCTCTCAACTTGAAAAATGCACATTTTTATCAGTTCAGAGAGCATTTTTTCCATCTTGTTCAGTTCCCAGGGTTGACAGTAACTAGTCTCTCCTCCTCTGCTGCATTCTTCAGATTATCCTCCCCTTTTCCACTGCTCCTGGAATCTGTTCTCCTGATTTTTGCTTTCTCTTGGAAAAAGAGACAAAAACTACTTTTCCAGATAGAAGGAAAAATTGCATTCCTTTCTCCATGGTATGACTTAGGGTTTCTTCTCTGTGTGGCAATGTACTAAGAAACAATAACTAAACAGCAGGGATCTGCCTCATTAACATGCAAAAGAAAGATCTAGTCTGGCTTCATGCCAAGGCTTGGCTAATTCACTCTTCTGAATTGAAATGTCATTTTGTCCAATTTAGCCTATCACGTCCCCAGTTAACATGGCTTTTGTTGTTTTCTGTAGCAGAAATGTTACTCGGTGGTGTTCTGCCTACCTCCTCTTTTTCTCTGAACCCTACACTTCTGTTAGTTCCTCATGGCCAGCCTGAGTGCCAGCATCTTTTCTGCACTCCTCACGTCAGCCCAAATTCATGTTTCCCGTAATAACGTAATGATGAACAGATCCCTGAGGCAGCTGGATTACACTCATTGTCGTACAGCCGGGCCCCCTTCTCTCTCCTCTTTCAACTGTACAGACTTTCTGGCTATTGCTTTTCCAGGAGGAAGTTGATGCCGGAGCAATCATTTTCCAAGAGGCCGTTCCAGTGAAGATCGGTGACACGGTGGAGACCCTGTCCGAAAGGGTGAAGGAGGCTGAGCACCGAGCCTTCCCAGCTGCCCTGCAGCTTGTCGCCAGCGGGGCCGTACAGGTGGGGGAAGCTGGCAAGATCTGCTGGAAGTAGGAGCAGCATGTCTGCGAACATCCTCAGGTGGGACAGCTGGGGTGCCTTAATTGATCAAAACAGGGGTCACAGCCTCATAACACGCACACTGTATTCTCTTCACAAAGTGTTTTCAACATAGAGTTTACTATGTCATGTTCTCACTCAAATCATTAAAGATTAAACGTCAAATCCAGAGAAAGCCACTAAATGGGAATATTAAGGCAGGGGGCTGTTCTCGGTAGTTTCAGCAATGGCTCTGTTACATGCTTCCTAATTATAATCACTTCCTTGGCCAACATTTCGGTTCTCAATCACTTTCTTAACAAACAAAAAAACATTCCGTTGGTTACAGAGAGATCTGAGCATCTCTGAGATTGGCTTAGAACATCAGGATTACTCTCTAACAGACTATACAGGGTGTAACGGGATTCTCTTGGCATGTGCTGTGAAGTGTTTGTGAGGAAAACTAATGGAACTAGTACAATGGCAGAGACTGCTAAAGGCAAAAAACTTTACTTGTAAAAATCTCTAGCCAAAACAAGAAAAACTGGCCTCCCGAAACACTAACTATTCCTGCAGATAATGAAGCAGATTTTTTTCCATATAATTTCTGGTTGAATATTGGTAGGTCTTGCCCGGTGCAGATTCTGGACATATCCCATAATTTCAAATATTGGACCTGCTATTAATCAGATGCTAAATAGAATTAAATGTCTGGTGACCATCTGCCTCCGAGCATCCCATGTGAATTCCCCTCAGAGATTTGTTCAGAGCCGAAAGAGTTGGGTTGGTGTTTTTTGAAGGAGCAGAAAGGGAGTTAGGACTAGATACAAAATGTGTTCTTGGCTTGTGAGACATTCTTCAGAAATTCTGTTGAAGTTAAGTGCCTTTATTCTTGGAACAGTATTTTCACCTGGAATAATACTCACGGAAACCCAGTAAATGTTACCGTTCTGAAAACAATAAGGTTTTTTGCACAGCTCGACTCTTGTGAAAAAGCACCTGGTCTTCTTTTAATGTTTTAGTATAGTTGTGAAAACATTTTGATGTATTTACTAAAATACTCAATTTTCCCCCATGCAAACCAGAAGCATCTGACTGAAGCTGATTATGTATGTTTTAGAGCTCCCCTTTAATACAGAGAAAGCTGATTTGTATTCTGTGCACTGATGTCCTTATGGTACTTCCGTGTTGACGTAATCTCAATTTGGATTTGAAATAAAGTCTAATGAAGTTCAGAAATTAAATATCAGAGTCTCTCCTTGGAATTCCTTTATCAGGGGTATAAATTGTGGGAAGATTTTGTGGAAAGGAATTTAATACCTTCTGCAGGACAGCAACTGGAAATCAGGTTGTGAGGCTACAGACATGTGCAATCCTGCGTAAGTCATGATTCGTGGAGTGTGGTGACCTTACTGTTTCAGTGGCCAGATGGTCCGTGATGAAGAAACTTGCTGACAAAATATTCCTGTCATCATTTGTCACCGAGGATAAAGCTCAAGCAAATACAGAGGAAGATGACATGGTCAAATTTAATTTGCTTGTAAAGAGCAAAGAATAAAAGCTAAGTCTTCATCCCAGAGTTTTTTGTTACAAACCTGCCCTCCCACAGAAGGGCCTCCCCCGCAGGCAAACTGCCCGCCAAGGCTTGAAATCCAGCCTGTCTCAGTGAGAATGCAAAAGATGCGGGGGAGCGTCCAGTGCTGGCAGGGGTTCAGCCCGCGCAAGTTCAGTGCCTTAGCCGTGACAAAGTAAACAATTTACAAGTCAAAAGAAATTGTACTTAATTTAACGCGCATGTTAGAAGAAGTAAGGGTACAAGGGGGGAAATCACTACCTCTACAGTTAATAAATAGAACATTATTGATAAAAGCGTTTGATTGCTGCCAGAAAGGCTGACAGCAGAAGACCTGAGTGCTCCAAATCCAATACTCCATTCCATCACAGACAGCTTGAGCAAGACTCGGATATTTTGCCATCTAAGGCTGATGACAGATGGGATTTAGACACCCGTCTGTATTTCTACAAATGCGTAAAAAGAAATTTCATTGTGAACTGGATCTTGGATGGCTTTGCTTCAATTACCACTCTGTAAAAAGAATAAATAGATTAATAGACTGTCACCACACCCAATCTCAGAGGGATGCCAGGAACACAAAATTACAGAAAGAGTTGTTCGATACCATGGTGATCGTCTGGAGACTGATCAGAGCAGAATAACTAGCACCCTATCCTCTTTAACATTTTATTTGTTAAGTTTGGAACATTCAGTCACGCGTGCTATGCAATTCAAATATACAACAGGAAGTTACTATACGGTTACAACAGACTGAAAGCAAACTAAGCAATGTGTTTATCATAAAAATTATCTACATATACCAAACAGCTGTGAATCTTGTCTTGTTGCAGTTCTTCCTATTTCTCCCAGATGATGAAAAATACACGTTACTTGTTGCAGTTGTTGAAATGCAAGAGACAAATACAGATTTCTGTACATAAATGGCAGAGCTTACAGGAGGGAACTGAATTTTTCTCCCCTCCCTAACTACTGAAACACCACTAGCTACACATTTTTTAAAAAAAAAAAAAAAAAGGAAAAATCTGGACTTTTTAACTGGAGCTGACTCATGCTTTCAAACAGCCCAATACAGCCAAGAGCGAGATGTACAGTATGTCCCTTACTAGTACAGTACATGTAATACCAAAACAAAAATACATTTTTTTCACTGCATGTAATGGCTACTAGTGATCCCTCCTCTGGAAAATTCAGCTCTGGCTACTTCTTTTCTAGTTTGTTCAAGTAGCTTCTTTGCTACTTTTCTTCCCCTGATTTGTTACTTACATGCAAGTTATTATTCTGGTAGATATAAAATAAGCTTCCCACAGAAAAAGGTTTTATTTAACAGCAGTGACTCTCTGGACCAATCCAATGATTCAGTCAACAAAGAAAATTGAGATTTTTCTGCAACTGCAAGTTAAGCTGAGGAAGTCTTGTTTTTGTTCTGCTGATTTCAAGGATGAAGGAAGAAAAATGCCTGAAATCTGGTGTTTCTAGTCCCTCTAATCAAATTTTCATCCCTCAAGATCCAAATGTTTTAATATGAAATTCTGGGAATGTCAATGCACTGCCCCTTTTCAAGGAGCAGGGGAAAGCGTCTAGATGTATGTTCAGTAGCCACTATTACACTGTATTGACAAATAATCTGTGAAGGGGAGTTTGTTTCTTTTTTCTTTTTTTTTTTTTCTTCCCCTTTTAAAAGTTCCCTGCCTTGTTGGCCTTTGGATCTTCTGCTTGGCAGCTCACTAGACACTGGCTCTCACACTGGTGCACGTTTGCATATCCTCTTCTCCTCTGTACCCTGAGGTGCTGCCATGGTGGTGGGGCTCACAAGGATGAGGTCCTTGAAGGCTCTTGCCGCCTCCCACAGAACTCTGCATCGTCCCTAATGCTTGCTCACCCCCAAATCCACACCATGCCAGGCTGGGCCTCACTTCTGCTCTGTCCCGACATGTCTGGCCTCTTCCATCCAACAGGAGCTGGTCACCCTCTGACAGCAGCACGGTTCCTGTCTGCGGTTGCTTTGTGAAGCCCTTGGTGCTCTGCAATGTGATGCAGCCAGCAAAAACTGATCCCTCAGAAGAATTAATTTCCCTCAGAAGCACTAGGCCATTTTTACAGCTTAAGCCTCCTCATTACTTTGTAACACAGTATCTCCTTTACAGATGAAAAAACAGAACAAAGAAATTCAAAATCTGAAATGATAGCTTGGCCTCCACCGCCAATTTTGCAAAAGGAGTGTAACTAAAGCTGCAAGCTAAGGAAAAAGGATCAGGGCTCAGAATGGAAACCCGCGACACTGATATGCCTGCAGTTGAAGAGAAGCACATAAAGGGCAGGGAAGAGGAGGGAAAGATGAACAGAGAGCAAGCCACTCATTAACCTGGCTACACCACATCGTTTTCTTGAGGCTCCAGAGCCACAGGAGAGGATGTGCAGTCTCTCTTCTCTTCTTGAAGACACAGACTCTGGCTCTCTTGTTTCCAGTAGGTTTTACCATCAGCTCCTAACTGCACTGCTCCACTGGCCACCAGCTGCAGGGCGATGGGAAAAGCCCGACACTCGGCTTCTTTAACCCTTTCTGACAGTGTCTCCTCAGTGTCGTCTGCCTTCACAGATACTGGCTCCTGGTGGATCACCGCTTTCGGACTAGATTCCTCCTAAAATGGGGATATTGGGAGTCTTTTAGAAGAGGCTGGTGAACAGTGTCAGGAAGGTTATGGACAATGCGGATGGGGCAGAGAAAGTCTCATGAGACATCTCAGTGAGCACATGTGTAGCTGTGTGCAGGAGGCTTAACATACATCTAGAGAGGCTTGCCACCTCCATTAGGGGTACCTACATTACATCGGGGGTACAGCGGGAGAGACACATGGGCTAGAAGATTCAGAGGGCAGTTTGCTGAGAGTAGGAGAAACTGAAAAAAACACCTCATAATATGAACAAAGAAGACAGCGCCTCAAGAAACCACAAATGCAATGTAACCCCCACATCCTTCTGTTTTTACTGGTAACAATCCCAAGACTTCCACACATTCCTGTTACCTCTTCCTGTTTCTGCCTTCAGAAAGAAAAGAAAAAAGCAAATTCCTTTTCATAACTTACTCAATGTTAGGCAAGAGGACACTTACCAGGACAAAATGCACAGTGCAGCCTGTGACTTTGAATCCACTTTGCAGGGCTTGCTGATGGGCATTTCCATCCCTGACTGGTGGGAAAAGCGATGGGGAAGCATTCAAAATTTTTCCTGGGCATCAGTGTGAGAGGAGAAAAAAAGAAAATCAATTTGAACTGAATTTCCTTTAAAAATAAAAGTGAGATGTGATCAGCAGTTCCAAACAGCAGCATTGAGCACCACTCAGGAGTTTAAACGGTCTCAGCTGCAGTCAGAATGTTAACAGGGCATGTTCAGATTCAAGTTAAAAAGCAAAACATCTACATGGTGTTACAATCTCTAAGGAAATCTGAGGAAGCGCTGCCCTGATCTGAGGAAATACTGCTCTCCCAGGAACCCAGGTGATGGTGTGCAGGCTGCGGCAGTAGCCAGGCAAGCACCTTTCAGTTAAGGCCAAGGACCTCATTTGCTTTTGCATCCATGGATGGACAGACAGAGCGGTAAGTCTCTCCCCTCCCAGGTGAGCCGCCCTCCTGCTGCAGATGAGGGGCTTGGAAGCAGAGGACTTCACACTGCAGCCTCGTGCAAAGCCACTGCACAGATGGAAGTGATTTTCATAGGAAATATCATTCCCAAAGGAGCCTGTCCAAGTGCAATCCGCATAGTGAGCAAGTAACTTCTGAGGAAGGCCTCAGGAGCTGGCACTTGGCGCCCAGAGCCAGAAGGAAAGAGGAGTGTGCGTTCCCTCCTCTGCGGGCCTGGAACGTGTCTAAAGAAAGCTCTGCCCCACAGCAGACACACGCACTCGGGGGTCTGTAACAGCTGTATTTCCAGCCCACGGTACAGACTAGTGCTACACTGTGCAGCCCTCTGGGCAGCACAGGAGGAGACGAACTGAGAAATCAGTCTCTCTCCCATGTTCTTCTGAGTGACAACTGCAGGGAGCAAGTTCAGCACAACTCTGCAGTGCAGCTCCTTGACAAATGACACAGTTATGCTACCTGTCCCCTACTGCAGACAGAACCAAACTCCTGCCTGCTCCGCAGGCATTTCTCCTTCCCAGAAGGAACTCCATGACCCTGATTTTGCCCCTCTGTTATTCATTATGCCAGCATAAGGCATTTCTCTGCCAACACACAGTCAGAATCCCAGCACAGTCCCACTGGCTGGAATGAATGAAAGTGTAGGGCAGCCCCACTGATTTACATGCAAACCTCAGTGTCAGCGAGGCTGTTGGAGATTTAATCAAAGGACGAAGAACTATGACTGTGTCATTCTGGTGAGACCAAGCATCCATATTTCAATTTTTCTTTTACACTTACAATTTCTTACCTTTCCATTTTCTGAGAAAAGGACTGGACAAAATTCTCATAAATCCTGAAAGACATATTAGTTCAACAGCGAATTCTTCAAGAACTCGGTCAATCGTGCTGTCAAATTCAGAGCGACTCCCATATAACTTATGATCAATCACCTAAAACATTAAAACACATCAAAAGCCATATCAAGGAAATAACTTTGTATGAATGAGAGCAGCTACTTGGGCAACAAAGAGAAAGCAAACTGGATTCATTCCAGGATGTGCAAGGATTTAAAAGGTTGTAAGTTGGTACATTATTCACGATGTTTGTGATTTTTCACATTCCTATAAACGTTCCTGGGAACACCCCAATCACTTGCTAGCTAACACTGGCTGTACCACACAGGATGTGTAGAAAATCCACACAAAGAGAAGCCAACTGTGAAAAGAGAAATGTGGGTAACGTGGTGTAGAGGGACTGAGCACATGAGACAAAGGTCTTTCTAAGAAGGGATGAGCCAAGGACACAACATGCCTATGCGTTTTGCAGAGCCTGAGGTCTTACTGATTTCAGCTAAAGCTTGAAGCTGTATGGGCCACAGTCTCAGACCCAAATCATCAAAGCACTTGCAGTTTTTAAGTCCTTTCCTAACTCCAGACTGCAGCACTTACTGAAGAGACGGGAGAGACTCACAGCCTCCAGTGAGTGCTGCCCATACAGCTTTCAGCTCTCTCTCTGCTGATGAACTTTGACAGCTTTGTGCTACATCCACTTATCCATAGTAAACAAAAGTGAAACATGAATGCTCATCAAGCATTTCATAAGGACCTACGAATTCAGTAGCTGTGAGTTGGTGATAAAAAGGAAAGGAAACAGGTGTCTTTACCCTGGTGGGAATTCCAGCCCGAGCTGCATTTCGTAGTTCTTCCACACCAGACTTGTTGGAGATGACAAGGACAACTTGAGCACAACTGCCTGGCTCTTTTGCATAACTGATGAGCGCAGCAAGGTTTGTGCCTCAAATGAAGAGAGAGCAAACATTCATGAAATAGATGAGCACCTATGTCACTGAGAATTGGCTCTCAGTCCTGTTTATAGAACAAAAAAGTCTCGTTTTCAACAACTGCACAAATAGAAGAGGACTAAGGAATCTGTGTGCCAATAAAGCTCGTTTGTTAAGCAGTACAACTTCTTGACTTCCAGTCTAAATGCAACCTTAGTTTTAGAAGGCTCCGTAGACTCTACCAAAAAAGGCAAGGTATCGGGGCTGAATTCAGCCTCTCCTTTGTAAGGACATTTCTCTGTGTGATAATAAATGAAAGCTCACCTGTTCCAGAGATGAGAACAGCTACTTTAACTTTGTTCTTTCTGGGTTGGTGTGGACTCTCAACAACAGTGTTATTCAGCAGATGCTGGGAGCTGCTCAGCTGCAGAGCTTCTAGAAGATTCTCGACTTCAACGTGAGAACCTCCTCCAAATATGTGAGGAAAATGTTAAAATACCTTAGATTTTACTTTTCCATTTAAATTTATTTTGCATAGTTTGTTAACCGTAAATTTCAGTTAAGAGAAAACCTATCAGCAATTAATTTATGTTGGCACTACTGAACTACAAAAGCATGTACTACTTGAACAAACCAACTCACACCAGTTGTGTTGATCTCTCTTGTGTTACTCACTCACAGAATTGTTTACAAAGGCCTAGGTATGGCATGGTCTTTTCAAAGATTATCCCCATCTTTTATACCTGCCTTCCTTTTTCTCTCATGTTGCAAAATTACACTAAAATTATGCTGACAGAACTGAGGTTGCATTTTGGCTTCCCAACCTGCTCCCCAAGCTGTTTGGTTTCCAGAGGGATTTTGGCTCATGTCTTGCTGTATGTCAATCAATGGACATGTCATCACATATGACTATACACAGCTGTGGCCTATCCTCAGTCTTTACACAGGATCTATGTGAGTAGGAAGGGGTTGGAAAGGAGGTCGTTGATTAACACGATTGTGGTAAAACATAATCAACTAATGTTTCAGTCCTTACAGACAGTCATTAGAGGGATTCACTCAAGTTTCAAGCAGGTACCTAGGTAAGACATTATTCAAGTACTGTCACTCTGAAAACAAGCCATTCAATTCTCATTGTATTTAATAATGAAATCTAGATGCGAAGGTGTCAAGTAGCCTCCAGCCTAGTGAAACAACAGGAAAAAGATGTGAACCACACAAACTTTGCAATAGGGAGTCTCCTCAGTGCCTACAGAACTGAGGACAAGTGTTGCCTCCCAGGAGATGCTCAGCACTTCACAGAATCTACTCTAAAACAACTTATGCTCTATCAGCTTTAAAATTAAATAGCACATCCCTAAGTGGAAACCCCTCTGAAGTGAGACAGATGAATCTGTTACACTTTGAATCAATCCATACTCTGTTAACTTCTTGTGAGTGTCTTCATTTCCCATTAGGACACCTGCTAACCTGTGTGACAAGGGGCAACAACTTTCCCAATCAGCCAAGCTTCCTCACATCTCTGTATGTCCTTGAGAACATGCTGAGCCAGCTCCTTCTGCACAACCAAGACTGCACCGATGCCACAATTAAACATCTGAGCCATCTCCTCTTCAGAGAGGTTTCCCTCTTTGTAAAGCCAGCAAAAGATTTCAGGAATCTTCCAACTGAGAGCATCTGAAAATGATTGAAATTTGTATATGGTCAGCACAAATGTTTGCTAGACATCTTTTATTATATACAATGGTATATTACAAGACCTGATAGAGTCTAATTCTTGCTATTCTAAGAATACTGTCCGAGGAGGACACAGACCCAACTTCCAGTTAACTTTATAGGTGCTTCTTGGCTAGAGGTTTCTAGCCATAATTTGTGCAACCCAAGTCTTCTCTAGGCTCTCTAAGGAGAATATGTAGGAAATGATAACGAATTAAAATGTATTCATCCCTCATCAGCCAGAAGGAAAAAGCTACAGATGACTTACATCTCTTCTGTAAGACATAAAGGAGCTGTGGGACAAATCATCTTCTGGCTTTTTTGGACTACTTAAGCAGATCCTGGTTTTCTGTTTCAAAGAATCAATAATTAGTATAAGAGTGTCTACTTAGTTGTATTGATGGGCAGACTGGAACAGGGCTGAGTGCTTTACACCAAGGATGGGAAGCATGGATAGGCTTTCACAACGATCCTACTCACATAGACATGGCCTTAGGTTGTCTGTGGAAAGCTTGATGGTGCAGCCTTGCCATCTCTAGAAAACTAACAATCCCTTAGGCTTGTTACCTTGTCTGTGGTTCCAGGCACTGGCAAGAAAGCTAGGCACCACCTTTGTAAGCTGTGTTTACTTCTTTCCTTTCTCATTTCATTCTAGAGAAATACAGACAGACATACAGACACCTTCCTTCCCCCCTCCCCATCGCCACAATATTTTTGGACTTGCATTAATATGGTTTTCTTTAATATTTTGAACTTTTGAATATTTTGCCCAATTTTGGCTTCAACAGAGAAGGTTCTACCTTACTTGCAGATGTCAAATGCTAATCTGTTGTGGGGAAGCTACCACCTACCATAAAACTGCATTAAATATGTGTGTGTGTGTGTGTGTACACATGTACTGTGGAGCAAGTCATGCAAATCAATTCTTGCAACAAGCTTCACTGTTTGGTCAAAATGTTTAGTATGGAGAGGTATCTTGCAGAACATGCAGTCTTCTCAAACACCTTTTGTCCTAGAGATGAGCTGACTTCAAACTCTCCTTAAATTTCCTTTCTCCAAGGAGAGAGTGGTGCTCATCAGCTGATGATTACTTGAAACAGGAATGCTTTTGGTAGGCTCTTTGGAAAAGCATTGACTTCAGGTCATTCAGTCTCCAACTACGTACACACATGCATTTCTGAGTAGCTCTATAACTGAAGCTGAAAAGCCACATCCATGCTGTATATAAATTTTGTCAAACACAGTCATCTTTCCAGTACTTACCTAAGACAGCGCTGACATGTTCTGGCAGGATTCTGGAGATGCCTTCCAGCAACCCCTCCTCAGCAATGAAGGCAAAAGCCTTCACATGCCCTGAGCGAAGGACAGGCAGCAAAGATGGACTGTACATTTTTGCTGGGGCCAGCAATACATCTCCTGCGAACAAAAGTGTCAGTTCAATCAATTTGTTTAAAAGGTTATGAGGTGTTTAGTGGGAATGCTTCTCTGAACATGTTCCCTTCTGCTCTTTGTGGCAGACAACTGTGGGAAGTAGCAAAAAGTGCTGGCTCACTCTTCCAAAACTGTGGATGCAAGCCCACGTACGTACCTCAAAGACTAACCCTAACTCATCCTAAAGTAAACAACCCTTGGCAGCACCTAGTTATGAGAATGTCTGAACACAATTCATTCGCAGGTTTGCTTTTGCAAAGAAAGATATTGTACCTAGAGTCTTGTCACCACAACTGCCAGGTGCTGGCGAGGAGTAGTGTAAGGAGGACATTAAGAGAATCTTCCTTATGATGCTAAAGCCACGGCCATGAATCCTGGAAGAGGCCAATCCAATAAGCGCATCCTCCTCATCAGCTCTCTGCAGCCGCAGAAGCATCTGTCCTCGCTCCACTGCACCAACCACAAAGCCAGCCAGGTCATACTCTCCAGAAGAATACATGCCAGTCACCTCAGTCATCTCCCTGCCTAAGTGGAGAGAGAAAACAGTCAGCACTAGCTCTAAGTGTGTTTTATTGTTGACTTTAAATCTATAGCATCTCTGAAAATAAGCAATGTATCCAGGATAGCTGCAGAGACATGCAGCCTAAGAAGCGCATTCAGATACATTTTAAAAATCCTTCTTGGTTTCTTACCTCACCTCAAGACTTCAACAAAACAAATCTTCATGAAGTTACTGAAAGAAGAAACTTCTTTTTTTTCAGTTCATGCTACTTATCTGGCACCTCCCTGCTTATGACTGAGTATCACAGAGGGAATGAAAACATATTAACACTTCAGGAATGTGAGGCATCCAGTTTTGCTCTCCTTTGTACAAGGATAAATAAGCAAGAATTAGGATCCAGATGCATTAATAGTAAAAAGCATCCCTCTGTGCTGACCCACATTTTACAGATAAGGAAGAGTTTAAGCCCAAATACTTGACTGTTTTTTTCCACCAAACAGAAACCAACAGTTCTAATGCCACATACCATCTCTGCCAACAAAGCCTATTTCACTAGTAATCGTTTCAACATCAGAATCTTCAAATCTCAAAGGAGAGGAGTGTTCATACCCAGGTAAGCACATCCTGCATTTCTGCAAGCTTCAGCTATTCCTTCTTTGATTGTTTCAGTCACTTCAACATCAAGTTTGCCACAGGCAAAATAACTGAGGAAGAAGAGGGGCTCTGCTCCTTGAGCCAAGATGTCATTGACACACATGGCAACCAGGTCCTGACCTATGGTGTCATGCCTTTTACATACTTGTGCTATCTGCAAAACATGGTGGGAACAATCAGTGGTGACAAGAAATAGGCAAAACTCAGGTATTAATCAGTCAAATAAGCAGAAATCTTCTCTTCCCTGAAAAGAATCACTATAGAACATACATGCAGAAGATAACCTGGTGCATCATCTAGTTTAAATCAAGAGAAACCAGCTCATTTTCTTGCAGACAAAAGAAAAAAAAAATTTGGGTTTTGAAACATTAATTCAAATTCTAGCTCCAGCTACCCAGAAATTGTCATTTTGGACTGTTTGTTTGCTTTTTGGAATATTATGTCAAATCAAGAATAAGGGGTATCTGAAAGCACTTACAAATGCTCAGGCTATTCAACCTATAGAACATCCTAGCAATTTCCAAAAATTAGGTCATGTTGCTCAAACATCACTGTGTGTTCTGCTTTACTTTTGCCTACTAATTTCACTGGGCTATGCAGCAAAACTGAAACAATTTAGTAAGTGGTTTTCTTCTTCTTCTCCAAGTCCACAGGGAATGAGATTCTTCACTCCCACCCTCCCCAAGGAGTCTTTTGATCTCAGCTTTCTCATGTCACGGACAATAATGTGGGCCTGGTCTGTAGGCTCCCTTGAAAGACAGGTCTTTCACAAAACAATAATACTTCCCTCAGGAAGGCTGCTATTTGGTTTTTAAAAAGTTATCAAGGTGTTTGCATCCTACAAGTAATGAAACCTGATTCAGATATCTTGGCTTCTACAAAGTGGTGATATTTACACTACTTATTACAAGCAGAAGTTTCTACACTGCCAGTGATACACCACAGCGGTTCCGCTTGTGCCACGTGCTGATGGAGATGTGCAGCACCAGCTCACACGGTGCAACTCGTCCTTGTCAGTTACTGCTTCAGGGTTTGAAATAGGACAAAGATTGCATATGTATGGATGAATTTTCAAGGTAACTACCTTTTACTGACACAGCTCTATCAGTGTAGTTATACCTGTGCAGAAAAGCTCAGTACAGAAATATGGGCAAGGGAAAAATACAGATAAATACTATCACTGGCTTCAAAATGGTAACAGATCAGCACCTAAACAAAGTCTGTGTTTGGATTACAAGCTTGATTTCTTTCACCGGCTGGTGGATTTAGAAGTGCTATGGAAACCAGTCATCCCATGTCCTTTGTTGCATTATAACATCTCCCTCCCACTGATCTAGTAACAATTCATATAGACGTCGGCCAACTTTTTTTGGCCAAGGAAGAGTCTTGGGAACAGTCTGTGTAAACACAGTTGGGAACGTCTCTCTGCCAGGCAGTTGGAACAAAGATTCACAAGAGCCAGCACCAATCACTTTTTCATGCTCAGAGGTGTCCAGGGATGTAAGACTGCAAAAGACACTCTGGACTATTATGTTCAGTCTCATGCTGTTGCAGGAAGCCACACCATATCATCCCATTACTAAAGGTATAAACACCAACTTGAAATAAGTTCCTGTGCCTGACCAGTGAAAGGCAGCTTCAGACCTCCACTCCTCTGATGGCTGAAAGCTACCTTCTGATTCAATATATAAATATATTCCTGACTCAACTTATCCTGTGTTCTTGTGTAATTAGCATTCTTTATCTATTGGCTTCTCTTCCCCTTTAATGTTTATCTCCTCCAACCTTCCTTTCCTCAGTGCCCTGACAGAGGTAATCGTGCTACCTCTCTGCATACAATTAAGCTGACAGTTATCATTTCAACACTCCCCTGTACTCCTATGCACTGACCTTTCTCAAAGCCAACGGACCCTCTATCCTATAGCAGAAATTCTGGTTCTTAGTTCCTTAAGTGCTCAGCTAAATTTTTTGGTTTATTATCATTTCATCACAAAATATCCAGAGCCTCCACATTCTCCATAATATATGCACAGACCTTGCTCAAATGATCATCTACAAAGTTCAGATGACCATTGCAGTGGACTTGAGATGTATTTATAATGTTCAGAAGGGTACAGATGGTGCAACTGGCTGTGGCATTTAAAATGGTCTCGGGAGATAACATAAGCTTTGCTACAGTCAAGTTGCAAGTTACCTGCAGTTTAGGTCCAAGGCCTTTAGTTTGAGATACCAAGATAGGATCATCATAACCAGATGCTTTCAAGTCAAAGAAACCAGCAAAGCCGCCTACTTCTGAATGACTGCCTGCCAAGTACAAATACGTCAAGAAACATTTTTAAGGGAAATAAAAAGACCCCAAACAGTCACCAAGGCAAGTACTGCAAATTATGATTTCTTGGAGAAGACAGCACTCCATCCACTGACAGAAACATGCACAGCTTTATGAAGCATGGACCCCAAACTCACACACTTCATAGTGTTGTAAACAGATCTTCATTATTCTGTATTTGTGTCCTACGGATTGTGTATAGCAAAGGTTAAACATTCCCAACTGTTAACAGCTCACCTTTTTTCTTTATGTAGCTGCTTTTTTTCTAAGCGGAAAAAAAAATCAATAAGGAATTTTCCTCAGCAGATCACTGCTAAGAGTAAAGGACATAGTCTGAAGACCAAATAAGAAGTCTGGTGATTGTTAGCGACACTCTAATAACTGTTTGGAAGTTGTAGTCATATTTACAGCTGGTAGGATCACTTCTGTCCAGTGATGTACAAAACCATTCCATTAATCCAGGAGTTATTCTGCTCACTAGACTAACCTTGAAAAAGTGCAATCATCTCCATGGTAAGCCAACTATTTTTTAATTAAGCAAAAGAGGAGTGATGAGAAACAAATGAGAGTTTTCTCTCTTTGTGATGACCTCAGCCCAGCTTCTCAGCTCAATTTCAATGCCAAGAATGCATTGCTCACCTCCTGGGAAAAAAAGAGTTCTGTTCCATTCAATGTACTGAGGAAATTCAAAGATTCTCCCAGTCTTACCTGATCTGGTACCACTTACAATTGATGTTTCTGGCTGGTGAAAGAAAACATCACTGGTTACAGCTTCCACATGTCTCTCTTTGTATATTAGACCCCTGCAGAGAGTAAAGGACATGCTAGCAGCAGTAGTGACATTTTCTGCATAGACCATCATTCATCACACAAATGGGAACAATAGATAGAAAACTCTGGACTAGCATCTCTTTCTGCTAGTGCCTTTGCTTACATACAGAGACTGTTTGAGAAGACGTACACCCCGATGGCCAATGTCCTTCCTGTAAGTGGCACCCTTGAAATGTATGGCCGCTACACCCCTGTTGGCTTCTGCCAGTGCTTTCATCAGGTCCTCCTTAACAGCAGTAATGGAGAGGACTCTGCCACCACTTGTCACCACTCTGCTATCCTTCAGCGTTGTGCCAGCATGGAACACCTGCAGCCCTAACTCTTTGGCTTGCAGCAGACCTACAAAAGCAAAAGGAATTTTCTGAGTATTTTAAATCACATGCTATGTTGGCAAAGCAGTGAAGATTGAAGTCCTTTTTTCAGTCAAGGGAGAACAACAATAAAACTTCCCACCTTACCTTTCTTCTGAGAACCAGCATTATCAGTGAAGGGTATCCCACTCCACTGGCCCTAAGAGTCCCTTCTGAGACATCCAGTAAGGACATAGATCATACAGGACAAAAATAAGGGATCCAGGAGCCACAACAGGACATATAACTACAGTACGCCAGGGCAAAGATGTGCTGTATATTGCAATTGTGAATAATTCATGCTGGGCTTTCCTGTATGAAATCACAGTTCATAGCAGTTTACTGCCCAGATTCTCTCCTTTCCTTGACATTAAACCATTAATGCTAATGTTACCTCAGCACTCCCCTAGCTATTCTGCCATGCCCACCCCACACAACATGCCACCACACCTGGAATCAATGCCCTACAAACACTTGCAGGTAGCTGTTCAACAGCTAAAACAAATGATGTATTTTGTTCTTTTCATTTGGCTCCATGTACACTCGTGTTAGAGGAAAGCAAAATTGTTCAGGGGGTTTTTAGATTCATATTTTGACGAGAGGATAAGGGAAGAGGAGGAACTGCTGCCATCACCTGGAAAACCCAAAACAAAACACAGTTTTCCCCTTGCTATCAGCTAGATAGATTTTATAAACAAGTAAAAAGGACCTTTATACTTGCTGAAGGTACAGTGTGTTACATTGCCACAGCACTGCCCTGACAAGGTCAAAGCTGAGCCCCAGCTGGCCTTGCTGCAATGGAAACCTAACTCCTTCCCATCACGTTTTAAGGAACACTCCAGAATAAAATGTTTGCTAAGCCATTAAGATGTTGGAATCAATGTTAAAAATAGGAAAAAATTAATAAACCCCACAAACTCCAGAAGTTGGAGTACAATAATAAAAGAATGGATTGAATTTCATTGTTTTGACTGTCCTTTTTTTGTGATTAATAAGCAGCGCGTCATACCATCTCACTTCTAAAGGTATGATTATCAGCTTGAAAAAAGTTAAGTTCCTGAGTCTGACTAGTGAAAGGTAGCTCACTAGCAGATTCATTCAGTTATGTGGTTTGGATTTTTACAGTTACAGAAATGCAGAGTTCCCCAGAATATCACTGACAAAACCTAAATAAATACAGTGAGGGAAGTGAAAGAGGAGTGTGGGTGAGAACATGACAGCAGAAATCTTGACAGGGAAATTGCAATATAACATGACCTTCTCCCTGGGTGATGTAGGGTAACTGGAGTTCTGACAAAAATAAGGTGGCCTTGATACAAGATCAGTTGTCTGGGTTGCTTTACACAAGGCGTAGTGTTGGACTGGCAGGGCAGTAGCTGAGGGGGGAGGAAATAGTTCTGCAACAGTTCCCTCTGCTTTTTAAACATTTAAAAAAATCTGAATGAGATATGAAAACATAAGAATTTTAACACAGAAAATTAATATTGATCTAAAGCCCACATGCCCACCTTTCCAAAAACCCTTTAAGCCCTGTGAAGAAGAGGTCCTTATACTAGTATTACACAGCAATGACCCTGGCTGGCTGGCACAAGGGAAGGAACCACACTTGATGGTGGAGGCATGCACTGTTCCTATTTTAAAGACCATAGGTCCTCAAGTCTCACCCTTATCACCTGGTCAGGCATTAGCTAAGATAATGTGACCTCCTGGCAAGGGAGCAAAGCCAGGAAAAAGCAATCATGTGCTGACAACATTGTGGTCCACGTTTCCAGCACTGTTTGTGGAAGTATTCCATGTGGACACACCAGAGTTGTTCCAGGAGGACGTAATTCCCCATCATCTTCTTAACTCAGCAACCAGCTACAGGCAGAGCTTTATAGAATGATGTAACTTTAAACATTTAGCCCCTGTGCTACTCTGGACACTCTAGTTAAAACTTCCTACTGAACAGCTCTCCCTTGCGCAAAGACGAGTGACGGATGAAGGCAGACTCTGATAGGGTGTGAGGGGATGGGATGGAGGAAAGTTGTACAGATCTCTGGGAGAAGAAGTAAATGTATACCTACTGAGGTTCTATGCTGCAATTAAATAGTAAACAACCTGCTGCGGTTACCTGTTACCTCCATGCCTTTGTCATAGTCTCCTGGGTATCCCGGACTTGCCATGACCACACAGACAGCTGTACTATTTTCTGACCAGGCTGGCATGAAGCTGCAGAGTTTGCCATCAATTGTTGCTTGAATCACTTCATAAAAATCATTTTTAAGCAGTGGAAGAATCACCTGCAGAAAATTTTCATAGCAATAGAAGTTAACTTTCATTTTGCTGACTTGTTGAAATTCAACTTAGGGAAAATTCAATTAATAGAGTAAAATCTGTACCTGTCAAACTGAAAATATTGTATTTCCCTACACCAGTAGACTTGGAAACTATAGGTGAGCATTAGTTTGCAGCATCTTTTTGCAACAGTCATAAATTCACAAACATGAGATGTGGGATTATGTAGAAGGAACATGAATTTAGGCCCCTCCCATTCTTCTTCTATCCAGAAAAACAAAATCTGAGGATCAGCTCTCTAACTTAAAGTCTTTAACTCATAATTCACAGAAACTGACTAGCCAAAATTTTAAGTTACCTCATACTTTGTCTAAGACATTCGTATTCAGATCTGCATGTTCAGGGGAAGACATAAATCCAAATATAGCATTCAAATTTCTCTAGAGGTAAGCTAGAACAGGTAGAGGTAAAAGAATGGAGCATATTTAAGTTTACAGTATCTTTCACTCACCTGGCACTGAGGGTCACCAAACTGACATTTAAGGTTTAAAATTTTCACACCATCTTTGGTAAGCATTAAACCTGTTTGCAGCACACCTGAACAGAAAGAACACAGCCAAGCAAATTAATTTAAATGTTCGTTTTGCAAGAACTCCTTTAAATGCAACATAGTATTTTGGAATGTGGGATGCATTTCTGCAAATCATAAGGAATTAGGAGCAGGGATTCTGCAAGCACTTAAATGCAAGTCATAATAATTCCACAATAACCAACAAAGTGGCAAGCAGTGGCAGATCACAAGGAACTGATAGAACAAAAAAACCAGTTCCCATAAAACCCCATTCATTGTGCAGACCTTGTGATTCTCTTACCATTAAGTGCACTATTGTTATGCATAAATATAGATGTATAACTGCATTTTGGGCAAAAATACCAAACCAAAGTTCGCTACTGCTACTAACAAACAAAAATTTATTGAAGTTGGTATTGGGCAATTTCTACTGCAACGCACATATATGCATATGATGATCTAATGCAGGCCTTTCATTGTTTAATCAGAAAACCAATCCCCAGAGAATAACAAGTGTTAAATTTTAAACCCCACAAAGCATCAAGTCCTCCAGCATCATCATGAAAATGCTCAACATCCACTACATTCTTTGGGTATTGTAAAAAAGCTACCAAATAGCAGAGAATACATCGCAGACTGGAAACCAACTCTTTACGTGTATGTGATCTCGAGTCTTCAGTACCAAGAGCAGCCATTGGCATTAAGCGGCAGCTCTGAGCATCACCTTCCTTTTTCAAAACAGCCTTAAGACAAAGATCTTAAGAAAACTTACATTGTTGTATATAGGAGTGAACAGTATAACTGAACTTAACTATATAGTATACCCTGAACTACAAAGAGTCTGGTTGCATTTGTTTTAATAAAAAATATTTCATAAAAACGCAGTATGTTTTATGGAGAAATGACAAAAGTTCCTCTCGCCAAAGGAAGAGCTATAAACTAAACCAGCAAGGCTTAACATTGCATGAAAAATTAACTACTGTTTTTTTTAAACAAGTATTATTTGGAATTCAAAACCAATCTCTAACAATGAAACTAACCTGGATATGACTTTACCTTGGTTTACAGTCGAAAGCTTACTTACCTACATATGCTGTTCCTTCTTGTCTCATACTATCAACAACATGTTGAAGGATAGCGTCATTGATTTTCTCTAGAAGAACTTCTGGAACCTGACGATCAACATCAAACTGATTGAGACAGGGATGACATTTGCTGGACTAGCTCATAGGACCTGGAAGGACTAGGGTAAGTAAACGCCTCTGTTTTCTGCTCTCCCACCCCCAGCCAGTGCACTCCTTTCATTAGGGTGCTGCTGCCTGAAGGGCAAATATACTGATTCTCTGTCTCCCAAGATTTTTTGTTTTTTCTTTCTTTAGAAGGCCAATTTTAAGGAGGTTTGAGACACTGGCAACCCAGGCTGTCCACAGTAAGATTGTTTCTGTACTTATAGAAAAACACACTAATAATGTACTTGAGCAGCATATTTAGAACAATGCAGTCAGCTTTAGGAATCAACAAGAAGAAACCCAAGGTTATGTTCAAGACACAAAGACTCCAGGCATGTGGGAAATTCTGCAGGGACATTCCAAGTGATGCTAATAGGAGCAGAGAAACACCAAGTTTAGGAATAATGGAAATGGTGAAAGAGAGATCATTCCTCAAAGACTGGCTCATTAAATCCTAAAGAAGGACTACTGAAGTTTGAGCCCTGTATTGCAGTTACACAAGCAAAGTGTCAATCAATTCCAAAAGAAATCTGGCCTATGTGATAGAAACAAGATTGGATCCTAAAGGAGATATATTAACCACAGATGTGATCAGCCTTATTGCAGGCTGAGGGGGAGGACTGCTATACCTGAGGAACCGGGCAATAGGCTCCCATCCCTCCAGTGTTCGGACCCTGGTCACCATCCAATAATCGTTTGTGAGCCTGTGCTGGGGGCATTGAGGCAACAGTGACACCATCCGTGAAGCACAAGCACTGTTAAGAGATGCACACAACACAGAAACAGTGATAGTGTCCTGTCCTAAGGGAACTTAATACGCTGAGGTTCAGTTCTGCCAAGAAAATTTAAGAATCAAAGATAGAAAGCAATAGGATCCATTTATTCTGCTGCGGGCCCATTGACCTGAGGATTCACTGAGCTATCTTTCTCATTTTTCAGATAATCAAGAGAAATGGTGGCCCTCATAACAATTCCTTTCTGATGAATTAGATCTTGACCTATCAGTCATGTGGACATACGCTTACCTTAAGGCATGTGAATAGTCTTCACTGACTTGACTGAATTACTCACATGTTTCAGGATAAACCTGTGTGTTTGCAGATCTGGGGCCTGAATGAGTGTGAGGTATTCTCAGTGCAGGACAAACCTTGCACAAAGAACTCATTTTGAGTTTTCATGTGGCATATAATATGCATACTTAAGTTTTATCCTGCCACCAAGTAGTAACCCATGGTTAGGAAAGTGCTAAAACAGGCACTAAATATTAGCACAAAACTACTGATGTAACAAGAATTACCAAGACAAAGTCCATACAAACACGTTTGAGGTCATATTCGGAAAAAAGATAATTTTCCACCTAAAAAGATCACCATAATTGCAATTTTATGGCTAATGTAGAAGAAAATTCTACTGACAACATACACTGATTAGTATGACATCAGATTGCTTAGATTGCATATTTATTTATGTAAGTAAAATAAATAAAACAACTCTTTGAAACAATAAACTTGTGTTTACACATAGACAATAGCAATAATACCAAAGAATAAAAGCACATAACCACACCATTGATCACATACAGAAAGTTCTTCCCCTTGAAGAAGTTCTTCAATAACAACCATCTCTCCAAACATTCTGTCCTGTACAAAAAAACATTTCTCCAGTTAGCAAACATGACATCTACTGCCTAAACCCTCTCTTTATTTTCTTTTAACAGGAAAAAAACAATGTATATGAAAAGTACTAGCTTGCTTGAACTCTGGTATGTTGAGCAAAGCCAACAGAATCTCATTTGGAGATAAGGAAGAGACACTGAAATGCACCTTATCAGACCCCGAGAGCCAACCAAAAATGAAAAAGTTGGAGGGGCAGGGCAGCAGGACTCAGTGCTGGAACAAGAGTTCAGTCACCAACTCTACAAAGCCCTGCTCACCGCCCACTGTCTGGGGCAAACATGAGAAATTTGAGGATGATCCTCAGAGAAATTCCTTAGTCAAATGGGCAAGTTTCTCCTGAAAATACTTGCTCCCTGTGGCTGAAATTACAAACTCACAGGCTACAGAACATCAAGAATTGGATTCCCACTGATTAATTGAAGATTTATCCACCTGCATAATCTCTTGGACAGCTCTGCAGGCTTCCTCTTTGCTGGCTGCAATAGTCACTTCTTTTCTAGCAGCAGGGCCCCTTGCCCGTACAACTCGTGCAGGAAAGTCTGTGCTTTAAATGAAAGCAGAAGTGAGATTCGGGCATCCCTACTGCATCCAGTGAAATTATCATCTTTAAGTTGAATGCCTCCCATATTCTTCCTTTTTTTCTGAACAGTTGAAGAATAACACATGAGAAAAACACATTGCCCATCCTGTCATGGAGGTGAATGGACTCTTCTAAGCCCTCAGCACAGAACTGTGAACCAGAAATCCATTAATTCTGTTGTTGGTTCTGACACCAACTCAGTGTACATCCTTGGACAAGTCAATGAACTTTAAGACCTCACAGTTTCTTCCTCTTTTCCCTGAGTTGGATTACTATTTTATTCCTGTCATAGATTTGGAAAGATGAATTTATAGTTTTATAACACCTGATTATAGTACATAATCCTATAAACCACTGTGGAAGTTCTGTTTAGGGTAGTGAGGTTAAGGCTGAGTTAGGTCTTGCACATGAAGGATATGTTAGAACTAGTGTATTAACACTGTATCCCCAGAATTGCTCCACTTACTCTTAAACACAAACTAAATCTAGAAGAAAAAATAGAACAAAACCATAACGTTAACATATTTTAACTACACTTTATCCATTCACCTCTCTCCAGCTTGTGGACAGTCAAATAAAATGTTCCTTTTGAAGAGCTGATTCTACACACTAATGGCCTGTTTTCTGAAACAACATCTCATTTCTCCTTTCCACATTACGATTTATATTAGGATAAATCTCAACCCTTGATTTATGCAAGCAGTCAAAGCAGGCTCACACAAAGCTCCCTTTCTCCACATCTCAGTGTGCTAACCTGAGATACAGTTTTCCTTTTTGAGTCTTAGGCATGCTTACAGACATACAAGTTGTTGGTCTGTTTCTCTACATGGCAGTAGTACAGACTAAATGCTGTTACAGAGCAAAGTCAGCGAAAAGGTTGTTTTTATTTAAAAAAAAAAAAAGTTTCACAAGATTATACCAGATGTAGCATTGATAGCAAAGACAAGAAGTCTGTGAAACTGACACACAGCCACAGACCAGTGTAGCTGAACACAGCAGCTGCTGTGAGACTGGACCAAAATAGCCACAGTGGTAAGTTACTCTCCCAAAGGTTCCCCAATGACTTCAGAGGCATTACCACTCAAAGCTGTCGCAAAATATGCAGTTACATTTCTCTCTCCCTGCAAGAGAGATGCTGTCTAGCCTTGAAGAAATAAGAGTATACTCCTTAAGTTATGAGTATTTGACCAGTACCTCTCAAATCGCTCCACAGATAGCATTTTCCTGGTATCTGTGTAGAAACGATTCTTACCCTTACAGAAAGATTTACTGAAATATTTCTCTCTGTCAAAATCTCTTTGTCTTTTAAAAGGTTAACTAACATCCTGAAGAGCTGATCAAAGGGAAGAAGAGCTGTGATCTGTGAACAGAAAAATCAGCCTAAGTTCCCTACACCTTCACCATCTGTCTGTACAAAACTAATTCATTCAGTAGCTACTTGAGAAGAACAACAGTTGAAAAGTTACCAAGTTCTAGGTAACTATCATGGGTGAAGGCCAAATGCATAAATGACCTGACAGAGGAGTTTCCAGTATCAAAATATTTACCTGATAATAAACCTACAAGCTTCCTGGGGATTGGTGAAGGCCTTCCATCTTGCTGTTGGGATCCCATGTCGATCCAGAAAGGCTTTGGCAAAGCTGGTGTTGGATGCCAGCTGGGCTGCTTTTGCAGATGGTCCAAAACACCTAACTCCTGCTGCTCTTAAGTCATCAACAATCCCTAATTATCACAAATAGCAAAAGAAGCAAGACACCTCTTCAGAAACAGCAAGTCATTTTGACAAAAAGAAAACCAGAGAACAATTCCGGCACTCTGTTACACTTTTCCTTGTCTCAAACAGCTAATTCATCCTTAAAATAAGGTTATGCATATCCACTAATCTGTTTCATCAGTTAGTTTTAAAAGGTCTTTAGCTCTTTACATTACTAAGCACTGTCACAGTTACCACCCCATGACTACTGTCAGGACTGTCTGGTACATCTATTCACTATTTAAGACATGGAGGTCTTACTGTACCACATTACAATAAATGCATGTGATGCTCTGGGCATTGTTGCATACAGCAACAATGTTAGGACTATTGCAAGAAAATTCTTTATATAAAGGACAGCAGAACAGAAGACACAAGAGTACATGTAACTGTTCCTGATTCTTCATCCTGCATGACTTCCCCTGCTGATTTCTAACATACAAAAAGCAGCATACAGCTATGAAGCCAAATGTTTTAAGTGAGTACAATTTACAGTTACAAGATAATCCAAATTTTTTTACTCTTCAGTTTAAGTCAGTGTGTGTCCTAAGAGCCAAAAGAGGTCCTTTTAAAGAAGAATCAAGGTGCTGATTTTTACTGTCAAGTTAATTTATTTCAGCCTTACCAGCTGCCAAAAGAGCTTCTTCTCCAACTAACACAAGTCCAATGTTATGATCTTTGCAGAACTGTGTAACAATAGTGTGATTGCTTACTAATACAGCTGAAAAGGAAAAGGGAATACAATTAAGTTACCACTGTAAAGCCTAAATAAGAGATAGGAGATGAGAATGTCATTGTTCCATCCCCCTAAGAGGTATGATTAAAATAATGAAACAGCCCATGAAGGGCAAAATAAAACAAACAATTTAATAACAACAGAATCCAGAAGGAACAGTGAACATTTCCAATTTGCACCACTGTTTTTGCACATCTGCTAACTTATTAAATGTATTTTATTTGCTATATGTAATCAATATAAACTTTTTAAAGCTGCTTATCGTAACAGAATAAAAACTTTAAAAAATAAAACTGTAAGTTCACAAGGAAACTCAATTCCAACATTTGAGCAAAGATTTACTCAATGCCAGTGCATGATGTAGCTAAATTTAGCTGAGCAGCCTGGACAGACATCAGAGAAGTTTCTATCCAGAAGTTAATAACTTTAAGCCTTCTATTTCTCTGTTAAGTTTCACTGAAATTGGTCAATAAATTCAAGCATAACAATGGGAGGAAAGAGATGAGGTATAGAAACACACAGTCTGGTATAAGCCTCACTATCTTAAGAAGTTAGTCTAAAAAGATATAGTATGATGCTTTACTAGGCAGTTCTAAAATTTAGAAACAAAACATACAGAAAAGAATATGTGCCTTAAATAATTTGTGGTACCACTAAAAGAAAAGAGCAATTATCTCCTACAGACTCAATACGAATGTGGTCAGCTTTGTTTCAGTTCCAACACCCATATTACTGTTTGGCACAATATTTCATTTTTTCCCCCTTTTTACCTGAATTTGAAATTTTTCCATTATCAGCTGTTCCTGCATTTCCTGGAGCAACAAACACATGTTTCACATGTGGAGACTGGGCCAACTTCCAGGCCAGCGCGTGCTCTCTCCCTCCACCACCAATCACAAGCACCCGATCAGCCATTAACCTGTGCAAACCCAGAATCATCATAAATAGTACTATCTATTTATTTCACAAACACATGTGAAAATAAACAAAAATATATAAATTATATCTCTCATTTATAACTGGTAAGTAATATCAATCCAATTTGTATTAGAAAGGTATCTATAAGACATCTGAACAAAGTGACTGTGCCAGTAGTGTCACTGGATGGATGCATCATTCACATTTGATTTAAATACTGACAACTGTGAAATCACTGAGAATTTTTTGCACTTGTTTCAGCATGGTCAAGATTTCCTCTCTTAAGTATCCAGGCTGAAATAATCTTGTCATGACTAGGTCTCATTGAGTCCTTTATACAATTACTCGGAACAGGACCCAAAGCTTCATGGAAATGCTCTAGGTAACTTACCAGACAAATATATTTCAAACTGAACACTGTGGTCAATCTAGGAGCTTTTATTAGTGTAAACATCTTCAGTAATAAATGGCAAAGACAGTTTTCAGAACAGATTTTATACTTTAACAATTGCTAAGAGGGCAACTTCAGCAGAACAGCATGCTCAATAAAAGAACAACTGCTAATTTCGCATGCTGACATTTAAAACAGTTCCTCAACAATATTTCTAGGCAAATTAGTTTAGATTTATTTCCGAAATATTATCATACTTAAGCATAGGTCACATCTGCAAACTTAATTTTTCCATATGTGCTGAATGTGGACAAATGTCAGAAAGAAAAAACACTCCAGAGCATGACCTTTAAGGAAGATGCTAATGGCATAAACCAGTCCTTACCCAGGAAATAGATAATAAATTGAAGATACCATAAAACACCAGCTTTGCAAGCAACATGCCAGCAGTCTTTTCACAAGAAATTGGTTTGAGTTCATTGCATAGCTTCCAAAGGCAAACAGAAGCTAAACGGTGACCCTGAGGTATAATATTTCAGAAAAGATGTGCATAGAACTGTGATAAATCAATAACCATGTTTAGAGTTCCTGAGACAGTATTAAGATGTCTTAACCTAATATCAACAAAACAAAATGTAACTATTTATTTTCATAATTATTAAATTGTCCAAGTACAATGTAAGTACTTCAACTAGCCTGTCCCTGGGGACTACAGACCACTGTGGATTATATAAGAGATGAAATTTACGGTTTAGGTGTTGTGCTCTAGGAGTATAAACACAGAGCATGTGCTTAATGCTCTATCAATCGTCAGACTGACTTCCTCCCAAAAGACTTTTCTAAGTCTTTAGACTGTGTAAGTATCCAACACATCAGACTTTGTCTTTCCTTTTGTCACTACTTGACAAATACTTCTGGAGTCACTAGGAAGTTGCTATGAACTTAAAAGTAAAGGATTACAACTGCTGTATCTGTAACAAAGACATTAACACGCTCTCTATGAAGCTTCATTAGGCACTACAGTCCAACCGTTATTAATAAAAAGCAAAGTGTTTTTAAAAGCAAAATTATTTTTTCCCTTAAATATAATTTCACAATTCACTGAAGTTTTCTGAGACAGAATAAATCAAAGTTCCTGATTGGGAAGAGAGTGAAACCAAGCAGTGCCTCCTACCCTGTGGAAAAAAATGCACGTTTCCATTCCACATCATAGTGAGGACACTACAGACATTTTTTACAAAACAATGCAAAAGCATACTGGATAAAAGAAAGCTGGTAAGACAGTTGGTCCTAGAGGAAATGCTGCAGAGAGAGATGCGTCACTTGAATTGTCTTCCCTTACCGTGTCAGAGCCTGCTGTTTGTCCACACAAAAGGCTGGGGAGTCCTCCAGATGGATTCAAGTTCTTCCTTCAGCTCCTGCTTCAGATCCAAGTGATTTCTGATCTCCTAAAGCCAAGGATAAGGGTGGGAGGGTGAAAGAAGCAGACAGACCTGCATGCTGTCCTGTCCGCTTTTATCCTATCTAACGGGAGGATCCCCAGCAGGATCCCCTTAATGCTGCCCGCCCTTCAAAACAGACCTCCCCACAGACTTCAGCAGCATGGACCATTCTCCTTTCCATTTTTCCTTAGCTAATAACAAAAACAATTCCTCCCCTCAAATCAGGCCTACAATGTGAATAGGATTCAACCCTAGGAAAAAAAAAAAAAAAGCAGCTACAATGTGGTATCAAAAAGCTGAGATCACTGCTCAGTTCTCATGTTAAGAGCAATTTTATATCCTCTGACAAGAATCTCAAAGACACTTGTAAAAATAAAACAGCTTTCTTGGTCTACAGGTAAACAGAAACACTCCACTTAAAACCTGCACATGTGACTCCCACAGACCTATTCTTTGTAATGGATCATATCCTTAGATGCATATATAAAGGGTATTTTAATAGCTAGCACACACTGGAATTGTGCCCCCCTTAAGTGCTACCCTTTTTATCTTTTGAAGAAATTTAATACAAGTAGTGACAGAGATACAATGTATATGATGTTATTTTATTCTGCACTGGTTCCTACACCATCCTCTTTAACCGCCTAATCCTTTCATCATAGTATCTGAAATCCTTTGCTTAACGTTTGTCAAGCTTGCAATGCTACCATCATTCTTTACTAAAAACAAAATTAATGTATCCCAACACAGAAGTGAGCAGTATCTGTATGCCTTGAAGTCAGGCAATGAGAAATAAAAAGATACATTAATAGAAACACAAGCCTTTCCTTTCACACCACTAAAACAATTTTAAAAGGAAATCTGCAAAGTTTGCTTAAAACTTCTATGGAATTAATGGCTTGTGTGCTGTTGAACAGATGCTGTCTTGAACCTTCCAGTTTAAGGAGATGTGCCTGCTACAACAGCCTTAAGCATCACTTACCGGGTATCTGTAGGCTGCCTTCCTTAGATTTGCAAACTCAACAGTTCTACATTTTCTACCTGTGACTTGAACAGCAAACCACCACAAGGAAAGAATCCTATTTCTTGTAAGATGATAAAATTTCTCTCTCTTTTGCCAAAGTTTTTGGAATTTTTTCTTCTAGTCAGGAGGCTGTGACAATTTAAGTCACAAACAGAACTTGTGCAGCCCTGAAACGTCTCACTGCAACATGATTGGCCAGAAGAAAGTAATTGAAATTTGCATTCATTACAGCGGGTCAATTTGTACTGCAATTATTTGACCAAATTGTTTTCTTAGGTGATTAAGTGAATATGCAGCGGAGAAAGACAATATACACAGAAACTTCCAAATCAAAATCTTTTACAGAAAGCAAATTTGAAATTTTAAAAAATGTAGAAAGCCATTACCTAATGAATAGAAAATGTCTCTGAAACAATGCATTTTAGTGTTGTTTGTTCACCAAGATAGCATACTGGTAAAGCTGTAACAAGATGAGCAGTCAGAGCATAATACTGGAAGCTGTAAAATGAAGCAGATTGCTCTATGTGGTTGCTGCTTCCTTTCAGATGTCAATGCCACCATTTCACTGCCTGGATCTGCAACATACTCAACCATACCCCACAAGTACCATTAATAAAAAACACAAGGGTTTTTTTTTGTTTGATTGATTTTTAATAATAGGTGCTGGTGTCCAGAGAGGAAACAAGTTGTTATTAGTCTTCTATCTGCTGGGCCTTTATTTCGTGTACCTGGGTCCTCCTTTCACAGCTGAGTGTGAGCACCGTTTCTTGGCTTGCGGTTTCTTGAGCTGAAGTTGTCATTCCCTGACACTCAGCGATGCCAGGAGGCTGTATGAAAACCCACCAGGTGTCACCTGCCCTGCAGCAACGCGGCAGAGTCCGGGGGCTCTGGGTCACTACAGGCCTGGCACAGCTGAGCCCAACAAATGCCAACTTACCCTGCTGCTAACGTGGCTGCTCAGAGACACTCAGAGCATTTTGAAAACCCTGTTTATGGGCAAGGGGGAGGACGCTGTGAAAGACCAAGCCTTGTCAGGGGGAGCACTGCTGGGGAGGCACTTTCACAGCCCGTGAAGAGGCAGGGGAACTTACCACCTACTGAGGTGGAATTCACTCAGGAGAACAAGCACTAAAAAGCAGTTAAGGTCTACATGTATAAGCGTACATATAAAAAAAAAAAAAAGTATAAGAAAAGCTAAGCCTCCCGTCATCAGCAGCCTTTCGCGCGCCAACCCCCCCGCCATGTTGAGCACCACACTCCTCCACCCCCCCCCCCGCCACGCCGTAATGTGCACGCGCCAGCCGCCACCTGCGCACGCGCGCTGAGCAGCGGCGCCTCCCGGCTCTCGCGGCCCATCCACGCGCCGCCTCGTCACGTGTCCGCGCGGGCGCGGCAGGTCGCGGGCTCCCTCCGCTGGCGAGCGGCGGCGCGGGGCCGGGCCGGGCCGCCCTTCCCGCTCCCACGGGCGCTCTGCTCCTCCCCGGCCGTCCCTCCTGCCGTCGGTACAGGGTGCCTGTCCTTGGTGAAGGGGAACAGTCGTCGCCCCTCCTCTTCCTCCTTCTCCTGCGCTGCTGCCGCGCCCCCCCGGGACTGCGTCGCTGTGCGGGAGGGGGAAGGGCGGGCGGCGGCGGGGACCAGGTGAGGCGGGGTTGCTGGGCAGCGGGGCTCTGGGCAAACAAGTGCGTGTGGCGCTGCGGGGAGCCTCCCCCGCCCCACGCAACGGCCTGGGGAGGGGAGCGGCGGGGTACCGAGTGCCCGGCTCCTCGCCTGCCGGCAACCGCTCTCTTCAGCCCTCCCCGGGCCGCATCGCCTCAGGGCGCTCGCCCGTTCCCGGGGCGGGAGCCCCTCCCTGTCCCCGCGGCGGTTGGGGGGCAGCCGGCGGCGCTGGGAGGGCGGCGGGGAGCCGCGGGGGGCGAGGCCGGCTCGTCCGCCGGGCCCGGCGGGGGAGGGGGGCGACTGGGACGCGCCCTCCAGTGCCTGCGCCCCCCTCGGCCATGCAGGGGGCTCGGTCGTGTCCCCCTCGCGCCAGGCCCCACCGGGGAGAGCTGGATTCGAACGGCTGGGGAATAAAAATCCCCCCAGCCGGCACTCTCCGGTGCCGTGGGGCGAGTGCTATACATACAGTTTGATACACTTTTTTAAAGCACAAATACATTAAAATGGAGGCTACTTCTGATCAGCACGTTGAATTTCAAGAGTGTATGCATTGATTTTTCCATCTAAGTAGTAGTTACGTGGATTTTTATGGCCATGTGAAACTAAATTATTATCTTTGCCAACTACGTAGAAGGAAAGAAACCACTTATCTATATCATAAATAAAAAACTCCCAACATGTTCCGTTATAATAACCAGAAGCTGATGAGTTAATATGTTACGTGGATCAAAATCAATGGGAAACATTCAGGACTGATCCAGTCTTTCATCCAGTCCCAAATACATCTCCTTTCCCTCCTCTTTTCAGATGGATTAGGGTGGAAGGGCAGTTTGTTATATGCAGAACACACATTATTTATTCCTTAACCTTGATTTAACGTGGTTTTTTGTTTGGAACAGAAATCAGCAAAGGATATGTTGTAGTCATTGATGAATCTGCGAAAGGAGGCTCTTTAGCACCATATGTGCAGCATTTGTCTTAGGATTTTCGTTAATAAAGAGAAGTTAGCTGATGTGTAAATTGTGCATGCAGTTTGTATGATATTTTTCTACTTCTGATTTTACATGAGGACTGACTTACGTTGTCATGTGCTAAAGGTGTTCCTTTTGCTATTTCCCAAAAAAATCGAGAAGCACTGGTATTCCTGACAGAATGCGATACTGTCTGCTACTGATCTGTTCCACAGGTTGAGTTCCACAAATGAGTTCCACGTTTATAATCTTACCTGGGACAAACAGAGGAGACTGGGCACTAGGCCAAGAGTCCTGCTGGGATACAAGAATTAATCTAAATGAATCTATAAATCTGAATGCTACTTCAGATGTTGCTGTAAAATGCCAAAAGGGTACTGTAATGAAATCCTTTGAGAATGCACCAGGTCTTGAGGCATTGATGTATGTGAATAGAAAATTCAGTTGATGGCTGGGAGAGATTTGTTCCGGCAGAGTTACCGCTCAATATAAAGCATATTTTCTGTTTACATTGCACTGACTTTGCAGAATGGCAGTAAAGCTTTGGCCTTTTGGGAATTCTGCAGAGCAAAACAAATCTGTGCTACTGTTGCTATACTAGGAGAAAACTATATTGTGAATTAATGTTCATTGACATTGTAATACTACCACTTAGTAATAAGAAATGCAGATTTCAATATTAGTCTGTAAAAGAAAAGAACATTGTATACTGTTCTGAAATTTTGTAGGAATTTCTTTAAATAACAAGTTAAAGATAATACTTAAATCATGTAAGTTATTTTAAAAAGTGTATTTAACAGAAGTTTTACAAAAATGTGTTTATAGGTCATTGTTTATAATGTAGCTGCATCTGAAGAAATAGAAAGCGGCTTTGTGTCATGCTGACTAACAGCATAGGGCGTCACTTAATGGTACATCAAGCAATGATTCCAAGAAAACTGAAGCTGTTTCCCTGCATTTGTGGCAACAGAATGTTTTCGGGTTACAAACCTAAAAGCAGTGTCAAGGACTCTTACAAAATTCTTGAGCTTGAGGAAGGATGTTCCCTTGATGATATCAGAAACTCGTATCGAAGTCTTGCTAAAAAATACCATCCAGACAGCGGTTCTGCCACAGCTGATTCTGAAGCATTTATGAAAGTAGAAGCAGCGTACAGAGTCGTGCTCAGTGATGTGGAGACCAAAAAGAAATCAAACGAGAATAATGAAGAGGAGGAAGATCAGTTCAAATCAAAAGCACCACAGCATAGACACTACTTGAGTTTTGAAGGCGTTGGCTTTGGAACACCAAGCCAAAGAGAAAAGCAATACATGCAGTTTCGAGTAGACCGTGCTACCGAACAAGTGTTGGAGTACCGGAAGCAGAGACTTGAAAACCAGTATGCTGTGACTGACCTAATGAAAGCCAAAGACGTGAGGCAGAGCAAAAAGGTGAAAATAACTCAGGCAGTTGAACGGTTGGTTGAGGACCTCATCCAGGAATCGATGGCGAAAGGAGACTTCGACAACCTCAGCGGCAAAGGAAAACCTTTGCAGAAATTTTCAGACTGTCCACATATCGACCCTATGACTCACAACTTGAACAGGATTCTGATAGACAATGGATACCAGCCAGAGTGGATCCTGATGCAGAAAGAAATACGGGAAACTATTGAGCGGTTAAGGAGGGGTCTAGTGGCATCTCGAAGTAAGCTTGGAGGGCCAATGACACCCTATAGGCAAAAGGAGTGGAATCATATTTGTGAGCAATTTATAGAAGATATCAGGAAATTAAACAAAAGAATTGACAACTTCAATTTAGTTGTTCCTATTCTGAGCAGACAAATGGTGCACTTCAGTGCAGACAAAGAAATTGTTCGAGCACAGAAGACTTACGAAGCTTTGATGGAAAACAGAGAGGCTTCTAATTCAGACACAAAGGAAAATGAAGAGGAAAATGTTAAAAGGTTTGGGTGGAAGTCTTCTCTAGTTAAGTGGTTAAACCTTACACTGAAATAAGATAACACTACTTCATCTGTCTTGTCAAGATTTTGAATGCACTTTATTAATGAAAATTGTAGCGCTAGAGAAATTACAGGTACACTGAAAATGTGAAATCCAGCTGTCCTCTGTTAAACCAGTGAAAAGGAATTGGGTTGTCTGATGTACATTTGCAGGTGCTTGATTGATTTATTTGTGAATATTGTTAAGGAACAAATAAATTCAGTTATCCTCTTGCAGCTCATTTTACTTCTGCTTAAAATTAATGCTTCACTTTTACAGACTGTTATCTCTTCAGAAGGTGAAACTGAGGCTTAGCAAAAACATGTTAAGGAGAAAGTGGAAGTAAATGTCTTGCCGTGCTCTGTTTAACCTTTATCCTTTCGTATTTAAATGCTTACAGCTCATAAATTGTTGACAGGTTTCATGCATTTTTTTAAAAGTACCTTCATCTCTTCAAGGTTAAATGAAATGGGAAAGGAAGGTTCTGGATGTCTGGACTTGGACTGTACATTCTGCAGAAGTCCATTTTTGGATCTGGCTTTTAACAGAAGAAAGTCTCAGAAAGCATCTGAGCAAATAAAGAAGACTGACCAAAACTGTACGCTAGTCACAGGGCTCTTTGGAGGCAAGAGGAGAAGGGAATACTAATTTTCAAAAGTAATTTCACACTTAAATATTTCAGACTATTGTCATCAAAGAACTTACTGTGAAATATTGCTGTACTATTAAAATTTCTAGGCAATGGCTTGGAGGGTGGGAAAATCTCCATGATGCCAAAGATTTATTTGTCTTTAGTAACCTCTCAGCTCCCCACACAATCTGATTTTCCTGGAGGACTTTGCCTTTGCAAAGGTGTGACTGGATGTATCAGTATCTGTGTGGGCCCCATTCCTCAGTCATGCCTCTGTGACTCAGACTGTCTCTGTCTCCACCTGTGCAGGAGCTGTGCTGTGCCCAGCCAGTCCGTAGGAAGGTGTCCCACAGGCTCTGGGTATGCCACAGAGCAGGAATTTCCACTCTCAGGAGTTTCAGAGATGAAAGTTAGATGATGGTCGCAACCATCCTTTGGCAGATGCCCCAGCACCAGCAGAGTCTGGGTTAATGCCTTTGCGTTTGGGCAGGTAACACTGCATGTGCTCCTTTTGGTCTTTGTGCTCTTGCTCATCTAGATGAGGCCTTCACATGCAGGCAGAACGTTATTTATATATATTGGTAGAATGGATCAATTGAAGTATCATTTGTCAGAGGGTATTATATCATCTAGTAATATAATTGAATATAATTTATTGTTAAACACTATAGGTCTTTCAAGCCTTTGTGTTAGGGCAAGTGAGTAATAATGACAAGGTGTTTGTCATGTTTTAGAAAACAGGGCTAATCTCAGCTTCCTTTAACACACCTTTCTGTAGGAATTAAGGTGGCCAAAGTAAAAAGAATGACGTTCTGTGCAGGCTGATCTGTTGCCCCTAGGTCATGCCACTGGGATGCTTGTGCTGTGCTGTGCCCTGGTGTTAGCTGGAAGGATTAATGGCTATTCGTCCTGTCTGCTGAGATTCAGTTAGGAGGCAGGGGTACGCTAGTGGTGCATGCATCACTTGGGCCAGCCAGTAATTAATGTACT
The DNA here is from genome assembly GCF_031877795.1 of Strix aluco. Taxonomy (NCBI): domain Eukaryota; kingdom Metazoa; phylum Chordata; class Aves; order Strigiformes; family Strigidae; genus Strix; species Strix aluco. Next base: position 34,603,479 of record NC_133932.1, on the reverse strand, counting down.
CCTCGGTGCCTCTCCCAGGTTTGTAAAGATGGCCAGAAATAATGGGTGTCTTGCAGATACAGGAGTTAAGTCCTATAGAGTGGTGAAGTGGGAACAAAACCTGCCATGTAAGTAGCCCCAATCTAAATGCGGAGAAAGAAAAATCAGGTTAAACAGCAGTCCTGTTTTTCTGGGAACTCTTAAGAGTTCAGATTGCTGTCATTTCCTTCTTTTCTGTGAGATACAGATACGATTCACTGAGATCAGGGTGTTAGACCGGGTGATACCAGAAGGCTTTGACCTCATAAGCTCCTCACTCGTTTTAGCAGCTGTGTGTATGAATGTTTATTTCAATAACTTATCTATGCATTCTTGCTTTTAATGAAAACTGTAAATTAAACACACTTTTATGGAAGTCCTTTGACATAGTACTCGATCGGGTTTTGATTCTCATTATGATCTACAGGAATGGGATCTGAATTGCTGTTTAATCTAATCCAGTGACAGATTTAAAAAGAGCTAATTGCAAATCAAATTCATTGCACAAGAGTAAATAGAAACCAGATTGCAATAATCCAGCTTTGACGGATTCACTTTGTCTCACAATGAAGATAAGTATCAGCAGTTTAAATATTTAAGTTGTCATAATGGATGAGTCAGCATACTGAGTGATTTTATGTTCCTTTTAAAACTACTTGGTTTTAAAAGGCAGAGATGTGACCTGAGTCTCAGCACTTTAAATCAGCCTTACACTGTTACGAAAAATTGCCAGGCACAAAAATCCACTTCGTCAACATTTATGGCAATGACGATGAAAAGAAAAAATTAAATTTTTATTTTCCCCAGGTGTGTGGAGGAGTATATTTTTGCAGGGCTGGTCTATTTTTTTGTTGCTCTGAGCTCACAAAATCTTAAGAGCAGTGTTTAGTCAGTACTTCTAGAACAAGTAATGCCAAGTACTGCATACGAATTAGAAAAACCCAGGAGAGAATGGCCTTCAGAAGTAATTTTTCTGTCTGACACTAGACTGTTAATTTGAATTTGATAACTGTTATCTTATTACTGACCTCAGAAGGATGAAATCATTGCTGATTTCAGATACAAATACATGCTGCTTATTCCCAGAACTCCCTGTGTGTTGGGCTAATTACCATACGGCTTGTGGCTTGGAAGGCTTATCTAGATGACATCTTAATATGAAGATAAAATAATATTTATTATTAGGCTATATTAATTGAGGTATCAGTTTTTCTCAGGGTGAGGAATCTGTTTCTTGCCCAACGATCCGATTGCTCTTCCAAGCACTATTAGCAAGCTATACAATTATGCATGTTAGTGCTTTCCAGTCAAAGGAAGAGACATACAGCTATAGGCTATCTGAAATAACATCTCAGGCTGTCCTATAAACTGGAGAGTTTCTATATATGCTGTAAATATTGAGGCCTTGTGGTTTAACCCCAACTGGCAACTAAGCACCATGCAGCCTCTTGCTCACTCCTCCTCCCGCCCCGACCCCCAGTGGGATGAGGAAGAGAATCAGAAAGAAAAAAAATTAAAACTTGTGGGTTGAGATAAGAATTAATAATTGAAATAAAATATAACAGCAATAATAATGATGATAATAATAATGAAAAGGAGGGTAACAAAAAGAAAGAGAAGTAAAATGCAAGAAAGACAAGTGATGCACAGTGCAGTTGCTCACCACCCGCTGACCGATGCCCGAGCAGTGATCAGCCCCTCCCAGCCAACTCCCCCGGTATATATACTGAGCATGACATCCTATGGTATGGAATATCCCTTTGGCTGGTTTAGGTCAGCTCTCCTGGCCATGCTCCCTCCCAGCTTCTTCTGCACCTGCTGGCAGAGCATGGGAAACTGAAAAATCCTTAACTTAGGGTAAGTGCTACTTAGCAACAACCAAAACATCAGTGTGTTACCAACATTATTCTCACACTAAATCCAAAACACAGCACTGTACCAGCTACTAGGAAGAAAATTAACTCTGTCCCAGCCGAAACCAGGACAGGCCTGCTGAATATCTTTCAGCATAATAACACCTCTCAGGATGCATATGGAGTTAGGGAAAAGGCTCTGAGGAGAAGGAATAAAAGTCATGAGAAGCAAGAGCACGGAATGATGTAAGAGACAAAAACAAGTGGTAAATCTTTATTCTTAGTGGGAGAAACTGCCACTATGAGGGAGAAGGGGATCCGTGGTGTCTTCCTTATTTCCCTATCAGTTGTGTTTCCCTGGATGTGGCAACCACACAATTTACCTTCCCACAGCTGAGATCAGCTGTTAAGAAAACAGAAATGTGTGTGCACGTGTGGGGGTGGGAGGGGTGATAGAAAGGGCCTGGAAGGAAGAGAGGAGATTAGGGGGAAGGCCAACAGCCTGTAATGCTTCCAGATGAGGGTGAGAAGACGGTGGCACATGTATTAACAGGGATGGAGGATGGAGAGCAGGCACATGTGAATTACAAAGAAAATTGGCTATGATCCTTTTCAGTGAACAACAAGGCAAGAGTTTCCTTACAAACTTTTTCTTCATGGTATGGTTCTGAGCATCATGAGTAATAAACAACTGTTCCTCTTGATCCTCTCTGCAGTGGGTAGCCTCTTCTCTGGGCCAGATAAAGTGGGAAAGGAGGAGCTTCTTCAAAAGAAAACTGTGGCTTAGCTCCAGGCCTGGTGGAACACAGTGAGCACATAACTGAAGGAAAAAAGGAGGGGAGCTGAGAGAAGAGAGCTTTGAATGCAACTTTTAACTTTGAGTGGGATTTCATAGGGCCACACTTTAACTGTCTTTTAACAAGAAACTGAATATTCTGTGGCCATTTGGTTGCATCTTTACAGGCCTGTTTCACAGTGCTCCTTTTCTTACTTAGTGCCCCATATTGCTCTTCATCATTCTTGAGCAATATCCTTGAAACGCCTTCCTCTTTGTTTATCCTTTTCCACTCTTAAATTTTTACTTCTCACTTTTCAGATTGATTCTGTACTTAATTTCACCACAGTGTGAGTTTTCAAGACTAATCACTTTCCTAAATTCAATGCTTAAATTAATTCAATTGCAGCATTTTCCCTCAGTATCCCTAAAATCTTGATATCAAATCTGTTATAATAGGCAGCAGTCTGTATTTTACAAGATAAGGTACCTCTGGTGCTGGCATGGCTCTCTTTCCAATGCTTTGGCAAGAAATAGCCCAGAAAGCCAGAAAAAAAGAACTGAATACTGTGTGTGGGAAGTATGAAGGGAATTTGAGAGTCAAAAACTTGGGGTTGGTTGGTACGTTTTGGGCATGTTCGAAACCATGTTGTGAGCAGACGTGAATATCATGTCCATTGTGCAACCAAAATGCGTAGAAACACTCTTGGCTCTCCCTGACCGTGGCAGGTACGGAGGGGTCCCAGGGTGAGTGGTGTGGGGTAGGGCTCCCCGCTGGCTCGTCCCCAACCCCTGCTCACTTACTGCGTGCGGGAAATGGGGGTGCGAGAAGCGAGAGCGTGGACATCAGCCGGCTGGTGATGAGGGGGGCGTACAGGGGGTGCAAGTACTGCCCGGGCTGTGTGGGAGCTGGCTGGGGAACGCGGCGAAGTCAGGAAGAAATAATTCAGGCGCTTCTTCCCGGACAGCTGAGAGAGCGGAATTGCTTATTAATTCCGTTTGTCTTTACTGAACCCGGCGCAGGGCTACGGTGTAACAGCCCTTTGCGGTGAAGTGCGTACGTTCCACTATGGGAGCTGCTTGAGAAGCGTCCAGGTTAGCACACTGTACCTCACTGGGGGACACTGTAAGACGACTCGGGTCACAGCCCTTCTGGGGGGCGACTCCGGGCGTCCCATGTGGCTCCCACACCCTCAGGCCGGGGGAGGGGGCGGGGTCTCCCCCGCCCCGCGCGGAGAGAGGCGGGGCTTGCGCCGGCCCCTCCTGCCGCCCGTCGCTCCGGTGGCTGGCGTGGGCTGCCGCGTCGGCCAATCGTGGCGCGCCGTCCTCACCCGGCCTCCGGTGACGCGCAGCGCTAGCTTCCGATTGGCGGGCGGCCGCGTCGCTCGCGGGTCTCTCTGCCCCCCTCACCCCCGCTCCCCGCAGGCGGAAGGAAGAGTCTCGCCCAGGACGGGGGGGTACGTGCGGCCGTTGTTTTCCTGCCGCTCCGCTGGCGCCGGTGGGGGCGAGGGGTGGGGGGGCCGCGCCGGAGGCGGCTGCAGCGGCAGCGGCGCCGGTGGGGGGGCGGTGGCGAGGGAAGGAGGGGCGGGCGTTGGCGGGAGGGTAGCGCGGGGCACCCGTGTCCGGCGGCAGCGCGCGCCCGCTTGTCTCCCCCGGCCAGCGGCCCTCGCGCGCCCCGGTGCCCTCCGCCGCCTCCCTCCGGTGCCCTCCGCCGCCTCCCTCCGGTGCCCTCCGCCGCTTCTCGCCAAGCCGCGAGGGACCCTCCGCTGCACACCCCCCCGCCCCCCCGGCCGCGGGGAGCAGCGGCTTTTCCCTTCACCTGCACTCGGAGCTCGGGGCGGCTTCGTCCGTCCCGTCCCGGTCGCCCGGGGCTCCCACGCCCCCCTCGGTGCTGGTCAGGGGCAGCGCGACGGGTCTCTGCGGGCTTGGGGCGGGGGGTGTCCGGCGGCGCTTCCCTGCCCCTCACGCCGGAGCCGTGACCTTTTGCCGTAGCGCGGCCTCAGCCGCAGGAAGCCGCGGGCCTGTCGCCGGGGACCGGGGCGGGCAGCTGGGCCCGTCCCTCCCGCCGCAGGGCCGCCGTCGGGTCTTAGGTTGCCGTTATTCGCATCTGGGAAAGGAAGCGGTGGGACTGAGCAGAAAGTTTGAGGTCTGCAGAGGAAATTTTTAAAAAATTACTTATTTTTTCGAAGTAATGTGCCCTCAGTGTAACAGTTACCGTCAGGGCTTTGGTTGCAGCTTTGGGATTCTGCCTCATATTGCCCCGTCATGGCTTGAGCCCATTAAATAAATATTGATGTACATAGTGTACTCCTATGAGCAAGAATAGGCCTGTGGATGACTGCAGAATTGATCTTTTTTCTGCCTCTCTCAAGTCTTGAAACTTTAATAGCGCTCTTAATACTTGCTGTCGACTGCAGTCACATTGCTCTGGGGCTGAGCGTCACACAGATTCATGCAAGGCAATTGCCTGCTTAATAATTTTGCCACACCCCCTCGTTTTTGTATAAGATTATTTAAAAGTTCCTTTCTTTTCTCCTCCTGTTCTCTGTAAGACTTAAAAACTAGACAAAATAGTATTGGGCTATGGTGTATGGGAAACTGAAAGTGAAACTGCATATAATTAGTGAAATGAGTGAGTAGTCAAAAGACCCCCCTTAAAAAAATTACAGTGGTAGAAACATTCACATAAGCTTCTTACAGCGTCTCTGCCAAATACCTTTTCATAGTACATACATATGCGGAAGTGTGTGTCTTAATGCATATTCTGATCGATTGCTTGTGGAAGGTGCTGTCTTATTTGAGGAAAACAGGATTTTCTTCTTGACTTTATATTTCTTCTCTTCCTCCTGTCTATCTCTTTTTTTTCTTTGGAAATAGGTGGTTCCGTTCTTTGTTAACCTGGCAGTATTCTAGGGCCCTTGCACAGCTCTTCTTTATGCAGGCTTTTTCATATTTTCTTGCAATTGCTTTAATATTTTGTTCAAATGAAATCAGTTCATTTGGGGAGAAACTGATTTTCAGATGAAAACTTTGAGCTCCAGTTTCTTGTGTCTTCACTCCATTTGTCTGAATAATATATAACTCAGGTTTTAACCTGAGTGCTAGCATCTACCAAGTATTGTTTTTACAGTAAGTATAACTGTCCTTGTTAGTTCTTCAGTCACCAGTTTGTTCTTGCAAGTGTTCTTGTGTTTCTGTTTATTGGACATGAGTGAGAAATGTTTCCTGAGAAAGTGGGAGAGCCTGTCTGCCCTTGGAAAAGGGGAGGAGACAGATTGTAGGAAGGGCATTGAAGGACAGCTAATGCAAGGGGTTTTACCTGTTTCCTTGCTGTGAAGTATGTGGATGTAAAAGTGAGTTTTGTACCTTTTAGTCAGGTAAGAAGGTCAGCTGAAGGCATGTGTCTTCATCAGAGTTTTCTGTTTCTGTGGTAGGATACATCTGGGCTAAAACCTATGTATGTAACCATATTAACCCACATGAGGATAAACTTTAATTTATCTCCTGTGGTCTTGGTCGACACTCAACTTCACAATGTCACTGGTTTTTCACAGTTGAAATATAGCTTATTCTTTTCCTCTTTCTTTGTTAGGGGTGTTGAGAACTACATACATACAAAACATTAACACAGAAACACAGAATGGTTTGGGTTGGAAGGGACGTTCAAAGATCACCTAGTTCCAACCCCCCTGCCATGGGCAGGGACACCTTCCACTAGACCAGGTTGCTCAGAGCCCCGTCCAACCTGGCCTTGAACACTGCCAGGGAGGGGGCAGCCACAGCTTCTCTGGGCAACCTGTGCCAGTGTCTCACTGCCCTCACAGTAAAGAATTTCTTCCTTATATCTAGCCTAAATCCACCCTCTCTTGGTTTAAAACCATTACCCCTTGTCCTATCACTACATTCCCTGATAACGAGTTCCTCCCCATCTTTCCTGTAGCCCTCTTTAAGTACTGGAAGGTGCTCTAAGGTCTCCCTGGATGCTTCTCTTCTCCAGGCTGAGCAACCCCAACTCTCTCAGCCTGTCCTCACAGGGGAGGTGCTTCAGCCCCCTGATCATCTTCGTGGCCTCCTCTGGACCCACTCAAGCTGGTCCATGTCCTTCTTATGTTGGGTGCCCCAGAGCTGAACACAGGGCTGCAGGTGGGGTCTCACCAGAGTGGAGTAGAGGGGGAGAATCACCTGCTGGCCACACTTCTCTTGATGCAGCCCAGGATACGGTTGGCTTTCTGGGCTGCAAGCGCACATTGCTGGCTCATAGTCAGTTTTCCATCCACTAATACCCCCAAGTTCTTCTCAGCAAGACTGCTTTCAATCAGTTCATCGCCCAGCCTGTATTTGTGCCAGGATACAATTGGGTTTCTGGACTGCAAACGCACATTGCCGGCTCACATCCTTTTTTTCCACAGGGCTGCTCTCATTCCATTCGTCCTCAAGTCTGTATTGATATTGAGGATTGTCCCAACCCAGGTGCAGGACCCTGCACTTCGCTTTGTTGAACTTCCTGAGGTCTGCACAGGCCCGCTCCTGAAGCTTGTCAAGGTCCCTCTGGATGGCATCTCTTCCCTCCAGCGTGTCAATGTGCTCCTTCCCTCTAGTGTATTAAAACCAGTACTGTTTGATAGCTAGGTGTTTATGTAACAACTTGTGAGAGGGTGGGCAACTTGTGGCATTTGGGTTGGCTCTGTACTGTCCGTCATCCCAGTAAGTCTGATTGGTACTATGCTTACCTTTTAAATGAGAGCACAGGACAATAGTTGGTTGAACTTCAGGCTGGATTAATTGTTCTGGCATCCTGCAGTCTGCTTCCTGCCACTCTTTTATATGGAAACCCCATATCCCTTAGGGGTCATGCCCTCCTCACGTGGGTGCCCTCAATCAGGTGTGCATTTGATCAGAGATCAAATTCCTCACAAAGAGAGAAATATCCACACGCTGGTCACAGAATGTAGGCACATTCAATAATGCTGGAAGAAATGGTCTATCACTGCTTTTTAGTCGTGTATCTGTGAAGTCTGTACACATGTGGAGCTATGTCAGTAGTGAGAGAAATGTTTAATTATTTTTACTGTTGAGTGGGGCTCTCTTGAAATACCTGTATGAAAGACTCCTTTGCAGAATTCTGAATGGCATCAGTTAATGTTTAGGTCATCTTAGAAGAAGGGCATTAGCACCTCTGTTACCTTTTACCGCGGATCATATTCTTGCGTGCCTGCTCTAGCACTAAGCTTTCTTTGTGAAATCAAAGCTGGTTTCCAGCATTAGACACTTGTAGAAATAATTCAAGATTTCTTGTCTGTGTTCTGTTGCAAATTCTCTGCACCTTGTTTTTCCATGTTTGTCATCTTATTCCAGTGGAGCAGAAGAATTGTGTTGTCAGGTACTAGTCTGCTGTAGAAAGACCACCAACAGATAGTGTTTATTTCGCCTATTCACATTATATAGGGTGCTTCTCTCCTGAGCACAAAGATAAGATTAAAGCAAAGTGCAGGTTTGTGACCCAGTATTAAGCAACAAAAATATAATTTCTGATAAAATAATATGCTTTGGCAGAAGGCTACCCTGTATCTTAGAAGATACTTTAAAAAACGTGTAAATCAACTTTTTCTGGTCTCCCTATAACTCATTTGTTATTAATGCAGTTGTTAAAACTCCATTTGATATCCAATACGATTGAGAGAGGTTGTGTCTCATATTTTTGAAGTGAGCAAAATGCCTCTGGTCTGTCACCTAATGTTTAAAAAATGCTTAATTAAGACAGGGTTTTGTGCAATGTATGGTATCCATAACGTTTATCATTACTGACTTTGCAAAGTTGAAAGGGTTTTGCTAGGATAAATGCTAGTCAGGTTTTGGATTGGAAGTTGGCTTAATTAACTAGCTGACAAAACAAACCATATATCCCCTTTCAGTGGTAGAAGGGAATGACTTTTTTTCATTTTGTTTCAGCCTTTAGAAGTAGAGCAATTTTGTAGAAGTAAGAAGATTTCTTTCATTGAGTCATCCAAGAATTTAACAGGCTCTTTCTTAAGTATCACAGAAGGGTTGAGGTTGGAAGGCACCTCTGGAGGGCATCTGGTCTGACCCCTCCTGCTCAAGCAGGGCCACCTACAGCAGGTTGCCCAGGAGCCTGTCCAGGCGGCTTTTGAATATCTCCAGAGATGGAGACTCCACAGTCTCTCTGTGCCAGTGCTCGGTCACTCTCACAGTAGAAAAGTGTTTCCTGATGTTCAGAGGGAAATTCCTGTGTTTGTTTGTGCCCGTTGCCTCTGGTCCTGTCACTGGGCACCACTGAGCAGAGCCTGGCTCCGTCCTCTTTGTACACTCCCTGCAGGTATTTCTGTATATTGATAAGGTTCCCCTGAGCCTTCTCTTCTCCAGGCTGAGAAGCCCCAGCTCTCCCAGCAAAGGCATAGGAGAGATGCTTCAGTCCCTTCACCATCTTTGTTGACCTTTGCTGGACTCTCTCCAGTATGTCCATGCCTCTCTTGCACTGGGAAGCCCAGAGCTGGACACGGTGCTCCAGGTGTGGCCTCACCAGGGGGGAAGTAGAGGGGAAGGATCGCCTCCCTCCACCTACTGGCAGCACTCCTCCTAATGCAGCCCAGGGTACCATTCATCCTCTTTGCAGCAAGGGCACATCGCTGGCTCAAGTTCAACCTGGTGTCCACCAGGACCCCCAGGTCCTTTTCTGCCAATCTGGTTTCCAGTCAGTTGTTCTCCAGCACATACTGGTACATGAGGTTATTCCTTTACAGGTGCAGGACTTTACACTTTCCCTTGCTGAACTTCATGAGTTTCCTGTCAGCGCATTTCTCCAGCCTGTCGAGGCACCTCTGGAGGGCATCCAAGTAGAGGGTGAAAAGTAATTTCTGTTGTTGACATATCCGAAATAATTTTTTCCAGTGGCTTTTCTTGGCCTGCTTCTGAATTGCAGTAGAACTTTACATTATGTTTGAAGGAGGTGGGTTTATTTAGATATGTTAGTACTAGTTAAATGGTCCATTATGGGAAAAAATTCCAAAGGAAAATATAGCTTTGAAGAAATACAGCTTCAGTCATTCTGAAAATGACTGAAGGTGTATTTACAGGCAAGGTAAAAACTTTGGTAGGTTTGACATAACCACGACTGTGTTCAGTGAGGAGCAGAAGTAGCGCAGCGTGTTTGTCTATTTACTCCTACCTGTGGCCAAACCCTGGAGTGGGACAGCAGTGGGAACCATGAGCTCTGTGCCAGGGTGGGTGGGGAAGGGAGAGGTTAGTGCGGGATGAGGAAGAGACACACTCAGTGTTTGAAGAGGAACAAGTAAAGTACAGATGGAGCCATGTTAAGAGTGGAAAAGAAGGAAGGACTGTAGGAGCAGTTGTGAATCTGTAGTAGCACAGTGCGGCAATTTTGTTGTAGAAAGAATAAGGATCTGAAAATTGCTAGGTAAAAGTGTGATCTAGGAAAATAACTATATGGTTGAGTCCAGATACTGTACAAAAGTAAAATAATTTTGGAATTGAGTGATTGATTTTCATGCTTTAAGGTAGCATCGTAACTATGGATGGATTTCTGGAACTAGGTTCAAGTGGACAATTTTTATGTTATTCATAGGAGGTGTCCTGTGTTTGTAGTGTAGGCAAACTCTATTATTTTATTTTTATTTCACTTCTCACTCTAGACTTCTAATTACCATTATTAACAAGAAAAATGCTCTACATCTGTCTTTCCTGTAACATAATCGTAAAGGACATTTGTCTGTTGTTAGCCTTTAACAAGTATCTGGAAATTATTTATGGCAGGTTGGGAAAATACAGAAGTTGACAATACTGAAACAACATAGAATGGCATTAAGAGTGGCTGTGAGTCACTGCTAAATAAAAAACTGTAAATATTCTAACTTCTGATGTTCAAACTATATATGCTAATCGTCTTACAGTGTGAGAATAGGAATACAGGGTAGGATCTTATATAGCTACTGTCTCACCAAATTGTTTGAGAACTGTGTTGTTTTAGTAGTCACTGTGTAACACTAATTACCTTTACTTTCCTCTTCCTGTATTTAAAGTTCTGCATGACCCTCTCTCTGTGAAGCAGGACATTCTTTACCCTTGGTATTAGGTGACTCACTGAGTTGATTCCTTTTTCTCTGTGTTAGAAAGGCACTATACTATCTATCTTATCTGGAGACTGGAAATATGGGTATCTTATGCAAGATTCCTTGACCTACCTCAAAGACCAAGTTCTGGTCTGCGTATGGAGCCCTGTTGTATGTATCCTACTTTTCTTAACTGCTAATGCTAGAGAAAGAATTCTATTTTGAAGATAAAACTTAGATTGAAATATTTGCTTTTTTGCTCCTGCTTTTTTGCTTGCTTTTGTTTTTGTGTTACGTACATTTGAACAAACAGTACATTCTATTTGATTTCTTTTCTGTTTCAGACACAGTACTTTATATGTAATGCATAAGTTTTTTGGGTCGTGTGATGATTTTATTTTGTAATACTGTTTGTAAGGTAGGTTGTTTTTTTGAATATAGCTCAATATAGAACCCATAGAGTATATGGAATACTTAATTCTGGGGGAAAAAAAAAAGCCCCAACAAAAAGCAAATAAAAACTCACAGACATTGTAAAGATTGCTTGTGACTGTTGTCAGACATCTCAAGATTTTACTATTTTGTATTAAATGCATCTTTGGCTGTGTTTCAGGTATTTAGGACACAAGCGTGTATGGAAAAATTAATGTATAAGAACAAAATAAGAAGGGCAATCTAATCTTTGAGGAAATGGCAGGATTCCTAGACAACTTCCGGTGGCCAGAATGTGAGTGTATTGACTGGAGCGAAAGAAGAAATGCCATCGCTTCAATCGTTGCGGGCATATTGGTAAGTTTTGAGAGGACGTGAATCATAACTGTGTTGACAAGTTTGGAAGTATGACAGTTACATTTTTGTTTCAAATTCAGTGAAGTTTCACTCTTAACTGCCCCTCAGTCCAGTATATTTCTTTAAAACTTTTTAAAGTGTAATTGATACGCAGCTTTTTTGCAAGTCACATAACTTTGCATGTTGTCTGATAATGATGTACCAGTTCTGCTATCTCTTCTTTAAAAAGATTGAAATTCCTAGTGGATTTTTTGCATAATTGGATATGTTAGAACACCTCTGTAATACATAGTTTGTGTATCATATGTGTTTAGAATCTGAATTCTTGTTCTAAAAACTGTACAGGGAATTTAGCCATACACTGATGCTTAATTTGAATAGAAAATGTGACCGATTCCCAAATGCTCCTCTGAAAACATCAACTTTAAGGTTTATGCAGAACTTGCATATCAAACAGATTTACAGTCTGACTTAAAGCTAATAACTTTCTAGAATACCTTGTACTTGTTAAAAGGCAATTAAACCAATGATATGCATGAACATTTGCTGTGTTTTGCCTGCCTGTCTCTGTACCCTGGCAGCCTCGTAATACCAGTCTATTTTATTTCTAGTTTTTCACAGGTTGGTGGATAATGATAGATGCTGCAGTAGTTTACCCTAAGCCAGAACAAATGAACCATGCGTTCCATACCTGTGGGGTGTTTTCAACACTAGCTTTTTTCATGTAAGTGTATATGAAGGGAGTTCTTATAAAATAAACATGAGCAGTTTTTACTAGACAATACAGTATATGATAAAACTTTGAATCACTTGCTTATAAATTACTTACGAGTAATCTTGTTGTGCCTTTTTGCATGCCAGTGTAAAGGCCTTTTTTCTTTTACCTGTGGCCTTTGTTTCTGATTGTGGTTTGTTTATTCCTTGTTCTGTTGCCCCCCATTTGTTTTGAATGTCAGAAAGCAGACCTTCCATTATGCAAGTGGCTTTCTGTAATAAGTGCTTATATTTCTAGATCAATTTTCATGTAATGCTGCCCAGTTGCTTACCTCAAAATAAAACGTTTGATTGCATTTTCCCTTTTAAAAATAATTTTTACAGCTGTCTCTGGCCCAAAACTTCCTCAAATGGGAGAGGTAGCAGTATTATAGCTATTGTTATAAGGATGTAAATGTGGCAAGCTTGAAGGAGAAGTAATAGCTGAATCGTACAATATTGGTAAGAAAAAAGATACATTTGGATATGCAAGACCTTCTTAACACTTGGTATCTGAAAGTTTCTGGGGTTTTTCCTCAGCAGTGTAACTCATTGTAAGAAAATGTCCCTCCTTACAGGGTGTCTCTCACTTGAATACTTACGGTATTCATTGTGAAGGAAAGTAACTGGTATCATAATCATGTGAGCACAGTGTTACTGGCTGTTACTTTTCCTGTGACATGGCTTTAGATATTTTAAAAACTTAAACAGCCAAAGAGTCACCAGGAATATTTCAATCACTAAAAAGGGCAATTCTTTCATCTTACAGGTCTGTTAATGTAAAAATATAAGTAAAACTTAGGAACGAACATGGAGTTTGCTTGAAATTCAGTTGGAATCCTTCCGTTAAGGCACGTGTAGTAACGTGACTATACAGAATGCCAAGTAATTTTCCCCAAATTTGTCTCCTCTTGAAAAAAGCTACCTTTTTACTTATAACTTTAAATTGATTTTCTAATAATCTGAAGTTTATATGCTTTTTTGTTCCTAGGATAAATGCTGTATCAAATGCACAGGTGAGAGGAGACAGCTACAGTGACGGATGTTTAGGAAGAACAGGTAAATTAACTCTTAAAAATCATCTTGAGCTGAAAGACTGATTGTTGTTGGGTTTTTTCTAAGTGGTGGTTAAAGAAACAATAATCAGAAGTTAAGGAGTAGGAGGGAATTTCTGTGAAGTTAATTTCTTCTCAAAATTAACACTTGGAGATAAGTACTTTCTTTGTTAAAAAGGTGAACATAGAAACTTTCAATTTCTGTATGTCTTGAATACCTAAACTTTCCTCTGCAAATCCCATAGCTGCTGGGAGAAATAAATTTCTGCCTTGTGGTAGGCTATGGAGCAGACATTCCTTAAGAATGACTTATTTAGAATGTATCACAAACAGTCTGTTTCCTCTGTATGTCACTAACTGTGTGGTGTCTGTGGAGCTGCTGTCCTCTCTCTGTGCTTTCACTCACAATTCCCTTACTATTTTCCCATGTGGATCCCAGCATCTGTTTTCATGCGATCTGTAGAATGCCTCTCTGGAAATCTGGTAGGATTTACTGATTTTTGAACTAGCGTATGATGCTTCATAAATTGGCTTGAGATAATCTTTGCATAGAAATATTTTTCCTTTCCCATGAGTGAGCAGGTTGATTATTTTCAGTGGCGTCATCTTCCTTTTTCAGCAGGTGATGTCTAGCTATGGTAGATGTTGTCCATCTGAAAACATCTTTCTGAAGTAAACAGAGGAAGCGTTTGTTTTACGTGCCCTATTGGAATGCCATCTTTACCTCAGAAACACTATAGCTTTGGCAAAGTACCTCATCATTAGTCCACTCCCAAGTTGTGTTAAATGATATTATAGGCATTCCCTACAGGTGAGGGGAAATTTCTGGTAGTTGTGTCTGCTCACTAAGATAAGGGGAATCCAGCTACTATGTGTTTTGCTAGAGAAGGCGAATTTTGGTTTATGTTGCCCTTGATACAGGGTTTAACCCTTTCCCTTTGTGCCTTCAGCAAGGTAACATACTGTGTCATAATAGACTAGCATCTTGGATCATCTGTTACGATGGACAATAGTCTACATGGTTCTCAGAGGTTTTATTATCTCCTGCAGGTGCTCGTGTCTGGCTCTTCATTGGCTTTATGTTGATGTTTGGTTCACTTATTGCTTCAATGTGGATTCTTTTTGGAGCATATGTTACACAGAGTAAGTTTGTTTATTTTCACATATGGAGAAGTAATTTTGCTGTCAGCCAAAAGGCAGAAAATCCATAAGAATGGAAGTGTGTGGTTTGTTCTTGTCAGAGCCATACCATCTAGTTTTGCAGTCAGAGAATAGATGAATAGTGTGTTAAATACACCTTCCAATACAAAAGAACTTAATATTTCCTTTGTTACTTACTTTGCAGACACTAATGTTTACCCTGGATTAGCAGTGTTTTTCCAAAATGCGTTGATATTTTTCAGGTAAGTTATCTGGGCAAATTTCCCTCCTTCCAAAGGGGTATCTGACTTACCGGCCTCCGTGCACTTTGATACTCCTGGAAAATAAGTTCTGAAAGCTGGAGGCTGGCTCCAGGCTTGGACCTTCCACAATGTGGTGTTTGCTGCTCTCAGTGTAGGACCCTCTGTATCTCAATTTATTACTCACCCTGAGCTTTACTTGAGGCCCAAAGGGACCTCTTGGGTCACTGAGTAACTGACATTGTACAGAGAGCTGATGTGATATTAGTCAATGCATAAACTGATCAAACTCTTTCTTAAAACTACTTTTTTCTACTCTGCTGTTCCTTTTCTACTCACTTCGCTCCAGTGCTTAGAAACAATGTTTTATTTGCCCCTTCTCAGCCCCTGAGAGGCTCTTCGCTCCCCTCATGCTCCTGTTAGTCCAGCTCTTTCTGGTCTCACTGAACTTACAGCTCTAGAATGTGGGTGACCACGGATATGGACGTTATTCTGGGTGAGACATTGTCAGTGTCTGGATAATGGCAATGGTGTGTCATCTCTGTACTACAGATACCTTGGCATATATCCTAACAGCACTAGGTGGGAGATCCTATTGCCCTTTTCCTGACTATTTCATACCAATGGCTCAATTATCTGGTAACTGATACACCTAGATTTGTTTCTACTGGATGAGCTTTCAGTCATTAAGAGTGATAATTTTTTTCTTCTGAGAGCATGATGGCACATTTTGTAATATACACTTATTTTATTCTGCTTAATATCATTACGTATCTTTTTTTATATTGTATAATGCATTCTGCAATCCATGGATTTTATTAATAGAAGACGATGAAAGCATTAGTGTAAGTTCCAGTATCAGTCACTGAAGAAGTTCACATAACCTCCTCTTTTGCAAGTTCTTACCCACTTAAATTACTGTGCTAACAATTTTTCTTCTAGTACTGTAGCAAATGCTTTGCAGCGAGCTAGATCGACTGGTTCCACTGTGCCTCCCTGTTTGGAAAATGAGTTACGTTCTTGCAGAAAATAGCAGTTCCTGAATCTTCTGTAGTTTTGCACATGACTGAAATGGGATACTGATGAAGGCAGATTTTTGAGAATAGTTTCACCATGCCTGAAATCTTTAGTCTCATTTCAGTAGTTCAATGAACTTATTTCTGAAGCTGCTTGTTTCTGAAAGTGTCTTTCTTTAGTTTCTGTTGTACTCTGCAGATATATTTTAGGTTTATCTGTCTTCTAAAATTTGTTTTCTAGGTATGAACTATGAGAGAAATTACAACCTTTTTATTAAAAAAAAAAAAAGTTTTTGTTTTTTATCCCACCACAGACTTCAGGCAGCAACACTTGATAAGTCCATCCATTGCTGTAGACTCCTTTCCTTAGGCCAGACCTGGGTCAGGGATGCCCTTCTCAGTGTTCTTATCCAAAACTTTGGTTTTGATTGAATCAGATTCTCTTCCATCAGTGCTGTTTTGTTATGTCTGTATTTCCATAATGTCTGTGTTCCCTGAACCAGTCCTTCAGGATTTGCACTTCAGCCCTGGTTTTTACTCCACCAGTTTTTTTACTTAGTTTAACATGCTGTGTATTAGTTCTCTAGTTAATTGCCCAGGCATCTAGCTTGTTTTTTACTTATCGTTGCTTGTTATTGTTGGTCTCAGTGTCAGTATTTCTCATTTCCCTCCCTCTTCATTCTCTTACGATTTAGTATGACTGTGCCCATCTTTACTGCCTGTTTGTTGGCTATAAGAAAAAAGAATTTAAAGTATAAGGAACAATAAGGAAATCATGCTTGGTTGTGTTTCCTCAATTTTTTTTGATTCATGACAATATGTAATTGCATCTGACCTTATAAAAGGCATTTTGGAAATCAAATTATAATTCAGATCTTGCTTATCCACCACAGGATCAATATTCTTTCTGATTTGCTCATAAAAATTTAATTGCTTAGATTCTATCCTAGCATAATATGTTATGTTCAGCTGATTGCCAGATGCCAGAATGAGACTTGCTGCTCTGTAACTCTGTGGATCGGTCCTAGAATCTCTTAAACACCAGAATATTTTTTTCCCTTCAGAAGGGCAGCTGCTTTTACTGTGAGACACTCTATTTTTTTGTCTGAGCAGTTGCTTCAGCTGGATCTCATAGTTTTAGCAATGCATAATAAATGAAATCTAAGTACAAAACCCAGATACTGACTTGAACAAAAGTTAAGGTGACTGGAGGGATATTGATTTGCAATGTAGATAGTGTAAGATATAAGGATACTATTAAAATTACCTTTTCCACCTTATGTATGGTCTGAATTTTTTTTTTTCTCTCCCCCTTTAGTACTCTGATCTACAAGTTTGGAAGAACAGAAGAGTTATGGGGATGAGATATCACATATAGCATTGTCTATTCCATAGTCGCTATATAGTACTATGTATGTAGATATATCTACATTTATTTGTTCTTGTTTTGCTTTCTAAATTGTATGAATTGAGACAAATTACAGTTTCTGTAATAAGCTCCCTCTTTTCACCGGACAAATTTGTGAATATGTACATATGACTGTATATATCTTAAAAAGGGAATGTCAGGCTTTCTTTCTGAAACCTTCAGGCTTTCTTCAAATACATGGGTTTCCATCAGCTCCTAAGACTTGATCTTCCAAACCTTCACATGTATCAGAGACTTCAGTGGAACTCTTAATGAAAAAGCAGGATAAAGCCTGTTCCCTGTAGAAGGGGTTATTACTTTTATGCATAGATGAGCTAGAGCTGATCTTCCAAGGGCTGCCTGTGTAACCTGAAGGAGTTGTCGGTGCATGGAAGTGACCCAGCTAAGCCTCTATTTAATGATGGTAAATTCTATTGTATGCTGAGATAAGA
The DNA here is from genome assembly GCF_031877795.1 of Strix aluco. Taxonomy (NCBI): domain Eukaryota; kingdom Metazoa; phylum Chordata; class Aves; order Strigiformes; family Strigidae; genus Strix; species Strix aluco. Next base: position 34,585,876 of record NC_133932.1, on the reverse strand, counting down.
GCTGATTTTAAGAATTTTATATAACTTCAGAAAAATATAAAGTAGCTTTTTTTTTTTTTTGTAAAAGGTTATGGATTTTTAAACAAGGCCCCATGTTAAGCAGGTTCTGCATGGCAAATCAAACTTTTTGACTTCTGATTGCTATAGCACAAATGACATTTGGTAGCACCACAGTCCTTAGAATTAATCTCGTGCTGTTCAGTGTAATAGATAACAATTAGTATTTAATGTATTTACTGATATTAGAATAAAAAAAACCCCAAACCAAACTGATGCCAGTCATATTTAAGGAATATAAAGAATAAATGAGTGAGACTAACATTTTTAAAATTATGTTAGCATAATTTTCTTCAGGGAAAGCTTTTTGCTGATAAATGAACAGTTATCCTGCTATGTATTACCTTTTCTGTTTAAAAGGTGAGCATTTCACTTGGGGATATAGTAGATGTATTTATTGCTTACAATCTTACCTTGAAAGAATTGCTGGGTTTAGGACTGCCATTTGCCCCAGTTAAAATGTATTTATCTCCTAAATTCTATGGGCACTTTATGCGAATGCTTCCATTATTGAAATTCAGTTTCTTCTAGCTGGAGTATAGGGAAAGGGAGAACAATGATGTTTTGTAGCTTTGGACTGATCTTGTATATCCATCTTGCTATTGGTGACTTCTCTTACGAGTTCTATGTGGTTTTTAAAGCATTTGAAACTACCTTGTGTCTAAAGGCTTTTATAACTTCTGTCTATCAAGATTGCTGACCAAATGGTATTAAAACTGCAGAATGGAACTTCTGTGCATGGTTACTGTATACTGTTAGTCATCTAATTGCTCCCTTGTGGGAATCTCTCCAGTGGACAGAATATGAAGCGAATACTGCAGCTGAAATTGTGCCACTGGCTAGACTAACTTCATCCTGGTTTCACTATCCTGCAGTGAGTTATGATATATTCACTGGTGTTAATCAGAGCTTTGTACATAAGTTGTCTGGTTGTAATTTCAGAAAACGGCAATAAACTTTCTCTTACATTCTCAAAATAGTGAATTTGACAAGGGAATTGTACAGTAGTACTCAATAGCTCAAGTAGTACTGACCTTTAAGCCAGTCTTACACTGGCTAGTAAGTAAAGCCAAGGCTTTTGTTTTCATGTCTGTCAGTTTCTTGCTGAGAAGCCTTGGGAGTGTTTGTTGGCATTTTTGCTAAGTGAGAAACAAGTGTAGCCTATACCTAATTCTTTTTACAGTATCTTGCACCTGCCACTTGAACAGCACAGGCTAAGTGCTTGACTCTGGAAGAACTCTTACAGGGTGCTTTAATGCAAGTTCCCAGTTAAAAAAGTTTTCTTAAGAGCAGGGCAAGAGCTGCTTCTGAGGTTATCTGCATCTCCTACCAGAAGTTTGCTTTTGTGCAAGTATTTCTTGACTGACCCTTCTGGTTTTAGAGAACTGGAATGATCATGCTCTCCTTGCAGCTGCTAAGAGAAGAGAGACAGCTTTGAGCATGTGTCTTTTCTGGTAGCCTACACTGAAAACAGGCATAGTATAAGAAAGAACCATGTAGGCTTCATTCAGAATATGCTGAGGTCCACTTTAACACCCCAGGTGCTTCCAGCACAGGCCAAGGTGGAGGGAGATGGCTTGGTTAGATAACATCTTGGCCCATTACAGGTGGCAGTTGTGAAGATAACTGTCAAGTTACTCCTAACAAAAGGGTTTTAACTGTGGCTGTTTGTGTAACTGAAAACTATTAACCACTCTAACAGTATGCTGTATTGCTAAATATTCACAGATGTTTCAACTGCCACCTTATTTATGCCCTCTATTATGCATTTAGGTTGTTCCTTTTGCAAGCCTGGGGTTCTTCACTTATTTATAGCACATTATATAAAAAGAACATGGATGAACCTAAGAGCAGGTATTAGAGTCTGGGGCTGACTTGAAAATTCTTCCAGAGTTGAAATCTTCAGATAACTACATTGTCTTGGCATGCTGCCTAATCACAAGTGCTTGGATTAGTTCTACAAGAAAACAACCTCATGAAGCTTTCAGAAAAAATGTTACTGATTTTTCATGTTAGTCTTGGGTATTGCTGGAAGGGAGGGGTGGAACAGCATTATCTCAGATAGACAGCCCACAGCTCTGACAGGGACCAGGTTCATTAATAGAACAAGTAATTTACAAATAAGCATTATTTTTAAAAAAAAACAACTTGTGTCAAACCCAGGAAAAAAGTCAAACAAATAAAAACAATTTTTTTAGTACAGTAGTGGTTCTTTGTGCTTTATTAGACACTTTCCAGACCCCACCAGATTGTGATATGAGGCTTAATTTGTAGTCTTCTGCTTTAAGGGACTCAAACCACAACCAGCAATTTGCAGGACTAATCTGACTGTCAACAAGAGATTTTAGTGTCTGACAGTTACTGATACATGTTACATAAATTCTGAGCAAAATTATTTTAAAGTTTGTTTTGCTGTGAAGGACAATTGTCTCACTGTAGGAACAGAAGATTAATGCTTCTCAGAGGCAGCTATTAGGAGGCCTTTCCTGGAGCAGTTCTTTGCAGAGCTTCACACCAACTGCCATTTTTATCTGGAGGGAAGAAGCTGCCACAGAAAACTGCATGTACTTAAAATGATTCAGAAAAGCATGCTGGGGGGGATATAATACACACTGAGTGCTAACACTGACTTCACAAATAAGGCAACAAAACAAAAGCTACTATAAAAGTAATTCAGGGTACAATTATTCACTCACTGAAAAGTTTCAGGTTGTACTACACCCTACCTACCATAAAGTGCCATTATTTCTGAAAGCTTTATTTCAATTTGCAGTGGGAAATAGGATGATGTTAATGTAACTGTTTTATAACCTGTCTTTAGGCAATTTAGTGTTCATATCCCTTTCTCATTCCACCTTCTAAGTCTCTGGCAGAACACAGTTGCTGTTGTAGCACAGCAGAAGCCATTTAAACAGAGGCTCAGGGTCCAGGCTATTCTCAGGAAGCAGCGTCTTGCTCAGGATTTGTCAGTGGCTGCATTTTGTCCAGAGCTCTGTCTGTCCTGCCAGTAGCCACATGGCACCGCTCACGGGCAGAAGCCTCTGCAATGTCTTGGTAGAGGCACTCGCACTAGGGCATCACTTAAGTTACTTCACTGTCACCGGAGACACTGTGTGCATGAGCTTGACCGTCCAAACTGCTGCCACAGGCTTGGCTTCCATCTCCAATAAATACAACAGATACGGAATCGTGGGGATCGTCCTCGGCATAATTGTCCAACACCTCTAAAACAGGCATGCTAGGGTCCCTCAAATACTGGAAAAAAAGCCAGAAACAAGAGTTTAGATACCTATCCACAGAACAGATGTAGTAGAAAGGACAGAGACAGAGCAGGTACCACCACCTAGAGGCGAATTGTTTCAGATCAGAATTCACAGCAAGAGCTGTACTAGATTTCCTTGAAACTGCACTGAACAAGGAGAAAGTTAAAAATACCTTATTTCTGTGGAGGGAAAAAAAACCTACAAATCAATCAATCATGCAAATGTCCATTTAAGTAAGTTAGAACAACCTCCATTTCCTTTTTTTTTTTTTCCTCTTTATAAATTTTGGCTAATATTCTCACGTCAGTTCAAGCAAATGCCTACTAGTTAAGAACAAGCGACAGAAGAGAACACTTCATTACGCTGCTGGGGACATACCCTCCAACGGCAGGAATCCAGGAAATGACAGCTTGTCTAAAAGGCTGATGGAGCAAACGAGATCTAGGATTCTGGTTTGTTCAGTGTCAGGCAAGTCAGATCTGCATCTTTTACTGCTACCAGAAAACTCCAGTGGCATTCTTCTCTTGTAGTTACTTTTTGCTTTGACCTCCCACCTCTGCTCCCCTTTCCTCCAGAATTAAGTCATCAGCTTTACAATGACTGCATAATCAAAGAAAGGAGCACTAGAAAAAAAACACAGGCCAGAGAAAATCCTTTCTGTTCCTCCTGCCACCCCCATATACTCTCCTTATCACTAAGCTGATCTTGTGTTTCACAGGGAATTGGAGTCATCTACCGCTTCATGTACTGGAAAAAAAAAAGTGCAAATCTGCCATTGAACACTTTTTCTCTGATTTAAAAAAAATTAAAATAGATGTCTGGAGCACAGACTGACATAGCTTGTAGTTTTACTCAAAAGTTTGTTCTCTACTGTAGGAGGTGTCGTAATCTGGCTGAGACGGACCGCAGCTCAAGTCACGTCTGTTGTGGGACAAAATTAACCTTAGTTTCAATTAAGGCACCACTTTCTCTGTAATCATAGCAAGGCTAATAAGCAACAGGATTATTTTTTCAGGTGTATTAAAAACAAGTGTTTCATATGGGAACCTCAAATACATCCACTTCAGCAAATTCAAGACATAAATGTCAGTTTGGCTTTGCTATGTGAAGGTAGAACTGCTCCCTGTAACTGATGCTGAAAGCTGAGATCCTTCTGTAAAAGAAGGAAGCATATGATTTTTCTGAAAATCTAGAAGAGTACATATGAAACTGCCTTAAAATAATCAGTATTCCGTACTCATGGAAGAGTGTTTTAAGAGGAGATACCTCAGGCTGGTTGATTCCTTTTCGAAATACACTTTTTAAAAATTCTGTGTATTTACTGATTTTCTTTCATTTCTTACCAGTGTTTTGCCCAAAACCAGACTCACCATTGTTCAAGAGTATCTCCTTTTGCAGCAGGTTTTCCAGATTAATGCAATTACTCCAGAATTAATGCAATTTCCAGATAAATGCAATTACTCCAGAAACACATGATTAGAAGATATAGAAATAGAAATTCTATTCTTGAAAGTCCTTTGCATGAAATGCTGCACTACTGTACTACACTGTACAAGGACTTCTTTTCCTACATGAGATATACTTCGCTTGATATGTGATACAGCTGCCTCCACTGAGCCCCCATGAAATGGTAGCTGAGGTAGCACGAAGAGAGAAAATGATATACTCAGGACTCTGCAGAAAGTCTGGGGTCATTCACCCAGACTTCTATAAAAATCTGGTAAAACAGCTCCACAATCACAAAACTACCATTGCACAATGGAATACTCTGACACACAGATATATATAAGGAAATGCACCTCAAAGAACTGCAAACAAATACAAACTTTTAAAAATATGGAATATATGCTGAACAAGAACTTTTAAATCAAGAACTTTGTTTAAAGACTACTTCCCATTTAAATACTAAAAGAGGAAGATGAACAGGACAAACAGTATCGTTTAGTACAGAAATGTGTGAGCTACAAGGAGAAAAAAAGTCCCAGGATGACTTTTTCATCTGAGTATTGCTAAACCTACAGGAAAAAAAAAAAGAAAAAAACCCAAGAGCATTCCCCTAGGTGGTAGTTAGGTGTTCAAGTCAGTCCTTGTTCTTAAAAGGATCAGTGTCTCCTTTTCTGTATTTGATTTCTAATCGGAGACCTAGGTCTCAAGTACACGTTCTGCAGCACACAAAAGCTTTTTGCTTCAAGTGAGCGACTGTTTCAGGCCTGGTGACTTCAATAAGCAAAGACAGGGATGGACAAGGGATAGTCAAGGAACAGAGACTCTTACTCTGGTTTCATAACAGGATTATAGCAACATTTGTATCTTTGTGCAGAGGAAAAAATAATTCAGTTGAGTAAGAGGAATACAGTGGGAGATCACATATGAGAAAAGTAACACTTTACACTGAGTGAACAATCTATTGTTCTATTTCTGTTATGCAACAACTAGCTTCCTACTCACTCAAAGATCATCACTGTCTTTTACAGGGGAGGGGAAGAGCAGGGACAAAAATAAAATGTCTACACATACCTCTTCAAAGTGCGATGGGATTTCTAAAGGTGGCTGAGACCAATATTTAATTGTTTTGTGGTGCCTCCACAGAAGAAACAAACCAGCTGTTACCAGAATTACAAATAATGACACCAACACAAATATTAGTATAATATATGCAGCTCTGGTTGTCTCTGAAAAAGAAAAAACAAACAAACCACCATATACATACAGTAGGTTCATATTTATGCACCATCAAATGTAAGACAATATACAGCAAGCTGAAATGTACTATGCTTGGTAATCAAAGTATAATTTCCAAGGCTAAGATCGCAACTCTACTATAGATGCATTCTAAACACCTGTGTTCAGAAGTAGCTTGTTTTGTGATTCCACATGGAAGTCACCAGCTCCCAGGAGCTCCTGCCCCTTAATCAAGCAGCCTAAGGCAAGCAGGGCAAACGAGGGGCTGAAGGGATGGATCCCTGCTGTGGGGCAGAGGGCAGACAGGGAAGGCAATCTGTCCTTCCACCCTCAGGTGGTCTGCAAGGGCCATTAACCGCAGGGCCTCCTCTTTCAAGACATGCCCCTCCCTTCAGCAAAGGGAGCGTCCCAGACTCCAACGTCACAGCTCGTCACAGCTAGGGAGCTTGTGAGCAGGTACTTGGCCAATGCTACCCAGGAGGTCAGCTCCTGCACGGCTTCAGAAACTGCATAAGAGGTTTCATCTACGCGTCTTCCAGTGTATTCAAAGCATGCTAAAGATCGGTTGTGCCTCTGGTTGTGTTGATGGTCGTACGGAGAGATTCAAGAGAGGGACAAACTGTTATCTTGCACATGCCCTCTCCTCCCCTCCCCCTCCCTCTTATCTCATACAAAAACGTGGAGCTCAAAATGTCAGAGAAGGAAGTAGGTCAAAGACGAGAGGGACGTTCCTGTCCTGCAGGAGGCAGTGGCTGAGGAAGACGATTTGCAAAAGTAATACCAGATCCTTCATCAATCACTTCCGCTAAAGATCTGGTACTTGTATTTTCTGTCTTTGCATATTTCTAGAAAGAAATACCCACTGCAGTATTTATGAGGGAAAAGGACGAGGGGAAGAGTACAACACAGACCCTCAATTACTAACTGAAAAATTTCATTATTTTGCCATTAATGACAATTGTGAGCTACTACTGGTGGTGCTCTTTTAGCACCTCTGACAAGTACAGGTATGTAAGTGACCAGTTCCATGATCAACAACTCCTGTTCTACACTCATCCTGTTATATACCAAAAAAAAAAAAAAAACAAAATCAGATTTATACCACTGATTGTAGTTCTGTGACACTTTGGGACACTTTGCAGTCCAAGTAGCTGGAGATCTGAATGTGTCATCAATTCTACTTGAATTCTAAAACAATAGAGCGTCAATTCCTTTAGATTTCCAATCTCAAATAGTGTACTGCTCATCTTTATCTCCTGTTTAAAAAGACACACAAAAAAAAGCACTGTTACTGTGAAAACCAGACCTGTCTTCAACACAAATCCCCTCCCCATATTTAAGTTTCTCATTCAAAAAGCAGAGATTTTATTTTGCATATGTCAGCTTTCCCAAACAAGAGACACAGTGAAATATATTTCAACTTTCCCATTTGAACGCATTTGAAATTTCATTATTTTTAAACAAAATTAAGCCTGACCATTCAAAACCATCTCTAAGGCCATGAACAGCAGAGGCATGAAAACTGATGCAAGGTATCATTTTATCCACAACACGCTGCTGGATGCTTTGACGCTGCTTCTGTAACAGCTCAGGCAGTGAACACAATATAGGAAGGGGGAGGGAAAAACAAGCTATGAGAAGTGCCTCCACCATCAGAGGAGGCTGACGGAAGTGTAGTTCAGTGAAGAGCTTCCATTATGTCAGCTCCTTCCACTGAAGAGGAAAACAGCTGATGGGCACACGGCCAAAGTCTTTTGGGAGTTTTTAGCTTGTAAGGGGCCTTGGTGAAGCCTACTGAAGCATACAAGAGTGACTTCTGGTCTCAATCTCAAACATGAGGGTATTTTATGTGTGTCAGAAAAACACATGTTGGCGCAAGAGAGGAAGGAAGTGGAGGCGTTTCAGATTTAGCAAGGTCTTTGAAATAAACAGGTTTTTTTTTTTAAGTAAATCTTTTTTCTGCTTCTGTTTTTTAAACATTTGACTTTTGAATGACGTTCTTTTGAATCTTCTTCCTCTTTTTTTTAAAATGTAACTTAATCCCTCCTCTGCAATGCTGGCCTGTCAAGAACACAATTACCAGGGTCCCCAAACAGCAGCATAAGCGCACGATGAGACCAACACCTCTCAGTCACAGTATGAGCAGGGACAGCTCATCCCAGCTGTGTCCAGCATGTTTCTAATAACTCTGCCTTTCTCTGCCCTAGGAAGGCGACATCAGGCCAAAGCAGCCCATTACCGAAGCTGCCAGCACAAACGAGACCAGGACAGGAAAGGAGGAAGGATATTCCAGTCTTCCAAATTGCCTAAGCAAGCTTTGGAATCAAAATGTCATTTTAAAGTCACCCTTGACACTTTGTGGATTCTCTCCCTTCATCTGCAATGTGATTTAACCTTCGTTTCATACGGAGGAAAAAAAGATGTTTTTGAAAGTTTCATAATACATGCAACACTTGTGCCAAAACCAAATTAACTTTTTTTTCAAGACACCAAATGGTGACCTTCACTGCTAGAGAAAAAAAAAAAGTATTAGTCTTCCTCCTCCATTTCTGCTGTTTTGCCAAGAGATACTGACTCATATCTCAGTCACAAAGACATTATGAACAAAATAAATTAGAGAGAATTCTTACTTTTTTAGTAGTACTTGTTGCGTTCTCCCAGTAGGACACATGATACTGAAGAAAGTCACCTGCTTCAGATCCAAAAGGAGGTGTGACACTAATGAGAAGTGAGTCAGAGCTTTCAATCACGCTGTTCACTTTAGGGGGCCCTATAGTAGCTGAAAACAAACACAGAAAGAGCAGTGAACAGCTCATCATACCATCTTCAGCTTTACTCAGATACTCTCAGCAAACATATTAAATATTGACAGCTTTTTCTCAAGCAAACGAATACAACATTTTCTCATGCATTTAAGTTATCTGCTTTATTACAAATCTAAGGAAAAAGACTTGAAAGCATAAGTGAAACTATGTAATTAAAAAGTTTCCTGTTAATTTTTTCTGGAAATTCAGTAAATATTCACTAGAATGTATCTGAATTTATCTGTAGTTAATGGTGATACAATTTTTGGGGTTGTTTTTTTCTTTTTTTTCTTTTTCCTTCAAATAGCCTGCCACATATTCCATGTTCTCTAAAAAGCACACTGGGTCAATAGACTGGAAGAGGAATAACTAGTTTCCCCCCCCTTGCTTTGATGTCTCCATCTGTCCTACAAGGTAAAGATGACGCTTTCCTTTTGTGAAGAGGTCTAAATCATGAAAAATATTATATAAAGTACTGTCAGTCCTCATACAAGATGCTTGTGTGATCACAGGTCACATATGGTCATTAGTCACTTATCCTTTGTATCTTGACTTCTTTCACCAGCTAAGCATATCAGCATTTGTAAAGCACGCCGGGATCTCAAAAAACCCACTCATGCAAATATTAGAGTAGATAACAGCTGCTTGCATACTAAAAAGGAGTAACTATTAACAGTAAAAATCAATCCTTGCATGCAACATTGTTTATTGTACCTTAAAAATTTTTTTAAGCAGAATCTGCTCTGTCTACTGTTAGTTTAGAGAAAATTGGCCACCATGATCTTCGTACTGGTAGAGAAATTTCAGTTTCTTTCTACTTCCTGTTGCTGTACAACTGCAAACGCCTTGCTGCGTGTCCTCCCAAATTCCCGAAGCTCCCCCTCTCAAGTGGGACTGACCCAAACGTTAAAGGAAGAGAACAGCCTGACTGAGTAGCCCATGGTCTTGGTGTCTAGGAACTGATCTCAAGGGTGGTCACACAAGAATGATGACATAATGTTCCTCTTGCTCTCCCAAGGAACAGACACACAAATGTCTCTCCCACACTGAGTCTCTCCTTTGTCTTGTATTCCCATTAGTCCAGTGCTTTCCTAACTGCAAAGGATCCCACTTCCAAACAATCCTGCATCACAAGCTACAGATGCATCAGTTGTAATCCTCAGCTCAAGATCTGGGTAGTTCCTCATTCCCACATGCTTTATTACTAGACATAATCCAAGATTTAGAACTGAAGTCACCAGGGAAAGTATCATACTCTTTGCAGCATGGTCCGCCACTGCTTCTCACAAGATATGGGAGAACTTGAAACAAAGAGTGAATAAATTCATTCCTCTGCTTAGTTATCATTTCAGAGGTATTTTTAAACTCAATATTTACTTTCTTCTAATCCTGAAACCAATCATAGCAAGACAAAAGAGCAGATCTTATAAGGAACAACAATATGTTTGTTCACACACTTAACAGGACTTAAAGTGTGCCTTGACCCTTCTACACCGTAGTCAGGACAGTTTATATTTATTAGAAGAGATCTGTCCAAGAGAAATAGGTATTTTGTACTCAGACTATGACAAATCAAAGGGGTGTATGTATGCATGCAGCAGCACTAAGTGAAGAAATAAGAAAATGGAAAACTCTCTAACATAATATACGTCATAGTTCTTGTAAGGCGTAACCACCCAAGGAAACTCCTCTGTTTCTCTTTCAATACCTGTTGAAAGAGTGCACTGCTAACCCCACTACAGAGGGACTAAGTAGTATCAAATTCCTAGTGACACACCAAGGCCTTGTAGTCTTTGTTAACTGAACACATACAATTCTCTCACTTGGCTTTTGTACATAATACGAGTCAAAGAAGCCTAGAACAGACAACAAACAATTTTTTCAAAGAAATCTCCTTTGTGAGAAACACTGAAATCATAAATAGGACTTACTGTTTCTCTCTGCCACAAATGGATCTGTTTCGACCCAGTCAGAAGTCACTTGCCCTAGCTCAGCTCTCACACGCAAAACAACAGTCCAGCGCCGCTCCTTAAGCGACAAGGGGAAGCTGCATTCAGTCTGGGCAATACGGGTGCAGTTCATCTCATCCCACTGGTTAAAGGCCCCTCTGCAATGCAAAACAAAGGACAAATAAACCATCAGCAGAACAGCACAACTATCTCAAGTACGATCCCTCCCACCGAGACAATTTTTGTAACAAGACCATAAGTTACAAAACTACCACTTTCATGCAGGTTTGGCTCCATGGCCCTTTCAGCACCTGCACCCCCTCGGTATCTGGGGAAGAATTTAAATTAGCGAGGGAGAATTAAGTAAGGCTAAAATTATACAGGAAACTATGAGACATTTCTGGGTGCTCTTCAGGTCTTCAATCTTTGCTCAGTTCAGTGGAAATATTACAGGCTAACAGACTGTCAGTCTTCAGAAGCTATATAAAGCATTTGCAATAGACAACTCGTTTACTTATTAATTTTTAGCTTTTTAAAAAAAAACAATTGTGTTACTGGATCAGAACAGAATCGGTTTGGCTGGTTTTAGATGTATGTACTTACGTTTTAAAATGGACTGTATATAACACCAAGCCTCTATCCACTTTAACAGGGGACCACCTCAGTGAACTACGAAAGTTATAGGAATAAACCATCACATCCTTTGGTGCTGGTAAACGTGGAGAAGATTCTAAAGTAAGAAGAGGAATAAAAGTAACTATTAAAGCATTCAAGTATACAGTAACTAACTTCTGGTCTCCAAATTCCATCACCATATATTACATCTTTGCAGGCAAAACCATTCCTCCTTCTCATTCTATTTCTAGGTGCACATGAAGTTCCTGCTATCCACAAAGCACTAAATTGCAACTTACTGCTTTTATTTATTCCATACAAAACATAGCACTGAAAGTACCGAGTCCAGAGCAAAACAATGAACCTCAGCCAGCTCTCCCATGAAGCTATAAATTAAGGTCCACTGCCACTTGCTCATCTATTTCAACTGTCCGCATTTCACATTTTATTTACTGTGTTAACAATTCAGAACACATTTTTCCTGACCATCTGCCTTCTGCTAACTTGTCTGAAAACACAGTCATTTCGCTGAAACTTTCCAGGAAACAGGTCAAAAAAACAAAGCCTTCCCATCCTTAAACATTCACAAACACATAGAGCACTGTTCCACTTGCAAGCCTGAAGTTTTGTCAGATTTGAAACTGATTTCACAATGTAGAAAAGGACAGAAACCTCCATCAGAGGCGTGCCTTCTGCTAGTAGGAACATCTACCCAAATTTGGTCAGGCTATAAACTCCTGAAGGTGAAGGAAGACTGCAAGCACTCTCGAGCAGCTTGTCAGGAGGCGAGCAGCACGGAAGTGGAGAGCAGAGTCGTGTCTCTATTATGGGAGAAGAACTACTTCCCTGCTGGTCCAGGCGGAGCGGAGGAGGAAGCCATTCGCTGGGACTGGAGCACGGCCAAAGGCCAGGCCCTGAGCTGGAGGCCAACGGGCAGAAAAGCCAAGTGGAGGGAGAGAGAGAGAGGGCAGCTGAGCAAAAGGCAGAGAACCAAGGGCTTGGGAAATAGGGGCGAGTGAAGTAAAAAAAAGTGGGGTAGCAGCTGGAGGGAAATGTTAACGGGCAAACAGAGCAAAACACCAGACTGGAGAACCAAAAGCACTGAAAGACAAGGAGACCAATGGCAAGGAATTGGGATAGCCAAAAGAAAGAGACTAAGGTCACCGCAAGTAGGCTGAGGCAAGGAAGACAGGAAAATGCAGTTATTAATGCCTCTGAAACCAGAAAAGCCTCACGCTTTTAATTGCAGCACTGCAGGAAGGGCCCTCAGGAGGTCTCTAGTCCAAGCCCCTGCCCCGAGCAGGCCTAGCTGTGGTATAAGACCTGGCTGCTCAGGGCTTTCTCCAGGCAAGTCCCGGAACCTCCACGGACAGAGCCTGCACAGCCTTGTTGGGCAACAGCTCCACTGCCTGCCTGTCCTAAGAGGGAGAAAGGTTTTTCTTCTACATTTGACTTGTATTTGTCCATATAGCGATCCCCTTACACTGGGTCAACAGGTCCTAAGCTCAAAGACAACCACGACATGACATGATTATGATAAGATTTCCATTTTTTGTTCCTAAGACAATTGTCTCCTAGCATACAGTTTGCTTATTTTTACATAAATAAGATAAGAAGATCAAGCACTTAAGCTAAATTCTGGCCCTAGTCTTCTTTGGGAATATGGGGATAATGTCAAAAAAGTTTTTTCTTTTTCATTTCTACATCTGATTTTGTTACATAGCACTAGCCAGCACACTGATGCTGACAGCCCTATCTTTCAGAAGAAATGTCACGCCAAGCTCTTAACATCCTCCATGTACAGGAAAGAGATGACATGAATCTTCATAAAACTGCATTAAACCCTAAGTCCAAAATAATTAGTTAAGTTCTCAAACTTTTAATTAGGTATGTTACTAGTTTCTTAGCCTCAGCTTTTGAGTAGTGCTCTTAAGTAAACACACATTGCCTTGGGCTACAGATGCATCATTCAGCATTGCAAAACTCTTGAGATTCTTACGTTACCTAAACTATTAATCTCTCGAGTATTTTAAAGGCCACTAAGTAACCTTTCCTTCATTCAAGAGAAGTTTTCACTTTCCAGTCACGCAGATTCTTTCTTGCACTCTCACTGCTGGTCTGGCATGTGGCAAGGTATCTCACACCATCAGTAATCTGTGCACTCAGACATCCGATACAAACTAATTTTACAAAATTCAAGAAAGCTGTCAGAACGAAACATAAGCAGTAGCATTTTTTTTTCTTCTCTCCCTCTTAAAAAAGAGAAAACAGAAAAGGAAAAAGCAATAAAAGACAAGGGCAGCTGGTTCATATTCTCAATAAAGACTGCACACTGAATATTTTGCTGTATATTAGCATTCAGAAACAGATCATTTCACCTACCAGTTTCAAAGACACTGAAAAAAATATCAAATCTACGGCTCTGTAGTTGAACATCAAGATGCTGTATGCCACAAGGCACTTGCTACTGCACTGAGGAGGTGTTTCCATAGCACAGAGAAGGAATGCATTTGTATTTCAGTTAGATATCTCAACATGACAAGGGAAGTTACTTAAATTTCGGAAATCACACACTGAACTCCATAATGATCATTAATTTGTATGACCCGAAGTAAGAAAATGCACACTTCAGAAAAAAGCAGCTACATATGCACGTATCCTCAAAAAACCCAAACTACCTTAGCCAGGAAAAGGCAGAAGTGCCCAGTCCTTTCCCTCTGTTTGGAAGGTGGTCTCGCTGAACTGGTTCTTTTAAAGCATCTGCCAAACAATGCTCAGATTGTTTTTTCCTGATGCAGAGACTTCCTGACTCTTCAAGCCGCAAGTCAAAGCTTTCACAGAGCAGAGTGTGAAGCCACAAGTTACACTGAGTGAAAGCAGCTCTGCTTGGCCTAGCCATCGGTTTCACAGACCCTGCTCCTGAGAGGGCATCAGCCTGAGAACACATCATTCTGCTAAACTGGCAAAAAGGAAGTCTGTGGTCATTTTTTTTGATGGACTTTTGCTGTTCTAGTGTACCTAACTGGCTTCTCATATTGTCAGACAAGCACCAAGGCCTGCAAAAGGTGAACAGCAGAAGCGTGTGGCCAGGTAGGGACAGGTGACCACAGCTGGCTATTCTTTTGGCTCAAAGGTGAAGCATCCCCATTTGCAATGTAAGAAACACAGCTCACGGTGCCTACCAGAGAGAGCGCAGAGGGGGGAGTCAGGCCCTACACACAAGTCAGACACCAGAACAGCTCCCTGGGACAATCCTGCCACTGCTGATGGGATGGGACTGGGCCACGCTGACTGCGGCAGGACCCCCAGCTCACCTCAACCCACCCGTGGGCATTTGGACCCCTGAGTCCAGCCGCAGACTGCAGGCCTGGAACGGCAGCTGCCCCCAGAGAGCCGGAGTCACAGCCTGGCCAGCCGGGGTTGACGAACCCCAGAGAAGGTGACAGCGGACACGCTGAGCTCACGGAGGTACCCGCGTGCCTGAACACGGACCACGCTGTACGCACACGCCGCAGCAGCTCTTCCCCACCTGCTGCCATACACACTGAAGTCAGGACCACACTCGAGAGCTCAGACCCGACCTGAAGAGCAAAACCCCCCCGCCCCGTTACGACAAAGCATCTACATCGAAGCCTACATCCAGTCCTACCTAAACTGTCAATTCACAAAATTACGGACGAGGCCCAAGTACAGTGATGAACCGGGGCCACGTCACAAACTACACTCACATCGACGACCTACCACCGCATCAACCCCCCTCAAGGCCGAACCCGGTGGGGTTCCGGCCGCTCTCTGGGGGCCGCAGCCGGTCTAGGGCCACGCTGCCCGGCGGCTGCCCGCGTCCGGGACGCCAGGCGGCGGCAGCCCAGCCGGCGGCAGATTTCCGAGGAGCAGCAGCCCCGGGGTCGGCTGGGGAAATCCGGGCTCGTCCTCCCTCCGAGGGACAGGCACAGGCTGGGGAGCAACGGGTGAAATCCGCCACAGCCCCGCTCCCCCCGCCGCGGCTCCGGCACTCACTTCAGCGGACGGTCCCGGGAGGCGCCGCTCCGCCGCCCCCCACCAGCCGCCCCCCGGGCCGCCCCAGCCCGGGCCCTCGCCCCACAGGCTTCCGCCGCCTCCCGTGCCGGAAGCCCGCCGGCGAGGAGGAGCACGGAGAGGCGCAGGCCGGTGGCAGCCTCCAGCCCCGCGCCGCCGGCTGCCCCGCGGCCCGCCCCGCGGCCCGCCGCACCCACCTGCGCCCGCGGCCCGGGCCGAGCCGAGGAGGAGGAGGTGGAAGAGGTGAAGGAGGAGGGAGAGGAGCAGCGCCCGACACGGCATGGCCCGGCTGGCAGCGCCCCGCCGCCCGGCCCCGCTCGCCGCCAGAGGCTGCTCGCCAGTCCCAGAGGAGCGGGGCCGGCGGCGGGCAGGCCTGGCGGGGCCGCCTCACGTCCGCGGCCCGGCCCCTGCTGCGGCTGCTGGCGGGGAGCGGGGCGGCCGCGCCGCTCCAGCCCGGCCCCGCTCCGCCTCCAGCCCCGCCCCCGGGGGGGCAGAGCCCGCCCTCGGCCCCGCCGGGCCCCGCCGAGGCGGCGGCGGGTGAGGGCTGAACGCTGAGCGCTGCGCGGCCTGAGGGCGGGCGGTGGCGGGGACCCGCGGCCTGGCCCTGCCCGGCGCCGCGCAGGGCCCGCGGCCTCCGCGGCCGCGCTCAGGGGCGCAGAGGGCTGCGTGTGCCTTTATGGCGTGCGGTTGATATGAGAAAGTCTTGCCATTAAGTGGTTAAAGTTCCCCAGCGTTCTCTGGCTGCATCTAGCGTAACACCACCCCGTGGTTAAGCCTAACCGCATACCTTTAACCGGTGTCATTGATTCCACGGTACCGCGATTCAAAAATCTGGAGGTGATGCCGGGGGGCAGCGTTCCTCCCAAATGATCACTATTTTAATCGAACAATTGCTTTTAAATAATTCACTAGGCAGGGACCTGTTTTTTCTTTTTAAGAGGTTCAACGCTACTGAAGTTAAAAGCACCGTAAAGCAGAGGAGTATTTCATATCTCCTGAACAGAGTCAAAATACTCCCTCTTAAACACTTCTGGGAGAAAATCATGGTTTTTTAAGTACAAGACTGGGCAGTCAGCAGACTAGGGTGAGCAGGACTGTCAACAGAGGAAATCATGCAGAGTTAGGGTACTTAAATCATCTTTAATTAATATTAATAAAGGTGATGTTTGGCTGCCTGAAGGCTTCCTGAGCAAAGCTTGCACTACTGCTATCAGATTTCCGACAAAAGGAAAGAGGCAAGTACAGCGAGATTATCTTGCGTTCAGGGCACTAGGTAAGGGCTGGGCAACTTTGATTTCCAAGTAATCTTGGATGAATCACTTGGTTTTGCTGTAGTTCAGGTCTTCCTCAACTGAAACGAGAGATTTCTTTCTTTCTCTTAGTGCTGTAGGGCCTGCTCTTATCAATTGTAAGCTTTCAGGGAAAAGATCCTCCTTTTGCAGGGAGATACAGTAATAAAACGGGCCAGAAGCTCAGTCAAAGCCTTTTAACACTGAGACAAATGATAAAAGCTAGGAAGGAGCATAAACAAAGGAGGGGGAAAAAAAAGCAAATGCTGAAAAGCTGGCTGGTTGGTTGGTTGGTTGGTTGGTTGTTGAAATAAGATCGTCTGGAAAGGAATGGCAGAGATTAAAGTCATTCAGTTGTAAACTGAGCCGGTTTTCTCTGCACTTAACATATCTGACCTCTTTTTGAACCCTTCTGGGAAAGATGACTCAAGTCTCTCAGTTGAGCAGCATTGTTCTACCAAAACCCTCCACTCCACAAGCTTGGCTTTGGGATTTCCCCGGTGCCAGGCCTGTTCTGAGACACAGATCCTTTAATAACGATGTCTGAAGCCAGTGGAGGAATTTCGGTCACGCACTGTTAGTGCGACTTGTGGAGCATTTCTGGTGGCAGGTAGCCAAGCAGGTAGCTGGGAGAGCCATTGGCAGTTTCTAACTATGCAACTTAAATAGCAAAATGGCATGTCCAGAAAGTGTGTTCATTTTGGTGGCATCTCTAATTCATGTGCTAATGAGATTTTGATTTACAGAGGAAAGTTGGATATATTAAAGAGCAACTCAAAACATGAATTCTGAAGCAGGGTTTCACTCTACCCTTGCATTGAAAGACAGGTACTTACTGCCATTGTTAGAGAAATCCCACAATCAATCATGTGTTTTCCCTTTGCCAAATCGGACAGGAAATTTTTGCTGGCTTTTGGTTTTGCTCCAATGATCTCTCTCTTACCTTGAACTTCCTATTAAGTCAAAGCCCAAGAAATTACCCTCTTACAGTCTAGCAGGTTGTTAAGAGGGAAGTCAAAATGACTGGTTGTGCCTTCATGAAGAAAGGTTAATGAAATATGTGGTTTTCGCCATCAGTGGATGAGGTACGACTTCTTAAAACTTAAGAAAAGATGAAGAGAGAGAGGAGAGAACTGAGAATAAATCGTGATTTAATGAAAACAGAGAGAAGAGAGAACTGGAGTCAATGCAACATCTGATCCCATCAATCAGCCCAAAAGAAAAAAATATTAATTAACCCAGGAAATCTGTAGAAGATACAGGAGTTCAGAGATAATTATGTATATGGCTTTCTTTTCTTTGAGCCTAGGGAGCAAAAAGCAAAGTTAATGTCAAATCAGAAAACAAGGGACAAATTATTTTTTCTTCTGGTCCCTTTGCCTCACTAAAAGCTCTCAACATGGGACAGTGAAAGGTACCAAGTGAAGCTAGAAGGAAATACATTTCAGAGGAGAAACAACTCCATCTGTCACTGCAAGTTACAGGCTCTTAAAATCACTGAGAAGTCTTACGTGTAGAAAAAAAGATAATTCATTATGGCACATAACTGCAATAGATTGACATAATTAAGTAGTTTTAGGTGTATCTCACTAATGCAAACTATTTACTACTCTAAAACCCCAGCCTTGCCAGTTATTATATGTGGATGCTTGGTTTCACCCTTGTAAAACTGAAACCAACTCATCCATAAGAAGATAACTAATCAATATCAAGGCAATCATTTTCCTGCAGCCAAATTTCTGGCACAGAATCTTGAAAACAATTTGAATCCACAAGAGGTAAGGATTTTCTCCAAAATAACACATAGCTGGAGGTGAAATGCAACCATTGTAAGAGTCAGGGACACCTCATACATCAGGTAGTGACCGGTAGGTGCACAATTTTGGAACCACAGAGGTTTAAGAGGTAAATCAACCACCTTCCTTGTGTTCCTCCATTACCCCTCTTTCTGGGAACCTCATGAAAACCATGGCTAACTCAGTTAAGAAACCAAAAAAAAAGAAGAAAATAAAAAAGAATCCCCCCTCCCCTCTAATTTGTGAACGACCAAAAATTTTTAACAGGCACTGGAATTCATCTGTGATATTTACTCTGCTGATGTTTTGAGTAGTATGAACTTACAGATGTTTGCAAGAGCTGTCATTAATGTGCAAGAAACAACACAAATATACTGAGAACAGGAAACAATAGTAAACACACACAATTTCTTGTGCCCACTCCAAACTATACTTCAGCAATCCTTAAACAAATTAAAGACGTACTTTGACAAAAGCTAACTCTTCAAATTCTTACCTCTCTACTTCCAACTCATGGTGTTTGCTGCTATAATTTTTAATCATTCTCCTGGAAAAGAAATGTATTTGAGTTGTTTGATACTGGCCTAACATGGGTGTCCTGGTTTACCCAGGATAGGGTTAAGTCTCCCCAGCAGTGGGGGGGGAGCTCTAGCCGGGTTATTCAGATACCATGCGGACACATCCTGGCACAACACATTTTCCTGGCGCGGGAGCGCGGTGCACGTGTGGTTTTGTACATCTGCTCCTTTCACTGCTGTGTTTGGTAGCTATTTTGCTCTGTTCATTGCTATCACTATTGCTGTTATTGTTGTTGTTTGTTGTGTTGCTATTGCACTGTTGTATTAAACCTTTCCTTATTTCAGTCTTGGGGCTTTGTATTTCACTCCCTTTGTGGGGGAGGGGTAGCGGCCGCGTGGTCTCAGACCCCGGCAGGGGCTAAACCACCACACATGGGAAAAAAAAAAAAGGAAATCTTACAGGAAAACTACTGTACTGGTCTGTTCAGACACAAAGCCTCTCCCTGCAAAATTTGCTGCGGTAGCTCTACTAATTTGTGGGAAAAAGCTGGAATGATCTGGACCCTCATCTGCAAACTGGGTCCTTTTGGAGGCTGATGGAAGGGTGTGAAAAGGCTCAAACAAATGAATTTCTGGCGATCATTGATTAAGACTAAACTGTGATACATGAAAGCTTTGCTTGTGTTTTACTTCATTTGTTTCAAAGCTTTGCTTGTGTTTTTTTGTTTCCCAAGGACTCCTTAACTGTTTCCTAGACCTCTTTGTCTGTTTAGATCTCCCTATGTAAATCACTGATAGCAGACTCAAAACCTTCAATGGATACCTGGGCAACTCCTAGAATGGGCAAACTAAGATAAGGGGGACTCAAACAAAAGGACACAGAGGTACTATCTAGGGAGGATGGTCTTGCTGATTTAGGAAGAAGACACCTGGACTTTACTTCACAGCGGATGCTCTGGAAAGAAGCAAACACCATGAAGAAGACTACTTCTCTTGACCACTGAAGACCCTCACTCTATTTATACTATGCATGCTTGGACTATGTAAATGAATTCCGGGAACCCATTGTCATAAGACACCCCTTTCCAGGAAATCTAATCAATATGATTTGTGTGTATGTAAACTGATGTTGCTTGCTAGTTCTTGGGAGAATCCCCAGGGTGACACCAGCGCTGCTAATACCTGCTTAACAGTTATATTGGATTCTCACTGTTGAGTGAATTTCTTTGTTTCAGGTGTTTAGGCTTGTAAAGGGGCATCTCCAATTCAGCAAGACATCTTGGTTCTCTTAGAAGTTCCACTCTCTCTGGGACTTCAGTGACTAAAATGTTCTGGTCCCCAACACCTGACAGACTAAGCCTTCTGCAGCCCACTTTATTCACAAGGGGTTTGTAATGGGAAACATCATTGCATATCAAATGGATAAAGACATCAAGCTCTTTATCTTCCCTTGCTCTTATTCCCAACCTGCAAAGGCAGAGGTGCTACCATCAAATAGTTAAAAAGTTAAACAAATTACAAGATTTAAAAAATGCTCCTAATATCTTAATATTGGATAAAAAGATTATATTGCATTTTTGCATTCAGACATCCCATATACCCTCTGTTTCTGAATGTATGAGAGAGCGAACAAGTATTTTATCTACTCACAAATGCATGGAAAGAGGTGATTTGGGGTGGTGCTAAAGAGCTAAGAAACATCTATTTATTGTCTTTCTATCCTCCCCTGACACAGCCACCTAAGTCTTGATTCCCTTCTTCCCTGTCAGTCATTCTTTAGCACCCCTATCTGCTCTGCTCTCCTAACTGTGTTTATGCTCCTCCAGCTGCTGCAGGATCCATTCCTGATACTTACTCTTGAAAAAGGTGAAGGAGTAAAGGAGAACAGAATCCAAAACTGGGAAAGAGGAGCCAGGAAAGCAACTGGGACAAAAAGTGTGCGCAAACTGCTGCACAGCCAGCCAGCATCATGGCGTTTGGGCTGCAGCGATGCTTGTGCTCAGAAGGAAATGCTGGGTAGTGATACAGAGAAATGATTAGTTGTTTTGAGACTTATTTACTTATAGCAAACTGCTTAGCCACTTATTTACTTACTTATAGCAACTTATAGTATTACTTAAAGTATTTTTGAATATTGCTAAGAATCCTGCTTGCCCAGATTGTTCTGTGGAATTTTACCAAGGACTACTGTGTTCATCAAAACAAAGCAGTTTACTGTGACATCTACTAAGAACTGCAGTGTTCAGCAAAATATTATGGTTTTGTCCATGGGAAACAGATGTGCTCTAACTAGTTTGGTCTTGGTAATGAATAGAGATAGCCATATACGGATGGTAGAAGCTCCATTGGTACTTTTAGATAAGATAGAATGAGTAAACCAGCTGAAAAACACTCTTGTTATTCAAGAAATTGGCCAAGAGAATCTGCACATGCTCCAGGGAAAAGTACAAGGTGAGAAAGACTATGAGCCTTCCTCCAAAAGACCCCCGAAGACGCCCACCAGGAGGCAATGCGCAGGTGCAAAGATAACATAAACTGCTGACACCAGCCTTTCAAACTAACCCAGCCTTACTCATGCATATGCATGTTTGTGTTATGTAATGCAATGAATATGTGTATTCACACTCTATAAGTTTTTGGTAAAATGTGTGGTGGGTGTGCAAGCTTTGTGGAGAAATCCCCTTGCACCCTGGCGCTGGAGTAAACATACCTACTTTATAACTCTATTCGAGTTGTAGAGTCTGTTTTCCGCAAGTCAGCAGAAGACTTCACCCTGCAAGGAGACATGAGCACCCACAGCTACCAGGAGTACCTGGACCCTTCTCTGGCCTCAGGGAGCATCAGAAATGCTTAAGTTTGCATTATGACCCTGCAGACTCGGTATTCTGGTGACTTTGGCAGCAGTGGCCTGATGAGACTCGTGGTAAGGCAGGCATGTGGGCACAGGTTTTCCAGGCCAGCACCTTGAGCAGTCTGATTTCTCACCAGCTCTTTGCTGAGCCTGATATTCTTCATCACCTCTCAGGAATCAGCAACTCCAGCAGTAAGACAGATGTGCACTAGCTTGAGAACTCACTAGCTCAGAGTCACCATGGAGGAACGCTCTGCTGCTGACTGAAGGGAATTCCCACAGTGTTACACAACCAGAAAATGTCTGAGTCATGTGGAGTGAGGTTTTAAAGATCAGCCCTCTCCTCAGGGGAAGAATGTTACTTTATTTCTCTGAGATGTTCTGAGGTGAATTTATAAAGTGAAAAGTACCCTGTAATACAAACGTATTACAATGAAGCTTGGCCCCACTAAACTCTCTGCAGGTTATCTTCTTCCGCTCACAGGCACGCACACTGTACTCATATGAGGCCCAGGTTATACTGTTTGTGCCTGTCAAAAGGAGAGAAGACGAAGAGATCATAAAGAAAAGAGGAAACACCTCCCTCCCTTGATCTTGTTTGCATATTCTGAATTAGAGCATTATTTAGGATGTTTACCGGTGAATTGAGCAACTAGAATAGGCTTTCCAAGAGGACAGTGGATTTGAGCCCAATGTGGTGCGTGCATTTCAGCATGCTGTGGTGCTTAAATTTAAAAAAAAAAAAAAGTTTTAGTGATTCATTTACAGTAACTGTCTGATGAAATACAGTCTCCTAGAAACAGAGAGGAAGTATAATCAGTTAGTCATGGCGTGTCTACTTAGAGCAGCTTACATAAGCAGCAGAAACAGAGATGTGCTTATGTGGATAGATAAACACCCCATATCTGCTATAGATAAACTTGTCTTCAAGATCATTATTTCTAAGACAAGGCATATCTTGATGTCTGAAATTGATCATTCATTTAAGATGCCTGGGCATGTTGTTGATAGTTGTAAATAGTTGTATTAACAAAAAGATTACAGTGACAGAAAAAACCAAGTTCCTCAAATATTGACATTTAGATGCAGAATTGTTTGGAAGATACAATTTTTGGTGTGGGAATTTTCAAGGCGACTGGGTAGGAGGTTAAAACAGACTAATTCCATAAGTCACTCTTCTTTGAAGAATGCACCCTACGGCACATTACCCAATCAAATATTATTTCTGGTAGTGGAAGGCTTGCAGCACTGGGAGATGAATTACAAAAGCACCCCTAGAAAACACGAGTGTCTCAAAACAATTGCATGTAAATAACTCTTCTTTCTCCTTTGAGTTCTTGTCTAAGATATATGTTATATTGTGGGCAAATACAGGCAGCAACCACATTAAAATGCCTGGGAGAGAATCCCTGGCTTCCTACCTGAACAAAAGCCAAGCCGACCACACAGTCAGTTGCACTGTAAAGAGGAGGCTGCGTCCCCTCCCTGGCTCCTGGCACTGGTCTGGTCTGCTGGCCTGGCTGATCTGAAACAACTCCTCTCGGGGTTCATTGAACTGATGCATCCCAGCACGATGTTGTTACTAGATCTAACAGAAGGGAGTGAGGAAGGAGTTGGGAGATGAAGGCTTGAGGCTGGGGTAGAAGAGAAGCAACACTCATCCAGTCCGACAGCTGTAAAATCAGCTGTTCTGTAAGGTCAAATCTCAACCTGCAGGACTGCCCTACCCCTAGCAACATCCCTCTGATGCCTGAACTAGACCCTAATGCTTACTGAAAAGCACAAGTGGAGATCTATGACATGACCTTCTGAATCTCAGCTGTTACTGGAATTTCAAATGGATGTTGCCAACACCACTCAGGCTCTTGATGAACAAAATCCTAATCAGACTTTGAGGCCCCTTCAAAAATTTTCAAAAGCAGCTTTCCACTGGGACATCCTCCTCTGGGCACAGACTAGGCTGGTTAAATCACCTTGCCTTCAGGCTGTTACAAAGCATGCTTAAAGTAAGAGAAGGCTCAAAAGTAGAGCTTTGAATTTTGTAAGACTTCAGAACATATGGATTCACTTAAACCAGATGATTAAATTCTGGTACCACCTTAGGTTCAGCTTGAAATTTGATCTCAGATAATTAGTTATAAAAAAAAAAAAGGAATTAAAAAAACCAAAAGACTAACAAGGTTTGTCTTTAGGGCCTGAATCTCTCCCACCCATCTAATTGAAGTAACTGCTACCAAGAAGTCAAACATCATAAATAAACAAAGGTAAAAACAAACTGCTTAAAGTGTTTTCTCTTGCAATGTGACTAAGACCATGCAGATGCTGGCTGCTATTGCATTGCTTCTCTTTCCTTATATGTTTTGATTATTTTTAGCCTTGTATTAAGTAACAGGAAACTACTTGCTTTTGTCAGGTTTGGTTTGGTGGGGTTTTGGTTGGGTGTTTTTTTTGTTTTTTTTTGTTTGTTTGTTTGTTTTGTTTTGGTTTTTTTTGGTTTTTTGTTTTGTTTTGTTTGTTTGTTTGTTTGGTTTGTTTTGTTTTTTGTTTTTTTCCCCTGACAGTTTACTGAGCTCTGGTGAAACTAGCTCTGGCACAATGAAACTGTGGTCTGGGGACCTGTGAAGGCAGCAGGTATGTTGGCTTAGGGTGCTGTGAAATGACAGCCTGTGTTTAAATTCTGTTAAGAAACTGGGTCCTTCACAGGAAGAATCTAGACAGGCCTTGCAAAAACCACCTTGTAGTTGAATAGAGCTAAATGGAATGGGGAATGAAAAGGCAAAGAAGCTGTCAAAGGAATTCTGTTTATTTCATACAAACGAATGAGAGTTTTCCCAGATTCCAAATTGCAACGTGAAAGTGAGAGAAACAGCATTGCAGATAGGGACATAATTGAACTTCAGTCTGTGAATGTCAGCTATTTTGCTTTATAGGCTTTTCTGGGAGACTTGGTGTTAAGCAAATTATTTTTGGAGGAAAGGGAGAATTGCATTATGGTATTTGTCTAAGCCTTCCAGCATTCAAGTGATGAGGTACAAGTTAAGATTCAGGCAAAGAATTTGGCCTGACAAATTGACAGATGATCTGGAAGCAAAGACAGAGACCTAGTTTTTCACATAGAGAGCCTTATGAGATCCTGATACCAAAACTATGTGGGCCCTACAGGCACCCACAAAGCCCACTCCTGTCCTGACTTAACCTCATTTGGTGACAAAAGACCTGGGGAGAATCTACATCTTGGCTTTTCCAAATCAGAGTGCTGAACGCAGGCAGAGACAAGTTTGCAATTTTTATTGACCTCTGAGGCCTTGGTCTTTAGTTGTCCATAGCTGTGAAATGTGCTTTAAAACAAACGTTTTCTGAATGTCTAGTTTGGCAGGGAAAAATTCTCTCTAAGTCCATCAATGAAACTCAGTCTCTGGGTGCTAAATAAATCTAAAAGCTGACTATGGCTATACTAGTTTGCATGGTTAAGGGCATCATACTCCACTTTGCTGTCTGTGTAACATGGTGATATTATATATCTTTCCCTGAATATGATACCCTGTGACAGGGGGAAGAAATATTTGGCAGGCTTTAACTGCAGGCACTCGGATCGCAGTGTAAGTGTCTTCTAAAGCATAGAGGGCTCAAGCACTCAGTCTCTCAAGGTGTATTCCCAAGGAAACAAGGCAGCTATGCAACTGGCAAACCGAGGAGTGGGAAGAGAGTGAAACAGAGACCAGGACTTTCAAGATAACATTTTCCGAGGTGAGGAATCTCTGAGACAGTCATCTCATTCAGCTGTTCCCCTTTTGCCTGAACTGAGCACTTAGTGTTCAATTCTCCCAAAGACTCTGTGCATTTGTGGAAAGACAAGTAGAGGGATGTGACTCTAAATTAGGAAGGGTTTGGGACTGCTGTAAAGCAAAGATACTTCTGATACAAGACTTAGATGTGATGTCAAAATATGCAGCCTGCAGACCGAGAGATGAGAATTAATCCCTTTACTGAAAGGGATTACAGATACTAGAATAACTGTACCAAATTTTAAAATATGTAGATAAAAGCACTTAAGTGTTTAAGAGATCTAAAGTAAGCTTCAAACCACCACTCCTTCAGGAAATAACCAGGAAATAGTGACTGTTACACCTCTTTCTCTGAAAGTGAATAGGAACTGAATCCATCACTCGCAGACTCAGCAATATTACTTATGAGAATCTGCTCCAACAGGAGATTGAGTAAGGTTCCTGAAAAAGAACTAGGCAAGACAGGTGTGGAAATGGTAATGCTTTGAGTTAGTTCTAGATATCGTAACCAAATGCCAACTATTTGTCCAACTTTATAGTCTGCCAAGTGTGATTAGACATTTACTGCAACATCCTTTGGGGATTCTAAAGGGGAACTGATGACTAAAGCTGGGAAAACTGTATTAATTTCCGTCCTTTAGGTTACTCTCAAAAGTTCTTTTGAGTCAAGGGCTGCAGTGAAAATGTGGCTGAACTAATTTGATGCATCAGTGAAAACTCTGCCGACATCTCAGAGGCTTCTATATGAGAAAGTTTTTGCAAAAGAGCAGATACACATTATGGGGAAAAAGTGGTTTTCTTCCTAGAGGTAGTTTTCAAGATCCTAAAAGTTTTCTGGAAAAAGCTTGGTTGAACAAAACACTTAATTCCAATTGCTAGATATTATTTTCTGCAAACAGTAAGTCCACAGCACTTAAAACCAGAAATTTGTGGCCGAGAATGGCTCTGAAGGACAGCTGATACAGCAGTTGATTTAGAGGGAAACTGAAGGCACTGGGAGAACCTAGCTTTCTGCCAAAGATGTAACCAGAGCTCTAGTACCTGATATAGACTTTGTGGAGTTTCTCTGCAATGTAAACTATGACCAGAGACAGGACACTGCTTTATGTGTAGGCAATGGCATTCCTTTATGGCCTCTGACACAGGGTCAAGGAGCATTACTTGAGCTATTTGCCTTTGATCATGCATAGCAGATAGGAGATCACAGCTGTAGATGTAACACAAAAGGACCTGGAGCTCTGGTGACCCTCTCCTGTGGTCACTGTAGGCAGAGAGATAATGGAGCCAAAGGTGAGGGAACTATCAGAGATCTCATGCTGTTTCTGGGGTAGGTGAGATGTGGTTTTCTGATACTCCGAGGCCATCCCAGAGAATGAAGAAGGTCTCCTTGCTGTTTTCTGGAGAGAACACCACAGAAACCTTAGTCTTGACTGTTAGTTGCTACCATCATCACTTGCACGCTCAGCCTTTAGTTGAAAAGCCAGGCTGGTAGTACCAACACATGCTCTATGTTCTTTGTCAAAGCAGTAAAGGTAATGGCAGTGGCTCTGCGGGAAAGGAGACCCTTCCACTGCAAGAAACATGACTACAGGCAGCCAGGGCAGTATACGGAAGCAATGCAGAAAAATCAGTATGAAGGGGGGTGGGGTGGGGATGAGGGGAAACTGGTCATACCAGCAAAGTGAATAAGCTTTTAGGAGGTCAGCAAGGGCCTTACAAAAAAATAAGGCAGCTTGCTAAGAAGGCGTGAAAGGAAATTTGTTATGACTCAGTCAAGAAATTCAGAACTGAGAGGAGGTGCACACTGCTCCTTTTATAAACATATAGGGCATGTATGGACAGGAATGACTGATGCAGCCAGGGTGAAGAATAGTCTAGCCAGTACAGCATGTATGTGTAGGCTGCTTATTGTGGCTGCAAATCTAGGTTTGTATTTGAAGAAGAATTTAGGTTGTATCCCATTTATACATTTACAACCTTAATGCCAGCACAAGGTAAAAAAGAAAAAAGAAGAGCAGGGCCCCAGTCCTGCAGACTGATCTAGGGCAAAAAAAAATTAGATGTTTTCTGGGGCTTCATTTGTGGGAAGAGGGCCTGTAAACTCAAAGGAGGAAACTAACTCTTAAAAACTTTCAGTGGAAAACATGCTCAAGAGGAAGGCAGATACACCAGTGTATGTATGCAGGTACATACACCACACACACTTATTGAGAAGTGATGATTTAAGAAAAATCTTTCTGAGCCTCTCCTGGAAAGATTTAAAAGTTTTGAAGTATCATCATTCCCATAGGGGAAAGACACAAAACTGCTAACATCTTTTAGATTTTTCAGCTTTACAACTATGAACTTTCTTGCCTGTGTTTTATTTCAACACAAAAAGATAAGAAACTGTGTGCTGACTATGATCTTTATCATATGCGGGAAGGAAGAGACATGCTATCATACACAGCTACAAAATCCCCCTCTTTTTTTCCCCTTCTGGCCTTTCAAAAAACCTCTCAAGTTGCATAAGAACACAGGGCTGGGGACACACGGGTTTGACAGTGGGGCTGACTGGAGGGTAGCACCTTAGATCCTACCAGGGCTCAAACAAAAGTAGTTCACCCAACAGGAGTTTTCTGGCAAGTTTACGCATACATCTTACATGCACCATAAAAGATCTTTTGACTCAAAATGCCAATGGACACCTTTCTTGGGATATCAAGCAGGGTCTTGTGGCTAGACTTTTTCCAGGATTGCTTATATGACAATCTCCCTCAAATGTGTAGACATTTAGGAGTTCAGTATGTGTTTGTTTTGCATATTATTAAATGAATCATCTTCTCTAAGGTTATGTGGAAGGAGAGTGTCTGCTCCTTTAAGGGTATCTGATCCAGGAGCTATTCCAGCAAGGTTACCTGATCAGGGACTTTGTCAATTAGGAAAAGGAGAAAAAGAGGGAAAACAGAAATGAAGTATATGGAGACACAGACTAGAAACTACAGGCACCCCTCCCAAGACTGGGAAGTCCCAGCCTGAAGTTTGCACCTGATTAAGATTGTAAACAAGGGGGAATCCCACACACCTGGCTGGGAGTTGTTCACGCATCGACAGAGCTGTACAAACCCATGAGAAGACACGCAGAAGGAAGGGGAAGCAGAAAGAAACAAAGGTGGGGGGGGGGGGAGAGACAGAAATGGGTATAAAAAGGGCAGGGTGCATGTAAAACAGGGCCAGAGGGCCAGTCCATACACTTGTCTGGCTGACACTGCAGTCTGTCCTATCTTCTTGTAGCTTATTAAATTTTTTTTTAACTGTTTATTTCTCTGTGTAATCTCACTCTTTATCCCCTGTGTATGTGTATGTCAAGGATGAAGTGACAGCTACTGGTGAGAGTGGATTTGGGACCAGGTCCTGGAGTCAGAGCCGGGCTGTGGTGTCAGCTACTGGAGTAGGGGGTTTTTAACCTCCAGCCACAGGGAGGGGAATGGTGTGTGTCCTGAAAACCACCTCCCTTGGGGGGACAGGCAAGAGCGAGGTGCTCAGCACAGGCAGTACCAGCTGAAGAGGAGGAAGAGGACTTGGCTGTCTACACTTTATGAGAGTCCTGTACGTGGGTGCACCCTGTCTGTGGCAGTCTGTGTAACCAGTCATGTCAGTGTCCTGCGTCTGTGTCCCTGGGACACGTGCTCAGCTTTGCTACTGGTTGAACCTGCAAACTGGAGGCTGGCAGTCACGTCCCTCAGCCTGGGCAGAAAGCCTGGGTCCCCGGGTCGGGCAGAAGGGAGTCCTGGGACAGAGCTGCTGGAGGAGGGTAAAAAAAAGACAGAAATTTGCAAAGTTAACAATGAACTACACACATGAAACCCATTACAGTATTAAAGAATACAGAAATTTTGTTTCCTTTGTCATATGCCTTGTTGTCCCAAATCTGGGTTCTTTCACCCAGTGTGCAATAAGCCAATCAAGACACCGAGATATTTACTAGTCTGCAGAGTAGGGTGCTAGGCATCTAATACAGCCAGGACACCAAACGATTACCAAACAGGGTTTATATCCTTTCTCAGAGTAAGAGACTTGTGGATTGATTGATTAGAAAGTGCAGTGTATTCAAAGATAAGGTATATAATTACAGCACATGCATTACTGTCACAGATGAAAGTATTGACACGGTAATATTTAGTAAGAAATCTAGGTTTATTAATAACTAACAGCAATTTATTATTATAAAATAATTCAGAAATACTAAAAGAAAGAAAAGCGACTTATTCAGATTCTAAAATGACAAGATTCACACTAACTTACTTAACGGTACCTATATATATATACATGCATGCACATAACAAAATGGACAAACATACAGAAACAAAGGTGTTTGGATTCAGTAGAATGAACACAGAACGGACATACACACACAGAAACAAGGGTACGTACCCACACACACACACACACAGAGTAAAGAGAAGCTAGTTCAAAGAAAATTTCCCTCTCGAGTTTAGAGCAAATACTGACAATGCCTTGGCATTCCTCAACGGGCGATAATTGAGACTCGAGCGGGGGACTTCGCCCTGGCCTTCTGTCGACACCTTAAGGGTTTGGTACCTGAGAGGCGTCCCAGCTCAGGGGAGATGCTGGTCACATGCCCGCTGCGATCCAGGAGAGCTCAAAGGGTCTCCCTGGTGGTTGCCATTTATAGGGTCCAAGATAATTGACTTTTGTCAAATACCTTCTGGTGCCTTCCAGTAGTTACAAAAGAATTTGATGAATGTGCGACTCTGTTATTGTTCCCATTTGACCACATCCCAGGCACAGGTGTGCCAGGTCCTTAGGAGTTGATGGGCCATTATAGCTGTTTCCAGCAATCTTAACATTGTCAGTCCTTATCTCCACAGACTGGTGTATAGCTCGGGGATGTGGGTGGAATCGCACCTAGCACCAAGCAGCTCAACAAAGGGGGGGGGGGGGGGTAAGAATTGCACCACCACAGTTACTTCATTATAATATCATTTACATATTACTTGTAAATATTTACATTTACAAAAAGATGGGATTTTCACATTTAAATGAGGGTTAGTTTGTACAAGGTCTTGGGTTTGGCTCAAATATCTATTGTTTAAGCCTCATCCTTATTTTAATTGCGTCTGCATAGGTGAGCGAGTTAGCATCCCGCCATGTATTTGTCTCTCAAGGCTAAGCGTGACAGCATCCCGCAATATATCCTTGTGTTCCTGATTAGATGTTCCTCCTAGTTATAATGTTTCACCTGACTCAATGCCCTTCCCTACTAATTCTCAGAGACTTCACGTAATACTGTGGCACACTGCAAATCATTTCACAAACAATACCTTAAAGTGTTTTTGGAAAGGGACCTCTTTCTGAAGTTTTACTGTGTTACTAGAACATGCTATGCTGGGTTTTCTGTAGAAATGCTCATCAGAACACACTCCCCTCCCCCCAAAACCCAGGGAAATGACAGTGCTGAAACAAAAGGGCTGAGAAGTGTTTCTAAGTATCAGCTAATATGGATATAGATATGTAACAGTCTAACCTAGTTTAAGTGTGCAAGACTCAGGAACTGGATGCTAGAGGGAATGAATTTTGGACATTTATTTCAAGAAGAGTTAATACCAGAGTCCTCAGCGGATATCCTCAAAGAAACAAGGCTGGAGGATCCATTAATGAGTCAAAAGTCTTCTGAGTCAGTATACAAACTGGCAACACATGCCTAAGCAGCCACATGATGCTCAAATAATTGACAAACAGCTGTGACCTTCTCTGCATTTGGTATTACAGAATAACAACCTTTTTGTCATTGATACTTATGTGCAGAGCACAGAGATGATTGCCATACATCACGTACAGGTTTCTTTCAGAAGTCATTAGCTAAAAAGAAGTGTTTTTAAATAAAATTGTACATTTATATACTGACTTTGAATCTCATTTGAAAATAGAGGAGAGAGAAAAATTTAAAAAAAGAATCAGTATTCTGATGTAATTTAAATCAACAGCTTTTGCATTATTACACAGCCAGTCAGTTACAAATACATATATGGATTATGGGCAAGGATCTAAGGATAAGGTCATTCTGGCAGAAAATTATTGGCTAAATAGTTTGGATATTTTAATTTCAAATCAGTCTCCTTTTAAAAGACTGTTTAATGAATCTAAAAAAAAAAAAAAAAAAAAAGTATTTTTACAAGGCTGTTTGAATATGGCCCCTGTCCTTGTCCCATCTTAACTCTTCAGGGAGGATTTTTAATGTGCCGTTGTAAGACCAGCAGAGGGAGCTCAAAACATTAGGTACCAACATTGCTGCTAGAAAGCTATGCCAGGAAAAAAAATCCTCACTTTCACGTGATTGGATATCAATACTTCGGAGGTTTAGTAAATAAATGACACTCAATAAAGGGAATGTAATTACTGGAAGCTAAGCAAAGCTGCCACGGACACCATTTTCTTTTTGAATATGCTTTGCCTTAGCTATCTTGGGAAAAAGGCATCAGCAAGACAACAGAACTAGATCTGGTACTAATTACAATATTATTTCTGCGAAGCCAGAAACTGCACCAAAAAAAAGACAACTAGTTAAAAGTACAAAATTTTATAGATTTGGTGTCTCCATGACAAAACGTTGGTACACGGTCGAGCAGAAGTTTCTTTGATTCTGTGCCATTCCGTCAGATTAGCTAGATCATATGTTGCTTATATGGTAGTAGCTTCCACTAATTACAATAATTTTGCACTTACTAACAGATGCTTTGATGAACATTTTCGTGCCATCAGTTCAACATCACTGAATAAATTACCACAGTTTGTACCCAGCTATACTAAAAATAGGATTTCCTGGTATTACAGTTGTTTTCTTTGCACAGCAAACAAGTCAACAGTTGCTGTTCAGTGATTTCAAGATGTTTTGGATTCTGTTGTGAAATCAAGATACTTTGACAATACAAATTTTTCTAGTGTAAAGTTTGTCAAAATATTTTCCAAGAGGACAGATTATTTGTCCTGACTGCCCAGACTGTCATGTTGTTTTTTTGAATGGGATACTAGATACCTAGGTAATATCATCTGTGATGAAAACAAGAATTTACTAAGACCACCACTACTGTAATGTAATTGGAAAGCCTTCCTCACTGCGATCTGTGTGGAAGTCACTTGCCAGCTAGCTGCAGTATCAGACATGGAGGCAACATCGAGAAGGAGTTCTACAAAGACCAACTACATTTTCTATCGGTTTGCCTACATTTATTATATACTGCACATGTATCCCCAGTTCTGTAATCGAAATGCCTGCAGTAAATAAAGGACTGATAGTCTAGGAAAAGATCTCTTGCTGGAAAACTTGCAGGCAATCTCGCTTACATTTCTAGAAATTTACTTAAAATACTCAGTATGTGATCAATCACTTAAGCAAGTCTTTGAAAATTCAGATTATCTGGTCACAGACAGCAATGACAAATGACTAATTTGTCAAAAAGTGCCACTTCTGATGCCTTGGGATTCTTAAAGCAGATCACTGCACTTTTAGTTGGGTGCTACAGACAGGGAAATTTGGGATAGAGATAGGTGGACAGTTAAGAAATGCAAGTTAAGCATCATAGAAATTTCATTTTATTCTGATGACTATCAGCCTGAAACAAGAACATCTTTTTCCTTAAAAAATTACCAAACTATTCTCTCTTAGTGCCACAAGCCTATCTGTCAGAAATTTTTCAAGTTTACCTGCAACCCTAACAAACTGTGATTGTCAGGAAGACTATGCCATGTCTGGTATTCCTGTAGCTTAAGTTTAACTGAGACTGATTATTTTCATGTTGCTGTTTATCAGCTACCTCATGGATTGAAGTT
This sequence comes from Strix aluco, assembly GCF_031877795.1. NCBI lineage: Eukaryota > Metazoa > Chordata > Aves > Strigiformes > Strigidae > Strix > Strix aluco. Next base: position 34,552,402 of record NC_133932.1, on the reverse strand, counting down.
TGCTGCAATTATACTTTTAATGGGGCCTTGACAGAATAGCGGGGGGGGGGGGGGGGGAAGGAAAAAGAAGTGGCTTAGTTCACTTCTTAAATGTTTTGCAGTACTGTCCAAAAAGAGAGAATCACAGTATCACAGAAAGGTTGAGGTTGGAAGACACTTCTGGATGTCATCTGGTCCAACCCCTCCTGCTCAAGCAGAGCCACCTACAGCAGGTTGCCCAGGAGCCTGTCCAGGTGGCTTCTGAGTATATCCAAGGATAGAGACTTCACAGTCTCTCTGGGCAACCTGTGCCAGTGCTCAGTCACCCTCACAGTAAAAAATTGTTTCCTGATGTTCAAGAGAACCTCCTGTGTTTCAGTTTGTGCCCGTTGCCTCTGGTCCTGTCACTGGGCACCACTGAGCAGAGCCTGGCTCCGTCCTCTTTGTACACTCCCTGCAGGTATTTCTGTATATTGATAAGGTTCCCCCGAGCCTTCTCTTCTCCAGGCTGAGCAGCACCAGCTCTCCCAGCAAAGGCATAGGAGAGATGCTTCAGTCCCTTCACCATCTTTGTTGACCTTTGCTGGACTCTCCAGTATGTCCATGTCTCTCTTGCACTGGGGAGCCCAGAACTGGACACGGTGCTCCAGGTGTGGCCTCACCAGTGCTGAGTAAAGGTAGATCATTAGTCATCAATCCCTAAGAAAGGCCCCAAGACTTACCCATATCTCCAATATACCCCAAGACTTACCTACATTTCTTCATTTACATCAAATGCTCCACTACCAGGTACTACTATACCTATGAATTTCATCTTAACTGAAAATCATCACTGGCACGCATTCAAAAAAATACTTGCACTGATAGGAAGAATGGAGCATAGCCATCTACCACAATTCCTCCTCTGCAGATCTTCTCTGCTTCCCCCTACCCAAAAGGCACTGAATTCCTAGTAAAGTAAGAAATAATCCTACTGTCATGCATCTTCAGAATTTTTTTCATTGAAATAAAGTCCCAATGCAAACAGCAGTACATAACACTTATAAACATGCCAAATACCTCAGTACAAAGTACAGTCAACTGCGCTGCACAATTATCATTCAGTAAAGCGTCCCTACAAAAATGATCCAATATCCCATAAAGATTTACCACTGAAGGTGTTCTCTACTGACTGTATTTTCATCTGTACATTCTCACCCATGTCTCATCATCAAGCATAGGATTCTGAAATAATATATATAAAAACAGTCCTAACAACAAAATCCACTCCAAAAGCAGAAGTCATGGGAAAGTCACAGCGTGTGTGATCCAGTATGCAAAATCATTACCAGATGCTGGTTTCCTTTCTACTAACAATCCCATGACAGGAAACTTCTGCTTCATCGCTCCTCCCCACACCAAGTCTTAAAGCTGATTATATTACACACATTCCACAATACCAACATTGGTTAAGTGCTTCTAGTTTCAAAAACATTGGGTTTAACTTGCTTGTGATTTTTAGCATCAGTACTGACAAATCCAACTCTACATTTTCCAGTTGAAAGTATTAAATTATTAATAGGGCTGTAACTCGTCCCACTGAATAATTTCAGTGAAGAGAGGCAAATATAGTTCCTCCTCAGACATCTTCCATACCACATAATAAAGCTCAGCTTTCTATTGTTAGAAATATTTTGAAGAAGGAAAAAAAACACTTCAAGGGTCTTATTCTTTAGAAAGACTTTGGAAATTGAAAAAAAGACATTTAAACAAAGTTCTTTTATGTACTGTAATAAACTGCTCTTAGAAGGTGAACTTAGAAGTTCTGTCAAATTATTTTTCCAGTATTTCTGGATACACCCGAAGCATATCAGAATGAGACTGCCTCAGGTATTTAGGAACTTAATTTTCCAGTTTAAGTATTAGATATTGTATAAATAGAATGAGTATTTCCATCTTAGAGTTCTGGTTTTGCTTCTTCTGGCAACATTGAAAAGAACTGATGTAAGATTTTCTGTAACCCATCTTATAACCAAACTTTAAGCATACATATATATTCATCACTACTCATTTGATTCTACATTCTGAAGAAAAATGTGGATTGTCTGCAAATTACGAATTCTGCCTATTTCAGAAGCATTCACTGTAGACTGCTTTGCCATCATTTGAAATCTGACAGTGAAATTCTTCACATCAAATAGCTTTCTTCCGGAGTGCTGAAACTCCAGCAGTCAAATAAAATCTTGTGTCACAGAAAACAGTTATCAAAATAATAGCCCACAGTTAGCTGCTGAAATACCAGTTGAAACATTTTCCCTACATGAGCCGGGAAAAACAAAACAAAACCAAAAACTACCACACCTTACTTCAGTAAACTTGCTTAGAATAGCTTCACTTTTGAAAATCCCCAAAATGAAATCATGTTCCCAAATTCTACTGTAGAAGTAGGTCACAAATAAGAAAAACAGACTGAAATCAAAGTTGTCTGAGAGAAAAAACATCCAGTGAGGCCAGCTACAGCATAAATCACTAAGAGGAACAGTTGCATCCTCACAGCAAACTTGGATTATTCTGAAGATACCACACAAACACAGACAACTTTGTACTGTCTTTCATTTAAGTATCTCGGAATAATTCACAGATGAAAGCTATTTACCAAAGACCATAGTGACTGAAATGCTCACGTTCAGTGTTCTCATTTTAAGCTCCAATTCAGAAAATGAATTAGCACTTTCTTTCCAATTTGTGTAAATCATGCAACACTTCACACTGTTATCGATTTACCAATAAGTAGAAGAAATTGTGTTTAATAGAAATATAAAATCATAAGAAATAGTTAGTAAAATTTTTATTTGTTGTGGTTTGTATTAGCAACCAATTGCTGCTTTAAAATCACCTATACAGTCCCAATCCAAGGCCGAAGAGATTGGTCATAATCATTTAGTAGAAACATTTGGGACCTAGGTAACCAAATACAAATAGATCTGTAAGTTGATTTATAATATATATATATATATAGGACCAGGAGAATACAAGTAGTTGTCAAAGTTTAGGATTAATAGGAACTGGGGGAAACAACCATAACAGTTTACAAGTACCTGACAAGGAAACCGTGTCCTTGGGCATTATGTTTGTGTATGAAACTGTGTCCTTGGGAATTGTATATGAGTAAGTTCTATATAAGATGTGTGATTTTGGTGCTTGGTGCGCGTTGTTGGTGAGAATACTCCCCTGCGCGCCCGGCCATCAATAAAGAAGTGTCTGCTTATCTGCATCAAATTGGTGTTGATAAGTTCTTTATTCCGGATTTTCGGTAACAACACAAGCCCTAATTAAATTTATATATGATATGATTCACACTGGGTTTTTTAGGAAGGACACTAACTGAAGACTCCCGGGAACTTCCTAAGTCTCCGTGGTATAGCTTCAACGTCACTACATCAAAAATACATGAAAAGGAAATACAAAAAAAGGAATAAAATAATAAATGTGCAAAATTTATTATGTTCTTCAATGAACACAGGGACATAAAATTTATAAAATTAGGTCACATCTTCAAAATTAAAAAAAATTATATATAACACCAACAGTTGCTTGTTACAATAAACAGATGCCCACGTGAAGCTCAAAACCAGTTTACTCTAGATCAGTTTCTTCATAAAAAATAAGCTACTTTAAAAATTACTTCATAAGAAAGTGGTATGCAAATCGAAACATTATTGCAGCATATCCTTATAATTTGTACAAAGAAAAGTCTGTTGGCAAAACCAAAAAGCTGAAAAAGCTTTGAATGACAAGCATCCTCACCATTTGTTAAAAGGCATTTTCCACATTCAACTTGGGTCCTTCTAATTATAGAAATAAGTTTCTTCCCTGTTAAAAGAGATTCACATTTCTAAATACAATTCAACTAGGAGTAAGTATTTTACACTTCTGGTTATCTAGCCATGGGAAAGAAAATAATCAAGAATATGCCTCTTAACATGCCTTGTCATTAAAGCAACAGTATTATTTAGTTTCTTCTTGCAGCGTATATTTGGCTTGGACATTTCTTGCTTTTTATCCTAAACGCAGTGCAAAACAATTTGATCCAAGCTCTATTTACAAAGAGCTTCCACTATGAAATTTTTCTTTATAGTAAAGCAAAGTGAACCTCCTTCCTGCCTTTCCCACCCCCAAATCACCCAGATTACCGAGTGCTGTGGGAGAAGAGCACCCTGATGCAGAGACACAGACACACAAACAAGCGAGTGGCCACTGGGAGCATCCCACAGCCATGGCCACAAGGAATTCTACAAGGAGGCTCAGAGAAGCCACCTCACTGAGGTTACTGTTAGTCCCCTTGCATCTCTTGCTCTGGACCTGCTGAGCCAAAGAGCACTGCCCCTGAAGGGGCTGGAAGAGAATATCAGAAAGGTTCTTAAAATTGTATCCAGCATCAGTTTCCTTCTGCCTGTGTAAACATCGTAAGATTCAACTCTGGAATTTAAAGTTTCTGTCACAGTACAAACTGGCATTCAACACCTTTAAGATAGCAAGAAACTCTTCTTCTGAAACAGAGCAGGTGTTCACTGAGGTTATCAGGTTCAAGTATATAAAGTGTACAGTCTGCTCCTCCATACGCAGATGGTATTCTTTGTATCATATGATGAAGAGTCAGTCAAAATGGTGTAAGGTATGAGAAGTCAATTGTATTTTAACTTCAGTCAGCTTGCAGCAGACAGGGTATGTAACTTTCAACTAACAAAGTGCAGATTTGGAAACCTGAAGACGAAGATCCCAAAGTCACACTGTCTTCCTTAGGCTGTGACTTTCACAATAAAGAAGTTTTAAGTGTTTATTACGCTGCCAGTCCCATATATGAATTTTATTTTCTTAAAAGTTATACTATTTCCTTTTCTACCATTTCTTCTGACACTTTGCTCCCTGAAGTATCATCATCATTAGAATAATTTCCCGAATCTCGACTGCTCTGTTTAGAATGTTTGTCGTCTTTAAAATCAATTTGATTTACTTCTTCTATGATGATGGTCTCAATTATAGAACAATTCTCTATTACTTCTTCTGTAGTTGACAGATAAGGACTACTGAAGAGCTGTCCTCCAAAATGCTGCAAAAAAAGAGAAGCAGAAAAGAAAGAGATGAACATTCATACATAACGCTGAGATAATGATTCCACTTAACACTACAGCTGTACAAATCCGGTTTATCGTATGCAGAAGCATCATGAGGTTTTCTACCTATAATATGCCATTTGTTTCCCCAAGTTCACAAACTCAAAGTTAAGATGAAGTTTAGTTGCATTCATATAATTGAACACTGAAGAATTACTCTAACATTAATCTTAACTCTTTTGTTATGCTCATAGTTGTCCATCATCTATATAATTGTAGTATTTAATTGATTATAGCCTTAGGAGGCCACAGAAGAACAAAAAGGAAAGTCCTAATTTAGAACACTTCCAAAGATCATGTGGTAGCACAGGGATGACAGGTATGTGTTTGCAAAGTCTACAAATTATTACCAGTTATAAAGCAAAGTTTGAAAGAAGACAGAGAAGGCAAACTGCTGCAGCAGGATACCAAGCCTTACACAGCTCCCAACAGTGCACTGCTGTTTATCCTACATGCTTTACACCTATTTTCTGAAGTGGTCATTTAGATCAAATCCATCACAAAAGGTTCTAAATATGCATTGCATTAATTATGTTGACAGTATTCTACTGAACAAACCAGCTAAGATGTTGTTAAATTAAATTCAGATTGGCCCTTGTAAACTATGACACTGGTTTTAAATTAAAACTTTATTCAGAAAGCTTTGCATAGTATATATCCTAGGAGCTTCAGTGAGAAGATGACACACATATGAAGGCCACACCCTGCTCAACATCAGTGTTCTGAGACACAGAAGAAAGCACAATGAAAAGCAGTTCTTGCTACATTTCAAAATACACCTACATTTACATGTTGCCCTGTTCATTCCAGAACAGGATCCCTACTAAGTACTACTTGTGCCAAGCTGAGCTGGAAATCCGACAACATCTGCAATTTTAGAGATCATTGAGGCTGCTAGGTCAGGAGATGGTAGAAGCATTTTCTGCCTGCTTCACTAAAATTTCCTCTGAAGACTGGGCTTGCATTTTTGCCTCCTCTGAGTTTTAAAGGACAACAAAAAGGCTAGAGCATGCTCTTCCAGATAATACAATGGGAAAACATTTCTGGTCTCACATAACAGGCAAAAGTACATTATCACACTAGATATGACATGCACACTCTCTGGAATGAAGGATCATTAGCAATACTTCTGCACAGATAGAAGAAAAAACATAAAAGTTAAAATATTTGCTAATTGCAGAATTCTAGAAATTGGTACTACCCATTTTTTTCCATAGGAATTCCTGCACTTCGTTAAAACATATACAATTAATCTTGGCATACCCATAAGACCACAGGATAACAGATAAACACTTTTTCATAATATTTTCTATTCATTTTTCTAAAAATGCATCTTCTTAATGAATGAGAAAAACACATATCATCTTACCTCTATGTTCAAAGGAGGCTGGCATGATGGAAAAAACACATACTTGATTTTATTGTAGGCTTGATACAGGGCAAAAACAAGTATTGTAGCCACAAGACAGACAGCAATCAGGGCAGTTACAAACGTTGCTAAAATGATCAGAGGTAAAATTTTATCTAAAAAAGTGAATAAAACCCATTCAGTCTAGGTGTCATAAACAGCAAAGATTAAAGAACAGATTACATCCAAATCTGCTACAGGATTTATCATAAAATTTCACATTTCTACAGTGCTATACCCAGCCGTGATCATTACAAAACTGATGCCATTCCAATATCTTAGATAATTTTATTAAAAACACAGCATAAAATATTTATCCAATATAAGAACACAGGCATTTGCAGACAGGATCAGAACCAAGATCAGTTATTCCCAGTTATATGTCACTATTTGACAGCAGAACAAAAAGGCTGCATGTAGACAGCTACCATGAAGGACCTGATGCACGTAAATTTATTGCGCTACTGCTTGTGCACAGGGTGTAACCCCAAGGAACACAGTATGTAATTGATACAGCGCTCTCCTTTAAAAAGGCAGAGATAAAGGCGTAAGAATGGGCAATTACTACAGTGAAGTTGGCCCATGGTTATTTAGCCAGGAAATTATTAGAGTGCCTAGACTTGCAGGGTCTTCGGGGGCCTGAAAGCATCCAAATGGTTTCTTGGGCAGGAGAGGAACTCCAATTGTAAGCTTCAGATGTCTACAACACAGCCAACAGAGGAAAAAAAAGGATCTTCCAGTGAGCATCTATTCCTTTCAGATGCTTATCTAAGAAATCAGTCCTAAGGTTATTCCAGTTATTTTCTATGCTGGTAGTCTACACACTAGCTGAGCACAAGATTTGACTTTGCCAGTATAGAAAGGCGAGATGAATTTCACTTCAGTGCTCAGACATGCTGTCATCAACTTGACAATGCCAAGCTGAGTGGTGCAGTTGATTAGGTTGAGGGAAGGGTCACCATCTGGAGGGACCCTGACAGGCTTGAGCAGGGGACCCATGTGAACCTCATGAAGTTCAACAAGGCCAAGTGTAAGATCCTGGACCCGGTATGGTGCAATCTTCAGTATCAATACAGACTGGGGGATGAAGGGATTGAGAACAGCCCTGCTGAGGACGACTCAGTGATACTGGTGGGTGAAAAACTGGACATGAGCCAGCAATGTGCACTCGCAGCCCAGAAAGCCAACCGTATCCTGGGCTGCATCAAGAGAAGTGGCCAGCAGGTGGAAGGAGGTGATACTCCCCCTCTGCTCTGCTCGTGAGACCCCACCCGGAGTGCTGTGTCCAGTACTGGGGCCTCCAACACAAGACAGACATGGACCTGTTAGAGTGGGTCCAGAGGAGGGCCACAAAAATGGTCAGGAGGTTGGAACACCTCTTCTAGGAAGAGGAGCTGAGAGAGTTGGGGTTGTTCAGCCTGTAGAAGAGAAGGCTCCAGGGACACCTTATTGTGGCCTTTCAGTATTTAAAAGGGGCTTATAAGAAAGATGGAGACACTTTTTACCAAAGCCTGTAGTGACAGGATAAGGGGCAACGCTTTTAAACTGAAAGTCAGGGTAGGTTTAGATTGGACGTAAGGAAGAAATTCTTTACAATGAGGGTGGTCAGACACTGGAACAGGTTGCCCAGAGAAGTTGTCAATGCCCTCTCCCTGGTTGGACAGGGCTTTAGGCAACCTAATTTAGAGAAAGATGTTCCTACCTGTGGCAGAGGCATTGGACTTGCTGATCTCTGAAGGTCCCTTCAAACTCAAACCATTCTGTAAGTCTACGGTCCTGCATTCCCATATTAACCCAGGAACTGTGGAAAACCTTTTAACAGGCTAGGTTCAGTTCTAAGACTTAGGGTTGGACCTTATGGTGGAAGGAGTTTATGTGACAGAATCCAGCTCTAGATAGTAAAATACTGTAGTCAAAGAAACCTTTTGTCTGTAGAGTCATAAGCTATTCAGTGCTTAAGTTTGAGTCTTGCAAGCTTCCTTTTCCCATCCACTCTTCTGCTTTGCAACATATTCTCTGGCACTAATCTCAAACAAACAGCTGAAGGGAGTTTGAACATACTAAAATTAATACATACCAGGAGATACTTTACAGAGAATGAAAGATTTCCACACTGGGATATAAGAATGTATGGGAAGTACAGGGCATGATCTGTATGACTGCATCTCTTAATATAGAGTCTTGAATGTACTGCTTGGTCTTAAATAGGCTCATTATAATAGAAGGATGTGGGGAAGACTAATAACTAACTGGTAAAATACTTCTGAGTGCGTGTAATCCATCTACAAATGTATTCTCATTTTGCACAAAGGCGAGCTTTCCGCTATAATGAGTCTGATGATTTGTCTTCTCACACTTTAGCACAGGATTTTTAAAAACTGAATTCATTCACAGAAGAATTAAGACAATTTCAATAATAAAATATTCTTGAAGATAGAGCATTTAGTAATCCCTTGCACCCTCCTAAAAATATCTTAAAAGTACTGGAAATTAAAGCTTGCCTATTAACAAGTCATAGTACAGAACTAAGGTTAGTTCACAATCATTACAGTTATTAATTTGAGAATTTCTAAACCAAGTTGTGTCATGGAATAACCAGGATGTAATTTTGATTGGGTCAGAACAGCAGCAGTTTATTAGTTTAGCTATAGGAGAGAACACAGAGCAGCAAAGTGACAGACTGCTGATACAGATCTCTGCCCAGCTAGCTGCTAACTCTGTGGGGCCATTAAGTCAATGTTTTTTAACTAGTGAGACCTGCAAGGGCCTATGAAGGGTTAACAATTTTACTTCCAGAGGTGTAAGGATTCCCAAGCTCTTCCTACCTCCAGGTGTTTTGATGCATTCCTCTTTGCTGTAATGACTGCTTTTGTTGTAAAATTCTGAGAATGCTTGTACTTTTACACAGTACAGAGTCGAGGGTGTTAGATCGGAGACTGTCCCTATTGTCTGTTTTATCTCTTTCATTTTTATTTCCTCCTGAAAAAGAAAAATTGGAAGAATAAGACGCACATAAATAGTACAAGAGTCACTCAGACTAGAATTTTGGCCTCTGCTGAAGAAGTAATTCTGTAAGAAGTCAGACACCATTCTGCACTTGAATTAAATAAACGAAATCACACATTCAGGGAACACTTAATCGGCAAGAACCTACTGCTTTCACCACACTGAAATTTTACAGTTCAAAGCTGTGTGCAAAATTAAACCTCTTCCTCTCTTCCTGCTGCAGTTGGTTTTATTCTCTTCTTCCATGCATTTACACATACACATTTACTGATTACTGTGTAATATTTTACTATAAGAAGCATTTAAAGAATACAGAAAGATCCATTAAAACGTGAGCTAAAAGCATGCAAGAATTCATTGACTTATGATACATATACCTATAAAACTGCAAATAAAGAAATCGAGGGGCCAGAAGCTACATTAAGACAGTACACAGAGCCATACTGTAAGAAAGATGGCATCACAAGAACCCTGCAACTTCTATTCAAATGTGAGCCATTTAGCAGCTTGTACAAAACTCAGTGCAATTCTGAAAATTATTACCTACAGCCACATCAATGGAAAAAGACTAAAATCTCAATTACTTTGTGATAAAAGTTGTCTTGGCCAGATTTTTGAAAGAATCTTTCAGGAAAAAAAATTGATTGCATGACTGATACACCATACATGCGCCTCTCAAAAATAAGCTTCCTGAGAACTCAAACTCAGTATTTAAGTCATAACAAATTTTATGTACTGTTATAAGATTTAACTAGTTCATACCTCATTATTCGACGAATTTTTCCAATACAGAATCCGGTAAGACAAGTCATAATGGTCCCTCATGACTTCACTCTCAGATCCTCCTGGAGGAGAAATCTGGATATGAAGCAAAACATCACTGATGTCCAGCTTTACATCAGGAGGGCCAATTTCATCTTAAAACATTTAAAAATAAAAGTTAAAAATAAGACTGAAAGAATACAAATAATAAATATTGCATAAAATATTGTAATTTAAATCTACGACCATTTTTAAGAAACATATATTTAAAAGTCTAACGACTATAGCTTTATTCAGAATCTCAAATCCTGAGACACATTTCAATTATTTTCTCTTTCCACATTCATATGTTGCTTCTGCAAGTTTTGGTGACATGAAATACACAGATGGTGGGATTAACTCTCTGCAAATCAAAGTGAAACTAACAAACACTGCTTAATCTCATCAGGATACAGGCCCTCTTTTTAACATATATCCCCTTTCACAGTTGTATAGTTGAAAAGTGAGAAGCATTAAAGTGTTTGTTTTCTTTTGTTGAAACATTTACCTAGGTCACTGTTATCTTATTAAAGAATTATCTAATTATCAAGAGCTTGGACAAAGGAAAGCTGACATATAGAATAGTTATTGATTCCATCTTCAGTATAGAAGGCAATGGAATATTACCCTACATGCTAGATAAATATTTCTTGACGTTTATGATTGATAACTTTTTTAAGTCTAACATTTTAGTAAGGTCATATTTCTTACAAAATCAAAAAAGTGCAAAGATAAAAATGATTATAATTTCTCTCTGGAAAGTGTTGCATATTTTTGACTTTGATGTCACTATCATTAAAGCCCTTCAGGGTTGTACGTCAATGTAATACTGCTTCAGCACAAAATTCAGGGGTGCACTGTGGAGGGGTAGAGAGGAGGAGATGAGAGTAGATGCACAAGAAAATAGAGGTAGTGGATTCCAAAATTAGTTGACTTTGGCAACGTTTTCCTGAGCTATCAAGAAGTGCTCCCTGTCAATAGCAAAAGTCAGACTAGGGATATTTCTAGTACAATCTCACACAGTGATTAATGTAGTATACAGTGAGATTATGAAATGGCATATAATGCTTTGTGGTTGAATTCTGTAAAGCAAATGATACGATTCTAAATATAGTGAAATACTGGCTATGCCAAATAGAGACGACCATGGAAAAACTCCTGTTTAACCTGATGAGACCAGGATTCCCAACACAGTTTCTGTAGGGGAACTGTGTATTCGGTTTCATTAATCTAGCAAGTTTCTTTTGGCAAATAACAGCATCAGGTAGGTACAAAGTTGTTGACAAATGAAAATTTAAGAAAACACATTTGCTTACTTGTTATCAGAGGATCTACTTTTACTTCATCAGACAAACATGATTTATTATATTCATTCACGGTCTGCACACGGAGATAATAAAATCCAGAAGTACCAATGATGATAGATGAGAAATTGCATTGTGTATCAGTGATGTTTTCACATCTGGGTACACTGAGCCACTTCACTGAGTAATCATCATGAAGTTTCTTTAGATATCCCCTGCAAGAGATATTTTAACAGTTTTTCATATGAGGTCCTTGAACTTTAAAAAAAAAAAAAGGAAGGTTCACTTGTGCTACATAGGGTTTTTTTATTTTTGGAAGAATGGGCCTCTTAGAAATTTCTCATATTTAGAATACTGTTTTTTCACTTATAACTGAAACAATGAAGTTAACAGGATCAGAAAAAATACAAATCAGTGCTTTAATGAAGCCTCAATAGAAAAATTATATATCAGTTTTAGAAATTTTTAAAATCCAAATTAAGATTTTTCATATAGTTCTATTAAGTCGATTATTTTCCTGTCATGTCGCACGAATTCCAAAAGAATGCTAGAGTCTTCATTTAGATGCTGGCCACAATATTTGTGACACAACTGGATATTAAGATACACGTTTATAGACATGATGGGTTTTCTTCCATGTTGGGATCTGACCAGAAGTAATCAAATATGCTGAGAATTGAAACATTGAACACGCTGCATTTTTGCTCACTTCTAGTCATCTAATTTCTTTATATTCCAAAAGCTAAGAAGCAATGCAGACTTCACATCTTTTAAGTGTTACTTAGCACATATGTAGTAGTCCATTCCATCAGGTATTTAACACTCCTAAAAGAAGTCTAGTACCCTGAAATTCTAGGGTATGATGCTATATGCAACCCTTGCAAAAGCCACACAGTCCAGATGAGGTACCCAATGTTTCAAGGTATACATTAAGTAACTTTTGCTAAGTATTTCACTTTAACTTCTAGTAACTATTTGCAAAATACAATGGATGGCATTCAGAATGACATAACCCCTTTAAACAGAGGTATGGAAATTTTTTAACTCACATCAGATACTGTACATTGTAGGTCACATGTTGTTTATACTGATTATTCCAATGCAGATGAAATTTCATATTCAAAGCAAAAACGCTCACATTTGTTGCACAGACTAGGTCATTCACTGCTGAGAATGAAAAGGAAAGGAAACCCACAGTTACTGAAAAGATTTATGTACAGAAACTTCTCACTGAACGGGCATTTCTCAGGTAAATGGTCATGGTACACTTTCACTAATTAACAACAAAAATTGTCTGTTTTCATTATAAAGGTGGCAAATCAAAGTCTGTGATATTTACAGCATATTAAGCCTTTAATAAAAAAGAATCAGTTAAAAATCAATTAAGAAAAAAATAAGTACAGAAACATTGAGGTTAGTAGAAATAAACTTGTTCAGCAGTAACTCAATGACAAAAATGTGCAAAATATACACACGTAAACATGAAGTAATTTTGACATACCATCTGTTCAATCTATTGTTTGACTTTCTACATTCCCACAATTATTTTTTTTCCTGAAATAAACATTTTAAAGTACTTAAACTGACACCTGAACAGCACACAAAAGAATTTATATTTAGACATGCAAAACAAGCAACGGGTGGCAAACTGTCACTAAGCCATTCTTCAGAATCTGTAATAATAAATTCACCAAGGCCTGCATAAAAACAATATTGTTTTAAGCTTAGCTCAACTTCATACGCATTCATTTAATGCCAAGTATACAAAGAGCTTTTCTTTTGCCTACATATACATCCCTTTCCTCCTGATTCAAAGTTAAAAATTCATAAATAATATCCAGTTTTCCACAATACAGAAAGTAATTTTTGCAATCCAAATTAGTGAACAGAATTTGCCTTAGAGCAAAAACCTTTTTGTACTATCAAAACTCTGATATTGATAGGTGACATATTTTATACTGATTTAAAACAGAAAATGTACATAACTGTCAAGATGGCTGTTACACCAAAATGAGTAGGAACCTGGCACATCCACATATTCCTATTGCTTTAGAACAATTTCCTTTCCAACAGTTTAAACTTGAGCAATCATTTTAAGATAAAAAGATTTTACTCTGTACCTTTACGGGTAGTTTTTACACAATGAATGGGACTGAATAAGCCTTCTTTCAAGTCCAAAGGAATTGTTGCTTGAACTTTCAAACAATAGGTAGTGACTGGCGCAAGATCATCAATTATGTCAGTAGGAAAAATACTTAGACTTCTGAACTGTAAAAAACAATTGCAAAGAGCATATGAAGATAACTGCTCTTCTTGATGAGCTGATTTTCTTAAAGTATCTTTTTTCTTCCTCAGGCTTCAGCCCATTTATAGAATATGCCATCAAAAATGCTGAAGTAGGGAATGAAGGACAATATATTAGATGAATAAATGCTAAAGGTAAGTTTCCAGCGTAGCCACGGGACTGAGAAGGACTGTGTCACGCCCCTTTAATACATGAAAGTAGGGAGGGATTCTGGCACTGCTGTACGTGACACAGAACTCACCACAAATATTCAGGCACATACTGAGAAGAGAAATAGTACACTTCCGTCCTTCAATTCACTGAATGAACACTACCCCCTCCTGCTATCTCCCTGCTTTTGGTTTACTAGACTTTCCAGTGACTGACCTTTGTACATGGCTTATACTTAACTTAAAGCTTTTTCCCCCTTTGATGTGTAATGGTTATGACTAGGTCTTCCAAATTAACACAGGTATCTCTTCAGTTACCACCCTACTCTAGCTGGCACCCATTCTCCTAAAAGGATTAAAAAAAGACTGTTTCTACCTTGGGTCTTTACAGAATAGCTATATCTGCTGTGCGAGATGCACAATTACAGCTTGGAAACTAGTTCACAATTACAAGACCTCAAAAGAATCCCTAAAAAATCCAAACCTACAGTGTAAAACAAAGAACTTAATGACACAGGACAGTGTACTGATAGCTGTAGTCAAGCTATATGGTCTCAGCAAGATCATCTCTTACCTCTCCCTCCCCTATATCTATGCCTTACTGTAAACACTTCTTCCCACTGCCTTGAACCCTTTTCCCCTCCCTGTTCCTGCTGCTGAGGGTGGCTCCTGCTCCAACACATCTGAGATGGTTTCACCTTCTTCCTCATGCATTAGAAAGTGGATCCAGTATTGAACAGAAATACAAACTCTTATAACAAAATATCTAATACAATCTTCTAGTAAAAACAAAAACAAAAAACCCCAAGAAAACACCCCCTCCCAACTTGTAAACTGCACAGCAACAGTTACACAGTTACATAATTGAACAATTCCATTTTACAGCATGAAGCAGTTAAAGTACATCTCTGACAGTTATGCTAAGGTTAAGAAGTAAGGAAAAAAGTGACCATACCTCTGCATTTGACGAATTTTCCCAGATAACTAGATTATATTTAAAATTTAGAGGATTTATCCACATTTTTGTTTCTGGAGGAGAAACCTTAATTTTTATGACTCCGTTTGTGGACTGCAACTCTATCTCTGGGGGACCGATCTGAGCTGCAAATATTAAAAGAAAAAAAGTATGACTATTTAAAGAAGAAAATGCCAAAAAAATAATTTACATTAATAAATGCACAGTAACTGCCTATAGGATCTTATTTTTAATACTTCTGAGGCAGTAACGAGATCACAGTAATTGCCTATAGGATTTTTGTTTTAATGAATCTCAGGCAGCATCTAATAGAAATCTATCATAAAAAACAACCACCGTTACCTGGTTCTAAAAGAAGTAGTTAAAATGCAATATTACTAGTGAATGTTTTCCAGAGTCTGCAATGAAAATCAGTATAAGTTATTCTAAAACATGCAAGGCAAGAAACCTAGCTCAAACAAATCAATCCAACGTTGAGGGAAGGCTTCAGTACCACACTATAATGTAACTACTGAAAAGTCACAAGGTTAGAAGAAAACTTCCAGAAAGGTCCACTGTCAAAAAGGATTTTTCTGAAATTTAGAAAAATATGGAGTGACAGAAAATTCTGTCAGAAAAACAGTATCATTCTGAATACTTTCCCCTTTCCACAAAAGAGAGAATCATAACATTCCAATGACCTGAAAAGACCTTATATTACGTTAAATTGAGAAAACCACTAGCTCATGTTGTTATGAGCAATGGAAGCCACATGCATTTTTTCTACAGTAATGTGCTGAAGGACATTTAAGTAAAAATATTACAGTACATAGAGCTCATACCTATACAATATGGAATCATTTCAAAAATGCTAGACCATGGAGACACTTCTTCCCTTCTTTCAGCCCTTATACGCACATGATGTGTATCATAGTATTCGGTTATTGCTGAGGAAAAGTCACATTCCGTGCGAGTAACTTTTTGACACCCAGACAACTCTTTCCATTCTGTTTTATCTGTCTCATAACCTTCAAACCTGTAAGAGAGAAAACACCCCAAAAATAAAACCAATACACAATTTAAATCTTGAGATTCTTCTTCCTTTTCTTCTTAATGCTAATAAATGTCACACCATTTAATGCTGTTTTATCACCAGCACTAGTGTAATCAGCGTTACCTATTTAGTTACTCTGGAATTCATATCGCCATTTAATTAATTTAATTAATTTATTAGTTTAGCCTTATCACCAAAGGTAAACTATCAGTCTGCAGAGTCTCATACCAGTTTACTTTATTCATCATGTAAACACACAGTGTCAGGAAACAGCATCAAAGAACTGTCAAAATCCAGAATTATATCCTTAGTACATGATCCTAGTCTGATTTTATAATTAATTGGAAGAAATTTAAAAGTCTTGATAGAATGAAGTGCTTAAAAGATCATAAAAGCAGCAACCCCCCCAATTCTAACATTAGCAAGGAATGTAGATTAGGGGAAAAGAAAAACTCAACAGAGAAAACGGGAGTTCAGCAGTACATGTTGGAATAATTAGCTTTACAGAAGCTATTTTTCTTGTGAGTTAAGAGACATTCATACTTTATTTAAGAAAGAGACATTTCATATAGAGATTAAAAATGTCCTGACCGAAAAAAAAAGACAGAGGCTTGAAGCAGTAATTGTTTATCCTCAACTCCTATCTTATCTTTCAGACCACTATTACATTATTAAAATGAGACTATATTCAAAGCTGTTCTTTCTCATCTACACATTGAAGGTGAACTGTTTTTGTTTTTTTTTAAATTCAAAAATCATACACTAGAAAATCCTAAAATCAAAAACTTCTTAAGTGATTTGATCTTAGAAGTGGTTTTTAATATTTACTTGTCAGGGAAGTGACACAAAATACCAAATGTATATGTATATGCATGTTAAGTGTTGGTATATGAAACAATTGAAGAAAACCAAGCAAACTTTTAAGAACAAAAATTAGTGTATCACTGAATCTTCTCAAAGAACCACTCTAGTACTAAGCATTACTACCAAGTGTGTTCTGCATTTATGACACATTGCTATCAGTGAACAATCTAATTTTACATATGAATTAGACAAATGAAGGACAATACTAGGATCCAACTACATTTCAAGACTTAATCTTCCTGGCCTCTACTTTCTGGATTTCAAAACGTCTCTAGAAATTTTACGTGGCAATATCAAGAAGCATAATAATTAATTAATATGCTCTTCTATACAAATAAGCGTAAGACATTTCTGGCTCAGAATAAAGTTACTACTTACCACCGGCATTCAGCTGAAAATGTCACATTGGTATCATTCCCAGTGTAGTTCCACCTTAGAGTGAAATTCGAATTTACAACATAGACCTGAATATCCTCTGGACTCTTCAGATTAGTTTGGCCTACAAGAAAGTGACATAAAGGTATATAAATACTGGAATAAATAATTTGTACATGACAACTTACTTTTGTTAAAAAGGAAGTAGAAAGTTATTGTGAAATGCAATAACAATAAACATGAGTTAAGAAAATGCCACCCTACTCAAACAGCACTTCAATATATAGCTCAGGAGCTGTGTATCAGGTAGCTCCTTTGCCTATTTGACTACACAGCTCTTTCCTCTGTGCTTAAAGTCTTTCTCCCCACATTCCTGTAAAAAAGGTAGATACAGTTGTAACATTTAAGGCCTGGGTTCACTGTTATGGATTGATTATAAGCAGTCTGAATGCATTTAAACCAGTTTTTTATCGGTTGGATCCAACATCTGGATCTCAGCTGCAAAGTGCTAGGTAGGGATTGACCTAATGCTGTCATTTCAGAGTTGTGGAACACATTGAGCGTAGCAGACTTGTGCTATGTCACGTGTTACTGCCATAAATTCAACATATTGAACATAAATCCCTTTCAGTGAGGCTTCATCACATAGCAGATCTTGTATCTTGCTCATGGTAACCCTGTGTTTTCTTTTACACAAAGAACAGTGCAATAAAATGACTTATGGAGGGCAAGAGCTAAGTCTCAGGATGCTTCCCCCTCAAGGTATGGTCCAGACCATGAGAAGAGAAGGCTTAACAGGCAGATTGCCAACAGGGGGAAGCATGCACGCTAGAATCATCTGCTTTATTTTTCACCTTTCAAAAGTATTTTAAAAAACCTCAACTGCCTCATAATTATCTTATATTCCATTTCCTAAAGAAGACTTCTTTACCATTAACTTTGAGATATGCAGAATCCTAGGTGTCCCATTTGGTATACAATTCAGGTATCAGAGGACAGATGAGAGCAACAATGCTGTGGAAGAAGAAATTATTCTAACACTTATGAAAACTGAAATTTAGCTACTTATAAGGCACATTTTGCTTTGAATTATTTCACACCAGTCTCTGGCACTGCTTCACAGCAGTGAGGCTAAAAAGTTATGGTCAGGGCTAAAAGTTTGCACTGTAAGTTTTCTAGTACTAGAAATTAAACCAGACTGTGGCTTACAAAGCAAAGGGAAACACTGTGGAGGCACAGGCAATATGCATGAACTGAGGAACACTCAGGCAGAAATCACTGAAATTATACCAAACCCACCAACTAAGCAGCCATATCCAGATTGACAGATCTTAAACTTAATCTACATCCTTCTGGTATCCTATACTAGGTATCTTTGACAACCCAGGTTACATGCAATTTATGCAGTGCACACCTCTGTCCTCTGACTTGAGGATGCACTTTCAACTTCTAACACGTCGTGGGGGGGGGGGGGGGGGGGGGAGAAAATCAACAAAATAATTTTAAAAAATTTGAAAAAAAAAAAATCACCACATACCACTTGATGACTTTCTACTTTAACCAGTTGTGTGTCACACTATCAATCATTTCCCAATAGATACAACTTCTAAAAACACGTTAGTGACTCTGAAAGTGCTTTTTGATGTCAGCCTAATATTTGATTACATTAGGAAGAAATCAGAACAAATACATCCTATTTCACCTGGGCAACCAAAGTCTGTTTGCACATCTAAAGGGTTATCCTGAATTTGATTTTAAGGGTGGCTCTTCATTGCAAAAACCATTTCATATTTTACATGATGACCAAGTTCTCTTCATAAAAAGGAAATGTGTGTGGAAAAACAATCTATAAACTGAAGTCTGCAAACTCCTTTTGGAGAACAGAGTTAAAGTGGTATCCACAGACTACTGACTTTTGGAAATAACTCCTGAAAGCACAAAATTTGAAAGGAAAATAATTCAATAAAACCTCGTTGATCCCACTACAAAATTTATTTCCATGATACCTGCATTTGTTACTCTTCTAAACTGACAGACTAAGATAAGCCCAGAGAATGCCAAACTACATTTCATAATCAGAAAATAAGAGAGCAAAGGAAATAACTAATTTTCTTCAGATATTTATCCAACAGATGGCTACAGTTCAGCCAAAAAGCTTATGATAACAAAGGCAGCTATTTTGGACGTTGGCAAATAATAGCAATTTTGAATATTTATATCCCTTCACAAAGAAAATACTGCCTTAGTGGGAAAACATAATTTTCACTTTCTTTGAGAACGTTTGCATTAAATTTACGAATCAAAAAGCATGGAACAAAAGTGTTCCACTAGCTTTAACAATAATTTTTAAAAAAGCAAAACTCTGCTATTAACGTAGAAAGCACAAGCCTGTCAGAGCCTCCTGAAAAAAGTATGTAATAATTTGTTTGAAGAATACCACCACCTACAGTAACTGATAGATTGAATGTTATAATCATGCTTAGTAAAATTCATTGCTTTATGAACTAGTGGAAGATTATTTAAGTGTTATGATACAGCATAACACTTTCAGTTCTAAAGAAACATCAACAAATTGACACATTTCACTTCCAAAGGGCAGAGTAGTCCTTTTCCCTGTAAATACATGTATTCACATATTTGCAGAAACGTAAAAAAATATCATTCATACACTCAGTCTGCTTAAAAATAAACAGTATGACAGAAACCCTGTTTCAAAGCATCTTTCTGGAATGTAATTCAACTGCTGACATTTGAGTAGTCTCCTAAAGCAAACAGAATGCAAGATTCGGTTTCCCCAATTCTCTAGCAGCACACATACTAGGTTTAAAATCCTACCATGGCAGTACTAAACAGAAGTCCTTACAACAGGAGATTCCCAAGGGACATTCTTTACCCTGAACAACATAGAACCTTGAAGTAAACCATAAGAAGGTAGGATTAGATAACATAGTATTAGTTGAGAACCACACTGCACCTACAGAGATCCAATGCTGGTAAAAAAATACTACTATATGTTAAGACTATTATTTTTATTTGCCTTGGGTAGAAAATCAAATATTTACTGCACTTCCAAAGTATCTTTCCCACATTTTCAAATACTTACCTTGTAGATAGCATGAAGCTTTACAATAATTCTTATTAGACCTTTTCCACTTGAGGTCAGATAAGAAAAAGGAAGTCTGGAGACAGCAACAAAATAGTTTCAAGATTCATGTTCTAACCAGATATACTTTCTCCCCAAGTTACAAGAACCATGCTGATGTAAGATATCCAACTGATGTTCTAAGCTAGGCCAGCTTTTTCTAAACCTAGGGAATACTACAGCAAATAATCATATCCTCCCTCTGGATACAAACAATATTGTGAAAATAGAGCTCTGGATTCTGGCATCTGGAAGAAGATACAGTATTCCAGACCTGAAGTAAGAGCACACACAGTGAATTAGAAGGGATTTATTCCAGAACAGCTTTGGTTAAAGGCCCAAAAGATGACTGTCACGAGTCTCAGATTTGACTGCCTCTTTCTCAGAGAGTGCCTCTTCCTCATGAACCTTGAACAAGATTGGACTCCATCTTGACACCCTTTTTTAATCCTCCTTACAAACTGTTGAAACAAGGCATTAAGAGCTGTTTTCAGTGGCACATGATAGCCTTTACACAACTTTAATAAACAGAAACATGCTATTCATAGACATCACCTATAAAATTAACTTAAAATCCACTACAGGGTTAAAAGTAACTTGTACCAATTACTCAGAGAAGATCCTGTAGTTTTCAGGGAATTTTCAGGAAGTTGTTCAGTGTTATGTTCAACAACAATGTACAAGTGTGAACACTTGCAGTGCAGAGAAAAATAAGTTAGAAACTGGTACGGAATTAAGGGAGCAAAATTGAAAGCTTAAATATATAATGAATTTATATGATGACATTATCTTCAATACCACGTGCAGCTCTAGAGTGCCCACTCTCATAAGCAGACAGCAGAACAGAATAAGGCAGGGAACAGTGACAAGGACAATCCAAGGTATGGAACAGCTTCTGTCCTGGGAGGAATTGGACTATGATTTTTCAGCCCCCAAAAGGAGGCTGAGAGGAGGATATGACAGATTTACAGATACCTAATGAGTAGCATGGCGAATGCAAGTGGCAAAAGATTGTTTGCTGTCTTCTTAACACAACGGCAGAAGCGTTAAAACAACCACCACTCTGCTTGCTCCAAGCAAACAAATGAAACTGCTGCTTCATTGAACTTTTAGTCAATCTGTGGAATTCCTTTTCTTAAGACTCTGTGAATGCTCAGCTCTTACCTGGCTTATGAATTCAGAGTCAAATACAAAGTCTTGATGTTATAGATTGCTGTAACATTACACTGTGAAGTGTCACTGTATACTTGCTTTTTTATTCTTTCCTATTGCACCACTGCCATGGTTTCAGCTCAGAGGGCAACTGAGCACCACACAGCCACTCATCCCTTCCCCCTCAGGAACAGGAAGGAGAAAATAAAGCAAAAGGCTCAGGAATCAAGATAAGGACACGAAGGGATGATCCACCCGTTAATGGTTATGGGCAAAAGACGGACTCATTAGGGGAACAAAAAAGAACATCAATTTAATTCAGACACAGTAGGACTGTGAGAAGCTTATCACATCTTAAAAACACCTCCTCCCTTCTCCCCGGGCTCAGCTTTGCTCCTAATTTCTCCACCTCCGCCCCCCCAGCAGTGTGGGGAATGGGGGGTGCCTCTTCCTCCTCAGCAGGGGCGGGGTAGAAGGGGAACTCCTCACATTCTTTCAGATTCCCCTCTCACAGGAGACAGTCCTCCATGAACTTTCTCCAACATGAGTCCTTCCCACAGGTTACAG
The DNA here is from genome assembly GCF_031877795.1 of Strix aluco. Classification (NCBI taxonomy): domain Eukaryota; kingdom Metazoa; phylum Chordata; class Aves; order Strigiformes; family Strigidae; genus Strix; species Strix aluco. The sequence continues at coordinate 34,530,188 of NC_133932.1, read as the reverse complement.
CCATTCCCGGGCTGCTCCCAGTATGGGTCACCCCCGCATGTTGCAGTCCTCCCAGGAACTACAACAACAGGGGCTTCTTCCCACGGGGTCCCGGCCTTCTTTGGGTGCAGTCACCTGCTCCAGCCTGGGGTCCTCCACGGGCTGCAGGTGGGTATCTGCTCCACCAGTAACCTCCATGGGTGGCATGGGGTGGCCCTGATGTCTCGCCATGGGATACTACAGTGGGGGTGCACTGGTGCACCTCTTTCCCCTTCCTCCTCCTTTCTTCCACTAACCTTGGTGTTCACGTAAGCGTTCTCCTCGCAACTCCTCCTCCCAACTCCTCCCTCTCCTCCCAGGTTCCCCTTCTTAAATACGTTATCACAGAGGCACAGCCACCATCGCTAACTGCCTCGGCCTTGGCCAGAGGCAGGTCTGACTGGAAGCTGGGGGAGCTCCAAGAAGCTTCTCACAGGGGGCCACCACTGTAGCCCCCTCCCTAGCTACTAAAAACCCGCCACACAAATCCAGCACAACTACCAACTGCTGCTGTAGAGGAACACCGGACTAGATGGCCTTCTGGCTTCATGTGGTATAAAACATAACAGAAAAAAAAAAAAGTAAAAAAAAACACAATACTATTTGTAGATCTCTCTCAAGCTTGATGAGGTACTTTCCTCCTTGCTCTGGTCAGAAAATCAGATTATTTCTTCAGAAGGATCTCCCAGTCCTGACAGACAATCCTGATAGTTCAAACTCTCTTAACCAGGAAATCAAATTTCTCATCCAAATTCAAATACCTATTTATTGAGGGTTCCGGGTCACAATTAGCTCTTTCACCTTTTACTCCCTCCCCTGTTGTCGGTATAAAGTGGGATATAATCAGAGAGCAAGCTATAATTTTATAGTCCGAGGAATGTTTTTGGTTGAAATTTGTTAAAAGTTAATGATCCCAATTTGCTTTTTAACACTTCCTAATCACCCATTCGTATACTGGAAGCACAGAAACTGAGCTGGAAGAAACCTTGGAAGATCACCTATATTAGACATTGGAGAAAGCAGGTGGCCAATTCTGTGTACATCATCAGATGTTTGCGTAGAGAAGTTCTATGGCTTCCACCACTGCATAATCGATTTTTACAGACCTCCAATCTCCTGAAATATTCTGATATCCTTACCATTAGAGATGAAGTGAGGAACCTTAACAAAATAGATGCAGGGCTCTCAGCAGGGGGGCTCTCAGCAGGATGGGCTCTTGAGATAAGGGAGGAACTGCAACTACTGAGTTCCAAGATAAGGAACAGGGATTCAAAGAATGCTAAATTGACATGCTGAAAAGACCTAATTGGGTGAAAAGTCATGAGAGGAAGAGGAGGCATCTTCAATCTTCATCCTGAAGACCCCCACCCAAGACCACCAGGAGCCACTGTGCAGGCGCAACGGGGAGGGACTTGGGGTGGGATTTATGATAATGATTTCTCAAAACTAATTGTAATATCTCTCCCTATTCTCGGGATTATAATGAATATGTAAACGCTTTACGCTATAGAAAGGAGCTGCTTTTTGCCCCAAAATGTGTACGTTTGTGGAGGAGTGATCCCCTGTGCACCCAGCACTGAATAAACACACCTTTTTTATAACCTTACTGGTTGTAAAGTCGTTACTCTGCACATCAGAGATTAGGGAAAGCTTTCTATAAATCAAAAGCAAAGAACTCCCAATCAGATTTCCTAGTAGATTTCACTGGAGGTCTCGATCTCTGCAGAACAGATCTAAGCTTCCTTACAGAAAGAATGCTTGTTTAGTTGTTGTTCGTAGTCCATGGACAACAAAGAGGTTACAGACTGCAAAACCCAGAGTCTAACCTATGTTGCCTCTAAGCACATTTAACCCGTGTACTTTTTGTCTACGGATATTAAAGCACATTATTCTTTACATCAGACATATTTGAAAACTATGATAAACATGACTAATGATAAAGAGAAAACTGAACGTCAGCAAAAATCTTTTCGTTTTCGTTTTAAGCCAAATCTTCTAGCTTTCTGAATGACTTATTGTTCTCTTTTGTATTCTTTCCAAATGATTGAACTTGCTTGAAACAGTACACTTCAGAAAATCCCTATACTCCAGCTGAGATTAATAAACAGAAGTCTAGCTTACAAGACACTTCTACACATGAATTACAAGGCATTGTAACATTGTTTGCTTCCCTAAATTAAATTATTAAATCCCAATGAACAGAAATTGAGGAATGAAGGATTAAACTCAGTAATGTTTAATTACCAAAGAAACTTTGTGATTTAGCTAGAAACCAGATATGCAAAGTAATATCTAAAAATCAAGAGTTCTTCCTGGTTTATTTTACTAATGATTGAAAGCCAGACATTTTAAAATTAATTCATGTTTCTTCACTTAAAGCATGACAACACTTTGGTGCTGAGGACATTATATAAGATTAGACTTTTATGGAAAGAAGAGATTAAAGACAAGAAAAGCTTTTAGCACAATTGCCTATCTTCCTTCCCTTGTCAAATTTTAATAAACTAAATACAAAATTGTTCTAATAAACATCACTACTCAATTTGTAATCTTTCAATTAATATCTTCAATAAATGATGGTTGAAAATAATCACAGTTATATAACTTTATGAAATAACAAAAGAGAACAACAGAACAGAAGAAAGTAGTTAGCAACAGAAGGGAAGAACAAGGGAAGGAAGCGGTCTGAAATTCCATTAAGAGTACATAAAGGCTGGCTGCTTATCACATTAAGTATGTGGCAGAATCGATGGAAATTTTAAGTCAATCCTTCAGCATAGGAAGGAAAGGAGACCTGTTACATGTGACATTAAAAAAAAAAAAAAGCCACAAGCAAACACACATCAAAAATGACCCAACTGTTACTGGTCCTGTGGGCAGAAAGGTGCTCTAGAGCAGGGAGAACTGTAACTGCAAGAGCTTTTATAGAGGAGCAGCAGAGAGGAACTGCTGGTTTTGACAAGACAGAAGGTGAGAGGTGACTGTAGCAGTGCAATTAATTCTAACTCTAGAAATAGTATGTGGCATGTTAGTCGTTTGCTACAATATGTGTGGGTTAACCAATGTAGCTGTATGTATCACAATGCTTCAAGTTTTGGGATGAAATTTGGGGCTGATGCACAAAGAATTCACCTACTAACCAAACGGCCGAAAGAAAACCAAGAAAGAGGTCCCAGAGCTGCTTCTCTGCCTGAATCACCTACCATGAATGCAAAGTATGGACTCCTGAAAACATCCTCTCTCTAATCTTCTTTTCGGTATGCCGAACTAGAACAATACAATTTTATGCAGAATTCAAGAGTTTAGGCGGCAGCAGAAGCAGCGTGCACACACTACCCCATGGCTCTATTTCCGTTATCCAAACTAGCTTAGCCAGTATTTCCGTGTCGGATGTTCTGTAAATACGCTGGTAATTTACAGGCAATTTACATCTTATTTGGGCTGCACAATACTTTCCCCTTGAAAAAGGCCTTTTGCAATAGCTATTTCTTGCTGATTAAGGATGTAAGAAGAGGCACGTTACAAGCTGTCAGGTGAAATCCTCATGCTGCAACTTCACTCCTCTCCTTTCCCTGTTTAGGCTCTGCCAGGCTAGAACGAGATGCCTTTCAAGCAAGTCAATAGGATTCAAAAACCTGTTTGCTCCACGCTTAAGCTTCAGCCTCTAGGATCCAGAAGCAGCAGGAAAGCCTGAAGCAGACGAGGTGAAGACAGCTACCTAACCGTAGAGCAAAACCTCCGACACCCGACGGAAACCCAGCAGACACCCCCACCTATCCAGACCCAGGGCCTGGCTGCCTTGGCACCCCCGCCGCGGGCTCCAGGCCCGCGTCCCCCCTCACAGAGTCGCAGGCCGCGGCACCGGGCAGCCACTGCAGGACCGAACCGGGAGTGCCCGCAGCCCCCACGTCTCGGCGCCCTCCCCCTTGAGAACGGGCACCGCACCAGCCGCCGGCTGCCGTGCCGTGCCGTGCCGTGCCCGCTCACCGGGCCCCACCTGCGCAGCGTAGAGGCAGCACGACCAGGAGGCAGGACAGCAACGCCGCCGCCGCTCCGCCATCCATCCCTCCCTCGGCACAGCCCTGCACCGTTACCGGAAGCCCCGGGCGGCGGCAGCTGCGCATGCGCAGGCAGGCGGCTGCCGCGCCGCGGGGGCCGGAGCGGGGCGCAGGGTGTCGGCGGGCGGGGTGAGCGCCGCGGGTGGGGGCTTGTCTTGTTCTCGAAGCCTGCGGGGAGCGACTCACTCAGGAGGCCGGTACCCCCTCTGGCGTTCGTTCTCCGGTGGCGGCAATGGGGAGTGTCGCTTAAGGAGGAAGGCTGGGCGCTCCGCGGAACGCCCCGATAATTCCGCGTGTGCCTAAGTTCCGCCCCCCGGTCAGTGACAGGGCGGCGGGGCGCGCGGCCGTTAGCGTTGGGCCAGCGCGGCGGGCGGCTGCTCGCCCGGGCCGCGGGCCTGCCCCTCCGGCCCGGCTGAGGCGGCGGGGGGTGCTGGCCTGCCCGCGCCTCCCGCGGGCTGCGAGGGCCTGTCCCTCGCTCAGGGTCGCTTTGTCTGCCGTGGGCATAACCCCGTGTGCTTATCTGCATCCGCGGGATGTGGACCCATAACGGAAGCTTAATTTTGTTGTCGGTGTGGGCTGGCGGCCTGTTACCGGCAGGCAGATGCTTGGCGGTCTGGTTCTTGCGGGCCCGGTAGGACTGCTGCCCTCCAGCGGCAGGGGTTGCGCAGCTCTCGCACACTCTTCGCAGCACTCCCGTTTCCTCCCTTTCTTCTGCCCCGGTTGCCTGGTCGCCATTATTCCATCCTATAATTGTCAACAGAGGCCATTCACTCAGCTCACACAAAAAATGACCCCTTCTGTTTAATCAAAAACAAAGTTAAAAATCAGGAAACCACAAGACGCGTTGAGTCACAGGGAGGGAACATAATTCCTCTCATTCAATGGTTGGGGCACTTGTCTGGGGAGGGGAAAATCTGTGCAGTCTGCCCTGGTTCTTGAATGGTTGAATGAATGCTGCAGTGAGTAGTGCATGCAGCATCCATGTTGCCGTCCTTTAAGTGGGGCCTGGACCCAGCTCACTTTTTGCAGACATGTTCTGGTTTTATGACTAAAGGGCTCTTCTCTTTTTCTGTTTCATATTTTTCATTATGGTGCCCAGCTGCAGTGGTTGGGAGGGTAGAAGTCAGGGTTTACCTTTCACTTCCTACCCCCTCAAAGCAACAAAATCCTAAGTGGTCACAGCAATGTCTTCAGAGATGAGGATTTGAAACTCTGGTAGGCAAAAGTCTATGTCCTCTACATCCTCGGTGTTATAAACATTACATTTTTTGTTGCTTAAGGAGATAACAATCCTTCCACTCATACCTCTGAATAAAAGTGTTCCTAGCTGCTCTTAATGCCTCTTCTGCTATGAGGTGCTACACGTGCTCTGAACAGGTCTGCTAAGCCTACGCTCTCCTGGGACAACAATGAAGATATGCATAACTGGAGCTTTAATTCTTTTGGCCTGCAGGTTTTAAGAAATGTTTGAGGATTGCTAAAGGGCAAGATACAAAAATCAACAAAATTAACTTTATTTTGGGTCATAAGTGCAGGGATCCTCTCAAGTCCATGAGGCAAGTCAAATCACTCCTACTGTCTAAGATGGCAAAATTTGATCCAGACAGGATATTTCTATGGTTTGCATCATCTTTTATATAACGTTTCAATGATTTCCTTTTCTGAGGTGGTCATCAACAGGTAACCACAATGTCAGTTTTGCTTGTTAAAAGCCAGTACCATTAGTATCTAACTGTGCTTATGAAATGCAGATGTTGTTGATTCCTGTAAATGAATGAATGCATATGCAGGATTAACCAGTGCAGGTGTGTAAAAGCTACAGACCTGCCCTATCAAAAAGACTGATGATTGAGAAGAGGCTGATACTATTATAGTGAAGACTGTGGACAAGAGGTGGTGGATAACCATGTCCTTTGTAACACACGGTGTCTAATGTTATCTAGTATGCAACAGGTGCCTGTACCTAGCACAGTTTCTTTATAGAAAAAATAGTTTATGGAGTGTTTAAACAATTAATATAATGTTAGTTTCTGGTTTCTATTATTAATTTATGTGGATAGACAAATATGCAATGCAATAAATATATAATGCATAAGTGTATTTATTGTGTAACAGAACTGAGTGAACAGTAGGCTATTAATTACAACTCAGTGTGGGCTATCATATCTATCACGACCATCATATAATGTAATCAATAGATAATGAGTGAGGAGAAAGCGTGTTGTGATGCAGGTGACAAAATGGGACATAATCTGTGAAACATTGTCAGCTTCACCACAACTTCCTGTGTGATTTTGTGTAAACTGATTGCTCTTTAAGACAAAGACTGTTATTTATCCTTTCTCTCAAGCTGTAAAAAAGTCAGTATATGAGTATGGCTGAAGTCCCTTTGAAATCTTAAGAGGATTTCAAAGCAACATTCAACATAGCTATTGTACTGTCAGTGCTCTTTGATAAATGGAGTGAAATGACAACCTTCTGTTAGCTTGTAAATATTAGCAATGCCCTTTTCAGGAGGCAAGACTTTCCAGGGGCAGTCACGTTCCTGTTAGTCCCTTATGAACAATTCTTTGGTCATTTTCTAATACGGTTCTTGACTGACCACACTCCTAACAACAACTGGGGCTCTCCAGGTTGGCAGTCTCCTTGAGGAGGAACCCAAACGATGTGTTGTTATGTCCACGGTGTGAATATCTGACACCAAACAGACCTTCATTTTGATCATTGATGCTATGCTTTTCCAGCTGAGAAAGACACCCAACGCCTTACAGGGTCAAATGGAGGCTATATGGGACAGCTCTTTCCCATCATAAGATGGGCATTATTGCCTGTAAGCAGCAGACTTGTCCCACAAGGGTCAATCTACCCTTTCCCAGGGGTGCTGGATTTGCTGTACATGTGCAGGCCATGTGTGCAACATATGCACACAAGGTTCATTGTTTCCTGGAAACGTCGTATTTTCCGATGCACATGCACTTACAGGAACACTTACACGGACACCTGTAAGAAGCATGCTGCTTCTGTGCCTGCAGCCTGTTGCTGCAGAGATCTGAGCAACACCTGGAAGAAGAGTGAGTAGGAGCAGGCTGCTGCTATCAGAGTGGTTCATATGGCCTCTCTCAGCTTCCCACACACCCGCACACTCTTGAAACCAAGGTAGTGAGCCCAAGGCTACAGGCTGTGGAGGCAGCACTTGCTACATGACGAGAGGAAGGCTTTGGACAACTGAAAATTTTGATGGCTGAGAGTATGTGACTGCCAGTTCTTGGCTAGCACAGTCATGAAGTGCTAAAAGCTAAGAGATGTACTTAGTACATTTTTTCCAGTCTTTGTGGGAGGAAAACTATGCCCTTTAAAGTTAGACGCTGGCTGCAGAAATTATGCAAAATGTATTCTTGCAAGATATAGGGTACTATGATACTAAAATGGTGAGTCTGGTTAAAACCATCTATAAGGCAGAGTTGAAGTATGCTCAGATATGAAAGCCTTGCCAGAAAAAAAATGCAAAATTCCATTCTGCACATCAAGAGTGAGCTATTACTAAGTGATGCATTATGGTTCAGCCTGTAGAAGATAAATGCATGTATATAACATGACGTTTAGGGGACATAGTGTTGCAGGGCGTTTTTGACCTTGAGTCTGATTTATTCTATGATAATTTGTTACCTTGTGCTCAGTTTATAGGGAAACATTTTTATGGCAAGTTATTTATGTAAACCACATTTCACCATAACCATTTTGCAGTCTAGATCATAAACTACACCTAGCTTACTAGTTTATTACTGGTAGAAATACTTAGTAACCTAATAAATGTACCATAGTATTTACAGTTTATATTCTGGTAAATTTGGCTGCAACTTTCTCACTGATATTATAGAAGAAAGAAACAGAAACTAATGTTGATACAATGTTAGAAGAGAAGCTCCATCTCCAGTACACAGGCAACCAAACAAGAGGGAAGACAATGTATGCCCCTGTGGTTAACAATGCCAATATTTAAACATACATGTGGTGGAGGAAACTAAGCCATGCAAGCTCTGCTGAATTTATTTCAGTTGGCTGACAGACAAAGGAGAAATAATTTGCTTGTTTCTTCTCATGTCAACTCTGGAACAGGATAAAAGAAGCAAATACAGTATTTAATCTTGTTTGAAAAGCATAGAAACATAGGTTCAGGAAGGAAGGACCTTAGGGAGTCCAGTGTTTCATTGTGCAGCCCCAAGGCAGGATCAGTTGTATCTACCCCCTTCCTAGTGGACATTTGGTTTTAGTTGTTGGTTTTGTTGTTGTTGCTTTTTTTTTTTTTTTTTTTTTTTTTGATATGGCACCTCTCAGGCAATATCTCCTATGTTTTTCCTGTTTTCATAATTAGAAAACTTTTCCTCATATCTGCCTTGTTGCAGTCTTGTAACTGCTTTCATGTCTGTCATGGCCTGTTACAACAGACTATTCATTTCCTGTTTTCAGAAACCTTTGACATTTTTGAAGACTGACATCATGTTTTCATCAGATTTCCTTTTGCCAGATCACATAAAACCATCTTCCTTCACAAAGCATGTTTCTGTCCTCCTCCTGACTTTTCCCAGCGCTGGATATAGCTCTCCACATGGCCTTACTAGCGCTAAATAGTTGGAAGGATTATTTTACATGTTTCCTGGACTATAGTGCAGTTTGTGTATTCTGTATGGCATTTGCCTCTTTCACAACAGTGAGACATTGACTCATTTATAATTTATGACTCACTGTGAGTCCCACATTTGTCTTCTTTTGCCTAGACCAGTTTTTCTTAACTCGCCTGTGACAGTATCTTGTAAGATACGAAAAAACCTTACTAAAGTCAGAATACAACCTACCACTTCTGCCTTGTGCACAAAGTTCATTGATGTTCTCTGAAGGGAATTAGATCAAATTTTTGTTAATACATTGATATTATGTAGCTAGTGATAGTTTTTCTACATAGTTTTGGATGCTAAAAACATTACAAGTGAAGTATATGTTAAAAACCCCACCTGGTTCTTTCCCAGTACTGTGTCTGGACATTTGGGTTCTGTTTCTACATTTCTTGAACAAAGTATGGTTGGACTGCCGTGCTCACATAAAAGTAGATGTCCCCCCATGCTTCCAAATAGCATGGCATGGACTATAGCAAGGCTATAACTGAGGAATTTTCCACAAGTAAACACTTTTGTCAATGTAAACAGGTATGTGTCTATGCAATGCAAGTTCTTCTTTCATGTGTTACAAGCAATTTGCTTTTGAGACTTTAATCTCATTGGGACAAGGCTATTTCACATCAAGGAAAGCTATATAATACTAGTTCATGTTTTCAAAAATATTTCAATATTCCTTCTCATTCTAATTTGCACTTCAATCTGACCAACTATTCTGTGGCTTTTATTGTGGCCAAGATCCAATGACAGGGTGCTGCATCCCTGGTTTCTGATACCGGTTTCCACATCTTTGCAGGTTTATACCATAGTGGGAATTTCTCCCTGAATTTTGCTGATATTATCCAGGGCATGGTTGTAATTTGAATGAGAACTGATCAGCTAGCTTAAGCCTTCCAGTTAGTGCTTTTTCTCTACTTTGCAATCCCCAGCTCCTTTTCTTCTGCAGCTTCTTAAGAATTCCAGGTGTCAAGTTAAAAGTTTCAGCCACCAGCAGAGGAGCAAGTGAGTCCCCTAGGTTAAGGAGGACAATGCCCGGCACCAGTATTAATCTTTTTATTACTTGCTCTAGCAAACTGCCCTTTCTCTTCAGTAAAAATGGGAGCAAGGTCTTGCTTCCAGAATTGTGAGAGTGACTCTTGCGGCCAGTGCAAATACAAGAGCTAAAAAGTCATTTGTTTCTCACAGCTGCTCCCATACTGGTGCTGAGATGACATGCCCTTTACCTGCTCTGTACACCCTTCTGGTCTTGCCTTTGGTGTATTCTTGACATACTGTACTGCAGGAAGCATTTTGTCATTTTTCAGAAAGGAGCAGGGTACAGAGCTGCAGTGATAAAGATGGTAGTGCTACACCACAGGACTTTAGCATTAAGCATATTTCAAAGGATATTTCCTGCATTACTATTTTATTCTCACACTCATTAAGTTCTAGAAAGACTCTTATGTTCAGTTCTTGCCCTTTTCTTTTGACCCTCCACCCTAAGATCTACAAAAACAAAGTTGGTTTTTGGGACAGGTATAATTCCATGTATCAGAAATGTTTTTAGCCATGAGACAGCTGAATATTTTCAGCACATGAGAAAACTCAGGTAAATAAAACACAGGCATCTGATCAGAACAGTGCATTAGGTTTTGAACGAAAGAGAGGTCATGGAAGGCTGGAAGAATGTAGAAAGGCTGCTGTCAACCTCTTCTTTTACAGCCTGGGAAGACCTATCTAGTATCTTCAAAATGCCTAACTATAATACATCTACAACTTTCATCTTCACAGATAGTATTTCATAACTGTTGTGCTCGGTCAGGGTGAGTTTCAGAGCCTTGTACCATTACATCAGTGTGTCTGAAAACTGAACACAAGTGGAAAGCTCCAGTTGTGATTTACATCATATTTGTATCTCCGCTACTCACATAGATTGGAAAAGAAAGTCCCTGCTCTGAGAACCTTGCGGTCTCCTTTTAGAAAGTGTAATGTAAATGACAGGAGCCAAGAGAAGGGAGTGGAAATGAGAGACAGTATTGGAATGACATGATGTCAGAGTCGATGGGAAAATGGAAGAACTGAAAGTTATTGAACAGATTCTTTGGTCTGGTGCTTTCTCCAGGGTGAAATCCTATTGTTAGTGAATGCACATCAGTGCTGCTGGAACCAGGATTTCCTCTATAAGATTTCCCCAGTGGTTTCTCATTTGTCTTTTTAATGTCATTATCAGTCTATGTCTTCAGTCTTTTACAGTAATTGCTTGAAAGCATGCAAAATTAACTTAAGGAAATTCAATTTGTAAGGAAGAAATAAGAAAGGACTCTGCATTATGAAGTGCAAATGAGCAGTTTCCAGTATATTGCATGCAGATGGTCAACTAAGCCTGTTGATTATTCACAGTACTTTCTGTAAAATAGCTATTTTCACCTTTCTTTTTCATGACAGTGCAATATCAAGGGAAGGAGCCTTGATGACACTCCATATCACTTATTCAATAACTGATGATTACTAGAAAATTACATTTTGCTGAGTAATAATGGTTATTTCACAACCTGCCTCAGAAAAAAATGGCTAACTTAATATCACAAATTTTTATGCTGTATTTCTGGTTAAGAATCACTTTAAAGGCTTTTTCTATAGCTTGTCATGGATGTAGACTTAAAGTTTCTGAAAGCATTTCTGGCTATGGTGTTCAGCAGGACTCTTTCTGGCCGGGCAGTCAGCAGATGCGGATTTGTGCTCTGCAGCCAGCCAGCCTTCCCTGCTGCCTCCAGGACCTGCTGTGGAGGGAAGACACCGAAGTTACTAACAGGTACAGATAAAAGAAAAATGTGGAGCTGGTGGGCAATTGCATCCCTAGTCCCTTGGTTGGCCCTGGGCTCGGTGTTCCCTTTCTCCCTGAAATGCTCACTCCACTCCCTTGACCGGAACCTGCTAAACTCCTGTTCCTTCTCTTGCTGTCTTACCTTATTGCTCTGTTCTGTACTGTTTTGTTCACCACAAGCCTAGACTGCTCTCCCTCAGTTTTCCCTGCTTCTCATTCCTTAATCATCCTGCTCTGCTTTGCATTTCATGTCTAAAATATTTTTCTGATAACTCCCAGATCTTCAAAGTAGTCTGTTTCACTCATCACTTTGCCAAACCCCCTGGCACACTGTGCCCGTTAGCTGCATACTTTGGTACTTTGCAGTTTACATCATAACACAGTTAGAAGTTCAGCTACTTTGTTGATTCATTCTCATCGTAATCTCCACAAGCTTAGCTCAAGATCAACTCTTCTCTGAATTATTGCTTCTCTGAAGAGGCACTAGGTGCCATATACTGCCTGGGGTACCTGTGGGGCCATATAGCCCATTTGGGTACAGCCAGAGGCTGCACCTTGTTCCCAGGCCTGTTGGCTCATTTTACACATCCCAGTGAAGCTGTGCCTTTTGTGGCTGTGGTGGTTTAGCCCCTGCCGGGGTCTGAGACCACGCGGCCGCTGCCCCTCCCCCACAAAGGGAGTGAAATACAAAGCCCCGAGACTGAGATAAGGAAAGGTTTAATACAACAGAGCAACAGCAACACAACAAACAATAACAATAACAGTGATAACAATGAACAGAGCAAAGTATATACCGATACAGCAGTGAGAGAACCGGCTGTGCCAACCCACGCGATCACCGATTCTTCCCGCGCTTGCTCCAGGATGTGACGTCAGCATGGTATATGAATAACCCGGCTAGAGCTTCCCCCCCACTGCTGGGGAAACTTAACCCTATCCTGGCTAAACCAGGACAGTGGCTGAAGAAGAGAGGTCTCACTTACAAATGCTTTCCTGTGAGGACTCAGTTTGGACCAGAAAGACTTCTGAAGCAAACCAAACTGCAGGTCACTCTGAAGAAAAAAATCTGGACTACTTTTAGGAGCTCTTAGGAAAGGTCGACCTTTAAAAATAAAAGTCAGCTTTAATTCCTCTCAAGTGGCACTGCAATATCTGACCTTAGCCATGTCTGGCCTCAGTGCCAGTCACAACTAGATTTCCGACTTCCCTGGAAAGCAGAAAGAGGAATACAAGATGTCAGAGAGTATTTGTATGGATTAACCTTGCCTAAGAGGATAAAGTAGCCTAGGATTTTTCTGTAGTCATGAAGGAAAGAGGTGGTCTTCCAGAGAAGGCTCGCAGGATGTTACCTTCTGAAGGAGCTACTGTCCTGGGAGAGCCCAGGGCATTGGCCTTATGGGGCTAGAATTAGAGTTTCTGGATACATCACCCCTTGTCACTTAGTCCTTTTATCTAACTGTAACCGATTTACTGGGTCTTAGCCCATTAAATAGCAAAACACTGGAAAAACCCCAAATCCCCAGGAATAGTTGCTTAGCAACATGTGAGTAAAAACCGTAGACAATAATGGCTTAGCTGGGTTTTAGTCAGCTTAATATGAAATTTGGTGAACAAAATACATCAGAGGTGAGAAGTCAGAAGTGAAAAATAAGCTGGGCTTTCCCTTTTCATAGTGCTGTAAATTCTCCCTATTCTTGTTGCACTGCTCTGTATTTGCATTTCATATCACGTGCCTGAAATTTTACATGAAGTTCCTTCTACGTGTGGAAGAAGAACCTCATTTATCTGTGGCAGGTTCCTTCAACTGCTGTGGATCATGCCTTTAGGAGAACACGTTTACCCCAAGTCAGGTCTCAATGAGCACTGCATGTAGGGGCTCTGAAGTACAGCATATCGCTGTCTTTTTAGTCATAAACCCTCTTCTGAGGTCAGAAGAGTGAAATTTAGCAAAGAAAATAGGAGTCATCCAAGAAATGCCTTGCCTGGTTCAGCAAGCTAAATCTGTCTTTTAACAGTCACTGAACATACAGCTTCCTGTCCTCCTTATGCTGTGTTGGAACAGCCTTGCTGAGGTTTCTCGGGTGCTGTACACATTAGCTACAGGCCTTAACCCTCTCCTGCTTGCTCTGTCGTTATGCACACAATGTCTGTCTGCTTACTTAGAGGGCTTCTGTCTCTCCCATCACTGTGGTATCTGCCTACCATAATCCTCATTTAAGAGCTGAGGGAATTATAAGGACAATGCAGCTAAGCGATTTAACCCGAGATGAGAAGTCAGCAATGAAGCATTAAGTCCTCCACAAGGTCAGATAATTATTTAATGTTACTTTTGAGTTCCTTTATAAACAGGAATACAAACAATGCTTTGCTACACTGCACAAATGCACATGCTGGATGCTCATATGACTGAAGGGAGAGCAGACAAGCAAGCAGACATCAGTGCTAGAGGATCCCCTGACTACAAGGTTAAGTCTGCATGAAATAGGACTTCTGGCACCAGATAATCGAGTCAGGATTTCACAGAATGTGTATCTGCCCTTTCAGGATGATCTTTATTAAATATATTCTGAATTGGAGCCTTCATTTCTGTTATGTGTGGCATATAATTTCCTAACTTTATTTACCAATTTATCTGAATTAGAATAACACTAGCACTGGTGTAGTCCAACAGCGCTGTCAGCTTGATGTCCTCAGACAACTGGAGTATGGTATGATTGAGGGGGAACCTTTGCTAGGATAGTACAGGTCTCTGGACTTTCTGGAAATTTTGGTGACCTATTGAGACACAGAGTCGGGGAATTCATTCCAATTTCATGCTGGTGCAGCTGGAATGTTAATATATTTTTGGAATTTACTGTATAAAGGCTTTTTGATGATTATCTACACAGTAGGTTAAAGATGGGCTCACATGAATTTAAACCAGCTGTTTCTTTGAAGACACCACGTTCCATATCAAAGAAAAGTTAAACAAAGCGGTCAGGACAAATCCCTTCCCCACGTGTCTGGATGTGTTGAAAGAGGAAGCAGTATTCTGAGAATAGTCTTTCCCTCTCCTCTCATGTGACAGTAGAACAATTTGTATTGGCAAAGACATGAGGGGAAATGCTTCCTCTTTTTAAATGGTGGAAGCCAACCTCTCAGAATTTCAGAGGCAATATTCTTGCACACATGCTTCCTGCTTTAATCTTAAAAGACTGTATCTCTGAATAGCCAAGATTATTTTTTTTCTCTCCTCCAGTTTGGCTTACCAATGAACCTGTAACGAAGTGGCACAGCACATGGGACTGCCTTATCTGTGCCCTCATCATAACCTTTGAACCAGCTAATGGATTTCAGCCACATTTGATAGACAGTAACTTCCTGCTTTTACAGGAAAATCAGCCGCTGGATAGACAAAAGCAGCTCTATTAAAAGAGTGAGGAAAAGGCAGGGAAATGTCAACCCTCTTCTGACAGCAGCTGGCCAACCAACGAGCAGATGCATTGGTCATATAAGCTATGCTATGTGTTTTTTGATTTCTGAAAGCCCCCCTCCCCCAAAGAAGAAAAAAAAAAAGACTATACAGAAGAAGCTGCTACTGTGGAAGGAGGGATAGGGAACACACAAGGAGCTGAATATTTACAGTGGAGAGGTGTACCAGACACAGGACATCGGCCTTCATTAGGATCAGCACTCACAGAGCAGCTTTGGTGAAAGGTGAAGAAAAGCACCAATGAAACTAAACACCTTAAATAACCAAAATGAAAATGCTTCCCCATTTTTCCATATTCCATATTAAACCAGAATATGATGAAAATTAAAAACTGCAGAAAAAGTGTGTGTAAATTACATATAGCTGGGTGGTATAAAGAATCAATGCCTGTTCTCCGTATGTTTTCTTCCTGCAACAGTTCCCAAGAACTGAATATTTACGCATTAACAAACTGCAAAACCATAGCCAAAAATTTTGCTATTCCCACATCGTTATGATTTACATACAACTTCACCTGTGGCAAATTCCTTTTGCTGACAGAATTTAATTTTTGATGTAATAATACACACAAAAAAATTTTGTGTCACAAAATTAGTGCATAGGGCAAAGGTCACACTTTATGCCCCAGTGTTGGTGCAGACTTAGCCTTCATATGCATGAACAGGGCTCTGCAGGTGAGATCACGTTATGTAGCACAGGAGTCATATCAGCCTGGATTTACTTTTTTTGAATTAAGAACATGTTATCAGTAGATAAGTAAAATGAACATTTTAACTCCCACTTCAGCTGTGAAATTTTCCACAGACTTCAGTGGACTCTGGATTAGGTAGGCAAAATTTAATTAGCTTCAGAAACTGCAGGGCAGAGGCTCAGGGGACTGAGCAACACCTGAGCAGAGGGGGCTACCTGTCAGGGCACTGGTATGTTCCCATTATCCTTAGCGATGAAGTATGAGTAACACCTCAGAATGCAAAACACACTGAATATTTGTGTTTGATTTATTCATACCAGGTTCACAACATCCTAACAAATATATAATTTTGCATCAGGTAAAAAAATATTCAATAGAAGGATTATGCCCATAGGAATATCCTTAAGAAATACATGCAATTTCTCATTAAAAAAAATAAGCCAGATCAGGTCTTTCTTTACAAAATATGATTTTCTTTTACAAACCTTATACAATATGCCATTCTGATTAGCTTTTGCAATAAATAGTTATTCAAAGTGAAATTAACAGGTATTATATATATATTTGCTTTTTAAATTAATGTCACAATATGATCCTAGGTAATGCTACAACTTAACAGTGAGCCACTACAGTGGCAAAAATTATGTATCATTTAATTCCTCATTTATAGTCAAGTTTCTTGTACTTTAAAAAAATAATATGATTCTATGAAAAGTCTGTGTACACATCTTCATATAAGAATTTTTACTGTCTTAAGAATGCAGCAATAAGAAGATAAACTCAACAGCCCGTTTGCTTTTTTTTTTTGGCCTGAGTGAAGTATGAGGAGTGCATTTAGGCCTTTTCTGAAGCTGGTACTATTCTTGAATCAGAATCTTCTTGTTCAGAGTCCTGAAGGTGCTCTGCTGTCTTGCTGGCCTCATCCCCAGACTCCTCACTCTGATTTTTGGGTTCTTTTGAAATGACGGTTAGTTTGTCATAAAAAAGATGCTCTTCTTGTGGGAGTGGAGAAAAAAGCTGCGAACCACTGGGAGGGTTGCTCAAAAACTATGAAGGAAAGAGGAAATGAGAATTAGGCTGCACCAGCCATACCATCCTGTTTGCTTAGAAATATGTTTTATATTGTTTTCCACACATCAGCTGGCTTTCTCAATCCCTAGAAGTCCCAGAGTAGCGACAATGTAATAACTTCTCTGCTCATTTTAACATCCTGTGCAAGGCTTGGAAGCAAGTCAGCAGTGCCTTTACTTGCAAGAAGGTACCCCAGGGGTTAGTGACTTCTTCGCAATATAAACTTTCTTAAAAAAAAAAAAAAATACCTAGGTTTTGCTTAGAAACAAAACCTAAAAGTGTGACTTGACTGTAGGTGAAGGAGTCTGCAGAAGGATTTGTTGAATAGCTCCAAGAGATGTGAATTGTTTCTGCCATCTTGGAGACCTGTCTGCTCAGACATCAAATAGTGATGCTTTAAATGTCAACATAAACCATAACCATTTAGTCAAGTAAAGGAGAGGGAGGGAGATTTGTGGGACTATGCTGTTCAGTGAGAAAGATGACTTAATTTTAGTACCGAAATATCACAACTTCCTCCCACTCCCTGTTCTATTGATAAGATGGAACCAGCCTCAAGAATCAATGTGGACTTGGCAGGGTATGACTGTATTTTGAATGTCAACACAAGAACAGCACACCTACTCAACGCAGTAAAAACACGTCAACCACTCCTTTTGGCAGCTGAAGTGGCAGTTCATTTTATTGGTAGTGGCTGGAGGAGTACAACTGCATTTTGTTCTTGTGACCTGACCCCTGTTTATTACTTAGTGCATTTTACATAAGAAACAAGCTGCTCTATCAGGAGTCCTGTTTGCTGTAATTACAAAAATAAATACTAATATTACTACTATTAGACCTTTTTCTAGCAAACTGTGATTTGAAATGTTCTGTCAGTAACCTGCAATCTCAAATATTCATGTAGTGAAACCACTGCCTTTGATAGATGTCATTTTAGGTAAGCATGACTGAACTTTGATTACTGTGATTAAACACTATAACCCACTAGCAAAAATGAAAACTCTCCCTTTCTTGTGAGAAACCACTGAGCAAAACGAAATTTGACCACACTCTGTGTTGATCAGATTTGAGGAGATTCTGCTACAGCCTTTTTATGTTGCTATATGGGTAACAGGGTCAGTGGTATTCCCCAATAGTAATGGCTAACATTCTCTGCTCTCATTTTATCTTGAGTTTTCAGACTTCACTCCATTCTTTAAATTAAAACTCATAAATTAAAACTCAGTTTTCAGACTTCACTCCATTCTTTAAATTAAAACTCATATTTGTGAAAGAACTTTGTTTCAGAACAAAGTGTAATTTTAAGTCTAAAATGAGACAGGGGAGATGGATATCTCAGTTATTTACCCTCTAAAATAAGGAACTGAAGGTTAACACCTGTTATTCTCTCACTGTAAAATGAAAGAAAACATCCAGTTTCTAAGCCATACAAAGCTTCATATTACAAATTACGCAGCTGCTTCAGTAATAAAGGTCTATGCCAAGTTTTTTAATTGTTCAGCTTTTAAATATTTTGGACCATTCTGTGCAGAACAGTTCAAAATGACAGTATTTCAGAGTTTATCATACATCAGTATACTTCAAATGGAAGTCTTAATTTTACTTATGTCTATGCAGTGCCACGGAACTTGATGAAAAAAAATGAGGTAACATTCATGCAAAATTTGTGACCTTATAATGCCAAAAATTAAATATTAAATGAGCTAACTCCCACTACCTTTCTCATGCTGAAAAGTACCTTCTTTTGTCAGTTGTTTCCAAAGGTCATGACTTCATCATTTAACCTTCTTTGAATGGCTTTTTATGTTTGGCAGAAGAGTGAGTTTTACCATACTCAGCAACTAGGTAACAACAGATAACCACCACTGCTCCTTATAGCCTAAACCCCCCTTAGAATAGTCTGCACTTTACAGATGGACTTTACAGCAATCAGGTGGAAATGAAAGAAGGCAAAATAAAAGAAGCTCTAAAGGTTGTGGCACAGAAGGCCTTTGAAAAACAGGTGGTTCTGCTGAAAAGGCTGATTTTAATTGCGTTAGGTAAAAAACAAACCTCTTTCAAGTGTTGTGGGAAAATATATGAAGGGCAGAAAACATGTTTGGTGAGTCGATATAGATACAAAAAGGAAAAGAAACAAATAGGAACAGATATTACAACAGACAACACTGATCCTATAAGAACGGTCACAATTATCCACACAGGAGTTACACCTGCAAGAGACAAGAAAAAAACCCACATTAGAACTGTGATTATTAATTTATGAATATATTCATTTCAAATTACCACTTTCTCTATGGAATTTAAAAAAACCCCAAACTATTACAAAATTGTAACTGCAAACATAAGTCTTTGTTCGCAGTTGCAAAATACCTCTTGGCTCTTAAATTTTCAGTCTGAATAGGCTGAGGAAGTTCTTAATAAAGCAAGTTTACAAGCCATCATATTTAGACATTTACAGTTACACATACTGGTGATTCTACATGCAATACTAGGCAAATGATTAAAGGAAGAAAGACCAACAAAACCATATGTCAAAAGCTATTGCCCAGTCTGGTGTTTCAGGACTGTAGAAGTTGACACGTAACACTACCAGAGTATAGGCTTCCACTTTTGTCTTAAAGAAATCTGTACAAATGGCAGCAAAGTAAACACAGCAGGGGACAAAAGTCTGTAAGATTGAGCCTTTAAAAAAAGTTATGTCATGCATGGGGATTTCACAACAGGCAATGGGAATGCAGATGTATCCATACATCACTGTACAAATGTTTTAAACCAACCTATGCTTGCTAAGCACTGTTCAAGCCATGAACTAACAAGCAACACCACCACCAAAACCCACCTGCAATTCAGCTGCAGCACATGCAGATAGTATGCTTGTAGGAAAAATACACGAGGAAACATTTTATGAGGAAAAACATATGAGAAATGGGTTAGCCCAGTAACTTCCCCAGGCTTCCCCCAGATGGCTTCCTCATTAACCTGTGTCTCTGTCTCTGATTTTCCACACGTTATCTGAGGGTGTAAGTTAGCTGAAATACCCATTATGCCTGTGAAAAAGACAGTATCCAGGACCCCATCCTTTCTTTTAACTAGGGACATGAAGCTCCCTGCTAAGACGACAGGGTCAGACCACCTGGTGGTTACTGCTGGACTTCAGACAGCAGCTAAGGTGGCATGGCTAGAAAGGAAAGTGCTTTTATACTTAACTGCCTTTGAAATGAGAAGGAAAGTATCTAAACAAAAATATGTGTTCATATTATTGATCAATAACTGCTGTGTTTCACAGAGAAAGAGCATCATGGCTTAGCCTTGTGACAGACACTGTCAATATTACCACAGATGAAAGAGACTGCAACACATGGTCCAATTCCTTTTTCGGTTGCAAATATACGGAACAAAGGCTTTCACAGGACAATGAATACAGCTGATGGTAAAAGAAATTCAGACACACAGTGTGATCAGTGAGGAGCCTCTGCTCCATTTAACTCTGATTTTCAGAGTACGAGGAATGCAGAGCATCATGCCATCGGTGCCATACTGCTTGTAGTTTTCACTTCATTTCCAACTTCTCTGCTCCAAAGGCACACACGTATTAACCACCAATACTACAGTGACAAACACATCCACTTTTGGAAGGTTTACACATTACACGATTTTCATTTTGAATGGCTTTGCACATTTCCCAGTTTCCTACAGCGCGTGTTCCATTGTGATTCACCAGGTATTACCGTTGTGGGTTGTCTGCTCGCAAAGCTCTCTGCTCAGCTTCCCTGTTTTGTTCCACTCGGGGATAGTTGCTTGCACTTGAATACAATATATTGTCCACGGCTCCAACTGAGATAATATTTCAGAGTTATGTTTAGTATCTATGTGAGTTACCTAATAACAGAGAAGAATATAAAAAATTTGAAAAGCACGAGTCCAGTGAATGGACTAGCCAAGTAATTAAAATTACATTTAGTAGGACAAACCCTAGCAGTTATAGCTGCAATGTGAATAAGGCTTTTAAAGGCAGAATGAAATGCCCTGTCTGTATCACATAACTGATAACTCTACATTGATTTCGCCTATGGTTAGAGTGTGAGACCATCACCGTCACTGACTTTCTGGCTGCTTCTGGAAGCATTAATGAAGTTTTAGGCTAAAGAGGCCTATGGAGATGTGATAAATGAGATCTGCCTGCACAGAGAAACAACTGCTTAACCAAATGAGATCAACTAAGAGTGCTGTCACGGGCAAACATAATTAAATTTGAGACAGAGCAAGTAGGATGGATGATCTAGACAACAACAAAAAAAAAAAAAAGAGAGAAAGCAAAAAGGCTTGTGGAAGCTATTAGATGACTGACAGCAGATGCAACTTGCTGTTTAGAGGCATGATTGATTATGTCCCTGTAACTATATGGTCCCTGCAGAGTATAGGAGTCCCTATGACATGCCCCATTACATAGTAACAGATTCTTTCTCAGGGGTGAAAAGACTCTATAGCTGGGTTTCAACATTTTGAGCAAGCATCCACTTCAAAAAACAACCTATGAAGTTACATAGACTATGCCTTGTAGTTTGGAAATTGAAAACCAGTCTGTTTATTGGGAAATTATGATCCCTCATCTTCTGGCCTTGAATGCCAAAGAATTTTGCAGGGTAACAAATACAAATCAGAATTATATGCAGTGGAGTCCTATTATATGAAAATTGTACTGATGTACAAAGCACTAATTATACTGTGACTGGTATCTTCCAGTAATAGAACTCAAGACCTATCATTAAAATATTATTTATGATCTTTCTCCATGCATTTCGTATAGAGAAGTCTTTTGCCTGAGTAACATATCTGGCTGTGGAAGAGGCTGGCCATGAGAGGAAGAAAGCAAATTACGACTGATAGAAATTGAAGAGGTGAAGATGACCACGGCTAATATAAGGCCTCATCCAAGGTGGTATTCAAAGCCCAAGGTCCCAAGAAGAGCACAAATACTTGAATGACATGAGATTTGAATCTAGGTCAGCTTATTGCCATGATCACAGATACTGCTGATGTTACAGCTTCTAAGTTTACCCTTGCTTATATGCGTGAAATACGGAGATTTGGTGGGGAAGACTGCATCGCAAATAAACACATCACTAAACTGAGGGAATAAACTCTCATCATGTACCAGTTATTTCTAATAATGGAAAGAGCAAATTATATCCATGCTACTGTTTAACTACACAGCTATCCGCCATTTGCTCTGAATAGCAGTTGTAGTGACTAGACTATTACACCGTAATTAGTAGAGATAAATTTTCCCTTCAATACCGTTAGCTTTTGGAACTTCGTGAGCATGCTATTTTATCAAGAAAAGCATAAATCAAAGTCATGGAGTCACAATGCCCAGGAAGCAGAAGTTACCTCTGTATTGCTGTCTTTCTTCCAGTACAGTATTCTGTAATTCCATGAGCCGTAATATTGCTTTAGAGGCCACTTGTCATGTTTATGTTCAGCAGAAGGGCCTGTGAAATCCACATGCAGGGACCCAGCTTCTGACTTCACTTTTACATCAGGTGGCCCAATGACTGCTATATATTAGAATGGTGGAAGAGAAGAAAGAACAGCATTCAGTTCCACATTGTTTTCAATTTGACATTTTTACACAACCCATGACAATTCACATTTTAAATAATTTCATCTATTAAATTAATTTTCTTTCATGGGTCAGGCTAAATAAATCATTTCCTTATAGAACTGGTGTTGAAAAGCATTTATTTTTGCAGTTAAATAACAGATACTATTGCAGACTATGTTTCCCATACCCTAAATTAACTCAGTTCTCTTTTGCCAGCTGTGGCGAGTCCTGGGAGAGGAAGGACTATTTTTATAGGTTATTACTCACTTCTCCTCTGGGCCAAGCTGCTGCAACATCTGTCTCGTCTGAGTAGGCCCTCTAGTGAGTGTTTTAATCATTGTGATCATTTTGAAAAACAGAAACATTTGAATTATTTCTGCATGTCTTACCAATTGCACTCCTTAGACTGAATATTTTATTCTCGCATCTTGTAAATGGCTTGTCTATATTATGTTTTTGTGCCACTACCTAAACTATTTCATGAGTAGCTTAGTTACCAACTATGTTGTGTCAGCAATGAGCTCTCCATTAAAGTCTCCTATAATCCCAGCTAACAAGTTTGCCTTGGCTGCCTCTACTGAAATCTGCCTGCCTACAGTCACACTATAAAGTGTCGAAGAAAGGCAGAGCTCAACATACAGATAATTTTGCGTTCCTCTAGAAATATGTGCTTCTAGAACTAAAGATTTACAAAACCCTGCTTGCTGGACTGTACATTCATGTAATGCTCACAAATATATTGTTGAACTTATGAAAAATAATGTGAAGAGAGTCTTGGTTACTCTGATTTTCTTAGGCTATTCCCATAATACAGTGTGGAATTTATTAAAAAAAGCACTAGCAGAAATAATAACACAGAAAGGAATATCAGGTATTTTTATTATGATGCTCTGCTCAGATCAGCTATGACAACATTAAAAACTCTCATGTCTTCCTCAGAGATTTGGCCAGTTGGCCAGTACTCCCAGATATATCTTTCCAGGTAGTTTTATACCCAGATTTTCCCATTCAGGAATAAACTGCCTTTCCAAAGCCATGTCTGCTCTGAAGGCCACATGCTCTTTCATATATATGTCAAACTGCAATTCTGTTAATGATTTACAAGTTTGCCCTCTACTCTGAAAATATATCCATATTTTTTGTATTACATTTTCTTTTGGCTCTAATTTATACTTGCAACATTGTTTGGCGGTTGGTTTTTTTTCATGCTATATTTCAGTGCTTCTGTTCTAGGCAAATTAAATTATATCAACTTTATGTTTTTGGTGAGATAACCAATAAAAGCATTTTGGAAAACAAGTCTGTAAACTGTAAAATTAGACTCTGAAATCCAAGGAAGAGAATGATGAAATTCAAGCAAATGAAGGCAGAACAAGAAAAAAAAGGGATTTAAAAAAGTTTTTCCTCAAAGATGAGGTGTAACAGAAGCTTCCTGCATGGTTTTGTATTAATAGCTGTGAGGAGAAAAAAGCCTTGGGTAACATTAACTACATAATCTAAAATAATTTTATTTTTGCTTATGAGTGGAGTAAGAATGTACAAAGCAAAGCTCATCGGTAAAAACCACTCTCTCATTCCCAAACTCAGGTGACAGCAACATGATTAACATCTCTGTTGTGCAATCTAATGCAAGGCAATGTCTAAATCATCTCTCACAAAAGACCATAAAGCTTCACTAAGAGAATGGTAATATTGTGCAATGAAGATTTCTTGACCAAAATTGAATCTTTCTCTGTGAAATTAATTAAAAAAAAATAAAGAAAGCTTTTTGCCTGACACAGCAATGAAGAAACTAATTGAACTTATTTAGATATACAGGAAGTCTGAATCCTTCTGAAAATCCATCTGAATCCTAGAATACACAAGAATCTGAAGAAAAGCTCTCCCTGGCTGAAAAATATAAATTATCCTTATTTTAAGGGAAAAATACAGAGTTTTTGAAAAACTTGAAAGATGTTTCCAGTATCTAACATCTGGCTATAATAGTGAATCTATGCTTTCTGACAGCAACTTCTGTCTTCAAAGAATGGAAGTGTTACAACTAAGATTTTATAGTTCAAAGTAATTAAATTTAAAAATTACCTGCATGCTATAGCTTTTCTTATGGATCCAAACTGTAAAAGTGCATTAACAGCAGACAGTATTTTTTGTGGAAGATTAGAAAAAGGCTTACTGTCATCCATTGGCTTAAATCTGATGGTCACCCAGTCTGAATGGTTATTTTCTGACTCCGCTCTGACCCGTAAAAGGTAGTCTCCATATGCAGGCAGAGAAGAGACGTCACACTCTGTGAGTCTCAAGTTTGTGCTCACATTTTCATATGTGTCTCCAGGGAAATTGATGCTGTATGAAAGAGAAACAAAATGTACACGATGTGTAAATTATAACTGACTATATGTCTTTCCTCTCAATTAACTGGAAAAGTGGCATATCTTTTGGTTAATACAACCAATTATGACTCATGGACAAGAAAAATTAGATCCAGTGTATAAGAAACATGATTACTAGTGTGTAGTAATGATTAAGCATTTTACATGCATCTATAAATCCATGATAAAGAGATTAAAATTATGATTCAGTAAACAGATGCCCTTTTCTTGAGAGTGGTTACAAAACTTGATTCAACGGACAGAGTTATCAGACAAGTCTGCAAATATTAGACAATATTGCTATGCATGGCTTTGCTGTCTAACTTGGACTTTGTTCAGAACAGTCTTTAAGATATGCATATAAGTAAAAGCCAGAGAAAACAGAGCCCGAGAACTGACTGAGAACTGTTTAATACATGATATTCTTCCTGTTTTGTATCAAAAGCCCACCTAGGAATGTAGTGATCAACAGGTAATTGCTACCAGAACCCAGAAAAATCTTCTTTTGACTAAGGTGGCCTCTACCTTCGGTTTGGGGATTTCCCCTCAGCAGGCACCTGCCTGTGGGTGCCATCATCTCTGCACTATATCCTACCCTGTCTTGGCCGAAGAATTCAACCTTCATCAGGAACGTGAGACCTCTGGCCCATCACATGGTTTCCTTGCCAAGCACAGCGGCAGGCAGGCAGGCAGGGAGCCCACCGCTGGGCAGGCTAAGCGGCTGTCCTCCTTGGTACAGCCGTACAGACACCTTTCCCAACAGGAAAGACCAACTCGGAAGGACACGGTGGCTAAACCAAATCAAAGCTAAATCAACCCACCAAAACCGACAAAAGGAGTCCTCGGAAAATGTGTCCTAAGTTTAAGGCACTGAATGGAGGACCCAGCAGCCTGCAGTTCATTGGGGATTTCCACTAAGAGTGCAGGCAAGCTGGCTGCACTGGTGGCAGAGCACAGAATGCTGCTGGAGCGAAGACCAGGTAAGGTCCTAACTCTCAGCAGGACTAAATCTCTTGAATTGCAGGTAACAGCTACATGACAGAGAAAAAACACACACAGAGCTAATAACAGCCAACGTTAAAATGTGTTTCTGGTTCCAAAAAAACTGTGTAGAAAGCTGCCTCAGGTGTGAAATGTGTAGAAAATGCCTCTGCTCTGTTATTTGGCTCAGAAGATAAGCCTCTCAGGAGCTAAAAGAAATGGACAGCTACTGATCTTCCTATAAAAAAGGAAACAAATCACACACACGCGCAGCTGTAAAACATGAATTAAAGAAAGCACAACTCCCCCAGACTTACCTCTTAGATTGGACAGTGTAACTTATATTTCCTTTGTGAAACCTAGGTGTGTCCCACTGTAAAATACTATGAAGATTAACTGAAATAATTCTTGTGTTTTGGGGTTTTGGCACTATTCCAGATACTGTGGGAGCAATCGAAAACAAACAAACATTTTAATATGTGTTTCTCCAGCAGTCATCCCAAACTTAAATACAGCCTTCTTTCTCTTCCTTGCCTCAGACACTTTTTTAAAACAGACTTTAACATAATTAATTTAAATCCCGATGCCTATCGTTCCTTCTGAGCAACCAAAACAAATTAGCCAGCATCAATGATTTCCAGTAAGTACAGTCTTTATGATCATCATTTATTACGTATGACTGACTTGTTACTGCCTATGACTTGGCATGTAGCCATCAGGCTACAAACATGAACTCTCACTGAGATTGTCAAAATCAAATTTTTCTAAGTAGTGCTCCAGTAGCACTATGGAAATAACACGGGTGCATGGATTGATTTGTTGGTTGTTTTGTTTTTTTTTTTCTAAGAGGAACACTGTTGTGGTTTAAACCTGGCTGGCAGCCAAACACCATGCAGCTGCTCACTTATCCTCCCCTACCCTGGGGTAGAGAATTGGAGGGGTAAAGGTAAGGAGACTTGTAGGTTGAGATAAAAACCATTTAATAATGGAAATAAAGTAAAATTAAAATAATAATTATAATAATAATAGTAATTGTAGAATATACAAATGAGTGATGCACAGTGCGACTGTTCACCACCCATCAACTGATGCCCAGCCCGTTCCTGGCTAGTGATCACAAAGGAGGGAAAATCCCGAACCCACAATCCCGGAAGAGAGAGAGCAAGCTTCCCAGACAACCTTCACCTATATATTGAACATGAGGTTATGTAATATGGAATATTCCATTGGCCAGTTTGGGCCCGTTGCTCTGGCTGTGGTTTCTCCCAGCTTCTTGTGTACCTGCACACTAGCAGGACATGGGAAATTGAAAAGTCCTTGATTTCTTAGCAACAGCTGAAAACATCACTGTTTTATAAACATCCTTCTCATGCTGAATCCCATACTAAATCCATAACACAGCACTATTCTAGCTACTAAGAAGAAAAAATTAGCTCTATCCCAGCCACCTTTAGGCCTCCTTTATGTACTGGAAGGCCACTATCAGGTTTCCCCGGACCCTTCTCTTCTCCAGACTGAACAACCCCAACTCACTCAGCCTGTCCTCATAAGGGAGGTGCTTCAGCCCCCTGATCATCTTCGTGGCCTCCTCCGGACCCACTTGAGCAGGTCCGTGTCCTTCTTACGTTGGGTGCCCCAGAGCTGGACACAGCACTGCAGGTGGGGTCTCACGAGAGTGGAGCAGAGGGGGAGAATCCCCTCCCTCGACCTGCTGGCCACACTTCCCTTCATGCAGCCCATGATACGGCTTTCTGGGCTGTGAGCGCACATTGCTGGGTCATAGTCAGTTTTCCAACCAGTAATACCCCCAAGTCCTTCTCTACAGGGCTGCTGCTCTCAACCCACTTATCGCCCAGCCTGTATTTGTGCTTGGGATTGCCCCAACCCATGTGCAGGACCTTGCACTTGGCCTTGTTGAATTTAATGAGGTTTGCAAACAAATCCTGTCAGGTCAGATCATTGCATAAATGTTACAGCAGTAAAATCTAATGACGTAAATTCTAAGAAAAAAAATAACCTATATGTCTATAGTTGATGCATAAATACACAAAATGAATGTGTCAGTTACCCCCCTTTAGCAGATGAGTTTTAAATTGAAACCCTGCTTAAACAAAAAATCAATTCCTACAAATCAACTCAAACACGCTTCACATCAGAAAAGCAGAAGTTGCTCGCTTCCCTGCACCCAGACCTCCGTGAGAGATGCTGTCCCTGTGCGTACGTGCCCTCACTGGTGCCCGACTCGGGCACTCGCCTTTGGAGATCTCTGCCCGTGCGCACGCTCTGCCCTTCGCAGGCACCTCTGGCCTCCTGCTCCCACACCTTCTCCCACCTGCAAAATCCCAGGTACGCAGAACACTAAGGAAGACGGGCGCAAGGTAACACTGCAAAGACAGCGTGAACAACACAGCTGAAAAAAAATCTGGCTAGTAGAAGGCATCTGGTTTCTCCTCTCCCGCAGAACGTGGTCCTGGCTGTAAGGACTCTCCCTAGGGCACTGTCCATGCTTTGAGGAAGCTCCCTCCAAAGGTTTGACGTACGCTTGTAAAAGGCACGATGCCTTTGAAAGCTCGCTTCCCTGGGAGCGTTTTCTACTTGAAAAGCCTCCAGGTGAAGTTTTTTTTATTCAGCACTATGGATCCAAAGAGATGAGAAGATACTTCTGTGGTCTGGTACTTTGTAAACGAGAGGTTTGTAGGCAGCTCACACCCCAGTCTCAAACACGGCCTGTTTTGGGGAACGTACATCAGGGGCCAGTTCCAGCGGCCGTGCCTGGCAGCCGGGGGAGGCCGGTTCGTGGGGGCTTTGTGGGCACAGCTACACCCGCGCTCCCGCAGCCCGCGGTTACCCTGCCTGAAGAGCGCGGTTTTGCTCCCGCACATGCCTTTCATCACTGGGACTTGCGCAATTGTCCAAAACCGAAAAGGGAAGCTCCAGTTTCCCAGCACAGACACAGCCTTCGCGGAGATAAACGCGCGTGGGCAGGGAGAGCTGGGCCCGCGCCCCGCAGCCCCCCGCGAGGGGCGGGAAGGCGGCCGCCGGCCTTTCCCCGCACCCTGACGGCGCGGCGGCGGGCTCCCGGCCGGCCGCTCGCTCGCTGTCGGTGCCGCTCTCGGGGCAGCGCGGCCCCGGAGAACGAAGCCGGTCGCCCCTAGCGACCCTTCCTCCCGCCGCCGCCCCCCGCCAGGCCAGAGGCGGACTCACCGTAGAGCAGGAGGCAGCTGCAAAGGGCGCACCGGAGGGCGGCGGCCATGGCGGCTCCCGGCGCGCACCTCCCTCAGCGGCGGAGGTGCCGGCGCCGCCGCCGCGCCATTGGCACCGGGCGCTGCCCTCGCAGGCCGGGGAGCGGGGCCGCCCCGACACCCTTCCGCCTTCCCGCCGCGGGGCGGGGCGGGGCTTCACCCGCGGCCGGCGGGGCTTCCCCCGCGCCCCGCTCGGCTCACCCCAACTTTTCCAGAGCCTCCCCCGCCTGCCGCGGCTGCGTTCCCCTTTCCAGAAGGAGCGTATATACCCAGCACCCGAACCTCCCCCGCGGGTTTGGAAAGCTGTTCATCGGCGCCGTGTTTTAAAAGGTGTTCGTGACACCTGGCTGCTGGGATAGTCGTAGTGTCTAAAGAGCACCTCCAGCACACAGGCTGGCAGCTGGGAAGACACGAGAAGGGAGGTCCACGCAAAGTGGGTAAATACTAACGCATAAACAGACATCAGCTGACGCATAGTGTCAAACCTGATCTCGAGTGAAATTCCGGCTGCAGGCAATACAAGTGTTACCTGAGGAAAGGTTTCTCTTCTGACTTCAGCATCTAGCCTGCACCAAAAGATGCCAATGCCACTACTTCTGCCAGAACA
The DNA here is from genome assembly GCF_031877795.1 of Strix aluco. NCBI lineage: Eukaryota > Metazoa > Chordata > Aves > Strigiformes > Strigidae > Strix > Strix aluco. Next base: position 34,500,601 of record NC_133932.1, on the reverse strand, counting down.
TTAAACGTTCCCCATCAAAAACCAGCATAAACTTGGGGAAGGGAGGAGCAGTTATATTATTCATAGAGTAAAAAGGATTCTTTCTCAAGCTGAAAATACCAGTTCTTCGTGGGGGTTTAATACATTTGTTTCTGGCCCATTGTTACCTCCTGTTATTGAACAAGGCTACAAGTCAGGTTTGACCTTCCCTGGGGTGGGCACAGTTCCATGGCCTTCGCTTACACGTCAGTGATTCCCCTGGCTTCTACCACTGTGGAGGTGCACAACCACCCCATTGTGCGAAGAGCAGAGTGTTACAGGGTCAGCGTGAGTGGAAGTTTCATCCACTAATTCTATGGATATGCAAATCTGCAAAATTAGCCTGTCAAGATCCAAGCTGTCAGGTACTTACACCTACTTCGTTCTTCACAGTAGTGCGGCAGCAGAATACATTCCAGCACCTCAGAAATGCCTTGGCTATCCTGACCAAAAGAATGACTGCCACCCATGGCAGCCAGAAACTGCTTGTGGGCAGAAAAGCAATAACTAAGGAGATCAACACAAGGTGAAGAAAGTTGGTATTTTCAGCTATGTGATACCTAAAAGCCTTCCCATAAGGAGTGAATTCTTAGCAGGCTAACTCATGCAGCTTTTCAAAGGCGTGTAGGAGCCACAGTAAAAATTCAGACAGGGATATGAAAATTTTTTTTATGAAGCCCAAATGTTAAACTGTACACTTTTAAATGCAGTAACTTTTAAATGTCAAAAGATTTTTTAGAAGTGTAATATTCAATAATTGTACAAAATTATATTAAAAATTATAAAAAGGTGAACTGAATGACTTGATTCATAGTGAGAGGAACTCTCTTGTAAGGTGAGCATTCTTATCTCTGTCTCCATTATTTCACTTGATCAGCTTTCTCTACACAAATGTAGAAATCAGTTCACTGACTTGAATACAGCAAACCATCCAGCAAAACAGGTTTCAGAGTAATCCATCAACAGAGCTAAAGAATACAAAAAATAAAATTTAAAAAGTGGTCTGGTTGAGAGACCAGCCACTCACAGCTTCCTATACTGCAAACTACCTTCTCACTTGTAACAGCTAAAAGGTATACTTCACTATCAAACTGCAAAAATGAAAGAACTACTCTTTCCGCTGCATCTGAACAGTCATTTTTGTTTCCCTGTGGATAATCCAACCTGAACTATACCTGGAACAACCTGGAGAGATCAGAGAAATATTTGTTAAAAATGAGCATTGAATATTTTCAGTGTTCAGGCATACTCACTGAATGTTAAAGAAAGGAAAAGACAAGATTTGTATGTTGAGTCCAGAAACAGAAGTTGGACAATATCGATTCATGTGTTATAAGGTAACAGTGGTTCTCACTTATTCATCTTCTTATGTATTCAGTTTTTTGGTCTGTATCTGAATCTGACGAGTCATGTTCATCAGAAGACTGAGAGGAATTTTGCCATTCATGAGAGCTGTTAGGACAGTGTGGTTTCTGCACACTTTCTGTGTCACCCAGGAGTTTTGCTTCAAAAGCATGAGTACATTGCCAGTCAACTGCATCTTCTTGGGAAGAAAGAAGAGCTGCAGAACTATCCAAGTTCTCTTCAGAGGTTCCCAACATCACAGTTTTTAGGTTAATGGTAAAGCAAGCACTGTTCCTTCGCCTAGAAGAATAGTTACAATTTACCTCAGAGAAAGGATTAAGTAACTCACTGCTTGTATGTCTGTCTTCGTCAATGTCCAACTCATGATCTTCAAAATCTTCTTGTTCAGTGTCTGGATTTTCACTTGCCTGGCTGCTGCTGTCATCACGCATACTATTTGCGGAGTACTGCACAAATACATTAGGCGTGTCAGAGGAATGAGGTGCTCTACTTATGATATCACGCCTTGTATAGTCATGATTACTTATGGCATCACTGTCACTGTCATCGCTGTCATCTTCATCACTGACACCACCACTGGATTCATTTGCCTTTTTTTTAACCTCTTTGTAAATGATCTCTACAGAGGCTATTTTTTCAGATTCAAATGTGCAAGGTGAATAGGCTAATGTCCTGATGAATACCTAAAAGAGCAAAGTGAATTAAAAATATCAGCCAAATTTGCACACACAGAGAGAAAAACGTGAAAAAAATACCCCCAATCATGAGATTGTCAAACAAATGATTCATTCTGCACCACATTTTTGGCTTTTTCTTCAGAGTTCAGGGCATCTAGGATTGGTCCCCCTTCCCCACTCCTGTAAACATGACAGCCTTCACTACAAATCAAGGCACGCAGCATTGGACAGCCTCAAAGAAATGACACTAGCGCCAAGCAGTGTCAGGTATGAAATGTTTTAATTCTAATGTTTGAGATATCTTTCTAAGACTAAAAGCTTATTTTAGAAATACACCTTAAACCTGAAGTCAGTCTTGCAACTCTCTATTAGCTCTTGCAGTTACCATGCAAAAGAGAAGCCCTACATGGATGATCAGTTTTAACGTCCTTTAGAAACATACCATTTGAAGCAATGAACTCCATAACATCCTAAGTCCCATTTTCTCAGTTTTAGTCTGCACTTCTGAGGATTACTGAATATTGGAAGCATTGGGGAAAAGTGTTGGAAATAAAAAAAAATTAACCTTAGACACTACCTGGCAAAGTCATGTTCAGCAGTCTTAGGGATATGAAGGTAATGACATAGCAATAAAGAGAAACATGAGGAAAAGTCTTAGAAAAAAGTTGATACCAATCTGCTCTGGATATGTTTGCAGAAAATGGAAAATATTTATGCTGAAAAATTCCATAATGTAAAAGAAGTCAGAAACTATTTTAAAAAAAAAAGCAAGCATAGATGGATAGAAACAAGTCCCAAGAACCTTATTTTTGCTTGAAATTTAGTGGCAGTTCAGCCTCTTCTATTAAAATAAAAAATTAGCTGGCTCAGGACTGGCTTCTTCAAGTTCTAAAACATGACACTTGATCACAGAAAAAGTCAAAGAAAGATTATTCGAAACAGTGGAACAATTTGAGTGATATATTACCATTCTTTCTTCCTTAATCATGGACTTTTTTGCCAATCACTGTATGTGACTCCTGAGAATACCTTAGCATTTGGAAGGTAACGCAGGTACTGTTTGCCTTGTGTACATGCCACTCCGTCCCCCTAACCCCACCCCGAGTAAGTTTTCTTCCAGAGCTATATTGTTTCTTTTCTTTTCCTTACCGTTTTGTTTTCATCCAACTCCAATAGAGTTGGGTAGATTTTGACAGCCTGGTCCAGGAGTTACTTTCCAAGATACTATGCTAGCTCTAGATTTTGGCAGAGATAACTTGCATACGAATGTGCTTTTTTTCCTACTAAGTGTTCTACTATCAGGCATCCTTTTCACTAATGCCTGTTTATAACAGAGTACAGTAATAAATCATTACTGAGACTGAAGAAGGATGACAGACATCAGGCCACCCAGAAAAGTGACCCCGAATTTTGCTAGTAACAGTTCTGGAACTAACAACTAGGAAACTTTTCTGGCAGGGACATATCCACACATAACTGCATCCCCATCTATGGTATAGGATACCTGTGGAACTGGAAGGTTGGGGACATGCAAGGTATATCTGAGTTCAGTAAAGAGGACTTTTCTTTTGACTGAGAAGTTACTGTTGACATTACAAAGCAGACTCAGGTTTCCTGAGAAACAACATGCTTTAAAGACTGTTTCCTCACATCTCTACAAAGGGCTTTGATGGTCTGTCCTTTGTCTCCTTGTTGAGGTGAATTGAGAGTAAGTTCTTATTTGTTGTGGGTGAGATCATTTCCAACAACCATCCAGATCTGCTCTTACCAGGCTGCTGAACTTTTATTTCTAGCACTTCTCACATGCTATCCTTGACTCCTTTTGTGGACAATAACCATGAAGTGTAGCTTTAGAAAAAAAAAAAAGTCTTAGAATGCTAACAGTAACTCTTTTCTTCTCCAGATGTGACTAAATGATCACATCTTTTGGGGATAATGAGACCAAAACTCCCAACTCTAGGCCATTTTTGTGCATCTCTACAGAACAATACCTTGTGCTGGTTTTGGCTGGGATAGAGTTCATTTTCTTCACAGTAGCTGGTATGGGGCTATGTTATGGATTTGTGCTGGATACAGTGTTGATAACACAGGGGTGTTTTAGCTGTTGCTGAGCAGTGCTTACACAGAGCCAAGGCCTTTTCTGCTTCTCACCCCACCCCACCAGCGAGGATGCTGGGGGTGCACAAGAAGCTGGGAGGGGGCACAGCCGGGACAGCTGACCCCAACTGACCGAAGAGATATCCCATATCATATGGTGTCATGCTCAGCATGTAAAGCTGGGGGGAAGAAGAAGGAACAGGGGAACGTTCAGAGTGATGGCGTTTGTCTTCTCAAGTCACCGTTACGTGTGATGGAGGCCTGCTTTCCTGAAGATGGCTGAATGCCTGCCTGCTGATGGGAAGGGGTGAATGAATTCCTTATATGACTTTGCTTGTGCACACAGATTTTGCTTTACCTACTAAACTGTCTTTATCGCAACACATGAGTTTTCTCACTTTTACCCTTCCAGTTCTCTTCCCCATCCCACTGCGGGGAGTAAGCGAGTGAGTGGCTGCATGGTGCTTAGTTGCCAGCTGGGGTTAAACCATGACGTACGCCCATACCCAACTGGGTCTTAAAGCTACCTTTCGTCTTTGCAGCTTGCCTTCCTGTGGAAACGTGATAAAGAAAAGACTTTGAAGGCAAGCTTAAAATTTTTGCTTTTAGTTGTAGAATCTCTCAAAATGCCTTTAAACTCCAGTAACCAGGGACCTGGCTAAACTATCCTCAAATCTTCAGGGAATGCTCTGATTTTTTTGTATAATAAATGGAAAAATATTATAGGGGTAATAATTGGTTTTATTCTTAGAGACAAGTATGATGCTGCAGGGTGAAATAAGGGAGGTAAAATGTGCCAGAAACTGCTTGATAAGGATACACATTACTCCTGAATGTTTTCAGAGCATCCTTCTTGGTGGAGAACAGGTCTTCTCCCTGTGCACTTTACTTCAGAACTGGAGAAGGTTTTTTGTTTTGGAGTTATTGCCCTGGCTCAGGTAGTAGAATAAATCTGTCTACTATAGGAAGGATTTACACATAAGGTAATTTTCAAAGGGCAAGGGGTTAATTGTCCTATGCTGGGTGGTCTGCTGTAGGACCTAGCCTGCTTCTGTGTAACATAAAGAGTTCATTTAAAGTTACTTTGTGGGGGATTTCCCCTCCGCTACTGCTTACCCCCTCTAACTTCATAGAACAGCCCAGGCTGGAAGTGAGCTCGAAAGATCATCTGGTCCAACCTTTCAGGGGAGAGAGAGCCTAGATGAGATTCTCTAGCACCCTGTCCAACCACATACTGAAAACCTGCAGTGATGGCGACTATCATCCTTGGGGAGGTTGTTCCAGTGATTGATTGTTCTCACTGTAAAAAACTTCTTTCTTAAGATGAAAGCTTTCATAGTACAACTTGTACCCATTGTCCCTTGTCTTGAGAGCCTGTCCTGTGTGTAGCTGCTCTTTAAGTACTGAAATACGGTAATGAGGTACCCCCTGAGCCTTCTCTTCTCCAGGGAGAAGAGACCTAACTCCTTTAGTCTTTCTTCACAGGGCAGGTTCTCCAGCCTTTTGTTCATCTTCATGGCCCTCCTCTGGACCCTCTCCAGGCCGTCAGCATCTTTCTTGCACTGTGGCAACCAGAACTGGACACAATACTCCAGGTGCAGCCTGACAAGCACCAAGTAGGGTGGGATGATCACATCTCTGTTAGTAACTTGTCACAGAAGTAGCAAGAAATGGTTTTGAAAAATAAAAAAATATCTGTTCCGCAGAACAGACAAGATTTAGCAGCCTATAGACTATCTTTAACATAGGTAAACAGCAAATTAAAACATGTAGGTATGTAACTTGCACCTAGTGTGCAGGATTAGAAATTTCAGATGGTAAACTTCCTCCTCCCAGACAGAAAGGTTAAATACGGGAATTATTACATACCAAGGTATGTGGAAGTGATTTTTTTTGAAGAATATAACCTCCTGCATGCATACACTTCAGGGCACCAGCTAACACCAGTGAAAAACATACAGCACCTGCAATTGTAACTGTATGATAATCTGCAAGCGAAAAAACCCAAACAAATAAACATACGTGAATGAAGTTTCCAATGACCACATTTTGTATTTCACATTCAGAACAGCTATTTAGAATCACAGAATAATTTTGGTTAGAAGGGACCTCTGGAGGTCATCTGGTCCAAAGTCAAAACAAGACCAAATCTCAAATTAGATTCAGGAATTAAAAAAAAAAAATGCCGTTTTTGGTAACTATTTATGCAGTTAGTGGAGATTTGTATGGCTCACAAGAATAACAATAGATTTGTAGCCCCAAAGCAGATGGGGTTTTATATTTCACTTATAAATCCCCACAACATTTATCACTTGGAAGGTACTTCCTCTCTTATTATTTTTAGGATTGACTTGTAAATCTTCCTATATAAAAAGCAAATACTTGCACATAATCAAGTCAGACAATCCATTCCTGCACCACAGCATAGTTACCTTGTTGAGCTACAGCATCTGTAGTTACACATTTCCAGGCTGATGGGATGCAATGTTTGTTCAGAGATGCAGTGACCATAACAGACACACAGTAATTTCTATTTGGATACAGTTCTTCAATGACAGTACTAAAAATTTCTTTAGTGGTTTTCTCATGTGGCCTCTGCCATGAAAGACAACGTTTTAAAAGTTAGCTATTTACCTAAAAAGAGATCCCCAGCCACTGATAAAATATTATGGCTATTTCAGAGAAACACAGTAGCATGTGAAACTGCAAAAACTGACACAGTAATTCAGTGATTTCCCTAGGCAACTGCTTCATCTCTAGTTCTAGCTGATGTCAAGATGCCTACCTTACGCCTGTTTGTGAAATATCGTTATTATCAAAGACAATCCCTCTCCAACTGTTGGTCACTATATATCCCCTTGAAGTAGCCTCACATAGATTCTACAGATATGAAACTGCAAGTGATATTTTGATTCAGAAATCGGGGAAAAATATCCTGGGCAAGCAAGCTGTGGTCCTTCTTCCATGGCAGAATAAGTTAGAGAGATTAAATTCCCAACAGATACCTGTCTGACCTGCTGTTCAAAGCTTCCAGTACAGGCAGTCCATGTGCTAGTTAGACAAGTTATTACAGTGCTTTGCCAGCCCAGGGTTTAATGTGACTCTTGATGTTTAACCAAAAGTCTGCACAACTGCTGATTTCACTGGTTTTGGTCACAGTGAATGGTTTATTTCCTCCTTTTCTATAGTAAATGTTTACATACTCAGAGACTCTGGTCTCTAACTGTGCTTTGCTTGCTTACACTAAGCAGTCCCCTATTATTCCAGCATTTCCTCACAGGATCATGTGTTAGGATCCCCCCCAGTCCTCACTGTTCCTTTCTGGATTCTGCTCAACTGGTCCATGATTTTTCTGAACCCCATACTACTACAGGGTAGGTGGGCTTTATAAATACTGAGTATGTAAAAATATAATTTTTTTTTTTATCTCTCAGCAACAGGCAAGTCATGTTTAGCTTGTAATATTATAGAATGCTCTTGTCCTTTCTGGCAAAACTGCTGCCTGTGTAGCTGTTACTTACACACAGACAATTATTATTAAGCGTTATGCCTTGCATTGGTCCTTACTGAATAATGTCCTAATATTTTAAGATTTTTTTCTCCATTTCGTGAGGATCATTTTAAGTTCTAATCATGCCTATCTACCTTTCTATTTCAGCATACCAAAAACCCCACCAAATTAAATGGTACCAGACCCAGAATAGGCTGTTTCAGAAACTGATACATTTTTCCAGTTTGACAGAAAACTACTGAACTGCTTTCTGAACATATGTTCCTATCAGCTGTGCATACCCCTGCTAGTAGTTTCTGCTAAACTGTCTTTTCCTTTTCTACCCAGAGAATAATCACTTGAACCAGTGCCCTGTGCTTTATTTCAAGTAAGGATATAGGACAACTAGTATCCCTCCTCCAGGCCTGCTACTCTGCAGTAAAAGAAAGCTAAGATTATATTGGTCATTCTCTTTGTTTTCTTTTAAGTATCTTCTATTCACATATTTGCTTCTGTGAATCTGCTAACCATCAGAGCCATTTTATGTTTTCTGTATTTCTCCCCTAAAGCTCAAACAAAAAAGTCTTTACCTTATGCTCTCCATCGGGTGTTTTCAGTGTTATACCATAATCAAGCTCTTTATATATATCAGTTAAAGACAGTAACTTTCCATTTTGTGTGAAGTGAGAGGTTGGCAGCTTTATGGTGACATTTATGCAGTTTAGACAGGAACTGATATTAACTTCTGGTGGTCCCAGGAGTGCTATTGAAAAAAAGAAAGAGGAAAAAAAAATGATGGAAAAAATATACACTATGTATTCAGTACCGGTTCTATTTCGGTGATAGATATATAGCTGACTAATCAGATTCCAGAGTATGTTACTGTTGTAAATCCACAAGACCTTGCAATGTTTAAATTTCACAGTCAAACGATCTTTTCCCACATTACTAGATTTTAAAAACAGAAAGCAGTGGTGGGGTTGGAAGAAGCAGAAAGGTGACAGAGGCTTTGCATCAGCTCCACAGAGATGTGAGCTTTTAATCTATTTGAGAGGAAAGCTGAGGTTAATGTATAGGAAAAGCTGATTACTTTCTTGCTCATCATCATCTTCTAGTCACTCTCTGGAAGGAATCTTCGTAGAAATTCATTGGTGTGCAGTCCTGTACATATTCATGCTGGTTGCAAGGAAAGCTATAGGTCTAACTTGACAGCTGAGCTCCAAAGACTAAAAACTCTACTGACAGTAGGACAGAGGACCTAGTGAAACATAGTTATGCTTCTGTGAGACTTCCATTGAGTTCAAAGTAATCTCTCAAGTTCAGGTCCTCAGAAAATGTATGTTTGAAGAGCCAAGCATACTAATTGTCTCCTCTCTCCAAAACTACACATCCATCAATATCAGAGGAACTTCCGTAGTGAATCAAGCCTAAGACCTTCTTTCCTCAAACACAGGAAAAAAATAGGAATGTTGGAAAATGGCATGAGAACAAACTATCTCCGTAATCCTCCATTTCTGTGTAGTACATTGGCAGGGGAAAAGACATGAAAAGTTTGCATTCACTTTTGTCTTTTCCAGTACAGTTTGACTGGTTTACAAAGCGCTGCAAAATTCAGAAAAGCAATATATATTTGCTAACTACTTCTGTTCCTGAAATAGGGTAGAAAGCTAAAAAAAAAGCTTAATACTTAAAACAAATGTGAGCTTTCATCTACTTTCAAACAGGAAAGCATGTCCTAGTCAAATGGTTGCACACTTACTCCTTTCTCATCTTTTGTTTTAACTTACAAATAAACATTAGCTTAAATCTGGTTACAGTTAAATGCGGTTGTTCTCTTGGCTCTTTGTTGTGAAGCCTTTCTGTCTTTGCTCAAATCTGTCTGTCAACAGAGGTGAGATTCCACCGTAGGTATTCAATGGTAGATATCAACTACACCCAGTAGGGAAATAGAATATTGATTCTTTCCTATTCAGGTACTGTAAAACAAGAAAAGACTACAGGTTCATCCAAGTCCTGTGTGTTGGAAAACATGACTACACTCAATTGCTTATGGTTTGAACTAGAGAACTACTAGCAAAACATACAATTTCAATTTACAAATTGCCAGTGATGGACAATCAGTCAGAGCACCTGACAGTTTGTTCCAGTAGTCAATTCAAAATATGTCTCTTGTTCCTAGCTAAAGCTTACCTAGCTTCAGCTTTCATTCAGGGCACACTGTTACACTTTGTTTACAAGACTGAAGAAGCCTGCCATCGTATTAACTAGGGGTCAATGCACCTTCTGATCTTTCTCTGTGTTAAACTAACTCTTGAAAGACTGAAGGCCTCCACCTCAGCGGGATGTTCTCAAATCCTTCAGTTATCCTTGTGGTTATTCTTCCCATCCCCTCCAATTTTTCATCATTTCTGAGACTATAAGTGGACACAGCAGTGGCTACCTCTGTGCTGAATTCAGAGGTTAACACGACCTATTTCTCCTCCGTAGTCCTCCAGTTGCTCCTTCATCTCTGTCTCCGTTACTTCAAAACTGAACACTAAGCACAACTAAGGGTAAAGCCACCTCTGACAGTAGAAGATGTTACAGCTAATAAGCATCTTTCAGCAAGGAAAGGAAAAAGAGCACGTTGATGAACAAACAAGTAAATCTCTTGCCCTACGCCTAGTGCAGACATGGTCTTTCTTTAACTCTTAACATTGTTTTTATGTCTTCAAGTAGTCAGTATGTGGGGGGTTTTTTGAGTTATGTATCTTATGCACTTAAGAGATTTTTACTTTGTGCTCGTCAATGCTTAACACGATGCTACTTCCTCTATATTTATAGATATATATTTTATTTCAAAACCAGAGCCTCGTCCATTTATGAGAACTACTGTAGCCACTAATTTTAGAAAGCTATCTATATATTTTATGTCTTGTAACTGGTATGTGATAGATTATATATGTAATATTCTTTTATATAAAGGAATAAGCTACTGACCAAGTTAGTTTGGAGTATCTTACTGTAAAAAGATAGCAGAATATCATTTATACATCAGCTAAACTACTAAAATGAGCAGATGCAGACCGAGAACTTACTGTCACTAGATGGCGTAAAACGAAGTACAGAAGAATTGAATACTTCGGTTCCTATGAAGCTCTGAACAAATACATAATACTCAGTGAAATACTCTTCAAAATCATCTGTCAGATTACAGGAGAGTTGTGTAATATTTGAACAATGTTTAGCAGCCTTCCAGTTCCTGTAAATCAAAAGAAGTTAAAACAAGATCAAAATAATCTATCTGGATTCTCTGATACAAGAAAGCACGGGTGGGGAAGCATTTCTGAGCAGAAAAACAAACAAAAAATACTAAGGCTGGGGTTTTCGAGTCAATAAACATTGAAAGTAAAATCTGTGTCTTGTAAGACTTGCCTGTGGTCAGTGTACAGCACACGATAGTATGTTGGCATAGTTGGATCACTTTTTGGCTGCCAGGACAAAATGTGCTGAAAATTACAAGACTCCATTTGTAGGTTGTGTTGTGGCCCTTCCAGAAATCTTTCTAGAAAGGGAAGAGGAAAAAAAAAAACCAAAACAACCCACCAATATGAATGGCAAACAAATGTGAGATTGCAAGAATTCTAATAAATAAACCCAACTAGAGCAGCCCAATATTTGCCCCACAATAAAGCAAGCATAGAACAGAATTCAGCACAATAGAAACACCAATGCAAAGAACTGTCCTTCTGTATTATACTTCTATTAAGTTCTTTACTCAAGAAGCATGATGTTTTAAGATGATGCTTGGTAAGAATACGCAAGTTTTTTGAACAGTGTTAGGAAAAGCATTTGAAAGACAACAAAAACTCTTACCAGGCAAGCTGCTACAAGCTGTAGACAGAATGCTGATGTACACTGGAAAATGAAACTATGTATTAACACATTTGTATGTCTATAATATCTGATTATTAGCTTACTACTGGCAATATTAATTTGCAACCATTAGAGACAATACTTGGTATTCCCTCAGTGGAACTATTTATTTCTTTCACATCTTCTTCCTACTGCTTTACCCTTCCCTCCTTCCTCAGAGTATGGAATGTCCCCTTCCAACCTCTGTCATTAATTCAAGGCTCCTAGGAGTCAGTTCTTTGATAACTACACTGTGGTTCAGGCTTACACGGATCCCTGCCAGATGAGGTTCAAGACTCAGTGTGAATAAACGTACTGAAGATGTTGTTACCAAACATTGTCTTAGAGGATTCTGACTATATTTCAGGTAGCTCACTGTCTATTAAACACCATTTTAAGTCATGACAAGGATCTTAAAACTGGTCTGGGAAAAGACACTATTACTGCTTGAAGAACCTTCATAGATGTCCTTCTTTGCTATATGTGGGGAGCCCTCAAGGCCGTAGTTTTAACAACTTCAGTATATTACTCACTGTCTTCAGCCAGCTAACTCCTGTAACTCCCTATTTCAGGGTCTATTTTGTAACTACCTCTCTATTTTGTGCCCTGTTTCTGTAACATTCCCCTGTGGGTGTTTAACTCTACAGCATTCTATGCCTGCAAAAGAAAAGCAAAAAAACACCAACAGATGCTGCAATACTTCTCCTGTCACAGGGCACGCTTAAGGTCACATTCAGCCTGCCAGTCAGGCCTACTGCCTGAGTAATCTCTTGAATCCAGCCTTCTTGCAGATCCTGATGTTCTAGAGGTTCCCACATCTTCTTGTATAACCTCTGTAAGACTGTTCGTTCATCCAGATTCTCACTGTATCCAGAATTCTTTTCCCTGACGAACCCAGCCTTGAATCATTCCTATCTTTTCAGCATGGTGCTTCAAGACACTCTTGAAATTATTGTTCTAACCCTTCTAACTTTTTTCTCAAGTTCCTTTAGCTCCCTTCTGCTTTCCAAGTACAACAAACATAAACTTCCTGTCCTCATTTTAAAAGGATTTTGTGGCCTATCCTCCTACAGATGAGATGACAATTCCCATACTCAGTTGGCCAAAGAAGTTACTAGTTTAATTTCAAACATGCATACTTTAGACAAACTCCATGGAAATATCTGCAAAATTACTTAATTATTTTCCCTAAAACTTTTCTCCATGAACCCTCTTTTGTCTCTACACCTAAACCCTCTTTGCAAAAATATGACAATACCCAAAACATCACTGGCCTGCTACCTCTGTTGAACTGTGCTGATTAATACTGTCTTAACATGTCCTTTTATTCTCACCTCACTTAGAATTGTAACTTCTGTAGCATGAGGAATGTCTTTGACTTTACATTTGTACAGCAACTAATGCAGTAGCACTCTGGCCCACAACTGAGGTTCTCAGGGGCCACACTATGACAAACAATACAACAGAACTACTTGATGTGTCAACAAGATGTGCCACGGTAAGAATGACCGTGAAAAGAGAAAAGAAGTCTAGGACATACCTCATAAAAAATTAAGACAATCTTTATGAAGATCTACAAATAATGGATAGGACAGGACTATCGCAGAATGGCTGAGGTTTGAAGGGACCTCCGGAGGGCATCAGGTCCAACCCCTATGTGAAACACAGTACCAGAACACATATTCCTGCTAAAGTAGAGGGGATTCAGAACAGCAGTGAGTCAGTGGGAACTGTCCAGTCCCAGACACACTGTGAGAAATTCCTAATGGGATTAATGCAGTTATTTTATGATCCTTGTCTACTTTTGCAGAGAGTACTGGAAAAAGAAAGGAGAAATTTCCTACTCCATTAAAGAGATAGCTGCACATAATCTTTATGGCTGCAGAGAAGTGCCTTAAAACTTGCCCTTTAGTTAGTAGTGGCACACACAGAAGCACACACAAATACACTTGGGCACCTAAGTTTGCTGAAATCATTTGGAATGGGCACTTAGCCAAGCATCTCTTACAAATCTGGCTCTTTGGACATCTGTCTCACAAAAATTAAATTATGCTCCCAGCACTCCTTCTGAAATTGGACTCAGAGACATTAAGCAACTTGAGTCACACGTGCAGCAAATTTGTATTTCCACAAGACAGAAAACTCATCTCTCTGAAGCTTCATTTTACCATTCAAACGACAGAGATCCTCTCTCTTGTACATCTTCCTTTTGCTCTCATTATTCTACATTATTACTGAATAATAAACATCTCCTTAGGGAAGTGCAGTTAAAAGTAGAACAACTGATTTCCTGCCCTATAGTAACAGCTCACCTATCTGGAAAAAACAACCAGTGAGTATGAATAACAAAGCAATATTTTGCTATTCTTTACCTGAATACAAGCTCAGATTTGTAACAATTTGTGGCAGGAATTCTCCCTTCTCCCAAAAGGCACATTAAAGCTATTCCCATTACAGAAACAGATAGTGTCAGTGCACAGACTCTATTAATGACACACTTCCTTGGAGCAAGCTGTTCAGATTAGGAGATGCAAACAGTCTTTTGCCATTCTCTCTTCTGCCAGCCACCTCACATGTGTCAGCTGTCTTGCTGATGTATTTCTTGTTGACAGAAATGTTCTTCTATTCTGTTCATATCTGTGACTTTTAAATGCCTCTCCCCTATCAAAATCAAATTCCGTTCATCTGGAGTTCCATACTGCCTTCCTTTGAACTTTGTTTCAACAAACATGTTTAGCAACAATAGCTAAATTTTGTAGGTTACACTCTTACAAAAGAGACACAGACAACAACAAAAAAATCTTAAGACCAAATAACTGGGAAAATAAAGACTGGAAAAATAAAGATGGTCTGTAAACTGAATGGGGAATCTTCTTTGCCATCTTATCCTTTCTACTGAATTGAATGATCCTATCAAAAGAGTTTCTCACTACAACTACAGCTCAGCCAACAAACTATGTTTGCTGTGCCTGCTAATCCAGAAACTAAGAACTGCTGAAAAAAATTAAAATAAGCAATGAAAACCAACACATCCAAGTAAGAGTTCACCAGACATTTAGAGAGGCAGAATGCAGCATGCTGTTTCAAAGCATTTCCTTCTCATGGGAAAATCATGGTTTATGTATAGAATGGAGTACGTAGAATATAATACACTAGATTCTTGATTCTGTGAATTACTCCAAGGAGAGCTCTATAATAAGATGATGGTATCTTACTTCAGTAACTCAGGAGAAGTGTTAGTGAAAAGTTAGCAGTACTACTCCTCTTACAATACAAAGGTACAGGCAACTTACCAAGTTGATAAAAACGCATTGGTCCATCCATCAGTGTTTCCATAGTGATTAAGAAATATAACCTACTGACTGTAAAATAAACATTTTGCTTCTGTGCCTGCAAATACATTAAAAATAACACATTCAGCAAATTATGTTAGTAAATTACTTGCAAGTAAACCGAGGTTTATGTACAGAGTTATTTTAAGCTCTTCCAATGTTTGGAGGGAGGCAGTGGTACTGAAACAGTTACTGCTGGCGGGGGAGGGGCAAGGATTCTCAGATTAGACAGGCAATTTCATGACAACAGCACTTTCCTTTTTTCACACAGAAAGGCTTCTTACCATTTCAAATAAGTATAGTCACTGTATAATTATTTGTATTAATTTTGCATGAAAATAGCATCTGAAAATTCTATGCCACTCACTCCAATTTATTAAATACAATGAAAATAAACATTGCTTGGCTTTATTTGAAATAGTACAAGAACTCATCACTGTTGTAAAAAATGTTTCCAGAAAGAGTAGATCAAGAGGGAGGTTAGAAGAAAAACAATTATAAAATTATTAATTATAAGGAAGTTATGAAGTTTATGTTACCTTTTTTAAAATACGTAAGATCTATTAAAATACTCCCTCTCATCGATGTTATTATTTTACTCTATTTATTATCCTCATGGCATTAATATTCACAGGATCTGATTTTGAATAACAGGAAAAGTACTAAGGAACAAGTGTGAATCTATAGACAGCTAGGCGAGGGTATAACTATTTCCAAATAATTTTCTCTTCAGGTTTAATACAAATAATTTTTTTTTTAATTTAAAATGATTTTAAAATACAACTTAAATTCTTTTCTCTGCAAAACAAACATCCTTTAAAATTCAAAATCATGACAAAGCATACTATGGTCAAACCTAACACAGTATGTTAAAATCAGATGAATTAAAAATACCGTTATCTGAGATGTCAATCTTCCTCTGCTCAAAGTTTTAGCATGACTATAGAAAGTCACATAATTCCACAAAGGGAAGAAGATTCTTTTCACTTCAGTTTGGTTCATTTCATTCATTCAACCATGAGGAATATTTAGGTGATATAAAATACCAGTCTTCCTCTTTTCAATCAAATTATAAGTGATGAATAAGAAGATAAGATTTACTAGTTACAAAATCTTTATCGCCGATATCGGCAAACCAGAAAGCAATTAAGTCACACATATCTATCAAGTCCATTTAGTTTTAGCACTAGTGAATGTGACAGAAGACAAAATAATTTGATTTTCTCATTCAGATCAATCTTACAGATTACACAAGCAGAAAAAAAAATATTTCTATTTCAACAAGATTACTGGCTTTGTTCAGAAGTCACGCAGAAACCTAATGCCAAACAACGTTACTTTTGCAGTCACTTTAAAGAACAGTTACACCTGCAGGATCTGATACCTCAGACTGTTCGAAATTTTCTCTTAAGGGGAAAACTTTTGAGGATCCTGAATTCACTTAACAAAATATTTCCTTTATGTCTTAATCCTTGCAATTAATCACAAGACATGTTCAAAGCACTCCATATATGGTATTATGCAATAGATTGGATTTATGTACCTTTGATCCTTGCTGTACATGCTGACATGAATAACAACTATCTCACTCTTGCAATCTGAAGAGATTCATGTATGACTCTGTATGCTGAACAACACATGTATCTTACATGATGCATATTCAAAGCAAAGTTATATGTTTAGCACCTTAGAATATATAAGAAAAATGTTACAAAACAGGTTTATATCTGAGTTTGCAGAGTTGTCTAAATCTGGATGTCCTCTGCAGATCTATCAATGCCAGTACAATTCTAGGGGAAAACCATTTCCGTCAGAACTCTGATTAGCTTTTCATACTCTTCTTCTTCAGAGTTTCGGCAATCCCTGGAGAGAAGCCACAGGAATACTAGTGAGACCAGCCCCCACTCACCTCATCAGCCTGGGCTCACAGTAACTCCCCTGGGAGCTGCCTGAAGCCCTTTGCACTTTCAAAACTCAGCTTCACACTTCCACATCATCTTAAGCGGCAGCTCATTTTTAACTGGAGTTCGGGCTGGGTTGTTTTGGATTTCCTTCCAATCAGGAAAAAAGCTGGCTTTGCAATTTTGAAAGTCACTGGCTTGTATTTCAGAAAATCTCCACATCAGTAAAGCAGAAGACACACCCTATTCTTTGAAACAAGCAGATGGTATATTTATAGAAATTTGCTTATCAGAATACTGAGAGAGACAGACAGACAGACAGACACCATGGGAGATGTTCAGGCAGAGAAGTCAGCAGAGAAATGTTCTAAACCTACACAGGTAATACAACATATGGATCAACCTTACTACTGAAAGCACGCGAACTAGGAAATGGTGCTGCGGGTTGTAATGTTACACCCACGCTCTATTTCTGGTTTTGCTGGGGAACTTTGAATGAGTTGTTTCTAAGGATATCAAACCCATTTAACCTTAATAATCCAATCCATTAACCAGAAGTCCATTTTCCCCATGCCGCCAGTGGTGCTCCTGGTGAGCGGGACATGCCCCTGGAGGAACCACGGTGGGATACGCGGCATTAAAACGTATCGACAGATGCGTCGGCCGCACTTGGTGACAACAAGCTCTGTCAGAGTCTACCGCTGGGCATTTTTCCTTACAAATTTTTTAGCCTTGAGCTACACAATTTAGTTGCATCAAAACCAGCTCCACGGGTCGCTAAGCTCAATTTTTCATTACTTACATCAAAACGAGCTACACTGCACCTCACAGACTATGGCTACGGTCAGTTTTCCCGCTGTGACATTGCCGAAGCCCCAACCCCAATAACCCGCTGGTTTCACGCGCGATTCCGCTGGTATTAACGGCAAAACGTGCTGCGGGGAACACGGATTCCGGCCCACAGCGGCCTCCGCAAGGCGCCCAGCCAAGCGCTAGCAGAGACCAGGGCCCTCCCCAGGCAATCCCGGCAGCCCACCGCAGGTCGGGAAGCCGGGCCTAGCGCCGACAGGCACCTCCCCGCGCCGAGGGAGAGGGGGGAGCACACCGCCGAGCGCGGCCAGCCCGGGCCCGGCGGCGCTTCAGGGCCGCCCCAGCCCTCGCTCCGGCTGCTCTAACGGAAGAGCTCCAACACCCACACCACAGACGGGCTCCCCGGCCCCACGGGCAGCGACCCGCTAAGGGAAAGGAGGAGGGGAGGGGAGGGGAGGGGAGGGAGCGGGGGTGGGTAGGGGGAGGGAGGCGGCCTCCCCAGCCGTACCTGGCCGCAGGCGGCGTCCCCGCGGGCCGGGCGCGGCACCGGGCGCCCATCGCTCCCCGGGGCCGAGGGAGAGGGGCCGCCCGCCGGGGCCGAGCGGCGATTGGCGGAGGGGGCGCTACGGCGCAGGGCGCGCGGCTGGCCCCGCCTCCGGCCCCGCCCCCGCCGCCCGGGCGCGAGGCTGGCGGGCGCGAGGGGACGGGGCAGTGTCCGTGTCCGTCAGGGCCGTTGGGTCCCGGCTCTGGGGCGCCGCTGCGGCCGGAGCCGGGTCTGCGCCTCGCCGGTGGGTGGAGGCTCCCCTGGCGGAGCACAGCTTCCCTCCCCGCACTCGCGGAAAGAGGTTTCTGCCCTTGTTTCACTTTCTTTTACCCGCCGCCCCACCCCAACCCCCCGGCCTTTGGTGCTCGTTGCAGTGAGGGAAGTCTCGGCGGAAAGCTGCGGCAGCGCTTCCTCCTCTTCTCCTTAGTGTGGAGGGAGCGCGGGGCTGCTAAGTGTTTCCTAAATATTGGTCTTAACGGGCACCCAAATGGGTGAGGTGTCCTCTGTCCAAGTATTTTCTGATAGCGGAAACAGCAATAACGTGGTATTAAATACAGCCTGTATCATGTCATGTGAGGGATCTTAATGAGAAAATCTTGGTACCTACCTGAGGCAGGTGAGTGGTAACAAACCAGGTGCAGTTAGTGGCCGTGTCCCGCTGCACCTGCAGCCTCACTGCATCTCCTTGTCTGTTCTGTTTCTTCACTGATGGAGACAGGTGTAATTTGGGGAGTTGTTTGACGGCTGGACATGAGGTTATGCTGCATGTCCTTAAGCCGTACAAGGCAAAGCAAACCTGAGATTTCCAATCACCATCTTTTAGGCTTTTACAAACTTTCTGGTTAAATATCTATATTGCTTTAACCCCTGAATAGCTCAGAAGTAGTGAACACAGTTTTTCTTCATTTTACTTTGTGAAGAAATAACTTTAGATCTGAGATACAAACTGAAAAAGTCCCAGTTTTGAATCAAAACTCCAAACAGGCTAAATTAACTGTATGTCTTTGCATGAGTTTGTCTCATGAGTGAGTATTATATATGGCACCATTATTTGTATTTCTCGATGTCAGTTTGTCGTGGCGCAAAGCCAGCCAGCAACCAAGCCTCACACAGCTGCTTGCTCACTCCCCCCCAGTGAGATGGGCAACAGAATCGGAAGGGTAAGAGTAAGAAAACTCGTGTGTTGAGAGAAAGACAGTTCAAAAGGTAAAGCAAAAGCCATATGCGCAAGCAAAGCACAACAAGGAATTCATTCACCCCTTCCCATCAGTAGGCAGGTGTTCAGCCATCTCCAGGAAAGCAGGGCTCCATCATGTGTAATGGGTACTTGGGAAGACAAACACCATCACTCTGAACGAACCCCCTTCCCTCTTCTTCCCCCAGCGTTATATGGTATGTGTGTTGGGTTTGTGTGTGGTGGGGTTTTGGTAGCAGGGGATGGGGGCTACAGCAGTGGCCCCTGTGAGAAACTTCTTGAAGCTCCCCCAGCTTCAAGTTGGACCCGCCTCTGCCAAGGCCGAGCCAATTAGTGATGGTGGCTGTGCCTTTGCATTAATGTATTTAAGAAGGGGAACCTGCGAGGAGAAGGAGTAGTGAGGGAGACACCTCTGCAAACACCAAGGTCAGGTGAAGAAAGGAGGAGGAGGGGGGGAGGCCTCCTCTGCAGCCCGTGGTGAGAGGGCAGGCTGTCCCCTGCAGCCCATGGAGGTCGCTGGTGAGCAGATGCCCACCTGCAGCCCGTGAAGGACCCCATGTGGGAGCAGGTGGCTGTGCCCAAAGAAGGCTAGGACTGTGAGAGAAGCCCCTGCTTTTGTAATTCAGTGCTGGGAGGACTGCAGTGTGCAGGAGGGACCCACGCTGGAGCAGTTCATGAAGCGCTGCAGCCTGTGGGAAGGACTTACGTCAGAGAAGTTCGTGGAGGACTGTCTCCCATGGGAGGGACCCCACGCTAGAGCAGGAGAAGAGTGTGAGGAGTCCTCCCCTGAGGAGGAAGGAGCAGCAGAGACAACATGTGATGAACTGACCACTACCCCCATCCCCTGCCCCCCTGTGCTGCTGGGGGTGAGGAGGTAGAGAAATCGGGAGCAAAGCTGAGCCCGGAAAGAAGGGAGGGGTGGGGGAAAGGTGTTTTTAAGATGTGGTTGTATTTCTCATTGTCCTACTTTGTTTGATTAGTAAATTAGTGGTGGTGGTGTTCAAATTAAATTGATGTTCTTTTTCTTCCCGCTGGAGTCTGTCTTTTGCCCGTGTCCATAATGTGTGAGTCATCCCACTCTGTCCTTGTCTCAATCCCTGAGCCTTTTGTTATATTTTCTCCTCCCCATCCCTGAGGGTGAAGGAGTGAGTGAGCAGCTGAATGGTGTTCAACTTGACCTCTGGGCTTAAACCTCGACAGTATAGAATATCCCTTTGGTCAGTTGGGGTCAGCTGTCCCAGCTGTGTCCCCTCACAACTTCTTGTGACCTCCAGCCTCCTCGCTGGTGGGGTGGGGTGAGAAGCAGAAAAGGCCTCAACTCTGTGCAATCACTGCTCAGCAACAGCTAAAACACCCCTGTGTTATCAACACTGTTTTCAGCACAAATCCATAACATATCCCCATACCAGCTACTGTGAAGAAAATGAACTCTATCCCAGCCCAAACCAACACATTCTCCACACTTTATTCTGTACCATTTATGTCATGCTCAGGTCCCACACTATCCAATACAACCTCATTAACCACCCCCCACCCCCATCCTTTGATATAATACATAGATATCATTCCCTTAGTTTGTGGACCACCCCTGTAAAATGTCTTTAAAACATCCACAAATGTCCATTGAGTTCATTTAGTCCATGATCTTGGGCTCCATCTCATGGTGGTCACTCAGGACAGGAGAGGTGGTGTGTTGGTGGAGTTACTGAGCACTAAAGCCAGCTCAGGTCAGGTCACAGCTGCGCTTGCACTGCTTCTTGTAAGGTATGTCCTCCACTGGTTCAGGTGGTTCCTGCTATAGTAATTCCCATAACATGCGACTTAAATCATGGGTTACAACATTTTAAAGGTATTTCCATTACAAACTCCATCCCTGCTCCCTTTGTGCCAGACCATCAGATTTAACATTGCAATGAACTCCTTCCCTTGTCCCTGCTCTGGCTTGGACTTACCCACAGACTGCAGTCCCTCAGGGGAGTACCTGCTCCAAGTGGAGCCTTATCTATGAGCCACAGTCTCTCGAGGGGTGTACCTGCTGCAGCACAGACTTATCCACAGCCACAGTTGCTTTGAGGTGCGCCTGTTCCAGCGTGGCCTTCTCCACGGGCCACAATGCCCTCAGAGACATACCTGCTCCAGAGTAGCCTGACCCATGGCTGCAGTCGCTCCAGGGCTATACCTGCTCTGTCGTGGGCTTATCCATGGCCACACACTTTGAGGTGCTCCAGCATGACCTCATGCACAGCCACTCATGCTTCAAGGTGTACCTGCTCTGGTGTGGACTTACTCACAGCCACAGATGCTTTGGGGTGTCCTGCTCCCATGTGAACTCTCACCCTGCCTTTGACTCGAGGTCACGCCGGAGTTCCAGCCTGCCCAGTACAGTAGCACAGAAACAGCAGCAAAGCCCTGGCCATTTGCTAGCCCAGGCGCATCGCCATTGCTGTTATCAAATGTTCCCAGGCGCAGCAGAGTAAGATGATAAGCAGTGCAGCACCACAGCAGACAGCAAAACCAAAAAGCAGCCACTAATTAGCTCTAGACTCTAACATACAGTAAGGCAAGCAAGCCCCATGGCAAGCACAGGAGCCTGCCAACCAACATCTAAACAGCAATAACAGCTATAAACTCGATCCAGCACATTCCAATCAAACCCGTCGCCATCTTGAACCCTTCAAGCCCCACACTGGGCACCAAAAAGGGCTGTCATGGTTTAACCCCAGCCAGCAAATAAACAACACACAGCCAAAACCAGCACACAGTTCCAAACTAACTTTTTGAAGGGCAGAACGTTTACCTGGAAGCAGAGTCTGGAGTGAAAATCAGAAGGACAGTTGAAATTTTAATGATATTCTGCCTCGATCAGTTCTCCTACAATGGTACAGTGCCTTTTTGTATACCTACATTTGCTTTATACCTCTGACACTACCTTCCCATGGCTCCCTCAGCTTCTGTCTATCCAAACATAAAGGTCTCCTAAACTCTTAATTTTTGTTTCACTTGCTTCACATTTTAAAGGCTGTTTTACCTGTGAGCCTTTCTATTTTTTGTGAACTGCCTTTTCAGCATTATCTTTAGTGAAATCTCTTTCTAATTTTCCTGACATCTTTGCAGAAGGTCCCCCAAACTCTGTTCTTCTTTCCTGTTTATCAGATGAATTCACTGGCTCTTGTGGTCTCTGCACTTCGTGCTGAAGATGTTGAAGTTTAGCTGCACTTTTTTTCTTTTTACATTTCCTTCTTCCTTTTTCTGATCATTCCTTGCCCCTCCACTTTAAATACGGCAAAAAGTGAGATCTTCAGCTTTCTGCCAGTCTTCCTTACTGTCTCCAGTGATAATGCTGTTGTTTGGTCATCCAGTGAAATCTTCTGTCTGGCTGAGGTACAGGAGGGATGAAGAAACCTTCAAGTCACTGGCTCCATTGTATGGGGTAGAGAGAGCCGTGAGGGGGAAAAAGCTTAAGTGAGCAACAGCAGGAGGGGAAAGAGTTCATCAGCTTTGACTCATGCAGGAATCAGCTACTTTGCCTTTGACTCTTCAGGTGCAGGGACTCCTTTGCCTGCTTGCTTACCTATCTACTTTGGGATGGGGAAGCCAGCAAAAAGGAGACCAGGTTATGGCAGACTGTTATTCGCCAATATTTGTAGGGGCAAAGGGAGAAGAATTTTGTTGGGAGGAGTAAGGACACTAGCCTTCAGCCTGAGTGATTGGCAAGAAAGCCAGAAAAACCTTGAAAAACATTTCCAAGGAAGCCTTTGGGAAGAAGTGTAGCAGAAGATCCAGTGGATCAGGCTCCCTTTTTATAGGTTCCCAGCTAGTAGCTACAGGGAACTGTTTACATCCATGCAGAGTAACGTTCTTTGTAAACCTCTTCCATTAAAATTGCAGCTTGTGTGCTGGTATCTGTGTTATCCTTTACCCATGCTCACGATCTCTGGTATCACTGAATATTTTAACTTTAGGATGTGTCTTTTTGTGCCTTTGCTTTTTCCTTTCCATGGCTGCTGGCTTATTCTTTTTGCTCTAACAGAAAGTACCCAGAGCTGAATTGTTCCCTTGGCTGGTAGCATACCCTTGAGCTGCAAGGTTGCTGAATTACCTGAAGAGCACTTGATCCATTTTGTAAGTTAAAATAGCTCTCACTTACATGTGGTATCTGTTAATGTTCTGCTTTCTTCCTCCATGCAGAATGTTTTTCTTTCTAACTAGCCTCAGGGTCTTTCTTACACTGTGTCCCATTCCTGGAATTATGCCTTTCCTGCATTTGTTTATTTTTTAAATAAGGAAACTCATTCTTTATTTGGACTATTTTTTCATAATATCATATTTGTTATTTCTATTTAAGTACGGTTTTCCTTCCATGGGCTTCAGAGCCCTTTGTGGGGGATGGGAAAATATTGTTATTTCATAGGTGAGATGACTAAGGCAGAGAGAGGTAAGAAGGTTTGTTTTCAAAGGTGCTTGACCTTTCCAATCCCTGGTGATTTTAGGGTGAGTTACAGGTTGTTGGCAGTTCTTGTAACTAGGATTAAAGTCAGAAATGACTTGGGCAATTTTATCCTGTATGCTTGTGGTGAAGGAGAGCTAGAACTCAGTTTTCACAAATTTTTGGTCATCAGGTTACAGCTATTACCAACATAAATATAAATTGACTCCCATAATGATCTGTCTGTGACTCAGAGATAAATGTATCCTTGGGTGCTGAAATATTACTTCCACTCCTAGCTGTTCTTGATTCTGGAGCACTCAACAAAGTACTCTCACTCAGGTACTGACCCAATGCAGATGGGGAGGAGGGTAGGGCTACAAGCAAGGAATAGTGAAGATTTGGGTTGTGCAAAGTATAAAGCCTCTCAATTTTGGCAGCCTAACTTGCATTTCCCATGAAAGAAAAATTGTGCTGAAACCACAGAGATGCTCAACTATACCAGGAATAAGATTCTGTGGTGAAAACTCCAGTAGTTTGGGGGGGGTTGTTTGTTGTTTTGAGGGTTTGTTTCTTAATGTTAGAGAATGGCTCCATCTGTTGCACTTCATGTGAAAAATTGCCTGTAGAATTTCTAAGTGAAATAGGGAGCCTGGTCTTGGGCTCTGGCATAGTAAACACCGATACTATTCTTCAAAGAAAATTGGGAAGAAATTTCACAGACTAAATACACTTCTATCGCAGACAATTATTTTCTTAGTTCTGTTAATGTGTGTGTGTGTATGTATGTGCACGTGTGTGTTTACACATAGATGTCTATTTGTGTGCATGTAACTGTTGCTCTCAGAGATCATCTGATGCATTATTTGCACAAGGCCAATGCTGGATAAAGAGCAGCTTGTTACATGTGAAATGTGCCATGTAAAGCTGATCTGGGGAGGAAGGAAAGCGTTTTGAGGAAGTAACTGAGATGCTAAATTTCCTATTCAATTTCTCAGTTTCCCTTGTTGCAATATAAGGTTAAATAAAATGATCTCGAGAGTTCACTGTGATTCATCTGTTACACTGAATCAGATTTAATCTACAGTAAAATTATTCCTCAGGATTAAATGTGCCACTGCTAACCCATGAAATACATGATTGTTAAAAGAGCAGGAGGTTTTAAAACTAGATTCAAAACTAATATAAGAAAGGCAAAGTTTATAAAAGGTTAACTAACATAGAAGAAGTCACTGTCATCCATTTGTTCTGTTCTGGGCAGAGAGAGGTGGTTGTGCTTTCATCAGGGCAATGGCAGAAACAGTTCTTTCTGTGTTTTAGTACTTTACGTCAGAAATAGGAGCTTAACACACAGTGCCTGGGTTAAAAGTTAGATTTTAACACTGATAAAGCAAGCACCCTCTCTTTCCCGTTGTCACTTTGATATTTAGTTTTTGAATGCAGGGCTGTCTGGAAGGAAAGTCTCACCAGTCTAGACTGATACAAGGTCAGACCAGTGCAGTCTGCAAAAGCCAGGTTATGGATATTGTTCCGAGCTCCAAAGTATTCTAAGCATATCACAACAAGCCAGCCCGGACATGACAAAAAGATCATCCCGTTCCTCTCTGGAGCTACTGTGGTATCTAGACAAGCCAAAGAGTTGCCAGCTGTGGGCAGGTCTGTGGGTGCAACTGCTGTTGCAGAACTGGAGGAGTAAATGCAGCAGCTAAACACACATGGCAGTCCCCATGCTGTGCTGCATAGAATAGTGTCTCCCAAACTTTTTTGGAATAACAGACCATGGTCATACCTCCTCTCCTGTGGCTGCTCAGCCTAGTTGTGCTCAATAGTTTTTTAAAGATGATCATGTGTGTATGCCATACACCAGGACAGGCAGTAACATGAAAATAATTCAAAAGATCATTTCAAAATAGCTCATCAAGCTGGTATTTGTCCTGAAGTTATGCAGTGCTACATCTGTTTTTTTCCTGATACAAAGAAAATTCCTAGAGTGCACGTAGGTCTTGTTTAGCTTGACATAATTTCTGATGACAGCTGCTTCTGCTTGCACACCCTGAAACATCCTGTTTTCTGTCATTCATAGACCATGTTGACCTTTTTGACTGTATTATTGATACTGGAGATTTCAGGTGGCAAAATAATTGTTATAGCAGTTGGCTACTGAGAGGCTTGTTGGTAAAACTGGCCCATTGCAAAGAAAGAGAGAATAAAGAAAGAGGTAAAAAGACAGGACTGAGGTGCTCTTATTTTCTTTGTGAATTCATGGGGTACTCATTTCATCTCATACATCCAGTTGAGATATCCTCAACTTTTCCATGTCCTGCGTTATTTCCTTTCTTCTTCTTACATTTTATTACTTTCCCACTGCTGATACCTCTAGTAAGAGATGATCCTCTATGCAGGCAGGGTTTCAGTGAGTATATAGATGCTGGGAATCAATCAAAACTAGTGTAAAGTACTGTGAGCCCATCTTCCAATTGCTATGCTTACTGTCAGCGTTAGTATTGGTGCACCCTATTTAGTGATACTGTTAGGGAGAACATTGTTATACAATTTCTAGGTGTAGGCATCTTTATATAACTTTCCCTGATTATTTGCTTCTGACACATCTATTTCTAGTAAATCTTATTTCTGGTTTTGCTGTCTTTATTTTGTTCTGACCTCAACTGTGTGGACTGTTCTGAAACTTCAGTGGATCCAAAACCAGGAGAGACTGCCCCTTCTCCCTATTTTTTTTTAAATTTGTGTACAGCCCCATAAAATTTGTTTTTTACGTTCATGTTTTACAATCTAGGATCAGAAAGAAATAAAAAATGTGCAAGATTTTGAGAAGTAATTTTTAAGTCTTTACTGACTAAAGAAATTGGAATGTGATCTTGTTTGGCCTGAAGGTGATGCTGTTTCTCTAGGAAAAAGTATTGGAAAAGACATTGAAGAGGAGTACTTTGGAAGTCTTGTAGAAAGTACTTGCGTTAACATTAGATATACACCTATTTATGCTCTTTGACTTTGTGTTAATAAGGTTTCATCAACACTTTGGAAGACTGAGACCTCTCTTAGCAGAACTCAAATGTACTTTATTAAACCTTCCAGCATATCATGGACCAGCACACTAAAAATAGCAGCCTCTTTTTTTTTTT
Source organism: Strix aluco (assembly GCF_031877795.1). NCBI lineage: Eukaryota > Metazoa > Chordata > Aves > Strigiformes > Strigidae > Strix > Strix aluco. The sequence continues at coordinate 34,473,712 of NC_133932.1, read as the reverse complement.
TTCCTATTCATGCATATCTTTAATCTGTCTTCTTGTGTTGGTCATCTGCTTTGACGTGCTTTCAGATTTGTTGGTGGGAGAGAGGTGTGGTTTATGTGCAAGTCCCCACAGAACGTGCTTATGCTTATTTGTTTTGAAAGATTTCACTGTGCAAAGCTGAGAGACAGAGTAGGTTTCTGGTATTACTTTCATACCTTGTGAATGACTCATTTCAGTCAGTTTTCACCATCTCTGTGTTTTGACTTAAATTGTAATACACAAGCAAATTTCTGAATTTTGGCCCAATTTCCTTGTCCCTTTGTAGGCTTAGCAAACTGGTGAGATCCTTCTCCTTTTTACTAAGAAATCTTTTGTATCTTGAAAGATTGCTTAAAATGAAATTCCAGTCTTAGATGTCTCTAGGATGTGGCCTGTCACCTTCAGGTGTCACCTGTGTCACCCTTGTGACTCACCTTACAGGCCAATTAATGCTGATGCGAGAGAGAACTTGTCTCGTCCTAAACGTGAGTGGGGAAAGGTGTCACTGCCTTTGGTGGCCCAGCCTGAGATGCCATGCATTTCTGGTGGGGTGCCAAGCACAGCCCTTGGTTATTTTTGGAGTATGAGGGAATGTAGGACTCTAGGATAGGTTAGACAGTGGGTGCAGGATGTTCTTCTACATAGGCATATGTTGGTTCTGCACTGTTCAGCACTTTCAGAAATGACCTGGAAAAGTGAGCAGGCAGGCAAAGTTTACTGCTAGTGTGAAATTAGGCAGGGCAGAAATATTTTGCAATACTTCCCAGCTGTCACTGGGCTACTTGATAGATTAAAGTGGCAGATGAAATTAAATGTTAAGATATTACTAGACGCTTAACCCGTTTTTACATTATTCCTGAGGTCTGTGCTGCTGGCTGCTGCATGAGACAGGACACAGGTATAACTGAATTTTAGGTATGATGAAGTTTGACTGAGCTTATGGCCTATGGCTGCAGAATCAGGACAGACTCAGACTGCAGGACATCCAAGCCAGGTGTGCTTAGGGAGAACAGGATTTTATGAACATGGACTGTTTCAGTGCCTGTGAACTCCCACAGGTTCCTTGTGGAGCTTCAGGTACTGTGAAGGCTCCAAACTCCATGTGAACCTAACAGGCATAATGGCTCCAGGAATACAGCTGAGTTCCTACATACAACTGCCATGTAGAAGAAATGAAATCTGCAGGCATGCCAACTGCACTGGGAAAGATTCTGTTTCGTGTTTGCAGAAAATGGATTGTCCATCAGATCTTTTCATTGCCTAAGCCTTTACACCTGGGTTGTGGAGGTCCTTGCTGTACAGGTTCTGCTTCTTCTGTCTTACGTGCCTTGCACTGCGTCCTGCCTGCATTGTATTGTGAGTTATGTAGGTAATGAGCTCTCTGGGTAAAGATAGCTGTCAGACCATGGCCGTATAAAAGGTGACTACTGCTGATTTCTGATCTTTGGCTGGGATTTTGAGGCACTTCTGTAACAGCAATGTCAAATACTACTTTTCAACACTGTTTATTCTATAGAACCTGCTAACTTTTCTCTGAAAACTGCTGACTTAAGTAACCTTGATCATTTTCTCAGGGGATATGCAAGTGCTAGACTGAACCCTTGCTTACCACGATCTGCAAAATTTAATTTGGTCTCTGCGTGGTTGATTATGTAGAGAACCACAACTGGAAACCTGATGTTGTAATTCCCTCTTTGGACTAGGGAGATGTAGAAGAGGAATGGTGACTCCCTGTTGTCTAGTAAATACTTTTCACCCTAAAATCTGTCCCATACTCTTGGTCTGGAAGAAAAGAACTAAAGATGGGAAGCATTTTCTCAGTTTTATAGTGACTTTTATGGGCTCTCTAAAATATGGTTTGTGTTTGAAAATGGAGGTCCGAATAAGCCTTTTGTTTCTGCTTGGATAATCAGTATTGGCAGCTTACCGCCTGTTAAGCGATCTTAAAAGTTTGGTTTAACAAAAGTGTGACAGATAGGAAAAGAGTGCTAGACAGTACTTGCCCATGACCCCGCTCTTTGGCTGTCACACACAGTGCAATGTTCTCATGAAAAAGGGGGCACTTTAAAATAGAACTCGTACCTGCTTTGAAACTTTGTCTGAAGACCTAGTCAAGGATTAAAAAGAAAGTTTTAAGCAAATACAGTGTAATATAGTTCATCCAGTATTGCACAGTTCTAGGATAGTTATAGGGGTTGCTGTGCATGAGGACCATGTATATATATATACTTCCCAGATGGGTGGGCAGAAAACAGTGCTTATCCTTATAATGGCACAATGGAAGTCCATGATTATGCTTCTAGACGGGATGCTTATTTCGATTGGGAAGATGTGGCCACTTTCCAGTGTAAAATTAACCTTTTAGGAAGTACCACACCTCCTTTCCTAAAGATGGTGGTCTCTGAAGTCTAAACCTTGGAAAATATTCCAAGTTGCCACTTTTTCCTATGAGTAGTGACAAAGGACTTTTTCACCTATTACTGTATAACTTTACAACTTACTCTAAGTGCATTGTATAGAATAAATCCAAATCTACTTTTACCATTACTACTACTAGTACTAATTGTGTGAAGACAGTTTTTGTACAAACAAGTTAATATATGGACTCTTTTCCATGTACCTACATCTCTCTGCTTTGGACATGGCTGTTTGCAAGCCAGATGTACAGATCAGTACTTTAGATCTCTTCTTTTTTAATGGCTGAAGCTTTAATTTAAAATGATGTTAGTGTTTTGCTACTTTATTGAATACAGCATGACCTTTTCCGTCCTATTAATTAAATACTTTCTGCTGCACGTGAGGTAGTTATAACACAGAGAAGTCTTTAGTAAAAAAAAAAAAAAAACAAAACCAAACAAAATCAGGACATTTACTGAATATTTTCTTACGTTTGAAATGTCTACTATAATGTTACGTCCAGTAGCTAAACACAATACTGTATCATCACATAACAGCACTGAGTGTAATGAAAACAACCGTGGGAATCTTCATTCAAAGCTCCAGTGAAACATCAATTTCTAAGCATGGAGTAAGCCATGAATTAAATTGTTGTACAGTTTAAATATAAAATACATGCCAAAAAATTCTGGTTTAATACTTATTAATAGGAAGATAGATTACAAAGAATGAATTGCCTGGCTAATATTACTAACAACTTGTCCTCTTTATTAAAATGATTCGGCTAACATTTGATGCCTTGGTATATCCCGTAACTGAATTGGGATCTGATTTGGTATCACACTTAACAGTGAATTTGGTACTTGACCCATAGTTTTCACTGCCTGTACTGCAATAACTAAAACAATATAGGTATGACTTGTTAAGCCAAATTCTGCATGAAATCATGCAACCTCAGCGAAGTCAATTAACCTAGTATGGTTTGCAGTAGGGTGGTACAGACTCTGGTCTCTGGTGATTTATATTCATGAAAAACCAGCACTGGGCTAAAAGACTATCAAATGCTTTCTGGGGCTGCTCAACACTCAGAAATGGTTTGATTTTTTTCATAATACTCCGTTTTGGAAGAACTTTAATCAACCTGTCATTGATTAGCACCTGGTAGGGGTAGAGAGCTGCAGAAACTGCACAATCCTGGAGCATATGATAGCATATTATTCCCAGTGTGGGACCATTAGTTTCACAGTTTTCTCAGATAAATATAAACACAGAAACATGTAATAAGTGTTACTCAAAGCATCAGCTGGGATTTCACTGTCTGCAGGTTTAAAATTCAATGGTGTCCCCAAAGGTTAATCAATATTGATGGCAATTAGTCCACCACACACCAAATTAAATGAACACTTATATTTTTCCTGTTTTGCTTTGTCTCTTCACTAAGATGTAACATAGAAATACCAAAATAATAAAAAGATTCTGTTAGAGCTGCAGTGGGCTGACAGAGTAATTAGATTTATTTTGTATCAGGTGTTGTTCAGTAACAGTCTCCATTGCCTTAGTCCTTTGGGAGAAGGGCGGTGTGTAGCAGCTCTCTTCAGTGCAAAAGAATGAAAAATCCCAACAACCTTGATTTGAGAGATGTGTGAAGACTGTACCTCAGGGGGTTTTATTTCTGTTTTCCCTTTTGTAAACTTCAGCTTCTGGAAAGCTGGCAGCTTAGATCTCCAGGAAGTTTTTCTAAGTCTTTGACAGGCACTGCATCTAACAGGAAATACACGCGAACCACAGTACGGTTGCTAGAGGTAATGAAACTTAGGTGTTAGCGTAACCCTGAAAGCATTTACATACATCCTTGATCTTACTCGCACACATTGTCTCACTGAACTTAAATGAGACTATTAAATCCTTACATGAGTGCATGTGAGTAAAGGGCCTTAAAATGGTAAAGAAAGAGAGTAAAATCTTCCATTGCCCAGCAGCGGAATTTTCAGCCCACAAAAGCTGTCAGGATCTGGATATTTTGTTTGCAAATGACTGACCTACATCATAGTCTGGCATAAAGATTTATGTTGTTCTCTTTGGGTTTTGACTACTCCTTTTAAGTTTTGAATCAGGTAAGATTTTTTTTGCCTCACAGGAGTGTTTGAGTAGATGGGGAAAAAGCAAGTGAATGCTGTTAGAAATTACCCAGCTACTGAAGGGCTACAGGCCCCATGTGGAAAATGTGCTGTGGTGGATCTGGGAAGTAGGCTTCACAGATGTGGGCAGAGATTTCTCTTTCTGTGGGTATCTTGTTCTTGAGTGTAACTCCTGTGGTCTCAAGCATTGAGCCTCGCTGTTTTAATGTTTTCCCTTTCTCATTGCTTTCCTTCTTATAAGTAATCACTTAATGGCATGCCAGAGCCTAGGAAAATCATTGTTGATATTATAATAATGTAATTTGCAGCTCAGCTGGCAGTAACTAACTGCAGACTATGTTTCTACATGGGATGATAATTTTTAGCTTGTCATGAAGATGCATTTCTATTAGCTCTGTAACGGGAAGCCCAGGAGAGAACAGAGTTAAAATAGGAGTTTGGTCAGAAGTGTGGAGGGAGGCTGGAAGGAGTGACCCTGGAGATTCTCAGAGAAGAAAATGTAACAACCCAGCGGTTTCTCCCTCTTGCAAATCCAGTGCAGCCTCAGTTTGCTGAACACCAGTGAGCCTAAAGACCTGAGCAGTCAAATTTAAACTGTGTTCTGGGATGTGTCTGAATGTGTTGACACTCTTGGAAAACTGCAGGGTTTCCTAAATGGCAGGGCTGAAGGGGTGAGCTGGAGAGGGGGGATTTCTTCTCCAGCCCTGCCTTCTCCAAAGGCTTCTGCAGGAGGACAGTGGGTCTGATGTTTTTTTGCTGCAGCTTGTTAGTAATTTATTTCACAAAAGTTTGAGGTCTTTGCCAAAACTTTTAAGACCTGTAGCCTTCCATGCTTGTGCAGAGCAGCAAAACTACTACCTTAGCAAGACTCTGTGTTTCCCTTCCCCTTGCATGGTTTTTTTTGCTAGTGTGAGCTCTTCCTTGAGCATGGTAGGTAGCATTTTGTCCCAGCAAGAACAGAGATCTGTCTGGCCACTGGGCACTCAGTGGCTGCAGTAATATGGAGAGTTACCTAGGAATTTGATTTTTCTTTTTTTTTTTTTCTCAAATTACAGGGAAAACTGTGTACAGCCATTGTGTGGAAAATGATATTTTTTAGTCTGATTAGTATTCTTTATTTTGGGGAAATAATGCGTAGTTTTATCAGAAGATGGCAATTGGAAACACTTACTGTAAAACTCCATTCATTTAATTTTACAATTTGGAATACCTTTATTATATAAAGGGATTGGGTTTGTAGTGGGGATGTGTTGTTAATTATCATTAGACCTCTGCTTTTGATTAATGCTGCTAATTAGTTTCTGTCCTTGACTTTTTCCAATTAAGGAGTAGATGCCTTGGTGCTAAACACCTGGGCATATTATCTAATTAGATGAAAGAAACATGTACTCTCTTTGTAGGTAATTATTTTCACTTTCAGTCGTTGCTTTGTACTAAACAGAGGTAGTTCTGTCTCTTTGGATGATGGCACAGGAAATGTCAAGATACCAGTGAGCAGTGTGGTGGGTGTGAGCCATTTCCTGCTGGTAATTTTTCTGATTTACATGTGTGAAAAATGATCATTCTTCTACTTCTGGCAGACATAAGGCTCAGGAAGGAGGAAACAAACCAAATTAAAATGCAAGAGAAGGAAATGTAAGACTGTGCTGCCCAGCTCCTTAAATCAGCTTAGAGGCAAAAAACTTGCATCATTTTCAGAAGTAGACACCTGAAAACATTTAAGGGCCTGAGAGTCTGCTGATGTATGTATTTGAAAACTCTCTTCTCACTGAGGGCTGGAAGCAGCAGTAGCTCCTTGTACAATGGGCTCCCAGCACACCTCAGGGGAAGGAAAAGGATCAGATTCAGGAAAACAGCCTGCTGTCCCTCAGCTGCACCTCTCCCTGGCCTCCTTCCTGAAAGAGCTGCCCAAATCCACCTGAACATGACAGCAACATCTGCCTGGGACACCTGACAAAAGTAAATGCTGTATTGCTTGGATCTGGCTGTCACAAGCCCTTATGTGGGTTTGTGCCCCCTCACTGTCCTGTGGGATGGATTATGTGCTGTTCCTGTCACTCTCTTACTTGCTGCCAGGATTTGAGGTGCTGTCCTTAATCTCCAGATTCTCCCTGTGGATGGTTATAGTTCTGGCTGTCTAGGGGACAAGGCAACTTCTTTACTGGTGGGCTTTACTGAGAATAGAAACCAGCTAGCAAACTCCATCTGTTGATCCCTAGTTTTGGATCCTGGAAGCTTTTCAGAACAGAAGACTTCTGAAACAGAGGTTTGTCTCTCTTGTTAGCTTTGTAAGATGCATTTTGAAGATCCTAGCTGAGACTGAAGCTGTGCAATGCAGGTAGCGTATAAAGCACCTGCATCCCCCAGACTGCATCTCCAAATAAGCTTCCCACCCCACATTGCATAAACAAATAAGGCAAAGTTTCAGATTTAAAGAGCTTATTCTCTAAATTGAAAAAAATAAGGACCACCACATCTGGAGTATGAGTTATCCATAAAAGAAAGGAAAAGGGAAAATTTGTAACTTAGTTTTGTGTGTGTTGGTGATGACAGGGAGGGGACTCATAGATGTCAGTAAGGGACAGATGGGGGTATGGAGAGAGGACTGTAGCACAAGAAATTGAGAAGACTCTGAAGAGTATTAATGCTGGCATGTGACATTTCAGTGACTGAAGGGCTGACTGGTGTATAGGAGGGAAGGAAGAGGATTTTATTGTTATTGTGGTGAGATGTTTTTGCTGTGTGATTTCTAAAGCAGCAGAAAGAGGGTAGGCAATGATGTTAAGATAAGAGAAGCACCCAAAGCAGTATCTTGCCACTCAGAACCATGACATCCTTCACATCTTTGTCTCAAGAGTAAGCTGCTTCTTAAACTCTGTCAGGCTTGCAAGGCTGAGGAATTAAATTACCTTATTATTAGCCCAGATTAAAACCAAATAAAATTATGTGTATACATATACATCTCCTGTCCCTGTAGATACAGGAACTGAAAGAATGCACAGGAAACTTTATCAAGTGCTCTTAGAAATCTATTCCTTTGCCAGAACATTACCTACAGACCTGTGTCACAGGGATGATAGTTGGTCACTTTCTGTACTGGCATTATTTTTTGTGATGGCAAGTTGTGGTTGCCATTGTTCATTCTTTTTTTTTGCAGTATCAAAGTGATCACCTGGTGGGGTCAACATTACAGTCCTTTTTGGACTAGCTCTCATATATGTTTTGCATGGGGGAGATCTCAGAGGGCACTCAGGTCCCACTGGAAGTCAGTGAGAGTCAGATATGAGTCAGGTACCTGTTAATCTCAATCACATTTGAAAATCTTCCTTTTTTTTTTCTTCCCTTCTCTTCTGAAATATGGGACGGAGGGCTACCTAAGCATCACTGGTAATGCTTTGTTGTTTCCTTATGACGTAAATGGTACCTAGTGCTTCACAAAAACAATAACTAACTCTATGGCCAGAAACTTGCCAAGAAAATGGCATCCAACCACAGTGCACAGACAAACGATATATCTAGCTGCAGAGTAACGGAGGTGCTCCTGTGCAGCTTGACACAGACACCTACTCAGAAGATATGTCTCCTGTGTGTAGACAGGCTGTAGTTAACTGACAGTTTCCAAGCTATAGGACAGTAGTCTAGAAAAAAAAAACCCAAACCCTAGTATTTCTTAATTCTAAAAAGAAAAACAAACAAGTATCCTGTTGGGTTTTTTGAATAGATGGCTTGGGAGAAGCAAACATATATCAAACCTCTGCTTGACTGAAGGTACATAGGAAGCTAGCAGGACTTGCTGGTGCATTTAGACCTTTAGCAAGACAACCCTTAATCGTGATCTTTCGCTACATGATCCATTGAGCTATTGGGAACATCTGTAAAGTTGGAACATGCAGGGAGCTGCAGGGCACTACTAGGCAATTAAATGATGATTTGCATGTAGTATTTATTCAAAAGCAACAGTTTTTGAACCAGTTGGAATTATAAAGCATTCACATAATGTTAAATACAGTTTATTTAATTGAGAGCAGTCGAAAGATTGCAGAAACATATTTTCCTAGCTGATTTGGCAATGTAAATTTGAATGGCCAGAATGGCAATTTCTTCAGAGCACTTTGAATTCCATGTATGGAAGCCACTATAAAAGTGCAAAGTATTATCATGCTAATAATGCATTGTAGTGGAATGTCATGATTCTGCATATAAAATTAGAAAACTATCATTTTCCTTGTTTGCATAAACAACTCACTTTACACTTCTAAATAATGGATGGAAATCCAGAGAGGATTAAAATAAATGAAGGAACAAATAATTTTCAAAGGCTAAAGCTTTACAGCTCCTGGAGTTACAAAAGAATCAACTAACCACATTTCTTAAACTTTATTTTAGAGAAATCTTAGCATGTATTCGCTTTGAAAATAAATTTTACCCTAATCTATATTTATACTTGCAAACATGGTGCCAGATACCACAAACCAGTCAATTCTGATAATCCCTTTGTAAAGTTGTCCAAATTATTCTTGTGTTACAGTTGATGAAAACCTGAAGTTGTAAAAGGGTTCCCAGAATTTTCAGAGACAACTAAGGTGGTTATTTGGTATTTGTTGAATTTTGTGTAGTAATGATAACCCCAGTGTTGTGTCCTTGGATTTGGGAGACCTTGGGTCTGTTCCTTTCTCTCAACTTGCTTGCTGATCTGCACTTATGTGTGCCCCAGTTTCTTCTCTATGACATGAAAATAATGATACTGACCTTCAAAAAGAAGTTTTCTATCTTTAACTCTGTTTGATCCCAGCTATGGTTTGTAAATAATTTTTACAGCTATTCTATCAGGTGAGGTCTGCCATAAAATGTAAAATTTGGTAGAAATAAATGAACACCACTAGAACTTTGGGATAAAAGTATTTCTCAGTGTCTGTGTGAGTTACCCTGTCTCATAAATATGTATTTGTAATCGAAGCATTCTTTTTATCATCTATTTATTTTTAATCCTCTCCACATCCATAATATAAGTAGTTCACATAAGTGTGGCCTTTTGTGTTGCTCAAAACAAAGAAACTTTATCTCGTATTATTTAGGGTTTTTTTGATCATTGAAAATGTTAGTACATATTGTGAAAGAGTAGTTTCAAAACAATGCACAGCATGTTTTTTGAGAAAATGGATGTGATACAGTCTTTTTAGTTGTAATATTGCATAGAAGTCAAGAGAAAAAGCTCTTTTTTTGGGAGAAAATATTAGTTTCATTAGTTGCATTTTGTTTTCATGGCTTTTTCTGTTATGAAATTGTATTTCTTTCTTGGAGGAAAATATACTTTTATTCAGAAGATAAGTGAAGAAATAATTTTCATCATAGTATTTCTTGTTGTACCATAACTACCTGAACAATTCATGCCCAGAGTCTGTGTTTTTGTCAAAAAGATCACTGGCTTTAACTTGGAGGTATGTTAAAGTATGGTTACTCTTTAGAAATAACCCTTATCAGTTCCTTTATTGTGATTTCCATTGATAAATCTAATAGTTCTGTGTTAGCTTTAATCCACTGAATTTGTCAGAGGGATTTGATGCAATTGATCTCAGATGCTTAATGATAAATCCCCCATATGTGGGATTTAACAGTGAGTCCTCCAGCAGTTCTTTCCCGGACCATTAATTTCAAGCTTTTGGCTTAATGAGTTTAGTTTAACAGTGGTATGTAATAGGGACAATGTTGAGGACAATCCATGTGTATGATGCTTTAAATCAAATAAGTTTGATATAGTATATACATTTAATATTCAGATTTATCTTTTCTAAGCCTATGTTTCTCCTTGATTTTCCTTTTCAGCAGCTCTTTCCAGTGGGATATACCTAAACTGCTGGTGTAAACCATGGCTAAAAGTCCTCTTACAGTAATCCCCATATAGCCTTTGTTAAGTTCTACCTCCAGTTTACCTGTGGTGAAGTCCAGATTTCTAATGTTAGTCTTCCTTGGATCAAAGCAGAAGATGAGAAGTAGACATAATCTTCTCAAGTGAAATAACAGCTTATTAAGGTACTTATTATATGTTTAGAGTTATGCTGTCATGTAGAAATAAAATACTGTTTTCCTTCTCTGTGCTACAAATAATTTGATTGAAACAATAATTTATTTTTTTTTCTCAGAGGACACCACATTTTGACTTTCAGGCTATTTGTTCACTAAATACATTTCTTTGTGGTGCTGAAAATAGACAGGGTACTTTGGATTTTGTTCCTAGGCAGCTCTGAGGTGGAATGAAAGCCTTTCATGTAAGGGTATGATATAGGTCACTCATAAAAAAATTCCAGTAGCTTTAATCCAAAAGAAATTTTCAGTGAGTCACCTCTAGGAGCATGGAAGAATTTAGCAATCATTAAATGAAGTGGCAGCTTATTCTTTCTCAAACAGGTGGGAACACAGAGGAACACCCAGGAAATGCAGCACCAGGCTTGGCTTACAAAGCAGCAGTAATCTAACTGTGTGAGGATCACATCTCCTGGCTGTTCCTGGAGGGAAAGAAGTCTGTAGGCTCATGGAAAGAAAGGAAGCATTCATGCCCTCCAAATCACCCTATATAAATTGAACATGCCAATTTGCTCAGTTAGGATATTGCAAATGCCACTGCTATAATGTACATGGGCTGGTTTATATAGGGTCAGAAGAAATGTGCCTTGAGCCCCACAGCCTGTCTTCATGCACTGCTCCCAGGCACACATGAATGCTCCTACAAGCTTTTACAAGCACCTGCAGTGCAGAGAAGCAGAAAAAACCCAGAGGTGGTGTTGGCAGTGCCCACAGTCCTTGTGTGTGATGATGAAGCAGGGCTACACTGGTGACTTAGAGAGAACTGATGATCACAAGGGTGGGAAAATTGTTGTTGATCTCCCAGGCTGACTCAACAAGTGTGATGTGATCTGCCTCAGGTTTGGTGTTCAGTCTAGGGGTCTGGAAAAGCAGCAGAACAGCCTGCTGTCCTCCTGTCCATTTGGTTAGTGCTGACAGCCTCATCTGACATTAGGGACTGTGAGAAATTCCATGAATACACACAAGAGGCAAGATCCTGGGGTTCTTTTTCTAGGCTGTCCAGAACGGGTACCCTGATAATTCATTCAAACCCAGAGACCACTGTCTAGCGGCAAGGACTTAGGGAAAAAAATGAAAACAGGTCAGGACCTACTGAGCCCGAGAGAGACTTACTGAGTCATTCTATTTTCAACTTGCTGTCTGACAAAAGCGGGAGCTGAATGAAAATACTGGTCGCTAGTTCAATAATTTAGTGCTCTGATAAACTGTGACTGAGCTTTATCTGCCCTCCTACCCTGTGAAGCCCTTTGTGAGTTTGTAGGTTTCTATATTGTGTGGTAATGATGCTGAAGGGAGAAAGTAACTTCAGTTAGCCCAGTTCTTCCTGAAGTGTGGAGTGAGTACACAGAACACTGCTGCTTCATTACTGAGTAAGGGCAGTAACAAAGTACTGGGCTTTGCAGTGGGTGTAAAATTTGCACAGTGCTTTGAAGAGGTCTTCTATACATGCCTAGGATATACGGATTTCTAATGTGCTGTTTCCCATGGTTCTGAAAAGTCCTTCCAAACTTCGCAGGTTTGCTGTTGTGCAAGGTCTTTTTTGATGGAGATTCCCAGTGGTTAGATTGCATGTCTTGAATCCATCACCCAAGCAGTGTACAAGTAGTCCTGAAGGCTTCTCTTTGCTACTGGGCACGGGACTGATGCTGTTGCTGCACATGTTCTTTGGTCGTTTGCAGCGCATTGTGCTACTTGGATTGTATCTTCTCCAGTACTTCTCCTGATCAGGAATTCTTCAGCTGCAGATAGACTTTCACCTTTGTCCTATGAATTAAAGCCAAGCAACTACCCGACCAATGACTGACAATGACATAAAAAGTATATTCTGCTAAGTTGTTTGGGTTACCAGCCATGGAAATGTTAGCCCACTGCACTCTTATTACCATACACAACGGAATTAAATGTAGATTTCCAAGGCGGGGTAAGCAGAAGTTTGTGCACAAATCCCCATGAACAATGCTGTGGGATTTGTGCAGCCCTCTGAAACTGTCCCCCTCAGTGTATGTGAGAGCATTAACTCCTTGTGGATGAATGTGTTATTGACTCTGAGCAAACAGCTCTTTTTAAAGACTCTACAAAGTGTTATTGGCCAATAATACACAGTAAATAGACAAAGAATTACACTGTGACAGTTAGAACAAAAGAGAGAAAGAGAGTGGTACAGATAATGAATCATTAATGATCAGGAGTTGTGTGTTGCTTTTTAAGAATTGCCTGAGGGAGGTAAGTGGGAGGGCTAAAACTCCTCCGTGTGGTATGGACATCAGGTTGGCTGTGGGGAATGCTAAAAAATGGTTTCTTGTTTATCTAAATGTGGCTCCCTTCTGATATTTCCAGACCCAGAAAAGTCTGTTCAAAAGGTCTAACCGTAGTCTTATGCTATGAGTTTATTTGAAATGCAAGGCCAATAATAGAGATCTGAGGAAAAGAAAGGGTCTCAGAAATAATATATTCTTCTTTCATGATGTTTTCTTCATATTTTTGACTGACTGCAACCTACCAGAATGTGTTTGGCCTACAAGTACTAGGCTTGACTTGCTTAAATTGTGAGGAAGACTATCTTCACATTGCCCTGCTGTCTGCTCACCATGTAAAAGAGAGCTCTGCTCAGCCACATTTAACAGAGAAGAGGAAGGAATTTTCTTCACCTTTTAAATGACATAAAAAATCAGAAGCCAATTGGCCTTTACTCAGCATATTAGAACTTTACTGATTTGCCTTAACAGAAAATCCAAGACATTCAAAGGCATTTGACACTTTCTTAAATGAAAAGATTAGCTCAAAAGCCAATAGTCTGATTTCCATAGGAAAAAAAAAATTGTTCATCTAACTGGCTACGCATTTATGACTATGCAAGTAACTATAACTGATACATCCATAAGGAAGAGAGTCTGAAATTACAGTACTCGTACGTCATGGAGATTATTCCAATAATCACAGAAACTAGTGTACCTACTCTTAGTTTTTCTTTGGCTGTGTGGATGCAAGCTTTTCATATTGCTAAGCAGAGTCTCTAGGAAAAGATGTACTCTGACAAATTACTGTGCTGGGAGCAATGGTTTCCCGCTGCTTTTAAAGGTTTCGCGTCAAAGGGAACCTGACCCCTCAAATGTAACCAGAAGTGGCATAGAGAAATAGCTTCCACCAAAACAAACATATGGCACCGGCAGGATAGCAATGGATGGTAGGGTAGAGATGGAGAATTGTACTCGCTTTCTGGATTATCTGTAAATTAAATTATAGATAGCCATGGTCAGTGATTCACTGACTGAATATGCAAAACAATCCAAGTCTGATCTGCAGTGTTTTTGTGACAAATGGGGAAGGGAATAAGGGCTAAAATGGGATCCTCAGTCTCCTGATGTGTTTGAGTATACAGAGCAGATAGACACATGTATATAAAGAAATATAAATAAAAGATCACATTGTCTTATTTGTGAACCAATGCTGGTCTCTCATCTTTAACCTACAGTTGCTCTTGGGTTGTAGTTCCCAATAGCAGAGTCAACAAAACCCTGTGTAACTCCCACAGGTCCCATAGATAGATTTCATTATTTACAATTTCACTCTGTGCATAGCTTTAAAATTTTAAATGTAGCCAGTTTGAGCTGTGTGCAGAAAAGTAGTAGGTGCCATCGTTTTAAAAGCAAAATTACACTGGTTTGCTTGTCTAAGAATTCAGATACGTGAGGGATGTTTTTGAGACTCTCCTCAAAATGATTTTTTTTTTTTAAGCTAAGAAAAATGTTAATGACAAGAGTAAGAAAGTGAATGTATGAATTTGAAAGCCAGCAGATGCACAGTCTGAAATGGAGGCACTGTCTCAGCAATGTCTGATAACCAGCAGTGTTTACTGTTACGAAAGGGGCACATGGGACTCACTAATGGTTCTTGAGCCTGGTGGGAAGAGCTGCTGGGGAAGAACCATGTACGGGATGGAAAATGAAGAGAAAATTGTTAATTGGTCAAGTGAGAGGGCTTCCTCCAGTACTGCAAATGCAACACCTTTGTGCTCCATCCCTTTACCCCTCCCCATCTGCCTTTGAGCACTTCCGAATTAACTTTGCAACTCTTAACTTCTGATAAAACTGAGAAAATAGATGGCACAAGGCACTGCAGGTGACCTCTTCCGAGCAGTCAAGAAGGGGGCATTTTCCTGGCAGGCTTTCAGGTTCAGCACCGCAGCGTGCCGCTTCCCTCCCTGTCCTGAAAGGGAAACGTCCTTGGCCTTTTGGGTTGCTGCCTCTCCTCCCGAGTGCCAGCCCTGGGCTGCGGTGTCAGCAGCGTGATATGGAGGAGCAGCAGGGAGAGCAAAGAACAAGTGACATCTTTGACTCGCTGGCGGCCCCCGCGCTGCTGTGCTGAGTCCAGGGCTTTTCCTGGCTTGGCGCTTCTTCGCTGGCTGGGCCACTGCCCGCCGCTCCAGCAAGGCCTCTGCGATGCGCCGCGGCCCGAGGCTGTTAAGTTGTCTTGTTGGTTAATTAAGGCTGGCTGCCTAGGAAGACCCATCTGTTCCCAGGTAAATTGTGTTGCTATTTTTTCCCTTTGGCAGGCGTACAAAAAGCCCCCATCAGTTTTTCCAAAGGATGGATGGGTAGTCTCGTGTGCCAGAGTTTGCATTCCTTCTCTGCTTTCCTGGAGGCACAACAGCCAACATGGAGTCACACTGAGACTGCCATGTGTTGGTATAAAAGACAGGGTAACACCCTCCCCTACGGCCGCACACTGAACGCTGACAAAACATCCGCTCCTCTCACTCTGCTTCTGGCAGCTCCCGTGTCCTTTGGTTTCTCTCATGTCTCCTCTGGCTGCAGCTATATGGGCACCTCCTTATTATAACCCTGGTATCTCATCTGCTGTAGGTCTCGTTTAGTACTCCAGAGAGGGAGATGGGAAGGGAAATGTTTACCTGGTGTGCAAGTGTGGTAGTGAGCTTGGCATGTCACACATATTCACACACAGGTCACTGTTACCACAAGAACTACAGGTTTATCCTGTAGTTATCATCCGCCCTAGCACATAAAGAACCACTCTTTCCTCCATTTCAGGGGCTGGGAACTGAGGCACTATAAGGGCAGATAAACAACTCAGCCCAAATCTGTGGCGTGTGATCCCAGTCTTCTCAAAGCCTAGAAAATGCCTGGGCTCCCAGGCACCTTTGCTATTGCTCTGCTTACATGATGGGGACATCAGAGGAGATCATAACCATCATGGACAACTGAGCACTTGTCAGCTGCACTTTAAGAGAGCCTTGGCAAAGCCACAGTGTGTCCATGTTTCCTCTCTAAACCCCTTTCTCCTCTCCCAGCTGTGGCTGCTGTTAGCAGCACTTACACGTGGAGAAGAGAGACTTTATGGGGGAACAGCTTGGGGACTCAGTGATACTAAATAATGACTTCAACGCAACAAGTCCTTATTTAAAAATTGACTTTATGATACGAACCTAGATATTTGGGTTTGTTCCAGAAGTAATTAAACCAAAATAATAAGGGAGAGCTAAGAAGAACAATCTAAGACATACAGAAATTGAATAGGAGTGTGGAAGCTGACTGCTCTTCTCTCCTCCAGTGCAAGGTGGGAGCGCTGGGATGGTTGCAGCATCGTTACCCTGTGCTAGGGGACATGGCCACTCCAGGAGACGGGGAGGTAAAATAAAAAAAGTTTTAATGTTTTTAAAGCAGTGAACTTTATTTCATCCCCTGTTTGACAGTCTTGCCTGGGACTTGTCAACCTACTGCTGGCAATACAGCTCCTGGCCAGAATGCTTAAGAGTATGCTGGAATAGGAGAACTTTTAGTTGCTTTTCATTTTTTTAAATTGATTTTCATTCTGAGTAAAAGACAAGATGATATGTGAGGGCACTACTGTTGGTCCCCAGATTGAGCTGGAGGTGAGAATTCCCCATGGAAAGCAAGCACGTCAAAGGAGCACATTTGGAAGAACTTTACTAACACTCGTAAGTAGGAAGTGCTGTAAACAGAGGAAAAAGCAACACAAATATTGCATGTAAGGAAAAATACATAGTATTGCATTTATATGGCTAACAGAAAGAAAATGTCTCCGTTTTAAAATTTTAAGTAGCATTGGGAAGGGACCAGCCCTGTATGGGTAATGTTTCCCAAAACTTCTGGAACTATGCTCTGAACAGGGCAGGTCTTGTTGCATCTGCACTTTGAAACATCAGCTCAGATTAAGTGTCAGAGTAACTCTGTTTCCGGGCAGAGCTCTTCCCACAAAGCAAACACAAAGCTGCATTTCCCCAGTCGTGGTGAGCAGAGTGTCTGGTGAAACAAGCTTCAGCTAGCCCAGGCTTGCTCTTTGTGGGTAAGTGTGAGGGGTTATGCAGGTCCTAAGGCTTCTGACGTCTCTTGGCTGGGCTTCCTGTTAGGTTTTAAAGCATGACTTATAAACCATAAATGATTTGTTTCTACAGTCATCCAGCAGCTTTCTGGAAGGCCTGTAAATGCACAACAACAACCTGTGGTTTTATTTGCATGTACCCTCTGCTTCCTGTTCAGAGGAGAGGCCATAGCTTTGACCTGTCTTGTGCAGTGTGGTGCTGGTCCGTGCCTGTGCTTGGAGGTGCTGCTTAGGTCCTGATAAAAGCTCTGCGATGGAGAGTCCCTTCGGCATGGGATAAATCTGCCCAAAGCAGGCTTGTTGCCACAGTGGGAGAGTGCAGGGATTGAAGTGTGGAGGTTACTGCCCTGGCTCCAGGGTTGTCCTTGCCTCGGAGGGGTGTGAGCCGTAACCAGCCCCGTCTGTCAGGACAGCTGTGATGCCACTGCTTTGAGCCTGCCCTTACCAATGCTGTTACAGCCTCGTTTTTCTGTTCTGCCACCTACCTCAGGAGTGGGCGGGGAGGAATCTGATTCTGTCTTCCCCAAAAATACCCTTTTTCATCCACTTACGCTAGAAGCTGCTTCTGAAGGAAAGGGTAAGAACTGGCTCCTTGTGTCTCCAGACAGCTGGATCCTTCCCATTTTATGTGAAAATAATAATAATAATAATAATCCTGCTATGAGAGGTCTGAGCTGGCGCATTTTATGTTGCAGCGAGGACCAGCTAACTATTTGCACACCAAGGATGAGGAAGGTCATTGGGCTGATCTGCGGTAACTTGATAAGCCACTAGAAAAAGGCTACAACTCCCCATGTGCCGTATTTCCTACAGAAAGACGCAGGTATTGCTTCTCCTGGGCAATGGGGTTCTGGTCAATGGTGTTGTAACACAATTCATGGAAGTAACATGAGTTAGAGAGCTTATGCTAATGGAAAAAGACAAGACCTACTGAGAAGAACAGATCGACAAGTAAATGCAGTTGCATAATACAGAACTGCATAAACCTCAAGCCCTTGATATACTGTCCTTCTGAGGTGCTGGTCTGCACAGATTCTCACTGCTGGTTCAGTGGTGTCAGCATTGTGATCTTGCTGTGTGACAGACTAGGTGATTTATGCTCAACAAAGGAAGGTTTAAGTTGTATGTTGCTGAGGCAGTCTGGGTCGTAGCTGGAAGTGTCCTGTACTCCTTGTAAGATATGTTTTGCTTTTGCGAGCTACATCCACGGTCTCAGCATCCTCACCTTTCTCCTGTAGAGCCAGTTGCAAGCTTAGGTTTTGCAATTTCCTAGTCCTTTCTCTGCCATGAAAGATAAAATACTTTAATTGAAACATCTCCCATCTGATACAAAAGAGTAATGAGCAAAACAGGTATTAAACTGAGACAGGGGGATAATAAAGCAAAACATTACTATTGTAGTTAGGAAAATATTTGAGTCTGAAATGTATTTGCTCAAAAATTGAAGAATTGATTTTATTTTTTTTTTAAAGAAGAGAGACTGGGGGAGCACAGTTTTAGGGCTAATGTAGCTGACCATTTTCTGTGATTGGTTTTCTTTTCCCTCTGAATAGGTTGGAAATGAAAGACAACGATTCTGTCGGAGGTGTTCAGATCACACTGGCAACAATCAGCACATGTTTTGAATGAATAAAATAAGGACATTCTTGCCAAGTAGTTTCACAAATGTTCAAATATAGTCAAACAAAGACTTAATCTGGGCTCAAAGACACGTATCTCAGCAGATGTGTGTAAACTAAATCAAATCTCCTGGGAACAGTACTTAGGAGTTATTCTTAGGCATTGGAAGGACAAGGATGGTCCATCTGTGAATTTATTACAGGAGATGAGAAGCATCATATGAAAGTCACTGCTGGACTGGAGGACAGCATGGTTGATTTTTCAGGAAGTTTAGAGGTCATTCCTAAAATCTCTGTTTAATTAAAATAGAATCCCCCAGAATCAGAATAGACTATAACATGTGAAGACTCTCATTTACTGGGGTGTGGCTGGTTAGTAGGAAGACAGGTAATTTTGCTACTGGATTCAGTGGGCCCAGGATTTTGTGGAATGATTTGAGTGATATAGAAGTTCTTACTGCCTTTTTTGACATTTCTTCACTTGTCAGAATAAATCTCAAACTGGCAGGAGCTTAAATGTTTTAGGAATTTATTATTTAAAATAGTGTGCAAGGATTCTGGTACAAAGATACCCATTCTGTGGCAGCTTATTACAGTTACACGCCATGAAGAAAGCTGAACTGAAACAGTGAGTTCTTAAAAAGCATAATACAGCCCTTCAGCTTAAACCTCTAGAAGAACATACCTCCATGAGGCTTTAGCTTCTCTCTCCCCATAGCTGAGTTTAATGAAATAGGTGGGCTCTGCCACATGCAGAATTCAAAGCTGTAGGACTGATCCGGTGAGAAGCAGATACCGAAGCTGAGAGGCCCTTATACTGTCCTGGTAGCTCCAATATAAATGATGCGGTGGATTGCAGCTGGGTCAGCATGGCGTGGATAAAACATACTGTCCTTCAAAGAGGAATGCTCCAATCCACGAAAGCCAAATTCAACACTTCATTTAATCTGGGTGCTCAGCTGTTGGCAGGTGCAAATCTGATGGCATTGGAACCACTCCTGTGGAAATTTATCTTGTACTGCAAACAATCCTTCCCTTCAGTCTGCAAGCAAACAAGCTTTGTGCTCAAAAAAAAAAAAAAAAAAAAAAATTCTCTGCAATAGTATCTTGTTGTGGATAGTGTGACAGTTTGTTTTTGGAAAAGAGAGGTTAAAAGATGTTGGATTTCAGTCTTGCTATAGGAAACTGCAGCTTTGAACAGGTTTTTGTGTTAGCCGATTGGAACAATTCCTGTTCTCTGCAATGGTCTGAGCACTGAATGGTGCAGACCTCTCAGATTTTATGGGTGATTTTTCTCTTTTTCCATTCAACGTGTCAGATATGAAAATGCAATAAGAAAATACCTGGAACAGCAGGCTGCAGCAGTTAAAAATCCTCTTGGACCTGAAGCCTTTTTAGAAACATCTGAAAATAAATATTTTGAAATAGTGCTTCCTGTTGTATCTACAAACCATGGGTACCTTGGAGAATGAAGGAACTATGAAATACTTTACATATGTCAGAGGAGATCTGCACAGCATGTAAATGTGAATCATAACATAATTTTAATTTGATTTCAAGGAGAAAGTGAAAATGGTGTTGTTGCTATAATGCCAGGGTGTTGCCTTTGGAGTCTAAAATCAGTGCTAAGAGTCTAGGTAGAGATTTGGTCAAAGAAATGAAAACAGAGGATCTATGCCAAACAAACCAGTCAGACAACCGTCGCCACCCACAGATAGTGGCAACTGAATTACAGTTTGCTAACTGGAAGAGGTCAGCAAGGCTGGAGTGAAACTCAAAGCGTGAATGGTTTGAGTAAAAAATGTCTGAAAGGGAGCAATAGGAGGTAAGAAGGCATTTGGTTTGTGGAAGTCAGACCCACAGGAAGCTTTGTATGTTGCAAAAACATGTTGCAAAAAACATGTTACAAACAGCTGCATGAAGTCCAACAAGACAATCCCAGCTGTCTGCATGAGGCTGGAAGCATCAACCCAGCACACCTGACGTGAGCATCAGCTCCGAAAGCATAGGTGGATTCTCCACTGGAAGCGTGAATGACATGACTACTTAGGATGAATGAGCCACCGGTCTGAGAGCAAACAGGGTCGTGACTGATGTAAAGTTGGACTTTGGTGCCCAGGCACTCATCAGCATGAGTGAGTGAAGTTTGACTTGTGCTGGTGAACTCGTCCTCACAAAGATGCATAAACTGACTGTGAACAGCCATGACACCATGTAACCCTTAGCGGTGCTCACTCTGAACAGAAGATCCATTCCCTGGTCAAGTGGAAAAGAAGTACTAAAACCAATTTACATATTAATAGTTAGCTGTCCCCTACAAATTGCTGGGGTAATTTTTGAGAGACGCATTCATCTGTGTATTTGCTTCTAGGAAATGTCTTCATGGACTATTTCAAATTATTCAGTTTGCACCCTCAAATTGTATACTGGGTAATTTCCCATTTCTTTCTCTCCTTATTGCTAAAGGGCAGTGATTTCCAGAAATTCAAACTTTTGCATGCACTCATTCAGCCCAATGCTTCTTTGCTATATGTGGAATATGAATCTGAAAAAAAGCAGTTGTGGATGTTAAAAACAGAATCACGGTGAGAGGGAAGCAGGTTCTGCCAGCGCACTGTGTTTAAGATCTGATCCTTGGAAGTGTTCAGCATTTTCCACTCCTGCTGTCCTTGCATCTGTAGGATGTGAAGCTCCAGCTGGATCTCTGCTAGTTTCTGTGTTACAGCTACCATTTCTGTCCTTTCTGAGATTTTAGGCTGTGAATATTTTTCTTTTTCCCCAACAAAACATTTGAGCAGACAGAACTGCTTTCCCCATTCTTTTTCTTCACTGGAGTTTAAGGTTAGGTGGAGGAAAGGTTGAAGGTGACCTTCCATGTTCGAAATCAGTGCTGAATTTAATTGCCAAAGTTCAGCCTTCCCTCACCATCTGGAAGCTGTAGCATCACTGTAAAACACGGATTGGTGTCAGGAAAATACTAGCAACGTTTACAGTAATGTCTGACTTCTCCTTCCAATGCGTACCGTTACTTAGCTTTTGTGCAAGAATTATGAGTGGATGACTTCAAGAGTTTGTAAATATTTTTAAGGTTTTAAATATTTTGGAATATTCATAGCCATATTCTTGAGGGAATAATGCCAACTTACACCACTTGAGGATTTACCCTCGAGGAGACTTCTGAATGACACTTTGCAGTAATCATGCAAAGAACAGAACCAAAACTTTCAACAAAACTTTCAGATATGTTTAATTATAGAATCATAGAATCATTTAGGTTGGAAAAGACCCTTAAGATCATTAAGCCCAACTGTAAACCTAACACCGCCAAGGTCACCAGTAAACCTTATCCCATAGAAAAAAGTCTAGATACCTTTTTCTCTCAGAAGGTGTTTGTTAATGGTGAAAGTGAGGAAAGGTCTTCAGTTATTCTGTTAATAGATCTAGCTTGCTTTCTTCATCACAAGATCTCTCTGCAATTCTCTATTTTCACGAGCACAACTGACAAGTGTGGGTACCCACCATTCTCACCAAAGTGTCTCCCCAGATAGGCCAGTCTGAATAGAGGGTGGGCAGTCTGGGCCATTTGAAGACTTGGACACCAGTTGCTCCCATAAGGTCCCAAACTTACAGTCTTTACATGATCAGGGTGCTGCCTAACCTTGGAGCTTCCTAAATGTCTGCTTAGAATGTGCCTAGCACTGCTCTGATCCAAATGATGCTGTCCTCAAATCTCTGTGCTCAGTCATCTGACATATTCAGCCGAGACTCATGAATCTGTCATTCACTACCAGTCTTGCTTCCTAGCCGTGGTTCACCCAGCTTCCTCAGAGCATAGCTACTATTTTCCTTGTAAATTCTGTTTTTCTAGTAGCCAGCATTTTGGTTTAACTTCCACTTGTGTCCAAAGGAATTTGAACCTGGGTCTTCCACCACTGTGATGAATTCCCTCAGGACTATACTGTAAGGCTGTCCAAGACTGAGGCTAGACATGTGAAAGGAAAAGTGGGCATTAATATATTTTCTAAAAGAGAAGGCTGGAAGTGATTTAAATGTGTATTCTGGTAGAAACAAATATCTGAATCTCTTTTTCATGTTGTGACAAGTTCTCAATGCATGAATATAATGAATATGTCCTTTTCAAAATAACAGGAATCCAGTAACTTGTGGTCCCAGGTGAATAGCATCTACTGCACCTTCTAAAAGACCAGACTTAGGCATTCTGGGGAGGAAAATAAATAATGCAAACTATTTAAAGATTAAGTAGAACAGGGAGAATTATCCTAGTTTCTCCTGTCCCAAATGCTGCAACTGCACTGAGAAAAGACCCTTCCCTCCCCCTGCCAATGCATGCATGTGTGTGTTGCACAGAGCAGGCTATCATCTGCCATGCTGAGTGCAGAGATGACTGTGCAGGACACGGCAGCACCTGATGGCTCAAGCTTGCACTCAGCGGCTAGAAGAGGTGTGTCGCCATCTCTTTCCCTTGCAAAGGGAATTGTCTCAGGGTATTCTGAGTTGGAAGGGAGTGTTCTGGGTAAGGGACCATCACTGCTGTCCTTGGCTTTATCTGTGGGTGGGCTGTAATTCAGGCAGTTCTAATTTTGGGAAGTGGAGTTGTGCTCCCTCTGGAGTGACAGTGGGTACCACTCAACATGAGAGAGGCAGGGCTAATGTCCCAGGTCTTCCCTTAGGATGTCCTACTCACTGACTTTAGAGCTGTGAACAGGATTTCTAGTAACAACTCTTTCCATAACATGTTTAAACCTGTTTAGGTTCTTGACTCCTGTTTGCATTCTTACTGACTTACTTAATTGCATCTTCAGTGTAGGAATGGTAGCAGTTAAACATCTGTTAGGCTGGTGAATTACCAAGGATCAAGCTTCCTTTTCTTTATAAACTTTGCCTAGCTATGGAGAATGGGAATTTAGCTCGGTGTCCCTTAATCATTCTTAGACTGCTGTCCTAAGAAGCAAAGAGGGAGAAAGAAGCAAAAATTAGCTGCATACTTGATTCTGCCTGCTCTTGACTGTAATTCTTCAGCATCAGAATAATTTTTAAACAGAAATGGTAGGAAAGGAGTAAGAGAAGCTAAGACTGTGGGAGTAGTTACTTTATATTGAAAGAAGTATTTTTATTTTGAAAAAGTCTTTTCAGATCATTGTCAAAGAGGAATTTCCAAATTGTCCACGGGATTTTACTCAGTGAGATACTAATGACCAGGATAGAAGTTTTGCTGTCATGCATGAAGGAAGACTTGAAGGAAGCTCTGCTATGTTTTATGTTTCCATTTAGGTAAAAGCAGTAATGAAGACTAATTAAACTTTTCTCAAAGGCAGAGGCTCAGGAGTTAGCGCTGTCTGCAGCCAAGCTGTGGGGACTGAGTTCCATGCAGTGCAGCACTGTTTTTCTCACAGGAGGACTGTACCAGTTGCACATCAACTGGTGCTCTTGACCAAGCCCAGGAGCACCCAGAGCACACTGAGCTGGGCAGTGCTGGGACCTGCCTCCTGGGAGGCTCATCCCGTGCCTATAGGTCTAACACTCTCTTATTGCAATGCAAATTTTATTACTGATTTGAAACTCTCCTTGTTGAAGACAAAATTATTTTCTGTTGAAGGGATTCCTGCCTGTGGTCCCAGGGCCCTCTTTAAGGGATGAATGGGAAGTGATGTGTCATGGCAGCAATCAGCGGCGGGGTTGATGAAGTGCAACCGCTTTGTTTTCTCGGTAGATGGAAAGATATCTGGGCCTGATCCCACAAACTCTTCTTGTCATACTGACACTGCAGGATCGGGCCCTTTCCCTTCCTCTCCAAAGAGGTGGGGAGGAGGTGTTTACCATGCTCGTGATAAAGGCTGACTGCGCTGCCATATCAGGGATTTCTTTGTCATCTTGTGCATACACCTGCTACATGGCAAGCTGGCCTGAAGAGAGTGGTGTTAGATACCGCTATTTTTAGGACGCACAGAATGCCATCTGATTTGATTAGGACTATGCTGTTGCAGAGCAGCACAGATGATTTATTTTTAATAAAAAGTCATTTTAAGGTGTTTGTCTTCAGCGGCTCTCCCAGAGCCTCGCTCCTTTTCCCTGCTAGAGACTTTTTAACCTGAATTCCCCTGTGCACAGAGGCCGCTTGCTACGATGCTTCGCTGGCTTCATGTTGCAGCTCGCGGAGCCAGCAGACCTTTTCCCGGCCTTCCCAACGCGCTGGGCGTCCTGCGGCGCTGCGACTGGCGCACGTCGACATCTGAAGCCCCGCACCAGAGCACGGGGCTGCGGCTGGCTGCAGCCCGGCCAGAAGGCTGCGAGGGGCCGAGCGTAAACAGAGGCAGCTGGTCACACAGCATGGTGTGGCGGGCCCACGAAACGTGGCAGATGCAGCTTCAGCTGTTATTGGGTACAGAGCATCAGCCTCCAAGCCTGGGTCACATGAAGGACCCGCTTTCACTGTGACAGTACGGTGTCAAACTGCCATTCTTCTTCTGAAGTCTGCCACATCTCCAGAACAGCAAAGCCCCAGCCTCCGGTTCACAGGCCAGGGGACAAAAAGATCACGTATATCAAGGATTATGCATTTGCACTAAGCTCTGCAGTTATGGGAGAGTTCTGCTTTTGGAGTTTAAGACTTCACTCAAAGCTCTTTTTTTAAAAAAAGAAAGATAATTCCACTACAAAGTTAGTGCATGCGAAGCGTGGCTTATTATTCCTGATATGAGCTCTATGATAAAGCAGAAAAGAAATCAGAGTGAACTAATGCTCTCTACATCTAGCACTCTCTTAGTACATCAATTTATTAATTTCTTTAAAAAAATTATATTCTGTAAACTCATCAAAATATTTTAGAACGAGCTGTTAGTGTTCTGGAAAAGCTGCCAGAATTTCAGGTAGCAGAGTGATGCCAATAATCAGTGGCACCCCACTCAGTTCTGTGTTGCCTGTTACAGAGACACTTCATGGTGTTAAATTCCTTTCTCACGTTGCTGTCGCCGACAGAAGCCAAACTGAGCTAAAACTCTTTGTGGCTGTCAGTGTAACGTGGCAAAATTCGAGTTTGTTATGATATGATATGATATTGATTATTTTGTGACATGCAAGATATGTAGATTACCCATATAGATTTTTTAGTTGCTTATTGCTGTACCTAAGCACCACACTGTAAAGAGTTAAACATTTTAGGAAAGCCTTGGAATTATAAAAGCAGTTTTCGGCTTTACCATTTTAAAACTTTCTCCTGTAGAAGTTGATCAAGAGACTTAAAAACATCCCAGTAGAGTCTTTTTCACACTGCGTTTGCACCAGAGGATAGTATACAGTGAGTACGCTCTTCAGGCACAAAATGATATATCTAATCCTATCCTAAAAAAAATTTAAAATGTTTCTAAAAATAAAATCTCTTTCTTTTCTTTTGTCAGGATAATCTTTAACTGAGTAAACAAAACCACAAAAGGAAAATAAAGAGAAATCCTAGGCAAGGCATCAAGAAAAAGCATTGTGATGGGCCAGCTTTAGGTCTGTAACTTAAAAGGCAATTTCTTTAGATCTTTTGCATTCAAGGGACTGTGGTTCTATTTACCGAGGGATCAGTGGCGGGCATTTGTGAATCAGTATGAATTGAAGTCTGAAGCAGCATTGCTTCATTGCTAGTATGGGTGTCTATAGAAACAGATGTAAAAAGAAAAAGGGAAAAAAGGCTAATATAGTATGACGTTCAAAGACTATCCAGTAAGAGATGTTCTCGTTCAGCCCTGACCTTTTCTGAAAACCTGGACCCACATGAGCCAGGGAAAGCTTGCTCTGTGACTGTACAACTAGAGTCTGTCACGGGGATTACTTCTTAATCCTGGGTGCACAAAATGAAACACTGAAATTGCTTATATTTTGATGCCTAACTGAAAGCTGTCTGATATTTCAAGGTGCAGGGGGGACTTATGTAACACTCTGTTTTACCTTACCTCACCTGGAAATCAGGCTAGTGTTTGAATACCAGCACAGTTCATTCTTACTTAACTACTGTGTTTTAAGCTACCACATCAACTGGAGTTATGGCTTAAGAGCATCACCGTCCTCTGCAGACCATATCCTTGACTGTTATTGTTTTCTTCCCTGATTATCATCTAAGAAATGTGGGGGTTTTGTTAGTAAATCAAAAAAAGCAGAACTGATTTTTACAATTTGTCTGCACTTCTCCAGTGCAAAAGGCGAGAAGTAAAACTTGTGAGAGAGCCAAGCACTGTTTCTAAAATCCCTTGCAATTTTGCCTTGCTGTACTTCCACCCCAAGCTGGTTGCATAGCCAGCTTGATGCAGTCTTGGAAAAAGACCCTCTCTGCTGGAGAGGAATTTGTCCTAAGGCAGCAGCTTGAGATGTGTGGGGCAGCTCATGGTCTGGTGATGTCCTGTTCTTCCGCTGACTTGGAGGACAACTGCAGTCAGTGTATATGCTGAACCTTCAAGAGGCTCAAGTAAGGTGAGATGCCCCCATCTCTAGGACTGCCAGCCCCCCTAAAGATTGGTGGCTCACAATAGTTTTTTGCCCCGAATCCTTCACTGAATTTTGCGTACAAGGGCCTGCCTGGCATGTAACATCTTGGGTGGGTTTTAGCAGAGGGTTTAATTTAGGTTGGAAGGGTTTCAGGAAGTCTCTGGTCCAACCCCTGCCCCAAGCAGGGCCAGCTCTGGGATCAGACCAGGCAGCTCAGGGCTTTGCTCAGGTAGGTCTTGAAAACCGAGGATGGACCCTGCACAACCTCACCGGTCAGTGGCTTAACCCAGCAAAAGATGACCAAGGGCAGGAGGGAAGGAGTGGTGGGGGTATATGGAGTGCCCTGAAGTCAGCGGGCAGCACCTGGAAGCCATCTGCAGCAGGGAGCAGAGGCTTGGGAAAAGGAGTCTGAAGGAGAATATTGTATTGCAGGGTGTGCTGCTGTGGGAAGGTTATTCTTGAGAGAGCAATTGTCTCACCACTGTTTTAATGTCTGTTTTGTGGGAGAATTCCCTTGTTTTCCAAGCTGCAGGGTCTCCATGGAGAGTCCTGGACCAGGATCCAGGGAAAACCCTGAGCCCAGGCACAGGGGGGTGCTGGTGGAAAGAAATTGATCCCGATGGGTGGAAGGGGCATTGTGGGATCATTATGAGGTGGTCCCAGTTTCAGTGCATTCCTTACGGATCTCAAAGCCTGACACTGTGCTGCAGCTGAGTATCAGCTGGCAGAGTCTATCAATGTTTAAATCAGGTTTTCACATCATCAGAATATACTCCCTTGCATTTACAGATGTGGCTCAGAAATAGCCTGGCTTTTAGAGCAGCTGTGTATTCTTTAAAAAAATAAACCTCAGAACACATTCACAGCATATCTGGAAATATCTTACCAAGTGGTACAGGAAAACTCTTTTACAACTAATGACACTAATGTGCCATGCACAGTAAAACTGATGAATTCTTCCCTGTTTTTCTTTCTGACATTATTTACTATTGTAATTTATCTGCTTTTAAAGACTATTGTAATTTACTATCTGCTCTTGTAAGACCACAGCTCCTCAGGACCGGGAACTGTTTTGCAATGTGTGGGCAGCCTGCATATTTAAGAGCTCTGTGGAAACCAGGAACTTCCCACTTGCACTGCTGGATCCTCCAAGACTGCATCCGTTTTGTATTTACTCAGAGCAAAATGCCCAGCGGCACTGGTTTACACATAAACGTTGGAGATGTCAAAAACATAGTAGGTCAATTTGTCCGCTCCCTCTCACAGCGTCGTCCCTCTGGAATACCTTTTTCTTCGTGCTTTGTCCTGTCTAGTCCTAGCAAGTGATGGGACTTCTGCTGTGGGATTTATGCTGTAGATTAATGAGCTGCAAAACTTCACATATGTTTAAATCATTGTACTTGCTCCCCCCATTTATATCTCCGTTGTCAATAAGGCGGCAGAGAGGCTAATGCCAATCCATTTATCAAGTCGCCTTACTGGCAAGATGCGCCTCGACTTAGCATCTGATATGATAATAAACATCAAAGCTTTAGCACCTGATGTTAGCACAAGGTCCCTTTCCTCCCAAAACATCTGGTCCCCTGATAAATTGTTACACTCGCCACCCCTCGCCGCGCGGCCGTTCCCCGGATCACCGGAGAGCCCTGCCCGGTGCGTGCTGCTCCGGGTCTGTTCTCAAGTTGTTGCGGCGCGCCGGCCGTATGATGACAATTAGAAGCAGTTAGTGCGCAGATGAGGCTCGCGAGTGGCAGGTGGCGGGAATGGGGCTCAATTAACTAACATGCACAAAATCCTTTGCTAATGAGGCTGGGCCACCCCAGATGAGCAGGAAAGCATGTGTCACTGACAGCAACAGAGGATTTGAAACTGAGAGGGAGAGAAACTGGTCAACAGGTATCATTGGCGAGCGAATAAGCCTTTCCAGCTCGCTGCAGTCAGATTAGGTGATGGGTTTAAGTCTGCACACTGAAAGTCAGCGAAGGAGATAGCTGTTTGCCGGAGAGCTGGGAAGAATTTCATTTTCCCTGTCTCTAAATTGGCTGTCTCCTTTTCTCTTCCTTGTGTCCTTCCTATTAACCTGCTCTTTTGTGAGAGCTGTGGCAACGATTACAGTACAATGTAAACTTAAATATCATCCATCTGTATATGCCAAAATACTGATATGAAAGACAATGGAGGTCAAAAAAATAATTAGTTTGCTTGGCTTTCAAATTAGATCATTTTAAAACAATGAAAAGCTGCGTTCGGGATGTGTTACTTAAGCCCCTGGCTGTGTTACAAGGTACATTCTATTATTTTTTTTGTCTTTCTACGTTAAGCAGAAGTTTGCAGTTAGAGAGTCCTAGATAACCCCATACAGGGTTTTTAGTTTTAGCAGGTCATAAGTCAGCATTTTTCTTTGGGCTGAAACTTACTGTGGAAGCTGTCGCTGTGACCACGATACCACTTCTAATCCAAGTCTCCAAATGCTGCCTCCTTTAACCCTGTTCATTTTAAAATGTTTTGCAAGGGGGTCTATAGATGTGAATATTTTTGCATGTGTTGGGTACAGTATCTAAAATTCTGCAATACATAACTTTCTGCTAAACTTTTGTTTTCCTCAGAAATGTTTTTAAAGCAGAAGGCATTTTTTGTTGTTTGAGTGCCATGGCGAGTGTACAGTGACTTCTTTTCAAAATCTACCTGTAATGTGAATGAGCCTGAGAACAAACAGACATTTCAGGTTCAGTGTGCGAGACTGAACAGAAGTCCCAAGAAAAGGTATTGCTCTCTACCCAGAAGCAATGAGGCGAAGCCCGGATGAAGCACAGTTCAGAATGTGAACACCCGTGGAGTCCTTGACAGTATTTCAGTACATTCAGGGTCTTATCTCTTTCTCTAACTGTATGTTTTCAAATGACACAGTGTGATGAGGCTTGAAGAAAGGACAACTCTTTAAACTCTTTCACCAAAGAAAGTTAAAAGGGAAAAATTAATTCCTATCCTTGAAGTTGTAACAAAATTTTATGCATTTCACATAATTCTGAAAAAAAATCCCAGGTCTCTCAGAAGGTCTGGCATGATTTCTACTACATTTTACACTGCACATTGGTACATGGGTACAATTTGTACCAGTTTTACTTGAGTATGTTTTGCCTTGATTGCAAGGCATCCCTTGCATCGACAGGAAATACCCTATAGGTTTCTATAGTGTTCAGCCCTAGCAGGAAATTGTGATTATTATAATTCCGTTGGAAATATCAGCTTTGTAAGTGTCTGTAAGTTGCTTTGAAGAACATTTTCCATGCTTTGTTTCTGACTTCCAACTCCCCAGCCTCCATGCAGATACTGCATGCTGTTGAACTATTAAGAGCTGAACAGCTTCTTCAGTCAGACTCCTGACAAGTGGCACGTGTGTTTTTTTACCAGGAGATAACGGTTAAAGCTTGTATGTCCCTGGGTCAATGGCTGTTACTCTTTGCATGGCATGCCATTAAATTATCTTGTGTGGCGAGCTGACTCGGTATAAACCCAAATATTTCCTCAAAACTTTAGGGGATTCTGCACTCTGGAGTATTTTTGGCTCAAAAGCCCTTAAGCACTTTTGTTTGCATGAGGGTTTCGTAGGGATGTTAACCTTAGTGTCCTGGGTAGGCTTTAAAGTAAAAAACTTACCCTTGTAAGTGGAAGTGGGGGAGCAGACTGATCGGACCTATTTTTTTCCTTCCTGTCCCAAAGTCATGTTTGCTGTTTCTGTGGGTTTCAGAGCAGCTGCTCTGTGGGACCCAATTCTGCATGGGGTGGCACGCATGGTAGGGTTGTTTGTAAATGTGTGCCCACTTAAAACAAAATGCTGGACATGAGCATGTGAGCATTAAATAATATATGAATATGCAGCTTTTTGGTAAATGATAACTTACTATGAGGAAATGAGAAAGAAATATTTTAAAGACCTTTTACATTCTGCGGACAAAAAAAGGTGACGTGCTAATTTTTCCAACCCACCTGTAGGACCTGTTGCAAAAAGATCATCAGAGACTCTGATTTTTTTTCTGGAAAATGAAATCACATAGAATGGTTTTGAAATAAAACCCTGATTCAAGACTCCCTAGGTTTCAGATAATCCCGGTATGAAGTAATGTCTTTGGTCCTAACTTTAGGAGAAAATGTCAATAGACATGTCCTATCTTACCTTTCACTCAAGACCAAAGAGAGTATTTTGGTTCAATGTAAAATTAAAATAATGAAGTAACTGTGGGAAAATGCTGGAGGATAGACATTGCTGACCGTTGCTTTTGAGAAGTAGAGGTAAAGACTCTGAAAGGGAAAACTGCCCCATGGAAACTTTATCACGTGTGGCAGCTACCTACTGTGTAGGCCCCCAGATAACAAGGACAGTGATGGAGAGCTTTTGTCTGGCTTCAGACAAAGCTTGCTCAGCTGGCAGAAAAGGGGGTGTTTCATACAGACAGCCACTGGGGCAAGGGAAAGACATTGGAGGGGAAAAAAGGCTAAAAAAATATAAATCAGAAAGAACAGGTTCCAGAATGAGCAGGACGAGCAGGTGTCAAGCAAGGAGACAAAAGGGAAAAAACCCTCAAAGGTGCCATGTGAGTAGTGGTGCTGAACTGTCGCAGGAGCATGGGGCCGTCAACTTGGTGCTGGAGGTGGCTGCTGGCTGCTCCGCTGAAGGCTGCCTAGAGGAAAAGTTTGCTGCACAGAGGAGGGCTCGGGGCATGCAGTGCCAAATAATTCAGCTCCTCTTCTTAAGGAAAGACATCCTTTGCAAGGCACAAATGATTGACGCAGGAAGTAATATCATACGCCAATACTGCAAAGGAGCCTTCTCAAAGGAAGTGGGTAATAGAGAGGAAATTATTGCAGTATATCACAATATAACACACAGAAACATATACTGAAGTGTCTATACGTATTCTTAATTTCATCCCAAACAGTTCAGAGTTTGCAAATCACCCCCACAAGCATTTAGCCGCACACCTTCAAATTGCATGCACAGACATGTCTGTGTCCCACAGATTGCGTTGCAATTCCCAAACCTTTGATATCCTACAGTACAACCCACTGGGATAAAACAAGAATAGTCGGAAGTCATAGCCCTGCCTCTGTTGGATAAGATCTGTTCCTATTTTGACATCCTAAGCTTGAACTATGGAACCTTTTCTGGAGGTCAGCATCTTCTTTACAACACAGATTCAATGTCCTTGGTGGGTGGCATATGTGCAATGGGCCATGAGAAATGTTCATAGTGTTGAGATTAAAATAACCTCCCAGGCTAGAAGAAATATAATTCTAATTTATAACCTAACTGTGGAGATTATTAACACATTTTCCTCTCCACTTGCATAGATTTTATTTCTATTCTTCCTCCAACACATCCTGTTAGATAGAGTATTAAACAGAACAAGGCCACACACAATTTAAGGAGAAAAGTGGGGGTTTGGTTAAAATTGCTTTTTGGAGGGAAACTTAGACACTTCTTATTACTGTAGAGCTATTAGCACCTGGATGGGTTACAGCATGTTTTAGGAAAGGAGAGGGAAGAGGAGAAGTATATACTGCCAGTATGATGGGCTAAAAAGCCAGTGGCAGAAATTAGTGTTAAAATCTCCTAATGGCTAATTATCCAATAGATTATTAGGATGATAATCTTGTAGATACTAAAGACTACCGCTATGTTTTAAGAAGCAGGTACTCATTGTGCATAAGTAATTAAAGATTTCTTGGCTTCGGTGGAGCTGTGCTGATTTACACCATGTCTGAGCAAGTCAGAAAGCTTGAAAGTTATTTGGCAGAAAGAGAAAACCAGTGAATGGGAGGGGGGCACATATTATAGTGAAGAGTTTGGATAAACAGCTGTGTGCGAGGGCAGTGTGAAATAAACTCAGAGGGGAATCCAGAAGCTCTTACAGGAGACTGCATCTAAGAGGAAGGCAATTCTGAGAGCTTGATATTACTTTTTTCCTTGTGAGAAGTCGGATGTGAGGTTTCCATTTGCAGTATAACTTTGTTAAATGCATTCTGGGTGATGCACTGGGAACTCCGGCTTTCCATCCTCAGTGCCAACGCCCCTATATATGCAGTGGGCACTGACCTTCCTCATGGAAAAGCTTACCTTCTATAAAAGATAAAAAGATGTACACAGCTACAGATTTATACAGTTAAAGATGAGGATTTAACCATCCCTTCCCCACCACTTCCTTTACTTTAGAGTTGAATACCACCACGTGAAAACTCTGATGGTAAAGCTTTGCTTTTGGAGACTCTTGATTGTAGTGGGAAAAGAGACTAGACGAGTGAAGCTCACACATAGCACACTCTGGAGGGGAAAAAAAAAAAAAGTAAAATTTATGGTTGCTTCTGTGCAATGAAAAATAATTCATGGAAAGTTTAGGCTCAACTGCACTTCTTGCCTGTGAGCGAGCTGTCAAATTATCTTGGTAGGAAGCTGCACCGAGGTTTTGTCCTTAATTGCTCTGATAATGCTCCGTTTTGACAGCTGCAATACCTGGTTCAACATGGCTGCTAACAAAAAAGTCAACCATTAAGTATGTTTTCTTAAACAGTGACTGATAAGTTGTTATCTTTCAGCATCTCCAGCTAATTAGACATCACGAGTCAAAGTTAATTTGGTGGAAAACATTTCTCGACTTAATGACATTTATGGGCAATTAGGCACGTTGCAGTAAGGATACACATTTACATCTCACCCTATTTCCAGTGCTTAACAAGAACCCACCTCTTTCTCCACTGGAGATTTCTCATTCTCTGAGGAATACCTTCGATGCAGACACCACAGGTCCTCTTGTTTTTCTGGAAACCAGCAATCGCTTGTGTGAAACAAGCTACCACACAGTAATGAGGCACAGACAGAGACAAAATTAGGCACAATAAAAGCATTTACGCTGTTTAGGCTCCTGTCTCGTCAAGGCGAGAATTGTGCTTCAGTCCACAGTAGTAGTAGACTGTCTCTGAAAAAGGTTCGTAGTCTTAAAGCCTTTATGTGAAGTTTGACAGGGGATTTGGAAAAGCATCACACAAACTTTTAACCTGTCCCATGCTTACTGAAGGCAAAGACGGAATGTAATTTGTTTCTTTCTAGTTGATGTGAGCTGAGGAAGCCGGGGAGGAAAATGAGTAATGGTCCTTGCTAGTTACGGGTAGGCACGGGCACCCATGTGCCCCCATCTTGCCCTCAGGCAAGGACGTGGCAGAATTTGGGAGGCTCTGCCCAGCTGGCACCTCCTAGTGTGGGCAAGGGGCTGGCTTTTGCCTGCATCACTCATCAGAAAGCACCCTGTTGAGACCACTGCCTGCTTCTGACTTTCACAAAAACTTGAAAAAAAAGTAGAATCTGCATATAGTGCCAGCATCAGGTGTAGCTAAAATTGGTCAATGGCTCCAAAAGCTGCATGGGCCAACAAATCCTGGTTATGACATCCCTTTTTCTCAGGAGCTCAGGCTAAACTGCAAACAAAAAGCAGACTGAGCATGCAAAGATGTCTTTCAGTTTTGCATTGCCTTTGCATTGCGGTTGCTCTGGACCCAGCCCTGAGGAGCCTGAGAGCTGAGGCCACAACTATAGAGGCAGATAAGCAAAGTCTTAGATTTTTCTACTGGAGCAAGAAACATCTCCAGAGAAAGCTGGAGGGCCACCGAAACAAAATGTTTGGCAAAACTGTTTGATGAAGTCGGTGCAAGGAGACACAGGTGAAAGCACAGGCTTCCAAGTGCTCCCGGCGATTTCAGACAAATAACACCTGCAGGGAACAAACTGGGGCTTTCTGGGATCTCACACACTGGGATTAGGTCTGTGCCCATTTTTGCTGGGCCCAGACTTCTGCTTTAAAGCCGCATTGTTTTTAGAGTGTGCATTGACTGAACAAGAATAATTATGGTATATGGCATCTACATCCAAATGGTACAATTGTCCATCTTGGTGTTACTACCTGGAAAATAAATTGATTTTAAACTAGATGCCTGCAATGGCAAGAAAATGTCATACCAGGTTTTTCTCTCTGTTGTATTTAGATAGGATGCGCTGTCTTTATTCTTTTCTTTATATGTATATTTTTTCCCCATGGATCAATGTATATGGGTTCTATGCTGGCATTAAGAAACGCAACAATGATGTTAATCAACGACCTTCAGTAAGTGAAGCAAGGACTCGTGTAATTCCATGGGTGTATGGATGCGTGGTCCCGGCAGACGAGGAGCAGCTCCCACCCCGGCACCGGCGTGGAGTGGGGGGTGTATTTGGCCCTGGAAGCAGGGAATCCACTTCAGAGCAGAGGCGGGCATCTGCGGTATCTGCTGTCTTGATCTATTTGCTCAGCTTGCTCTGCAATTCAATATATGTAAATAAGTAGCCTGGCATTTGTTATACATGAAAGTGGTACACTTCACACGGCCGGGCTTTATTTACGGGAGCGGAGTACGGCCATTGTAAATGCCACCGACAATTACCGCCATAATGACCTCGGCGCCTCCGCCCCAGCCCTTCAGGGCGCGGAATTATTCCTCCTTTCCATGAAGATGCGCGCCGCAAGCCCCGGTTGCAGCGGGACGCGCTCCCCGGCACGGCGAGACAGCGGCCGGCAGGCGGCGCGGGGCGGCGCGTCCCGCTCCCCCGCGGCCGTCCGAGACCTCCGCGCTGTGTCGGGGCGGGGGGGGTAAAGGCAGCGAGGGGTACATGGTGGGGGAGAGCACCCCCCCCTCCCCCCCGAGCTCCCAGTAACACACCCCGGCTCCCCAGTTCCTGCCCAAGGCAGCGGCGTTCGGGGCTGCGGCGGGAGGGTCCTTCGGCTCCGGAGCTCCCCGAGAGAGAGGGGGGCTGCCGAATCCGTCCCGAGCGGGACGGCAGGAGGGAGTGCTGACAGCGGGGCTGTTTCTCGAGAATAACCCTTCCTTACGCATATTGCATGGCGGTGCCGACACCACCTTTGGTAGCCATGGCTAAAGATCTAGTGGGTTTTCACCCAGTTACTCGGTTCACTGTTGGGTCATGGCATAAGATGTTACTGGAGTGCCCTGAAATCTCTCCTCCCACTTATTCCTTTGCGTGCTTCCAAATCATAGAGGCACCTGTGTGTCAGTCTGGATAAAAGAGGGCTTCCCAAAACGTTGCTGGAAGCTACAGAGTGCTGTGTTTCTGCCTCTCCATCCTCCTGCCAGTGCAACGCAGACTTTCCTCTTTCTTTCGACCCACTTATTTTTCCGCATTTAATCTTTAGCTGCTCCCTGTATTGTGTGTGTGTGTCCCCCCCCCCACTCCCACAACACGTTCCTCAGTCTGCGGGCATTGCCTGGAATGTACAAGTGAGGCACCAACTCGGGGTGCTGCGTAGCAGCCCTCCCACAAAGGGAGACTTTCATTAAACAAAATGGGACTGGACTGGGCTCTCCAGCAGCTACGTACGCTCCAGCCAGCCTTTCCTGGGCTGTTGCTCCTGCATGTCTCAGAGGCCTGTTTGATGCCAGCATCACCGAGAGAGAGAAGCCATACAGAGAAAAAGGTTTTGTGTGTCCTCTTTTGGACCCCAAGGAATTAATCTATTGGGAGTCAAAGAGAATAAACACAACACTTTATAACTTGAGAACAAAACACAGCCTCATTGCTTAGTGCGATCTTTTCCATACACTGTTCAGGAGGGAAGAGGGGATAAAGCCCTTTCATGCCAGGGACATTTTAACATGTTGCAGCACAAATAAGAAAAAACAATTATGCAGGCAAAGTATAACCAGTAATGGGTAAAGTATCCAGTAATGGACGGATGTTCACAAACAGGCATCTTCTACATGATTCTGGGTGAGACATTGAATCCTACACTCTTTCTGCCTCTGTTTTCCATCTGTAAAATGGAAACGAGAATTCACACAGCCAGTGTAAGCATAAATTCTGTTGCGTTTGGAGAGTGCCTGTATACTCCTGTGGTGGGGGATGGATAACTCCATAAATATATTACTTATTTGTGGGCTTCATGTAATTTTGGCTGCACACAGATGCCAGGGGAGATAGGCTTGTTTTCCAAACCTGGGTAACTGATAAAGGACCCACATGCCAGGCAAGAGAGCTGCATCTTCAGCTTTATGTCAGGAGGGCAAGGAAGGCATTGCAGGAAGGCTCCAGCCGCTGCAGCAACGAATGCTGGGAAAGCAAACTGGACAAAGGGAAGGTAGGATTTCTTCCCCGGGGTAGTTCTGATTTGTCACTGGCAGTGAAAAAGTTAAAACTCATAGGGTTATTCATGAATTCCGCTTTTTAAAAACATGTCCCATTAAAATGCAGATTTAGTCTTCCATTTGCAAAGAACATAGTTATTTCAAATTCTGTATGGGAATCCTTTTTGTATTTGTATCTTTTGGGTAGAAAGTCCAGCTGCCTCTTGTGAGATTGCACATATCTCTTCAGATGTCAACAAATCATTGAAAAGTGTCAGAAAGGGGGAAATGAAAGATAATTATTCAAACCATGGAGAGCTACTTTGAAAGTGAATAGAATCTGTCAGATAGTCTTTTGAGAACAGCAGTTGGCTGCTTGTATTGGATATATTAAATGGACATATCTAGAGGCAAGTAATGCTGTTTTAGATTCGGATCAGTTTAAGTTGGAGGATTTTTCTGGTGGAGGTAGCTGAAACGACCAGAAATTATTGAGGGGAAATTAGTTGGGAAGGTGTTATAAAGACTTATGGTGACATATTAAGAGAAATAGAAAGCTCTGTAAATAAAATGCATGCTCTTTCAGCTAAAGAAACAGAAGCTTTACAGATTTGTCTTTTATATTTTGAAACTGTAGTGGGATTAAGGGCAAGGAGGATTTGACTAAAATTGAAATAAATAGACTGGTGGCAGTGTAAAGGGGCATATTCCTGAAAGAAACATACCACAAAGAGCTTGGAGAAGTCACCATTATATCTGACTAGCACAATATTATTGAGAATTTGCTTAGACCAACACTCCTTGCTCTTATGAGCAGCTTGATGATGCTGGCCCCTGATGCTGCAAAAGTTGCCCCTGTGAGTAACTTTCTGGATGTTCATTGGGATCTCAGACCTCCGAAGTCTGCAAGCAGACCAGAAATTTATCTCCTTTTTTCCCATAAGAAAGTTGATAGATGATATTTCATAAGTAACAGAGTACTCAGTAAAAGGCTTTCTGAAACTGCTGTAAATGCTGCTGTAAAAGCTGCTGTAAAAAAACCCCTACTGTATCTCCCAGGAAAGATGTCAATATTTTTACTGTAATGCTCCATTAACGGTGAGCATCCAGTAGGTATTCTGGGCTATCGTTGAGTGTGGTGGTGCAGGCCAATGAATGAGAGGCTATCTGCATGAGTTCTGTGATTTAACCACATCAACCCACATTCGCGTGGTGCGACTAGTGCAGGTAAAGAAGACTTGGAGCAAATAAAAGGTGTGGAAAGAGGTACCAAAGGTGAATGAGAAATGCATGCAGGTGGGAAGCTGCAGCCAACATTTTTCAAGTTTATTTCTTTCAAGTCTGGTTTTTTTTTTCCCTCTCCTTTTTCGTAGGGCTGTCTACGTTGTGCTTTTCCTGACTGTGCCTGCCCGTGCTAGGTTGTATGTAAATGGCAGAAAAACCTACAGCAGTGTTACATTACCTGTGCTTTTGTAATACTTAATCCTCTGGAGAGGAAGACAGGCTGTGAAACAGGACTGTCTGCCCCAGGCTGGGAATGGCTGGTGCTCCTGTGTGGTTTTATTCCGTTTCAGTCATTCTTTCTCTCGTATGGCACAGAAATGTTTTACCCATGTCCTGCAGCCCCAGAGGGACTGCCAGTTCTGGCACATCATAACAGCAGCACTTATTTCTGCTCTCTAACATAAGATGGGTGCTCCCTGTCTCGGCCTCCATTTCTACCTTCTTAAAGCAATCTAGCTTTCAGCTTTTGCCTCTTAAATACCCGATTACAAGATCAGCAAACCTGGAAGCCCATCCCATGTGCACTTGCTTTATCATAAGCACAATGACTCCTGTTCTCTACCAGATATTTTAAAATCCCTCCTGTCTCAAGTCATCCCCTCAGGTCAGATCACAGTGCCTAACAGATATGAACCAGGACATGATTGTGTCAGGACCTAGATGCTCCAGACCACCTAATGGAAAATCTAACTGAAATTTTCAAAGTGGCAATGTTTTTTGCAAGCCATGACCATAAGTCACAAAACTGGATCTCATCAAAAAGTTTTCTTTAGCCTTTTTTAATTCAACTGAATTTCCTAAATTGTCCAGCAAGAACAAACTGAAAGTCTTTGCCTACATTCAATGTAAGCTAATCCTGACCAGCATATCCCCTCCAAAAAAGCACAGATGAAAGGACATTTTTGCAACACCCGGGCCGTTTACAGATGTCCCCGAGCAAAAAGCTGAGGTCCCGATCTCAGCTCCTCCAAAACCCAGGAAACACCAATGATGGGGACTGGGTTCATGCCACTGCAGGTGCTAAGGGTAGCCCTTGGAGAACCTGAAAACTCTCTTATCTCTTGAGTGCAAGCAGATTGATAAATTTGGTTGAAGTCCTTCTCCTTTAATACTTTCCTTTTTCTGATCCACATAGGTAAAAATGAATTTACCTTCCAGGTTTCAATACACACCACCATGTGCACACATACCTAGTGTGGGTTTTGTAGTAGGAATTTGCTGGCTTAGTTATAGTCACCCTCATTCAAAGTTGTGAAGTTGTTATTTTTAGCACAGAACCTTGCAAATGAGTAGAAATAGACTCTGGACTCTTCACTATTATCTTTGTTTTCATCCTCCCCTTACCTGCAGGAGACCTGGGAGACTAGAGGGTCAAACTGTCCATTTCCTTGCCCTGCAGGGAAGAAGCCAACAGTTAATGTACAAGGGAGCAGAACTGTTCAAGTAGTAACCCACAAAGTACCTACAGCATGCAGTATTTCTCTGTTTCCTGCATTTTCTCCATAGGTTGAGTCTTCTGGGACACTGCTAATGAGCCTTTACATTAGCCCCTGCCCACTCCAGGCCCTGCAGCAACCTGCACGGCCAACTCCATCCCCTCTCCATTGGAGAATTGTCTATTCAAAAATGGGAGCAACTTAGGTATGGTTTTGCTTAAATTTCTCCTGTGCTGACAAGAAGCACTTTCTCAAAGTTGTAGGCAACAACAGCAACTTCTTAAAATACCCTTTTTAAGGAAGGAGGCAAGTTAGGGTTGACATAACTATGTTTTCTAGTAGATGAATCCCCATCCCTGGCCTCTGCAGGCTGGGGCCAGGTGCCTGGAGCTGTGTCGTGGCTCCACCAGTCTCCCCTTTGGTTCCTTCCCAGAGGGGTGCCTGTGGAGAGCATTGGGCATCTTCACGAGGGAGTTGTCTCCCCCAGCTTCCTCCCACCTCCCTGGGGAACCTGTTGTGGGGTGAGATGCATCTTCTCTCTTTGCTGGTCAAGGGAACCACGGTGGGTTTGGGCACCCAACCCTTACACACTTGAAACCAGGTGTGAAGAATCCCACTCACTGCTTTTGTTTGTAACGCTGAGTGGCTGGAGTTGCCATTTGGGAGAGAGGTAGCTCCATCCCAATGGCTCATTATTTTACAGGAAAGGCAAATTTCACCTTTCCCCTTTCTCTGCTTTATTTGTTTGTATGGAGATAGTGTGCTAGTAGCTGGCTAAATCAGCCCACAGTGCACAGCTTTCCCTGCCCTGAACAGGAGAGCTGCTGTCCGCTTTGCCCCCTTTCTGTGGCTGGAAGCTTATGGCAGTGAAGACTGGGAAGGAGAAGGCACTTCTTTTCAAATTTATTTTCTTTCTTATTCTGGTCCACTCTCTAAAAACATAATTGAACTTCAGTGCAAAGTCGTGGCCTATTTTCCCTTTCGGTTATCTCACTATTACTCTACCAAGGTAATGGGAGTTACAGCAGATTTAGGCTAACATACAGGGGAGGAGAAGCAGGGCTCGAGTCAATCCAGTGTTACAGTTCAAAGGGATTAAAATGAGAGAGAGAAAGAGAGAAAGGGAAGAGCTGAAATTAAAGAAGTTTGAAAGAAACAAAAAAACTGTTGTCTTTGGGGAGCTATGTACTTTCTCCGGGGAGTTTTCTTACTAGATAATCTTTGAGATGGTGGAACAAGGTATTTAAATCTCTGTTTCAATGCAGGAAAAGGAAGAAGAAAGTAAAGAGCCAGCAAAAGGAGAAGGTGCCTTTTTTCTGACAAAATAATCTACCTCTTATTTTTTAAAAAAAAACAACTTGCTGTATCCTACTGATAATTATGTCTTCAGCAAATGGTCTTTTAAATTCAAATGTATTTTTCTGCTGAGAAGCCAACACTTGGCCTTGAATAATCTTCTTCTTTCAACCTGATAATGTTATTTTTTAGTGCATGCATATAGATATATATAAAGTTGTTGTGTTTGGGATGTATTCGAATGTTTGCTTTTTAGTGGGAACTGTGTCCTTGCCTGTGTA
This sequence comes from Strix aluco, assembly GCF_031877795.1. NCBI lineage: Eukaryota > Metazoa > Chordata > Aves > Strigiformes > Strigidae > Strix > Strix aluco. The sequence goes on along the minus strand of NC_133932.1, from coordinate 34,432,157 downwards.
GGTCAACGAACCCAATACCAAGAAAGCATGAATGAGAGCTCCCTGCTGGTCCCAGATCGGTGGCACTTGGCACTGTGCCCCAGGACCAAAGCTTCTGCAGTATTTTTCAGGGTACTTTTATGGGCTTCAAGGAAGCTTGCAGGATTTTTAATGCCAGGTGTTGTGTGGTTAAGAGGCCTGGGTCTGGAAACCTACGTGGGTAACAGAAGTGCCATGCCAAAAATGCAGCACCGTTTAATGATCTGTGTAGGAGAAGTTTAATCCTTTGGGTGCGAGGTTTATAATTCCACAGCGGATTAAGAGCCTTTGCCATTGAAAACTCTATGTTGGTGACTGATTTTTTTATCTAACCTGGATTTGGGCCTGCAAACTGTATTTTCATATGAAAAGATAGAGTTCGGGTATTCAGGTGTTCAAGCTAAGCATGCTAATACAAAGGCACTTTATGCCTGAGGAAAAAAAAAAAAAAACGTGGGTAAAAAGAATTTCTGCTTAATTGAAAAGAGAGTTTTGAATCGGTCCCGAATTCAGTTCCAAAGAGCCAAGATAAAACTGGGCGAGATAGTCTGCTCCTGATTTTATTTTCAGTTCACTGTAATTACAGTTCTGATGCTATGAATTAGCTGCAAAGAAAAGCCTGCTTGACCTGTGTGAGGAGAGTGTGCTTTTCCAGAGAGGTGCTATCACTGCTAAGAAAAAAGAGCCTTTTTGTGCTTGGCAGAAGGCTTGCTTTCCTTTCTGGAAATCCCAAATTTATCAAAGTTATTACAGCAAAGTAATTCTCTGGCAAAGATCTCCTCTCCATTTCTATCCTCTCTGACCACCTTTTGTTTTTGGTGCCTCTAAACCCATGGGTCTGATCCTGCCCCAGTGCCAGCAGTGCCCCATCAAGAGGAACAGCAGCCAGCACTTGTGTAAGGCCAAAGGGACGTGCATGCCTGCTAGCACGCACCGCTGCAACGATACCCTTTAGACTGCCTGCCTGTCAGAGAGCCTTCCAGCCAAGCAGACATTCAGCTTAATAAAATGGGCGTTCGGCTTGCGTTAATCATTCGGGTTACTGCAAAGCATTCCCACAAAGTCTGTAAATATCCACACATCGGTAGCATTGTCCCTGTAAAAGGATTAGCCTCTTTAATTAGATCTATCATCCCCTTTTATGAACGTTTCTCTAAGAGATACAGTGGTAGGAGCGCTGTACCAGCGAAGATAAATTGCCTCCTTTGAGAGAGCGACATTTCTGCCATTGAGACGGGCCCTTTGCCGGGGTCCTTGTTTTGCCCCATGAAGCCACCATTCAGGTATGGCGGGGCTGAGGGCGCCTTGTTCAAGCTCAGAAACTATTTGTGAGGCTGTGGCAGACTTGGACTTTCCAACTGGCACCGAGGAGAAAGAGACGCTTGTTTCCCTGCTATCGGAGGGATAAAAAAAAATAGAAGGGGCCAGTGCAGGTGGTGCTCCATCAGTAAAATGCTGTTGGAAGAAAAGCTTGCAGGTGCTGGCTCTGAAAATGGACGGGTGCTTCCTGGGCCCGGGGCGAGCTGAAGAGGACTGCCAAGGCCAGACAGAACCGCTCTGTTGCCTTAAGAGTGCATAAAAAAAGATGTTTCAATGCTGTCGTCGGATCTGGGTGGTTTGCCACGGAGGACAAAAAGTCTCCTGTAAAATTGGATTTAAATAGTCCTATCTCACTTGTGCTCTGGGTGACCAGATTCAATTGTGCCGGTGTCCCCTCTGCAGTATGATATCATAGCTTCAGAGGAAGGCTTTATTTAGAGGTCACATTAGTTTGTCCTGTGGATGTAATCATTTTTTGTGTCACGGACAATGTTTTACTGTGAAGATATGGGCCAGATGGCTCAGCCACTTGCAGTCCGGAGTTAAACAGGCTCTTTATTGTGGGTGAATAAACAGAACCTATTGTCCCCTGCTCATGAAACTCTAGTGTCCACCGCTGGGTAAAGATGAAGTATGAAATTTTCACGGCTGAGGGAAGAATATGTAAAACAACAAGTAGAAGGGGTGTGGGCTTCCAAAACATATCCTCATTGTCCCTTCTGTTTTTTTTTTCTGTCAGTAAATATCTGTGAGGTATTTCCATGCCTTGCCATTGTCTGATGTTGCTAAGCGCTCGAATGCCCCTCATCCTCTGCCCCCAGCCGGGTGAGCACCTTCCACCACAACTGCCCCCACGGCAGGGCTGTGGGACTTGGGAGCATCACCCCAGGATTTTCTGCTTGTAGCCCTCTGTATGGGTATGTGTCTGGGCAGATAGGTCACTGCCAAGTCTGTCCCTGGATATTTATTGGTTTATATTCCCAAAAGCTCCCCCTTGGCCATGACTCTCCCGTGAGCTGGTAGCACACAGACCGCTGGCCGGCAAGCAAATAGAGAAAAAGATATTTTCCTCCAGACCGAAGAGGTCAAATCCATTCTTTCTCCCATTTCCAACACCCCCACCCCCCCGCCAGGCCTAGCATAGTAATTCAGAGGGTTTTTTCCCTAAAGAAAACGTACGTTTTCTGTTTAGACTCACCCCATCCATAGTTTCCTATATGGCAATGTCAGAAGTATTTCTTTCCTTTCCCTAATTGCAACCAAAGCCAACCTTGACTGGCAAGGAGAAAGTCCCTGACAGGTTTGGGTTCAGTCCAGACCTTCTCAGAGAGTCTGTCAGCCAACTGTTTGACAGTATGCAAATGTATGCAAATGGGGGGACACTGGCTGAACACCTGCAGAAAGTGTCCATCCCCACTCCCGCTATGCTCTACCTCCTCCACACGTGGGGCTTTGAAATGCTGCTTCGTCTCCCTCTGTCAGTTTATTATGCGTTCGTCAGCAGAACATGGGGCTGGTGAAAACCGCGCTCTTTGTCCTGGCGGGCGGCAGAGCCCCATGTGGAAGGGCCAGTGCCAGGAATGGTGCGATGGCTTCCATCCAGCCCTTGTGAATCCTCCTTTCTGTCTTTTAGGACCTTTCCTTCAGCATCCCAACCCTTTTGGGGTTGCCTGTGTCAAGGAAGGCCTTCTGTTTTCCTGGGAGTAAAGACATCAAGTCGGTGGAGTCTCAGCCGAACAAAAAGACTCTTTCTCGCCAGCAGCTGGAGCACAGGGCTGCGAGGGGCTGTGCATGTGCTGCATGAAAACCTGCGGCTGACTCCTGACTCCAGCCGGTGAGGGAGGGTGGGAGGAAGGAAGGAAGGAAGGAAGGAAGGAAGGAAGGAAGGAAGGAAGGAAGGAAGGAAGGAAGGAAGGAAGGAAGGAAGGAAGGAAGGAAGGAAGGAAGGAAGGAAGGAAGGAAGGAAGGAAGGAAGGGGAGGCACCTTGAATAAAGCAAAGTTGCCAGCCACGTACCAGCTGTGAAAGGGAAATGCCAGCTGCTGTGGCCATCGGGAGCAGCTGCGGGTCTCCTGTGTGCCCCCATCGAGCAGCCCCTGGAGAACCAGAGGGTCTGGTGGAGGGGCTCCATATGCATTGGATGACACTGGGTGTTTTGCTCTCCTAAGTCTATGCAGTGGGAAGAAGAGGGTGGGAGGCATCTTGGAATGCTCTTTAAATAAAGAAGGGCTGCAAATTCAGGAAAGTTTGGGACCTTCAGCCTGAATCCGGACCCCCTATGGGATAACTGTTGGGTTTTGGGGTTTGGTTGGATCAAAGATGTATATCCCACACCAACTCTCGTCAAAGGGGGGTGTGAGCCCTTCCAAATGCTGTGTAGCAGCTTCAGTTTTAGATAGCTAAACATCGGAGCCAGTGGTGACCAGGTGATAGGTCTGAGGGCTGCATGGAGGCATGGCCCTCCAGCTCCCAGTGAGCTCACTGCCCAAAATGGCTCTGACTGCTGTCGGGGCAGAAGGTGCCTTTCTCTGATCCACAGTCTCAATTAAAAATCGCTAGCCTGATGCCAATGCTTGGCCTCCCATGTGTATCTGACTCTATTATATGCAATTGCATGGCTACAAAGTCATAACCCACGGGTGCTGACCATGTGGCAAGCTGTGGCTAAACAATGCTGTGTGCCATAAGCCTAACTTTACACCACAGCGATGGTTAAATCAAAGGCTCCTGAGGCTGCCTGGAGAGAGCTGTGTTGGTGGAGGTAAGATCTGCACTTTGTTCAGTCACTTGCATTAGGAGAAGGCAGGTCATGCGGGACTTGAAACCCATGCGGTAAAATGTCAGTAAGTATTTCAGAACATGAGGCAGCGTACAGACACCGCAGCTGGGTGTAATGCCAAGCTTTGAGGGTCAAAGGCCTGCCTTCAGACTGTCAAAATATGAGAAACACTCCTCAAGCTTGGGATACCAGTGGTCTTGGAAATGCTGAAAGCCAGGTGGACTTAAAGTGGTTGGTAATTGTTCCTAGGGCTTTTTCTTTGGCTGGGGATGAATAAGAAATGGGCTGTTGTGCAGGGACAGGGATGGACAGTTAAGTAGGGCACCTACCAAAGCTCCCCTGGCACCAGCTTTGTCATCTGCCCCCCTGGAATAGGACTCTTAGAGGGACCTGCTCGAATTCTCACTGCACCGTATGTAAATCAGTTCACGCTCTCTCTGGAGAGAGAAAATAAATGCTCCTACTTTCTGGCTTTTTTTTTTTTTTTTTTCTTCTTACACTTTGGAGCCCAAGGTAGCTGCATTTAGCAGCTTTAGTGTCCTTTCATTGCTGCTGCTTGCAGGGTTGTGGTCACTCAGGCAGCAGTAACTTTGAAAAAATGACCCGTCTACACCCAAACAATAACAGAATCCCCCTTTTTATGTTGGCAACGCCCACCGCTTTCTCTTCGCTTCAAGACTCCCCACGTAGACGCAACTGTTTGACCAGCCTTCTTCTGAACAACTTAATTAAGCAAAAGAAAAAGTGTCAGTTTCTGCCAACCTCACAAAAACAGAGCTGTGGGGGTAAAAAGGGGACGCGGCATCAGCCCGCATTCCTCAACGGGCTAATGAAGGGAGACCCTTACTTTGCAGCACTGCCAGGCATAGCCAGGGTTATCGTGACATAGTGCTTCACCCGCCACCCTGGCCATGACGGGAGCTGGGGTGACCCACGTCCCACGGATGCCGAGGTGCCCTGGGAAGTGCCGGGTGCTTGGCATGGCTGGAGGCACAAGTGTGTGCCTCTTCCCATTGGAGTCAGCCTGGGTGATCAAGCAGTTTTCTAAACTGCATGAAAACGGGAGCCCCTTTTTTCCTCTTAGGGCCGGGTGTGGGCTTAGCAGACCAAATCGCTTGTGCTCCCGCCACAGGCAGAGGGTAGCTCTGGAGGCTCCCCAGTGTCCCTGCACCTGTGCTGAGAGCCTGTTGGGTGCATGTTACGGCTATTGCAAAACCTCCCTTCCCCAAGAAAAAATGCCGGAAGAGGATAGAGCTTATTTCTTTTCCTTCAGAGGCCGGATCTGCTCCATGAACACTTCTTAGCCTGGCGAGGCTGCTCCTTACCCAGCCAGCTGCTCTCTGTCCAAGGAAAGGGATGAGGCTCTTACCACAAGTGCTTCAAGGGCCTGTGCTTTCATTGCTTTTTTCTGAAGGAAAAATGTTGCTCTTAAGTGAGGAGGGAACGATGGAGCAGAACTGTCTCCCTGAGTTATGTTCTCCCCTTCTGTCTTTATCTCCATTAAAAGAGCATAAATTCATTTTAGGCTACAGTTCTGCAAAGGTCAGGGGCTGCTCTGACTTTGCACAGTGCGCCTACCGCCTCTGAAATCAATGGGCTGGCTGCTCACCCCACACAAGCAGAGCGCGCATGTGGGTCTTTGAAGGACCATGGCTTTATCTGCAAGAGAGATAGGCTTGGGTCGTTTCTTTTCAGATAAACACTGTGTTTTGCTTGTGCATTGCCCTATTCTCTCCCACCCCACCCCAGATACCTCTTTTCTTTAATCGTAGCTGGCAGGCAGGAATCTGCGTACTTCTGAGCAGTCCTCTAGTCCTCAAACCAGACTGATGATTTTTTAAATAATAAAAATTAACAAATTATAACAAGTCTCCAAGCCCTTAAATGTTTTGCTGTATTCTCTTGGGCTCTTCCAGTCCTGATATACCCTCTCATTGAAGAATGAAGGAAGTCAGCCATCAGAAGTTACATTCCCAAGCAGTGTGATCTCTTGTAATGAATGTATTTTATCCCCTTTTGAATTCTGAAATGGGAACAAATATAGCAAATGCTGGGGCATGCTTTGCTGGGTGGGACTGCAAATGCAAGCACAAAGCCCTGTTCCAGATGTGAGCCAGCACCAGCACAAACCTCAAATGCTGTCCTTAGCTGCGACACCTTGAGACCTGCAAAACTCCCTCACACTGGCAGATGCACACATGCACACAAACATATACACATATAAATACACACACAAACACACACACAGTAACTGATGCCATTGTAACTGCAGTGGTTGGGACGCAGCGGCAGGAGGTGGCAGCCTGCAACCCCTGGCAAATAAGACTAACTTTGGGGTGCAGTCGCAGACTATTTTTACCTGATTACACAGCCATGAGGTGCAGAGGGACTTTTTTATGGTGTGCACTGGTGCAGTTGAGGCCGCTGTCCTGTGGAAAGCAGTAGAGTCCGTTGGTGTGAGTTGTGCCAGCTTTTCATGGTGTTACGAGCTTAAAGCAAAGGGGTGTTTGCTCACCAGCATGCTGGTGTTGCCTGTGAAATGACAACTGCTTCAATATTAAAAGGTAAAGAAATGAGAAACCTTTTTTTACAGCCTCTGGCTGTTTCATTCTCTCAACACAACGGTACAGGAACGATGGCCTTTATTGTGATTAATATCTGGGAAGCTTCTTAACAAGGCTTAGCTTGATAGGTGGCTCTTGTTGGAGGAAATTTATGGCCTGGTACTTCCTCAGTGAGACTTCCCACGTTGAATTGTTGAACATTACTGACCCTGATGCCCAACACGAGGGGGTGGGGATTTACACAGATGTCTGGTAACTGTGGAAGGTGCAAAAATCCAGAAGAACAACCTGCATTACATCCATTGGAAGCGGCTGGTTAACAGAGGTCAGGGGGAGGCCCGAGCCAGTGTGTGAGCCTCAGTGTTTTGGTGCAGTTTGTTTTTTGATTAGTGCAGTTCATGACCGGGCCATCCCACCTGAATAACAATCAGTGTGATTCACAGCGGGCCAGGAGAGGGCAGGGACGCCCGCCGCGCCGCCCATATGGAGCCCAGCCCTGGGAAGTGCAGAACCTTCCCAAACCCAGATGGTTCGGCTTGACGGCTTTGGCAAGGCACCAGCAATAACCTATGACGATATGAAATCATCAAGATCTCGACCCCCCCCCCCCCGCCCTTTTCCCCTGCCTACCCCCCCCTCTTGCCTCCCCCCAACTGTATGTACAGAAACAAAGCCATATGGGAAAGGGAGTGTGGCTGCAGATTAATGAACATGCATGAAATGGAGATCGGCTGCCACTTAACGATGCAGTCATTAAAAACTAGTGTCTGTGCGCGCTTTCCTTTTTTAAATTTTTTTTATTGTGGCACTATATTTGCTTTCATAAAGAAAAAGGCGAGCAGATGGGAGGGCAAGGCTGGGCCGCTGGTGGCAGGAGGTTGTGAGCATCAGTCCTCCTGTGCAGACGGAGGTAAAGCGTTTGGAAACAGCACAGGGAGCCTGTGCCTGAACCCTCACTGCTGCTGTTTCCTCTGCTTGTGGGGGAAAATTTCCACCCGAGATGACTAGTTCACATTAGTCTGAATTTCTCAGGGTAAATGAGATAATTGCAATAAGCAGCAGCTGGAAGAGCCCAAGTGACACTTTAGAAATAAGTAAAATTAAGTTCTGGCCGCTGGTGGTCACTGAGCATCTCACTGGTTTTAGGGAGGGCATGGGTGGGATGCACCTGGGAGGTGCTGGGTGCTCAGGGTGGGAAAGGTGGGCACCATGCTGGGTCAGCCAGGGTTTATGAGTGCCTTCACAGCAGCCTGTGGACAGGGATTTGGTTTGCTGCCAGCAGCCAGGAGACCCTGTGGTGGGGGGACAGAGAGGAGCCTTTTGACCAGCTGTTTTCAGAAAGACAGGTAGACCTCAGAGCAGGAGGTCTGGGGTTTAATAAACCAAGTGGCTCCAGGAAAGGAATAAGTTTTAGCTCAGAGGGTACTTATCCAGGAGAACATATGAAATGGAAGGAGAAGAAGCACTGCTGAGAAGCCACCAGCCTGAAGGCCTCCTGCTCTGCCTCCTTCATTCGCTCGTCTCCCTCCCTGAAGCACACTGTTTTCTTCCCCCCTGCTCCCTTGTTGTTCTGTGCTTGAAAATTCAGGCTCCAGATATTAGCAATAAAGCTGAGATGTGTGCATAGCCTGTGTTGACTATCACTTTCCTTCAGGGTAAGGTTTAACATATAAGTGAGATTTGGTGTATTATTATTTTTAAAATAATTCCTCCCCTCAAAACAATTGAATTCGTAATCCCAAGTTTCCAAACATACAAGATGAGAGATGCTCGGCCAAAGAACTAAAGAAATCATTTACACAAATGGCTTGTACAATGTCCTTTGAACATTGTGCTCTAAATCTTTTTAGTCTCATGAGTATTCATAGTGTTTTTCAAATAATTTGAAAGTGATTTCTTAATGAAGGCTAAAATATCCCTTTTAAACTTCTAAGTGCCGTTGTTTTTCTTTGATCACCTCTATACATTCCATATTCCATCGCCCTTCTCTCTGCTGCATATTCATGTACTCAGGATAATTTAAAGGCATACTTGCATATTTGACAGTGATAAATAAAACTCATCCATCATATAGCAGAACCTCTGGGGAAAATTAAATATCCCCAGTTTCAGCGCCGTTACTGTCTGCATGATTATGAACCTGATCCAAAGCTCGTTGAACCGGTGGCAATATTTAATGAGCCGGCAGAATATTTATTCTTGGTTAAAAAGAAAGAAAACCCATACAACTTATTTTTGGCAGTTACAGACAGTGGGATTCTGCAAAACCTTACTGCCAACTGCCCATCTTGCTAACGAAACATTGTCATTTCTTCTGGGTGCAACCTCGGTACATCTACAGAAGAGGATGGATGGAGGATGAGGTCTGTGCTCTGGCTCAGCACACTGCCCACCTTATTACTGTGAAAGGTGTGAATGTTATTTGCTTGCAGGATATAAACATTACGTTTTTGCATGCCTTTTCAGCAGTGTGAAGCCATTACAGCATCTTACTCCACCTTGTGAATCTGTGGATGAAAGGGTGTCTGCCTCTAGGAGACCCAAGTGCTTGTCCCAGAGATGCTGCTGCTCCTCAAATATGTAAATATCAGACTATTTATCACTTGCTCTCCATGTCCCAGAATTGATGCTGGTACTATTCCTTGCAGGAGCTCTCTGATATGGCAAAGCGTCATTAGATCTGTATTATAGAGGGAGAAGCAAAGGAGAAGGAAACCTGCACCAAGCCCAAAGGCGTGCATCAGGTTAGCCGGGATGTGGGACGCAGGCTCACCCCAGCTTTGCATCTCTCTCACAGGCTGGTCCATCTGAAATTTGGGGGGGTGTAGGAGGGATTCCTGTGCTAGCCTTGGCACAGGCCAGCTGTGCGGTGAAGCACACTGAGCCCTGCCTGGCTGCTCAGCCTGAAACCCAGCAGGTTGTTTGCAGTCAGGATTTATTTGGGGAGGAGGCAGATGCCAGTTTGGGATGGGGAAGATTTTATGGGCCTCTTTTCTCAGCCACCAAAACCACCCCAGCAACCAACTGCACCAGCAGAAGAAGGAGGCCTCAAAATCAAGTTGGTGACTTGATGGCAGGATGCAGGGATGCTTTTTTCTTGGATCATGCCCATCCTCACATCCAGCCTGGATGGGCCAAAGAAAAGAAGCTTTCTTCCTGGGGCAGGAGTGAAGCAATGCCAGGGTGGAAGGGAAACACGGGGCAGGATTTATCTCACCTCCTTTAGGGGTCCTGTGTCCCCTCGTCCATCCTCGTCCATAGGGAAGTGTGGGTGCCTCTGCTCCTCCCGTAAGTGCAAAAAAGAGACAGGACAGCTGGTTTGGACCAGGCAGTTAAATTTTGGATGGTTAAAAGCAGGTGTGATGACTACCCAACCTTCATAACTGTGTGGGGAAGATGCTAGGTGGGAAGGAGACCTCATGGCTGCCCAGTGAAGGCCTGAGGCAGTGGTGAAGGGCTGGAGAAGCTGAAGTGGGATGCGGGGGAGGGTACAGCACAATTGCACTTATCTGTGCATTGCCAAGCCACCAGCCAGAGAGCAGGTAGCGGCACAATCACGTAAATCATGGCTGATGGTCCTAGGAAATTTACAGCTGACCAGTGAAAAATGAAACGGCCTGACCTTTCGCTTTGGGCTACAATGGCTGTGCTGCCGCTGGCCCCGCTCCCCTCTGGACTGCTGGAGAGCCAGTTGCTATAGCTGTGACATTCCCCCCGCAGTTGCCTGAGAAACGTGCCGAAGCCTCTGGCCGACACCTCCCGCTCCCAGCATCCCCCCCTCTGGCACTCGAGATGCTTTATGTGCCGATCCCAGTGTCCGAAGGCGCAGGCGGAGGTTAAGACCTTGTCCCGTATTCTGTCCCTACTTAGCAGGATCCCTCTTCAATGCTCTCACCCGGAGCAGAAGATGATCATGTTTAGTGACCTGTCACACTAGTACTTCAGGCTTTTGTTCTGGGAAATTGGCCTTCCTCTTTTCGATGTGAGAGGATTTGGGCTGTGTCATTAGACCCATCAGCCTGCCAAGGTTAAGGGAGCAAGGAGAGAAAGCTGTTTCTTCAAGAGCAGTGGCGGGTCTGAAATGTCTCACCTCCTTTGAAATAGAAGTTCCCATCCTGGCGGCATTAAAGCGGCCCTGGGACAGGAGGCAGAGGGCTCTGCCGCTCACTCTGGGTGGTGGGTGCCTAGGCAGAAAACGAGCTGCTCCCTAATCTTCACAGGCGTATTGCAAACCTCCACCCTGAAAGTTACAACCTTGATATCTCGGTGTCCAAAAAAGAAAACAAAACAAAAAAAATCTTCATCTGCCAGCCAGAGCTGTAGACTCTGTTCCTCCCTTAGTTAGATGTGCCTTTGGCAAATTTTATCGGGAAGACTGACATGAGGAGGACCAGGGATTTTAGGTTTCCCCTCCTAGAGAGCTTGTTTTAAAAGCACTGGGGCCTTTCCTCATATTCCCAGGAGGAACATCAAAACAGACGCTGTAAAAACCTGCTGAGTGAGCTGTAGCATCTCAAGAAACCTGGCGGTAAGTTTTGCCCCAGCTGTCCTCTGCCTGGGAGGGTTCTGTACCTTCCTTGTTAAACCTAACGCCTGGAGAGGGGCCATGCAGCATGGGTCTTCTCTGCTGCTCGGTGTGGGAGATGGGCAGCTGCCCTTTGCATGGCTTTGCCTTCTCCTGCCATGGCCCAGACCTTCTTGATATGACTGTCTCCTTGGGGTTAGAGCCAGGGTGGGTTGTACTCAGTGGGGTGGTAAGAGGTGAGGGAAGTGGTTGTGTCTCTGCCATCCACCTCCTAGGAGCAGTGTGCTTCTCTTAATGCTGTTGTGTCAGCAGTGTACCACTACCCACAGCTGTCCGGGAAAAAAATGGGTGTTTCTGAAATACCTTGTCCCTTCTGGAATGTTTGGTCACTTTGCCAGTCTTTGGAGTGTCAGACTGTGAAGGTTTTTGCTGGCTGTATTGGCAGCTGTGGCTCAGCAGCTCCCCTGAACTTTGTCTGGGGTCTCTGTGGGTGAGCACTCAGGAGCAAGGATCTGGGTGGCCCAAGCCCAGGGATGTGGCCAAGGATGCAGAGCAGGGCTCAGGCAAGGCCCCAAGGGGACAGACGTACATGGGGCTTTGGAGGACAAGACTCCAGAGGAGCCACCCTGGGGGGGACACCGATCATAGCCACAGTTATTGGGTCCTTGGCCACCAATGTCACTGATATTGCAGTGTACTGATGGAAGAGATTTTCTCCATTACTTTCTCAACTCACATCCCCAGGGAAGGGACCCTGTGGGTCTGGGTAGCAAGCAAGCACAGCATGGTGGTCTCTCTTAGCATTTCTGGGATGGAGCTGGACTACAGTCTCTGTGCTGTGAGGGTGGCCTTGGATCCCTTGTGCTGAGGGAACAGCCTGCCTGAGGGAACCTTTGAAGTTTCAAAGTGTCTTCCTGAAGATTCATCCCACGTGAGGTTGGTTGGAGCCTGCATGAGTGCTTCTGCCAAACTGCAGCTTCTCTCCCTGGGACCTGCATTGGGTCAGCATGGAGCAGTGATGTTTTAGATTTGGGAGTTATCTCGTTGATCTCAATTTTGTTGAGTGTGACTCAATGGCTCCTAATCCTTTTTCTTCAACTTCTTTCTACTGAGGATGCTGTTGGCACTCTATGCCAATGCAATCCAACTCCAAAGAGCTGTTGCTTCTCCAGTCACTTAGTCCCACGTTCAATACCTGTTTGTACCACATGCAATGTAGTGTTATAACACTGCTGCTCTGCCAGTCAGTCGCAGGGCAGTTTTGTATGTGTAGGAAGGCTTATACCCACGTTTCAGGTTCAGACCAAAGGCTGAGTGTGCTTTCCACATAGTGACTGTGAAATAAGCTGGAACGGGAATTTATAGTACTTTGGATCCACTTCAGTAACCCACCATGGTAAATTTAGGCAACTTACTTTTCAGTGCATGAGTGGACTTGCATCCAGGCTGAGGATGCCTGACATGCACCAGTGGTGAACACCAGGGAAAGCAAGCCATAAAAAACTGTCCAAATTGAGTGGGGTTTCAACATGGAGAGTCTCATCCAAGCCTTGAGCATTGCATGCTCTCTCTCTTGATTTCCAGCCCAGCCAAACTGAGACTGACCCTGGGCAGACAAGGCTGTTCCCCCGGGGACACCAGGTCCTGCAGGCCTTGCTGTTCTTGTCTGGTTTGGTGGCTGAGGTGCCCACAGGTGCCTTCAGACAGTGAGCCAGGTCCAGCAAAAGCTTTGTAGCTCAACAAGCAAAGCAGTTTGAGCGCTGGCACTGTAGGGCCCCACTGTGCAGCTTTCAGTGGTCCATTTCTGGGTGAAGAAAGAAATCTGGGGCTGGGGAGTGGTGGCCCCACATGTCCCCATTGGTGCCTCAGCTGATGGCTACGTAAAAGAAACCGGACGTGCCCAGACTGCGAGACCCTGGTGTGGGAGCCCTGGGAGGAGGGAAGAAGGGAAGCACAGGCAATATCAGGTGTCACACTCGGACCTGCAGCATGTGACACCTCCCTGGGCCAGCAAAAATGGGTAGGTCGGGACAGCAGCTTTTTGTTGCGATCTGATTACAGCCTTTCTGTTCTTGCTGACCCTTTGCCGTGGATTTTTTTTGTTTTGTTTTGTTTTTTTTTTTGTGGATTTTTTTTTTTACTTGAAAGAATTAAAAAGTACAGCTTCCATGAATAAATATAACTCTTAGCTCCATCTTATTAACTAAAAGCAATTTAGGGCTAAATACAGTGAATGTTAACAAAAAGCCAAGAATAGAAAATTGTTTAAGTGGCCAAAGAAACTTTCTCCCATTGTGATGCAAGCCAAGCTATGCCAGCTATATGTAAATGTATGCAGTAGGCTCTGTGCATGTGTCCACTTTGAAGTTGCCATCTGAATTTAATTCTGCCTTTGTGATTAAATCAGGCCATTACGTTTAATCTCACTTAATAGTAAGAAACGCTCTTTGTTGTTTTCTATAGGCAACATATTCTGCCCCTAACATATACAGCTTGGCATTCACACTTTACTATTAATCCCCGATGGCTGATAATTGCTTCATCTCCAAGTTCTCTGTCCAATTCACAAGGGAACTGATTGCAACTATTCTTCCCCTATACATTAATGCACTGTTTTGGTCTTACTTCTTTGGCTCAGTGAACCCTATCAAGCTGTCCACATTTTCTGGGCATGTGGGCGTATTGTAAGTTGTTAAATTAAATTCTGCGCTGACCCCCTAAACACCAGAATCTATTAGTGCTGCAAGTTAGCTGATTGACAAGTGGGGCTTCTTTTCCACTCAAAAACCTGACATAAAAAAACCCAGGCTAAATAAGGCTGAATATTTTGTTTCGAGTGAAAGTCTGAGGTCTTCTGCCTGCTGTCTTTCTACTTACAATTTCATTACTGAAGCAGGATCAATTGTATTATTACCATGGTATTGTTTCATTGATCTTACATATGTCAGTCGGGAAATTTCTTTGGAAAAAGGACCAAGTATCTGGAAGATGTCTTTAGTTTGCTTGAATCTGGAAGCCCATGTAGAATTTATTTCCAAGTATATTCAATTCAGAGTACTGTTTTTTGGGGAGGCTCTGTTTTCTTTTTTTTTTTTTCCCCCTCCCAGAAAATGGTCCTAATTCATAATTACTGTATTATGTCCAAGGAGTCTCATACTGTCATTATTTTGCCAGAAATGTAAAAAAAACCAAACTTGGTGCAGATTCCTGCAGAGACACCAATTGAAAGAGACATTCAAACTCCCCAGGAACAAATACCAGCAGTTTGGGTTACTTTTCCTTTACCAAAAGCCTGCATTTAAACAGATCCCTAGGCTTTTCCATCACAGAAGAAATAGACTGATAGAGTGAAAACCACATATAAACAGGGTCTTACTTGCACTGCTACCAGTGTTATAATACCTTCTGTAGCTGCAACTACATGTTATTAGATGAGTGACTGTCACAATATTTCAAAATGTTGCAGTGGTATACGGCATTTCTTCACTCTGATTAGTTTTCATTTCATTGACTGTATTAAAATAGATCTTAAGTTGTCATACAAAGTATGTGAGTATGGAGTACTGATTTGGGCCACACAGACAGTGAGAAAATCTGAAATGTAATAGCAATTACTTTTTTGTTTTTTAAAGCTCACAGGTAGGTAGAGGTTAAAGTCCATCATGCATCACAGCAAGTTAACTGCTAACCAACATGGGTTTAGAGGACATGGCTGCAGACTGTCATTTGTAGTCACAGAATCATAAAAAATTGAGGCGGGAAGGGACCTCAGGAGGTCTGTGGTCTGACCTGTTGCTGTAAGCAGGGCTAACTTTGAAGTTATATCAGGCTGCTCAGGGTTTTGCTGATTTTGGTCCACTGCCTCTTGTCCTTCTGCTGCATGCCTCTGAGACGAGTCTGGATCCATCTTTTCTGTAGCCTCCAGGTAAACATCAGGAGACTGCTGTTAGTCTCTCCTCAGGCTTTTCTTCTCCAGACTAAAATAAGCCAGTTCCCTGTCCCATAAGGATTAATTTTCTCTCTGGCCATATAAAAGCATCCACAAGCACTTAATGTGGCTTTGTCAGTCACAACAGAGTCAAGCAGCAACCATATTCAGGTGTCATGCAGCTCTGCCTCTTCTACACCATACATGGTCACCTTACCACAGCTGAGATCCTCAAACCTCAGTGAGCTCCTTCATAGATGAAGGGAAAATGCTATCACTGAATGAGAGCAAATTAAAGGTTATAGTGATGGGTAGACAAAACCAAACAGAAAATTTTGCTGCTCCAGTGAAATTTCCCTATTGGCATTCACAGATGGAGTTGGGGAGCCTCCCTGGTCTCCTCACATGTACCTTTCCTAACCTACATTCAAGACAGGCTTTTTACGATGGGCTAGCTACAAGATATTTTCCTGATCTGGCAGATGCCAGAGCCAGCCTTCAATACTCAGGGCCGGTCCACAAGAGTGTGTGGTACCTCAGACCAGAAAGCCATCAGCTGATGGTGATTAATCCAAAGGCTGCAGCACATCTTCTACAAATCTATCCAATCTGTCCTCTGCTCTCTGAACTGGCTTCTCTGAATCTACTGTCCTGAGCACAAGGTCTTGCCCTATATTTTCACAATGGCCCAAGCTCAGGATGTCAGAAAGATTGTTTCCTGCTTCAGCACAAAGTCTGCAAGTGACAGCCCCACTTGTCACTAGTTAGGGATGATTCTTCTATGCAGGTACATCTTCTGTGTAGGCAACAGAGATCTCTCAGAGTTTTGGCTGAAACTGAGTAATCAACCCTCTGCTGTGCTTAGGTTTGCCCCAGACCTTCTCTTTCTCTGTGGCAAGTGAAAGCTTTTATGGTTGCATTCTCCAGGACCAACACAAAGGAAGAGGTACGCGCAGGAGATATTTCACCAAGAGGCCCCGTGGAGTTTTCTGCAGAAAGTGGCCCAAGAAGCTGACCTAGGACAATATTTTGGAATTTATTGTAAAACCACTGAAAGAAAGGAGGATATTTTTATCATATTAACATTTGAGTCACTTGAAAAGCACCACTCTGAGCCCCAGAAAAACAGAAGCCAGAGGCTATTGCACAAATCCGTCAGGCTTTGAGCATTACTTAAGGTTAATTAATCAATTAATTAATCAATTAATCAATTCCTAATGGAAGTACTGTAAAAAAAATCGAATAAATGCTAGCATAAAATAATCACATAGCTCAATATAAGTGTTTTGTAATCTCCTGCCATAAATCTAAAAATCTTGGAGTAGAAGATAATCTGAGCCTCATCTTTTCATTTCTTTCCTTTTCTCTTTACTTATAGGCCTTCAGTTCAGAATCAAATGCTTTATTTGCTTCATGTACATTTTTCCTCCCATTCTGTTGTTTGTTCACAGTGGCTACAGTGAGACTGGCGTAAATTGATCAGAGTGAAATCACTGTGATTTATTAGCCACTTCTAGAAAGGACAAAGCCAGTGTAACCCAGAGGGCCATAAATTTTTGTCTACATCAAGCACAAACAGAAGAGTGTCTTTTTTTTTTTTTTAATTGTAGATGCAGCTCCAAAAGTTGTGACTTGTATTTATGCCATTGTTTCCCAGAATCTCCTACGATTCATGCAGTTTAGAGCCAGTTATGTACTGTATTTCCATAACCAGAAGCACACATATGCTCTGGAGCTGAATGATTTATTCAGAGTGAACCTTCCCAGTGATTTTCAATAGTCCCCTCCAAATCAGTGTCTCTAAAACATTGCACAGATGCTTTTTATTTTCATCCTGTTTCAGCCACCTCTTTTGCGAGTAGTTACGTGACTCCTGTGAGGCATTTTAATTAATTAATTTACATTGCTATGTTGCCTCACACTGGCTTCAACAAAAGTCACTTTATTTACTTTATAAAACGATCGTGTCCTGCTGCACACTGTAATCTTGCCATAGGCATGGAAATGGCTACGCGGGGGCTGGAGACCCTGCAGGAAAATGACTCCACGAGAGTAGAGGATTTTGTCCTGGTGGTTTCCAAGGGCCACTCTAAGGAAAACTGGAGGGAATTAGATTAATGCTCTAATTAAAGGAACAGGAAAGAAACCTGCTAGTTTTGTCTAAGAAGTGATTTGTAATGCAATGAAGCCTTCAGAACTCCCACAGCTTCCAAATGTTGAATGCTGTTTAATAAATCAGTAATGTCTTATTAAGTTATCCATCCATCCAGGTAATTTTATGACTTCATTGGCATTTTTCTCTGAACTGTGCCACGGCGTTAGATTTATTTACATTACTTTGGATCAGACTGTCAGAGCTAGCCCTGGGAAGGCTGGCTTAAGTTTCAAGTTGTTTTTTCATTTTCTGTTAGAAATGACTCAGGTCAACACAAAGCAGTGTGGGTGCTGGTGATTTGGGAAACACCCACGAAAATCAACATAGAGGCTTGTTTCGAAAACAACCATAAAAAGTTGCTGCATGTGCTTTTAGTTCTGACCAAACTGAGAGAGCTTATAATGAAACATGTACCAGCAGCAAAATTGGTAGCAATAGAGTCTCAAATAAATGAAAAATTAATCATATTTATCCCTCCTGTGTTGAAAGACTAATTTAGGTTTTGAACTTCTCCCAGGCTGCCCAGCAAATGCTTTGGATTTATTCTTAGCATGAAACAGGGGACTGATGGCAATCCCTGGCCTAAGCCATTTCAGATGTCTCCTTTAAGCACTTCTTCTTACCCACTGCCTCATTTGTAGGAATACAGAAAAAAAAAAATTATACCAACTTTAAAAGGACTTTGAAATCCCTGCATACAAAGTATGCAACAATTTCATCTTGCTGCTATTAATAAATGTTTGCAACGTTTTCATACTAAAAAGTGTTCATAATCCCCTTGCAAAAGCAGAGAAATGGGAAGTGTAACAAGTAGTGCCTGTCGCTGCAGAAACGGCTGTGAGATGACCTGGGCAGGAGCATGACAGCAAGAAAGAGGCTTCTAGTAAGTTGGGCTTTGAAGAGCTGCCTTTCATTTTACGTTCAGGAGCTGTGTTCCTGGAGTCTTTTACTCCTATTGCAGCAAAAGCCTCCAGATCAACTCCAAAGACTTTTTATTCCTAGAAGTACTGTAACGTGTGCACAACTCTGAAAGCACATGGAGCTTTCCGGGCGCCCGGCGATGTCCTGCCCATATCAATGGTGCCGGCAAGCGCGCCCAGGCAGGCAGTGAATGCTTGGCAAGCCTCTCCCTGGAGTTGTTCAAGCTGCCCAACCTGCATCTCGGATCCTGCCACCACCCAAGTTGTACAATAACCATCTGGGCTAGCCTTGAAGTTTCATTCACTGCCTCAGACAAAGTCACCATTTCTTTTTCATAAACGCTGGCCACGCCAGCAGCAGGGACGGCGCGCTGATTTATTTGGTCTCCAAGCTGTTCTTGGAGGATGCATCCTTTCTCTCCCGGACTCTGCTGCTATCTTTATTTAGCCTCACGATTCAAATGCAGAACATCACCCTGCTCTCCCTGCCACCTTCCCCTGGCAGGCCACAGCCACGTTACCCCACGCTTTGTCTGCCAAGTACGAAAGCTGATTATGGGATGCCTGCAAGCTGGCAAAAATAAGGCATTGCGCCTTTAGCGGTTACAGATTATTAATACTTATTTTATAATCATTAACTGTTACAGAGTTAAGGCTGCCGAGCCAGTCGCTGACCACAGAAGGATGGGGTGTAGGAATAACGGCGGGGTGTGCTTTTCGGCTTTGACCGCACGATTCCCCTTGAAGGGTTCGCACAGGCGCAGCGCGCTGCAGAGTTACGACCCCACGGAGCACCAGGGAATCCGCCCGCGCTCGGCGGCACCCCCAGAGCCGCTCTGCCCGGCAGCCCGGCTCGGGGCGCTCGGCCGGGGCCGCGGGCGTGGGGAGGGCGCGGAGGAGCCGCTGGCCCTTTAAACCCGGCGCGGCCGCTCGGCGCCGGCGCTGGCCAATGGGAGGGCGGGCGCGGCGGGGAGCGGGCGCCCATTGGCTACGGCGGGGGGCGGGGGCGGTGTCCGGAGCGGCGGGGGCGCCGCACAGGGAGGGGGGGCGGCACCCGCCGCCCGCCGCCGCCCCCCGCCGCCTCGCGCCGCCCCGCGCCGCCCCGCGCCGCCTCGCGCCGCCCCGCGCCACTCCGCCGGATTCCGATCGGCTTTCGCGTTCCTCGCTGCGCCCTGCGGCCCGGTTTTGCGCCGTGGGGAGGGGAGGTCTGAGCTGACGGTGTTGCCGGGGGCGTCCGTCTGACAGGAAGGGGCTGTCCGCGGGAGAGCGGCCCTGCGGGAGTGCCCACGGAAGGCGGGAGGTTGCGGGCACGTCTGTCGCCCGGTTGGAGGCCGTCAGTGGGGCACTCCCTTGCTCCTGGGAGGGCGGCTCACCGGGCCGGGGGTGCGGGCCGGGCCCCTCTGGCTCCGCCCTGTCGCCGTGGCAGGGCGGCGGGCTGCGGGCCGGGGCGGGCAGGAGGCAAAGTGAGGGCGAGGGTAGGTGTGTGCTGCCAGGCGGAGGCCGGGGCTGCTCCCAGGCGCAGGGCCCAAGCGAGAGGCGGCTCGGACAGGTTACGGGCAAGGTTTGTCGGCGAGAAATGCACAGCGGCAGGTTTTGAAGGACTCGCCTGTAGCCTTCCCTCTGGCGGTTTAAACAGCCGGGAGATGATGTCACGTCCAGCAATGGCTTGGGCTCATAACGTACAAAATCCTCCTGAGAAGCAAATGTGTTGCTTGTTGGGGCTGAGAAAAGAGCTGCTAATGAATCCTGAAACACACACGGGTGAGAGACTGTCCGCAGCACCCTTCAGCATCCCTTCCCACTTCCAAAAATCCCTCATGCTCCCCACTCAGAAGCACTTTCTGTCTTTTTGCCCAGTGGTGTTGCTTTACCACTGGATGAAGTGACCACGAGCAGCAGCTCTGCTCCCACTGCGAGTAGGCAGAGGGAGAGCACGCCTCACGCTCCGGGGAATTGTGCTTCCAGTGTTCAGTGCTTGTTTTGAAAACAGTAATGTACTCCACGTTCTCCTGGGGCTCCTCACCAAAACCTGTGCAGAAATTTAGTGCAGAGGGAAAAAACTACTAAACATCCTGCAGATGGTAGAAAACACGAGGAGAATCTCTCCAAGAAGGTGCCGGGATTGAAGTTCCCGAGGATGCTCTTTATCTGAACAAGCTGTCCATCACATGGGCAAACTTCCCTTGGACAGGAGAAGAAGGACATTGGGGTGGGTGAGGACCTTGTAGGGAACCAGCTCTTCCTTTTGGGAGTCCCTAGCCAGAGGAATCAGCAGCAGAACCCGTGGTGAAATGGGATCCTTTTCGTCCTTATACCAAGAGAAGTCAGAGAGGGGGTGAGAACTAAGCTTGCAGGACTTTCTTCGTACTCTTTTTCCTGTTCCTCTGTTTCACACCCTGTTCACAATCACTTCTATGGTGGCAGCACCCTGAGGGTCCCAGGCTGGGATTGGGGTCTCCTGCTGTGGGAGAAAAGGTCTGGGCATGCACACACAGTTTTGCCTTCTCCATCTGTTTCTCCAAGGGAATTACAGGAGCACATATACTGCTCAGTATAATGCACCAGGCTCAAAGTTGAAAAATTACTGCTTAGACTTCTGCTCCATTGCAGGGAGGTTTTTTTTTCTTGGTGTTTTGGTGTTTCTTTTCCTCTCCTAGAAGGGTATTTTTCATCCCTGAAAAAAAGTGCATTAAAATCCAACAGGTTTGAGTTGTTGTTGCAACAGTTCAATCCTGGTCACTGCCATCCCTCCCGCTTCTTTGCATTTCCCAGATCCCCAAGAGGAAAAGAAAGAATGAATGAAAGAAAGAAAAACCTTCAAAAAGAATGCAGGGGTCTCCTCTCAGACTCTCACGCTTGCAGGCTAGTTCCTGGCACGCTTATAGGCATGGCACACAGCCTCTTCTGTCGGCACAGACTTGGCAAACCTGGACCAGGGCTGGCCTTACTCATTGTGTTCAAGTCACCTTCTTGATTACAGCAAAAAAAGGCGTTTGTGGTGGGTGACCGAATTGGCCACCCTACGAGACAGAAGGCAGAAGGATAAAAAATAGGAAAGAAACAGGCAAATTAGTGTTGCGGGGAGAGAGGAGAACGACACCCAGGGGAGGAAGCGGTACCGGCTGCCTCCTATTTATAAGTCAGCTCTTGCCTGGCATTTTCTGGATGCTCATAAAGCTGTGGTACAGCCTGATTGCCCTGCTCCCTCCCTGGTGGGTCCTGCCACCAGGGAGACCTGCCGAGGGGTCCCATTGCCTTGGGGGAGCTGCTCCGGGCCACTGAAGTGGGTCTGGGTCCCCTCTCGCCACACCGAGGCCACCACAGGGGCTGTGGCACCCCCACTTCTGTGGGTACTGCACACAGACTCTAAATGTAATACATAAGTTCAAGCCTTTCTTTTATGCTATACTGGGGAAGAGATGGGAATTCAGCACGTCACCAGGACAGGTGTGTACCTGAGCTAACACACCCAGCGGGGTTAGTAAAGAGGGTAATGCGTGTAGTAGCTGTGGCAAATTCTTGGTTTTTTTCTTGTTTTTCGTATTGATAATCCATTTTCAAATGCAGGCAGATAAGCACAGTAACTGTGCAAAGGATGGATTGAAAGTAATTTCTAATTCAAACACAGTTATTGTTTCTGTTACAATGCAGCCACTCAAACAGCAAACTCAAATCTCAGTTGCAAATAATTCTGTTGAGTGAATATTTGTATTTTGCTGCAGACATCAGTAACTTCTTGTGATGTTTTAGTAAAAAATACACAAGTATAATAGAAGAACAAATATATCACCTTTTAACAGTTGGCTATACTCTGTTAGTACAAAACACCTTAATGCAAAATGCATAGTTACCCACAGTTTTAAATAATTGAAAATAAATGAGGAAAAAAAAAAAGTTAGAAGGCTTTTTTTTTCTTTGTTAAACATCTTGAAATAAGCAATCAAACGCTCACTTTAATGACATTACATGATAGAAGGTGTATGCAAAATAATATCTAGTCTTTCACAGAATAAAGTCATGCCAGCGAGCTGTGAAATCACACACGCTAGTCTATAAAACCCATTTCAAAGCCTTGGCTTTCCTCACGAGAGCAAGAAATATTCTTGGAGGCTTTCTGGAGTCAGCAGCCGAAGCCAAACACTATAGAGGGCTTACACCAATACAATCCAAAAGGACAATTTGCTTGGAAGCCTGTGGCTAATTTCGAACACAATGCCCGATGTCATGGTCAGTTGTGCTGCAGAAAGTTGGCAGCTTGGCTCAGCCTCTCCCTCGGCCCAAAAAGATGCGAGGATTTCTGGCCAAAGCCGTGCCGCTTATTGGATGTCCCAGACGGCTTCAAACGAGCCCTTTCATAGCGACACACGGCCAAGTGCGGGCAAAGAAACGAGGGGAGAAACAAAGGTGGCTCTGAAGTCATTTCCCCGCGCTGAAGCCAGCCATCCGGTTTCACTCCTTCCCCATTGAGGGGGCAGAAAGCGGCAGGAAGAGCGGGGCTGAAAGGGAACAAACCGGCCGAATGGGCTGGCGGGGAGGCAGCCAGGGCCGGGGCCGCGCCGGGCGAAACTCCTATTCTCCCTGCCCAGAAAGGGATGAATGATTAATTATAGGCATCCAAAAGGTAATAGATGTGGCGGGCTGGTGTCCTGCAGCCAAGTTCCTAGAGCACCTGCGAAAACAGGAGGCACTGGGAGACAAAGCCACTCTCCCCCTTTATGGAGAGCACAGAGGGGTACTGTTCCCCCTTTCACCTGGTCTGCTTTCTGCTGGCACAACCTCCTTGCAGCGCGGGCGATCTCCATGTCTGCTTGCTGTATGTAGGAAGCAAAACCCCCTTGCCTACAGAGAAAGGAAACGGGGTGACCCCAGATGCCAGAAGGGAATGGTGGGGGTCTGGGATCCAGTCCTGAGACCAGAGGATGCAAATCTAAGATGTTGATTCTTTTCATCTTTGCGTATCCTGACAGCTGGTGCACAAGGCCCCTGCATGCATAGGTACTAGGGACTGGATTTTCAGAGTAACCGGAAGAGAATTATACACTCAGATCCCACTGCAAATAAACAGAGACTGGCTGTTGGCTTACTTGGGCGCCTTTGAAAATCCCAGCCTGCCCTATGGATTCTGCAAAGCACAGAACCTGTTAAACTGAAACACAAGTTGCATGTGGTAAGGAGGAAGTGCCTGGCTACTCCTAACTTAGGATAAAAACATCTTCTTTGTTTGTCTGTTTTTGGCAGCAAGATAGTAAGTTTGAAAAATATGATTTAACCTCCCTCTGACTCTGTGGGATGATGCTGTGAGTCCTCTTGCTGCGTCCTGTCTCCCCACTGCTGCTCCAGCTCCCAGCCCCACTCCCCTCTCCCGCCCTCCTCCTGGGACAGAGCTGGACCTTTTTCTTGCCTCAGCAAAGTTCGGTTTTGCTTAAACTTGGGAGAAGCCATTAGCTGGACCTTCACCACCAACGAGCACAAGGACTGACTACCACCACCCCAGCTCCAGCCCAGTGTGGACTGGATGCCTGGGAAAAGGGGGGAGCGGAAACCCCACTTTCTGTGCTGCATGGCTTGTGGTCCTAACCTGTCCTTCACTGCTGGCCATGCTGGGATTCCTCTTACTTCAGGCAAAACAATTTTTTCAGCAGTAGGTCTTGACTGTGGATTTTTTTCAGGATTCGCAGAGGGGAACACGTGTCGGAGGGGGATGCTCGAACAGGGGGCTTTGGGCCCAGATCTGCAGTGCTGCACAGGCATCACTTCACCAGGGGTCAGAGGTGTAAGTGGCTTAGGTGGCCCCAGTGGAGGGCAAGATAGGTGTGTGGAACCTAAAGGCTCGTCTGTAACGGGAAGTTGGTGCAATATAAGGAATTCACATCGCAGACTAGTATGCGATTACTGCAGTGCTGCACGTTGCAGCTCTGACTGATTTTGTGTGAGCTTCCCAGTAGAGACAGTGTCTGCAAGTCAGCATAATGAAGAACCTTAGGTCCTCGAGGCACTTTGCTGAATAGGATTTAGCTAAGTTGCTTAGGTTTTGCATGCTGAGTGGAATGATGCCCAAATTCCGCTATACATCTGTGCCATACGTTGTCATTTGGTGGTTTGGGGAAGTGAAGCCCCTTTGAGAATCCCACTGGAGGAATAACGTGGAGAACCAAGGCAGGCACCACAGCCTTTGCCTCAGAAAACAGTCAATAAAATGATTCCTGTGCCTGTTTGGTGAGGAAGATTTGGCAGAACAGGAAAAGTAAACACACCAAATAGTGGGAACAACCAGCCTCATGTTGCTGCAAACGACATGGTAGTAGTTTCCTTTTTATAACTTCCTCTTTCCATTAGCCAACCTGTCAACGCTCACTGAGATGCAGTGTCCTCACAGCGAGGCCAGGGTACATTTGGATATGAGAGATGCTGGTGTGATGGAAAAGTTCCTTGTCTGGCCTGGCCTGGCCAACCCTGCCTTCACCAAACACATACTGCCAAAAACACCTTTGAAGAAAGCAAGCAAAGGCATTGGTACAACCAGCAACCCTGGCTTATATCTTTGCAAGTAAACCTATGCAAAACAGACCTCACTCATGGCTATCTTCAAATAATCATCTCAAAAAATGAGAAAAGAATTACTCTGAATTTTTAACATCATTTTATGCCTTGTGTGGCGTGTATAGCGAGTCCATACAGGCGTAGGGAGAGGATGCACGCACACCCCCGGCACGGCACAGACCATGCGGTGGCATCGGTGGGAGAAGCAGTGCCCACGTCGGGCTCTCCCCGTGCGCTGGCTGTACCTGCACGGCAGCATGAGAGCTGCAGAGAGCCACATGTGTGGGCCAACGGCATCACGGGACAGCGCCAAGTGCTCGCCATACAGCACCGGGGCTCAGCCGCAACAGATGTTGTATGCTAATGCCGGGGCAAGAGTTGCCTGGGGCAGACAGGGCTGCCAGAGAGGCTCCTTGGTGGCACGGTGTGGAAGAGCCGTCCTCGTCCTCGCATGTGGGAGAGGCAGCGTGGCCGCGGCCTTCTCCTTGGCCATCAGTGGATCCCCTCTTGCAGGAAGTGTGCGGGAGCTTGCTGAAGTGAGCGGGGTGCTCTCACAGCTCGCTTTTTCCAGATGGTTGACGTGCATGGTGAACAATAGCTGGGACAGCATGGCAGGGCGCACCGCCGAAACCTCCCCCTGCATACAGAGCAGTGCGGGGCCAGTAATTAGCGGCCCTGCTCATGTCAGGCTGAGACCGTTCCCATAAAGATGAATTCCCTCCCTGTTGCTCTGGGAGGGATGTTCAGCCAAGGGTGGGCCGGACAGTGCCGGGATGGGAGGCGGTGGGGATTAGCTCGCAGTCTGGCCCGCCTTGCACAGGCCTTTGTGAGGATAAACAGAACAGTTTTGTCTCCTTAAAGAGCAAACCTGGAAGAAGCATGTTTTGGCCTCTTCATAGAGGTGTCTGGAGTATTAGGCATTCTGGATGTGCGTGTGTGTGCACATGTGAGCAGGGAACAAAAAATACAAATAAAAAGCCTCTAACTTTTCCTCTACTGCCTTTGCATGCTGACACATGTGGCACCCAAGAGCAGCTATTTGCTTGCGCTGTTTCTAATCTAGTCTTTTCAGCTACTCCTAATTTAAAAGTACTAAAATGGCATTAAAATTGTCAGTGTCAAAATCTTCACTTGGGTCCTTGTGTGCTCAGCTTCCCAGAGCTACCTGATTCCCAGCATCTTCACCTCACGTGGCCCATGACTGTGCCCAGAGAGCAGAGGCAGGTGAGGAGAGTAAGGACTAATTTTCACCCAGTAACCTTGAAGCTGGGACACTGGCTGCACCCTGCCTTTATCATGGCCTTGGACAGCACCCCAGCTTCAAGGTCACTGCTGAAAATTTGTGCTGGAGAAAGATAAGAAAATCTTTTGGCTGGACTGAGGACACCAGGTAATTCCTCACCCTTGTCCTTCTGGCTGCACCACTGACAAGAGGCAAAAGCGGGGACACTAGAAGTGAAGTCCCAGTGATAAACCCCACCCTCTTTCCAGGCACCGGCGCAGTGCTCGTTCCAGTGCAGAAGTGTCCATGATTTCTGTGAAATATGGGTCCACATCTGGGGCCTTACAGAGCTCCTCTGGACTTTGGGGTTGCTGCACCTCCTGCTTTGGAAGGATTGTGTTATGTGTTTGTGTAGATCTATGCTTCACAAAAGACATTCAAAGTGCTGTGTCTTTTCTCCTCTTAACATAGTACAGAAGTATTATTCTAATAATAAATCTAGAAGTCCTGCCATGAACTTGTTTGAACAATATCCATCTTGGAAAGAATTTGTCAAAGGTGGTATTTCCAGGACGGTCACTGCTAGCATGGTTTTCTCCTTCTTTCATTGCCCAGCACTGCTGGGATGACAAAAATGCACGCTGCTGCCAGCAGAAGGCTGGAAACTCTCCGGTAACCGGCCCACGGCAGCTCTCATGTAGTTTGGCTGTGACCACAGGGTGAGCAGAGACACCCAGGCGCTGTGGGAGACCCACTCCTTCTGTGGGAGCGAAGGGCAGCCAGACACTGGGCTAATAGTGTGCACTGCAACAGCACTGAGAAATTGCCGTGAAAAATGCACATCTTAGGTTTGTTTCTACCTGCTCTAAGCTGCTCTGTCTGGACTATGAGTGTCTGCTGCAGGTGAGCACGTCATTAATTCCCGCCAGTTATTCCACACAATTTGCCAAGCCAGGCGCCCATGCTGATATTCCTCCCCACCTACCTCCCAGTTGACAAGGTCTTGTTCTGGTCTGATGTGAAGGCCTGGTTGTAAAGGCTTGGCATGATCTACTTTCAGATGAAGCACCCAACATACAGTGCCACAGAAAATGAAGCTGCTCAGGTGCTTGATGGGGAATGTAGGACTGGATTTTTGCAGGCTTGTAGCCAAACTGAATGTGCCACCTGGGCATTTTGGTGTGGTTGCACTGACTATGTGGACTACACAGTGAAGGCAAAGACTATTTTTCCTGAAGTGTATACCATTCTCTCCATGCTTTGTCCTCATACCCTGTCTCTAAACCTTCATCACTGCCTCCGGTCAGAGATCCTGGACTAACTGCTCTGACTCACTGTCAGACATTCTCATCTTCTTACATCCCTTAATTTTGCCAGAATCATGCTTTGGCTTTTCTGATGAGGGAAAACATAGGCAAGAGGTGGGGGCTGAACAGATGTAACAGGCAATGCCAGCTCGCCAGTGGTCCTCAGGCTGGGATTTGGAAACCTGAGCACATTGCTGTCTCACTGTGGGTTTGTGAGCTGAAAGGACGAGGCGGCTCAGTAGCCACTCTGCAGCTACTGCTCGCCCAAGCTTCCACCAGCAGGCTTTTTCTTTTTCATTTTGGGTCACCTTCAGCCAACGTCATGCCCTGTATAAAGTAAGTGTTGCTGGAGCTGGGAAAGAGAAAGCAAGCGAAAACAGAGCCTGAGAAACCCCGATTCACGTCTGCAAAGCGATTGTGCTGCTCTTGGCAGTTGCAGGTGACAACCCTAACGAGTGCCCAGGAGCAGATGAGAAGTTTATGGGCTGTTAATAAACTGTAACCAATCGGTGAATGCCGGCGGGTTGTGTTCAAGCTGTTTGGGGCCACAGGTCCTTGGGAGAGCTTGCACTTGCTCTGCCTTTATTTCAACATAGCAGAAACATGAAAGCATGTGGCAGGCTCTTGATGTTTGTTACACTGAATAGACATATGTCCCTCACACTAGCATGTAGAATATCTAATTAAGTTACACAATGATAGCTTATACCCAGGGGCAGTCGCAAACAAGACGCTGTCACACTCTTAAGAACACAAACAAAATGAAAATTGCCTCTTTATACATTATAATGAATATGTTTTCAATACATTAAAAGTTCATTTACTAACAGACTCTGTAAGACTGGGTGGATTTCTGCTAATATAATTTCGTTTTTTTCAGAAGGATGGGTTTGTATGGTTAGGATTAGGGACAGGTTTGTTAATGAAGCTACGGAGCATTTTCCCCCAATAGACCTGAAAGAAGAAATTAAATCTTAATCGTGTGTTTATTGTGTTGTCTCAAGCAAATCCTGCTCTTCAGAGCCCCACCTCAGGAGGGGCTTCTCCCTTCTGCAGGACACATATGCTGTGGATTTGTCTCACTTTCTCCCATCTCCCCTGTTCTTCACTAGCTTTTTTGCGTTTTTGCAGGCAAGAGACAGTCACCCTGAAGCTGGATGTCTTCAGGGGTTATGTCCCACTTCTGGGTCAGGGATGCCAGATGACAAGGTCTGTATGACAGGATGGTGCTCAGGTAGCACCCAGGCGTAAGTGCTGATATGGGTACAGTTTTTCCTGTGAGCATCTCAGATGGGTGATGTTTCCATCCTCCAGGCCCCATCACTACAAAACACTTCAAGCTGTGTGAAAGCTGCCTGGGGCATGGCAGCCCATTCCTCTTCCCACCAGAGAGCTCCATTCCCATTAAGGCATTTTGGCATGTTTTTTATGTGGGAAATTGTGCAACACTTGCGTGGGCAAAGCCTGCCAGTGGGGAGGGCTGTGCGATTTGTGGTGATTCCCACAGACCTCCCCTAGGCCTTGGTTACATGGCACCAAGCCATTCCCAGCATACTGGTGACGTGTGACAGACATGCTTGGGGAAAGCCCATCACTTCCATCTCTACCTTCAGCATAACTGAGCACCAGGAAAAAAAGAGTCAGTCCCTGGGAGGCTTCTTCCCTTCTTTAACCCAGCTCTGGTTGAACCCTCCCTGAAAAAGATGAGCGAGCTGGGGTGCTGCTGCTGCCAGGGCATGCTGCCGAGCCCTGGGTTGGAGCTGCCCACTGTACAGTCCCTGGGTCACACCGGGCTGTCCCTCCACTGCACAGACCAGCTTAATGTGGAGCACATTGCCCTGTAGTATACTCAGGATATTTTATAGGGGACATGTGATTCCCCGAGCCATCTTCAGGTATTTAAACAAGGGCTGGCTTTCAGGGGATGCTGGCTTAAGGCTCACACAAGCTTAGTCTCATGTGGCTTGAATTGGTCATCCTGGAATGTGAGGAGCAGACAGAAAGGGTCTCGAGGGGGCAAATCCCTCCTCACAGCACCTCTGCCCCATGCTTGGCAGCGACACAGCCCCAGCGGAAAAAACGGTCCCAAAAACATATCCCGGTGAGCGCAGGGGAAGGGGCTGCAGTTACCCAGTCTCCCATCTGACACCTTGTATTTCAAGAGCTCTTCAATTATTTTTCTTCTCACTGCAGCCGATTACCCCTGTACCTCGATTTTTTGCTCATCATGGCTGATGTTCTGACTAGGAAAAAGATTTCCCTCATCTCTTCTGGGAGACTGCCCCTGGACAAGGCTGCCTCACCCCCCTCTTTGTGTGCCTTTTGTGCTGGGTGCACCCCGCACTCGCAGCACCGCAGAGAGCCAGGAGCTTGCCCACTTTCCACTGTTGCTGAGAAGCTGGGGTTGGTGAGGAGAAATTCTGGCTTCTGCCTGGCTCTTGAGATCACTGGACTTTCCTGGGTTTGGGAGGGGAACAGGTTCCTGCAGTCCTGGTGTGCTCAGGTCCCCGCACTGCCCATCATGGAGGAAATCTCCTTTCTGTGTTGGTTGAGCAGCATTAAAGAGTTGAATTATTTCTGCTGGGGGAAAGGAGTGGAGGGTGTGGAAGGAGAAACTTGGTGGGCTGTTTAGCACAGCCCCAAATGAAGGCTGAGCACTGAGGGGGTTGGCTGAATTTACACCTTGGTGGGTTATCTCTCCCACAGAGCACGCTGACGGCTTTTGCTACCTCAGCTCCGCTCTTTAGAAAGAGTCTGTAGCCTTTTTACCCCTATGGTACATATGTCTCCAACTTCTTTCCCTTAGGCACAGCAAGACAAACCCTGCTTGACGCCCTCAGGAGGAACAAAACAAGCTCCCCCCGCCCCCCCCCGCCCCCCCCCCCCCCCCCGAAACTCTGCTAATTTCCTACTAAAAAGGATTTTATAAAAGTGACTAGCACCGTGACTGCTTTTGTACAAAAAAACCCCAACCCACAAAAAAAAAGAAACTGTGTGCTTTTTCTTTTTTTTAAGCAGACAAAGACATGTATAAATGTGTGTCTTATACATATATGTATATGTCTTTCTGAAAATAGCATTTAACAAATGCCTTCTGCATCTGCAGAATCCTCCAACAATCCTGACACTGTGATCAATCTGTAGGCTGGTGATGTTTGCTGACAGTGATTGATTGATTTTTCCTGCTAATAGGATCAACATTGGGAATATATTAAACTAAAAGGCACACTTCTGACTCGCAGGAAACACCCCGTGTATTGGGCCTGATCCAATTGTATTGGTTTTGGCAGCGGGATGCAATGATTGATGACAGGCAGGGAGTGGAGGGCTGCTTCGGAAGAGGAGTCTGATTCCCTCAGTGCTCTCTCCATGTGCATGACACTGGTTTCCTGCTGGGATGGGGACAGGCATAAGAAGGGACAATGGAGCAGGGTGGCCCATCCAGATAACCTCTTCTAATGCATATGGTGAGATCTGACCTGCCAGTTCAAGAAGAGGAGGCAAAAAGCTGATGGGAAATTAATTCTCAGGAGTTTGTCAAGACATCTCCAACAAGTGAAGATAAATGGCAGAACAAAACTTCTAAAGCTAATCCCAAGAATGGGGATGAATGAAAAAGGGAAACACTCTTTCACATTTACATCCATCTTTTAGGGTAAAAGCCTTGGTGTAAGTGCTAAGCTTTTGGAGGATCTCGACCCTGGGCCATTTGTAAGTGTGTGTGTGTGTGTGTGTGTGGTAAACAGGCTGTGCATTCACCTCTTGCAGATGGACTGGGAACCTGCAGAAGTCTGGAGACCTGCTGTGTTGCCACTGAGAGCAGTGTAAAACCTCTCTTGCCTTCAGAAGCACCATCTGAGATGGGAGCGTGTTTGGACTTCCGAAGGCTGAACCAGCAAGTGCTTCACGCCCGTTTGCAGAGACAGAGCTGATACAGTCTCACGGTCCCATTGCTGTCATTATAATTACCATCTCCCCTTAACAATTTCTAGTAGAAATATTTAAATATTGTTAAATGCCTGTAGTGGAAAATTCGGTTTCACTGTCCCTGTGATCCATAGAGGGTTGGCAGACTGCAATGTGCCCAAGTCTTATTTTTAACCCACAGCCACCTGGGCTGGAAGTTTGGAAAGGGACAGCTCTTGTGGCTGGAGCCAGCCTTTTGGCAAACTTCCCTTCTTATTTCAACCCCTATGTGGGCAATCAGGTTTTCAGAGGCACAGGGCTGCATTATGGGTGCTGAGTATTTGCAGAGATACTGGTAACTCTTCTGAAAACCTGGCCCTTATCTGCACATTCAAAAACGCCTGAGCATTCAGATATAATCTGGGTAACATCGAGTCACGGGCCTGGAGGTCCCCATCCCACGCAGAGATGGAAACACCACTCTGACACAGGGAAATCGGAGCTGTGTGGCAAGCACTGTCTTGCAACAGCAAGTGAGAGCTGCCAGTCTGGTGGCACCATCAGAGGCGGTTTGGCTCCTCTCACACCAGTGTCCTGTGAGCCACCCTCTGGGGGATGGCTCAGACAGTTTGCAGGCTGTCAGGGTACATGGGACATCAGTCTTTCGCCTATGGAAGTGTAAAAACAAGCCCTGTTTTCCAACAAGAGAAGCAGCATCCCAGGGCTGTGCCACAGCCCTACCTCTTGTCTCTGGAATGATACCCCAGCTGTCACGTGTCATGTCCAGCATCCTGACTCTGGCATGGGGAGATTGCAGTGATGTCTGGGGGGAGTTTGGCCCCAGAATATCAGTATTATGAGTCTTTCAAAGGGAAAAATTGAGGACAGTTTCTGTCTCCAGCTTACAGATATAACTAAATGTGTGTAACCTGTGTTTCTGTACCTCACCCTGCCAGTGGCCCCTGCTCGAAGCAGGCCCTAGTTTGTATTACTGAGGAGAGGTTTGTAGATTAAAAAAACCCCATGTTTTTCCATGAAAGACTGATATTTGGAAAGCTGTTGAAAGGGATTTGGATATTCACTCCAAACATTCATTCGAATGAAAAGGAAGGGAGCCTGCAGCAGAGGAGGGGGCTCTGACAGATCCCATCCCACAGGACTAGATCGGCAGCAAGCAGAGCCAGTGCCCTGGTACCTCCCTGCAGAAGAGACACACATGCCTCGCAGGAGCCATGGGCCTGGAGGGAGCAGCATGCCTTAGTCACGGTTTTGCAGCAGATTTTGGGCTACTTGACTTAAAATTTGCCAGGGAGAAGCTGAAGAAATCCCTGTTGAAAGGGGACAAGGACATCGGGGAGGGGAAGTAAATGTGGAGGAACTGCCTGGGGGCCCTGACATGGCCAACCTTTCCCAGCCCCTGGGCTTCCCTGAAGTACCGCGGTTTCTGCCTAAAGGTGTTGCCCACCTCTGGCTGCCCCTCTCTGTGCTTTCTATGCGAGACCTGGGAGGGTCGGTAAGGAGGAGGAGGGGAAGGGGGAAAAGGGAAGGGAGAAAGGGAAGTGGGAAAAGAGGGAAGAAGAAGGGGAAAGTGGGGAAGAGGTTGGGAAAGGGTAAAATGGGGAGGGGATTGGGGAAGGGGTGAGGGTGCGAGTGGGGCCATCGAAGGGAGCCCTCTGGGCCAGGTTATGTGGGCGGGGGCTCCCTCCTCCTGTCGGGACAAGTAGCTATAGACCTGAGACAGTCTAAAAGAGCAGGAGGGGCGTGAAGGGAGGGGTCTGTCCGGCCTGCATGGAAAACAAGGTTAAATTCGGAGGAACGGGGATCAGCGGGGCGCTAAGAATTAAGGTGGCCACTCCAGCTCGGAGAGGGGGGGGGCTGCAGGCGGGGCTGGGGGCCGCCTGCGGGACAAATGCGGGTCCCCGAGCCTGCTGGCTTGGCTGGAGGTGCGGGTGACCCCCGGCAGCCCCGCCGGTGTGCGCTGAGCATATGGGCTTCCCCCCCCCCGCCCCCGTAACCCTATCTGGCCGGAGCCGCGGCTTCAGCTGGGGGCAATGCAATCAGGGGAGCCCTGCGGGGCACCCCTTCGTGCAGGGGAGCATATGGGGGGGGAACAAGGCAGGCGGGAGGGCGCCGGGGGGCCGGCAGGGGGGCTAATTTCATATGCAGGTAGTCCAGGAGGAGGAGGGCCGGAGGAGCACAGCTGGCGGCCCGGCCCGACCCGGCCGAGGAGCCGGTACCAGCCCCGGAGTTCCCTCCGCCGCCGGGGGGGACGCGCACCCCCAGTCTGCCTGGCAGCGGGCGGGCAGGGGGGTCCGGAGGGGGCCAGGCTGCCCTCGCCTCTTTGGCCACCGCGGGGCCCGGTGGGGCCGAAATGCCCCGACAGAACAGCCGGACCCCCACGACACGCCCCCCCCCCCCCGGGCAGTGCTGCCCGTCGGGGCTCCCCGGAGCCACCTGTTAGCGACGGGGAAAGGCCCCCGGGGTGGGGGAGAGCGGTCGGGGAGACAGACGAGCAGGATTTACCAGCTTCTGGCCACTGCCGACTTTTGCATCTGTCAGGGTGCTAATTATTGCCTTTAATAGAGACAAAGAACAGCTCCTAATGATGCTCCCTCTAATTCTCACCTGCTCCTGCCCTTCCTCTGCAGCAGCACTCCCTCGCCGAAGCCCTGCTAATTGGGAAAGCTGCTCTGCTTATTGCAGCCTCCCTACAGATGGGGGGGTGGGGTGGGGTGCGGTGTGCAAGGCACCGGTAGCGGGGCTCCAGGAGCAAAACCGGCGGAGGGGGAGTACATCCTAAGCGGGGCTGGCCTGGCAGGAGCTCCCCATCCTCGCCTCAGCACGGCGGGGCTCAGCATCCCCGGGGTCGGCGGAGGAGAGGCCTTTGCCTCCGCGCTCCGGGGGGGACTGGGGTGGTCTCTGCCCCTTCCCCGGCCCGGCCTTTGGCTTGCAGCCGAGCCTGGCAGAAGGGCCACAGTCGGGGGGACCGTCCCAAGCCGCTGGCAGACACCTGGCTGTCACGACTTCCCCCCCCGCCCCGCCAGAGAAGGCAGAAGCAGAAGTTCTTGTACCGCAAGGACCGCCTGCAAAGCCGCAGACGGACACAGAAGTAGCACCCTAAGGAGGCCTTAGAACGAGGGTGGCCAGTGCCAGCGCCCTCCTGGCCACCGGGCTCAGGGTCAGCTCTCCCGCTGGAGAAGGCTCTGGGGCAATCGGCGGGGTGCTCGGCGTTGCTCCCCGGGGCTTCGTCCCTCCCGCCCTTAAACCGGTTTTGGTTGCCAAAATCGGTACTGAGGATGGTGAGAAGGGGAGCTTCTCGCCAGGGGAGGTTGGGCTGGGTGTCTCTGGACGAGGAGCAGGGGGGGTTATTTCTCATCACCACTGGGGTGGGGGGCATGCTTTGCCGAGCCCCGTTTCCCTTCCCTGAAAGGGTTGGCATGGGACGAGCCGCAGAAGGAAGGAGCAAACCCAGCAAAGCAGGAGCCCGGAGGGGCGGTCGGGCAGGGACCGGCTCGCACCACGCGGGGACCCCAGCCCGCCCCGGCCGCCTGCCCACGGGGACCCCACCCCACCCCCCACCGCCAGGGAACCGCTTCACTTTACACTAAAAAAAAGAAAAAAAAAAAAAGTCCCCCGGATCCGAACTCGCTCTCATTCCCCCGCGGGTGTCTGTGTGCCCCAAACTCCTCCATGGCCTGTTATTATGTATACGTATAAAATATATATATGTATAAAATATACGTGCTATTTTGTATTTATACGTATGTAGCTAGCTAATTATTTTAAACAGCTGTCTATCCATTTATCGGTCTAGAGAGCGAGGTGTGTAAGCATGTGCTTGGGCAAGGGCGCGGGTTTTGGGGTCTCTCTGCCCGCCCGGAGCGCGGTGCCGGGCGGGAGCGGCCCCCCCGGGGCGGGCGGCGGCGGCGGGACCGTGGGAACCGCTCCCGGGGAGCCCCGCTGCCCGCCCCGGGGGGCAGCAGCCGTCGCCGGGGGCTGCCGACCTCCTTTTCCTCACAACATGGGATTCGTTCGGGCCGTTCCCCTTTTCCTGTAAGGAGAAGGGGAAGCCCCAGGTTGCTCCACGCCCGCACCCCGCGTGCGAGAAGCCGGCCCGTTCCTCGGGGTCTGTCAGAGGGTGAAAGATTGCCTGCCCAAGCACCCGAGTACACAACTGCTGAAATACGCACGGGCGAGAGATACGAGCAACTTCGGGAGAGGAAAAAAAAAAAAAAAAAAAGGCTGTCCCCATATAATTTTCCTTTCCGTGGATTTTCGTTAGGTTGGCTTTTGGTTGAAGGTCAAGTGTGCAGAAGCGATTACAGTGAGCGCCAAGTTTAATGTTTCCTTTCCCCGAATTAATATTTAGCTCCTGCCAAGCGCTGGATTCGGTAGACAAAAATTTTCACATTACGAACCCAGTGACAGTCGTTTCTTTCCTCGCCTCTCTTATTCTGCGGGGAACAAATGAGGAAAAAAATAAACCAAAACGGTTTCGATCAGCCGGCGAAGCAAACTAACGAAAAACTTAGGGAAAAGGCAAGGATGTGCCTAAAATGTTCCCACCGTTTCCCGGCTATGCGGCCGGTCACCCCGCGGCGCCCGCTGTCCCGCCGCCACTACCGGCACCTGCCTCCGCCTCCCGCTCGCCTCGGAACAGCAAGGAAGAGGAAAAGGCCATTTTTTTAAAATGCTTTTTTTTTTTTTTTATTTAAAATCTCAACAGTGGATCACTTTTTTTTTTTTTTTTTTTTTTTTGCAACCAAACAAGTAATAAATATTATTTAGCAACTTTTTTCTTTTTTTCTTTTTTCTTTTTTTTTTTTTTTTTTTTTTACAAAAATAAACAGATGATAAAATCTCTGCAAGGGGCAGCGATAAGAAAAGTTGTTATTTCAGAAACAAGCCCAAGTTCTCAGTATTGCAACACGGACAGTGTGAAAGTTCCTACACAGAAAGAGCATTAAAGGGTTCAAACTTTGTTAAAGGTGGCAGGAACGAAAAAAAAAAAAAAAGTGTTATACGCTTAAAAAAACCCCCAAAACCCAACAAACCCCAAGAACCCAAACCAACGAAATCAAGGCAAACCGACCCCTTATTCACTCATGAGGCTTACACAGTACAAGTGCACGGACGGAAAGCTCAGGCAGAGCGGACTTGCATCGTTATCGTTGAACGGTATATTTACAAATCCCGAACCAGAAGGAAAACTGAAAAAAACGGCGGGCGGGGGAGCGGGGGAATAAACCGACTTTCCCGGCTACACTTCCAGCCGGAGTCCCGCTGCTCCCCGGCAGAGCCGGGAGTCCCCGGAGCGGCGGCCGGGGGCTCCGGGAATGGGTTTGCCGGGGCGGGGTGTGACCCAGAAACGTCTCCAAAGGCTCTGCGTGTGGAAACGAAACCGGGAGAGAGGGGGGAGCAGACAAACAAACGAACAAACGAGCGAACGAGCGAAAACGCCTCTGCAGTTTTGGTTCCTCCATTCGCGACGAGCCCAGGACTATTTTCCCCTCCCAGCGAAGTTATCGCCAACAGCGTAAAATTAACGATAAAGAAGACGCGCGGGCGTTCACTCGTGGCGGGATGGTTTTCCCCGCTGTCTGGGGAGCGGGCAGAGCCGGGCCGGGCTCCATCCCCTCCCGCCGCCCTTCCGACGGCCCCGGGAGCGGGGCAGGGGGGGACGGGCGCGCACACACACACACGCGCGCACACACACACATACACACACACACACACTCACGGACACGGACACGGGACACGGACCCGCTGCCGCCGGGGGGGCGCGTTTGTAGGTCCTGGAGGTGCCGGGGCGGCGCGGGGCGCGGCGAGGCGGCCCCGCCGAGGGGCTCATTTGGTGTCGGTGGCTAATCTGGGGAGGCTGGCAGTGCCCATGCCGGAGACGTGGTGGTGCGGGGGGGCCGACACCTGGCACATGCTGCAGGGGCAGGGCATGCCCCCCCAGTGCTGGAAGCCGCTGCCCAGCGGGGCGGCGGCGGCGGCGGCGGCAGCCGAGGGCGACTTGAGGAGCCCGTGGGGGGGCCGAATGGAGCTGACGGCCGAGAGGCCGGAGCCGGGCAGGGAGGCGCTGGAGACGGCGGCGGGGGGCAGGATGGGGTGGTGGACGGGGTGCGAGGCGGGGTGGCCCGGGTGGCCGGGCAGCGGGGCGGAGTGGGCGCCCATGCCGCCGGGGCAGGCGGCGGGGTGGAAGCCGGCGTGGTGCCCGCCGTAGATCTCGCTGACCAGGCGCTTCATCTCCTCCAGGGAGTTGGTGAGCATGAGGATGTAGTTGCGCGCCAGGAGGAGCGTGGCGATCTTGGAGAGCTTGCGCACCGACGGGCCGTGGGCGTAGGGCATCACCTCCCGCAGCCCGTCCATGGCGATGTTCAGGTCGTGCATCCGCTTGCGCTCCCGGCTGTTGATCTTCAGGCGCAGCTGCTGCAGCTCCGGCTCCGTCATCTGCTTCTTGTCCTTCTTGGAGGAGGAGGACGACGACGACGAGGAGGACGACGAGGAGGACTTGAAGCCCAGCTTGTCCACCACCACCACCCCCGCAGCGCTCATGGCGCTGCGCAGCTCGGCGCTCAGCTCCGGCGGGGAGTCGCTCTGCGTGGAGCTGGACACGGTGCCGCCCGTGAAGCCCCCGCCGCTGCCTTTATTCCTGGCCGTGAGGAAGAGGTCATCGGGCTCCGGGGAGGACGGGCGGCTGGAGACCAGGCTGGCGTCCGAGTCCATGGCCCGGCGGGCGGGACGGCGGCGCGCACCGGGCTGCCTGCGGGGAGGAGAGAGAGCCCGCAGGCGGCCCCGGGTCAGCGCCCGCGGAAACTTGGCGCCCGCCCGCCCGCCCGCCACGTCGGCGAGCCCGCTCCGCCGCCGCTCCGCGGGGCCGGGGAACGACGGCCCCGGCGGGGGAGGCCGCGCTGCCCGCCCTCCCCTGCCGCCGCCCGTGGGGCGCCCTCGGGGGGGCGCCTCCCGTCCCGTCCCGTCCTGTCCCGTCCCGTCCCGTCCTGTCCCGTCCCTCCCTCCGCGCCTCTCCGCCAGGCCGGGGCCTCGGGGGGCGCCACTTCGGGGTGCTCGGGCGCGGGGGGCACTTACCGTGCGCGGGGCGGCCGTGGGGAGCGGCGCGCCGTGACGGGCGAGCACGGCAGCAGCGCGCACCTTGCGGCGGCGGCGGCGGCGGCTTTATAGCCGCGCCGGGGAGGAACGATGTCACCGGGCGGGAGGGGGGCTGCGCCAATCGGCGGCGGCGGCGGCGGGGGGGGGCGGCCGGGGGGGGCGGCTGATGTCACCGGGGCCGGTCCGGCTCGATGGGGCGGGCGGACGGGGGGGGCGACGGCCGGCCGCGGCGCGGGGAGCCCGGCGGGGGGGCGCGGTGGGGGGGAGGGACTTTTGTCAAATCCATAATAAAATGCAACAATGACAGCGCCGGGAACAGCTGTTGGGGGGGCGGGACGGGGACGGGGATAGGGATGGGGATGGGGATGGGGACGGGACCAAACAGCCCCTGGCCCCGCCGCCGCAACGCCCTCGGGGAGGCCGCGCTGCCCGGCTCCCGCCAGCACGTCGGTGTTTCCCCGTGCCCCGGCCCGGCCCGGCCCGCCCCCCCGGGAAGCGCTCAGCCCCGGCCCCGCCACACGCACCGGGCGGGCGGCACGCTTTCCCCGGCGGGTGCTCCCTCTCAGCCCGGTCGTTGTCCCCCCCGTTAAGTGCTGCGAAGGGAGGCGGAGGGGGAGGAAAAAGTGATTTCGGCCACCCCGTTCCCCACGAGCGGATTTCCCCGCGGAGGTCGCCGGGCAGCGCCGGCCCCAGCGGGGACTCCCGGCTCCCGCCCCGCGGCGACAGGGGGAAGAAGCCGGAGCAGCCACCAAAACCGACCCCCAAACGACCCTCCAGCAGGAGAGGGGAGAGAAAGAAAAAGGGACGTAAACCCAAAAGTGACCTTCGGGAATGCCTCCCGCCTCCGTCCGCACCTCGCCCGGCTCCCGACGATCCCCCTCGCCCCGGCAGCTCCGTGCAACAGGGTCGGGGCTTCCTCCCACCGGGGTAAATTCCCCCGCCGCCGTCCCTGTCCCCCCCCGCCCCGGGCCCCTTTGCCTTTGTTGTATTATTTTTACACCCGTGTGTTTCCCAGCTGGCCCGGCAAGCCTCAACCATCCGTTAAATATGTATTTAAAACGTTAAGAAGTGAAGCGTGGAAATGTGTTTCCCAACGGTTGCGGGGATGATCCGTAACAGGTCAATTAGGAAAATCTGTCCCAGCGACAGCCGGGCCCGCCGCCGCCCGCCGCCCGGCGTGTGTCCCGCTGCCGCCCCGGCGGCCCCCGGCCCGGCCACCCGGGACGTGCCCCCGGCTCCCCCCGGCCGGGGGGTCGGCGGGCGAAGGGGCCGCCCCGGCCCTCAGTTGCCGCACCTGCTTGCGGGGCTGCGGAGCCCGGCCGGGGGAGGCGGGGGGGACGTACCCCCCACCCCCCGCCGCCCCAGGGATGGCGGAGCGGGAGGGGTAAGGCGGGGGGAGCTGGGGCTGAGCCCTGGAGGTGAGCAGCGGGATGGGGAGGGGGGGACACACGTCTGTGCAAACTTTGCATTTATTTCATGGTCGGGGAGCGGTGAGGCGGCAGCGGGAAGCCTGCCTCTGCCTTTTGACTGATGGCTCTATACGGCGCATTGTTGGAGCCGCATAAAACAGGGCAACAACGAGCACAACTAATTAAGCCCCGGCGCCTTTCCCCGGGCCGCCGAGGCGTCCCCGGGAGCGAACGGGCCGCGGCCGGGCCAGGCGGGGCGGCGGGGAGGGGACGGCCGCCCCCGGGTCCGCGGTGCTGGGGCGAAACCGAGGAAAACGCCGGCATCGCTCGTCACCCTTCCGTCACTCAGGGCTCGGTAATTTTCCTTCTTAAAAGGCTGCGACCTTTCCTTCTGAAAGGCTCGGACCCGCCGCCCCTCCGCACCCCAAACTGATGGGGGGGGAAGGGGGTCGGGTCCCGCCCGCCCCGTCGGGTTTGCGGCACCGCCGCCGTGCAGCGGCTCAGCCCCGGGCGCCAGGTTTCACCGGCCACTTCATCAGCCCGGCGACGGGTCGGGACGGGCCCCCCGAGTCCCGGCGGCCGTGCCAGCCCCGCCGCCCCCTGCGCAGCCCCGGCGGGTCCCGCTGGGCCGGGTGGGGCGGGCAGGAGCCCCCGAGGCGCCGGGAGCCCGGGCGGAGACTGGTGGGGGGGCGGCCGGGGGCTGGAGCGGAGGGGGGGGGGGTTACCTGCCGGGACGGGTGGCGGTGGAAAAGCGGTGGACAGCCACCGGCCTCTGCCCCGGGGGAGCGGGGATGAGCAGCGGGCGGGGGCGCGGCGGGGGCTGCCGGGGCTCCGGGGCCGGGCTGCGCCCTGGGGAGGCAGTTCTGGCAGCACCCTGGGGGTCCCGGCGAGGTTGAAGTGGGCAGAGGAGTTTTCCGTTTCCTTCTTTTTCCTTTTCCTTTTCCTTTTCCTTTTCCTTTTCCTTTTCCTTTTCCTTTTCCTTTTCCTTTTCCTTTTCCTTTTCCTTTTCCTTTTCCTTTTCCTTTCCCTTTCCCTTTTCCTTTTCCTTTTCCTTTTCCTTTTCCTTTTCCTTTTCCTTTTCCTTTTCCTTTTCCTTTTCCTTTTCCTTTTCCTTTTCCTTTTCCTTTTCCTTTTCCTTTTTCCCTTTTCCCCTTTTCCCCTTTTCTTTTTCTTCTTTTCCATTTCCTTTTTTTCATTTTCCTTTTCCTTTTTTCCGTTTCCTTTTCCTTTCCTTTTTTCTTTTTTTTATAGTTCTCCTTTCTCCCCCCCCCCCTTTTTTTTTTTTCTCCTTTTTCCCCCCCTTTCCTCTTTTTCCTTTTCTTTTTTTTTCTCTCCCCCTTCCAGGGACGAAACCCCACACTGCCACCAAGGAGAAACTGGGGTCTACGTCCCTAACGAGGCGAGCGATGCCTTTGATGATCAGCGTCCGTCTGTCTGGACGTGAACCCTGTCCCGCCTGCGGGGCTCCTTGCGCAGGGGGGTGCGGAGTTTGCGCGGGGCCGGGCCGGGGGCCGGCTGGGGCGGTGGCAGCGAGGCGGTGCTTCTCTGCCGTCCTCGTCGGAAGGAGAGGGGGGTGCAAGGCGGAAGAGGGGGTGATGTCTGCCGTGAGATGTCAAATTAAATATCACACGTCCCCCCTCGATTCAATAAGGCTCGGTATTGCAAACTGCGTCTCGTCCGCGTGTCCCGGGAAGGCGGCCCTGGAGAGATCCCAGAGGAGCCCTTCACCCCAACTTGCTTTTGACACTAAAATGTGGAGCAGAGCGTATTTTCTTACCTATGAATATGTATTTTTTTTTTTTTAAATCGCAACTGTAGGCAACTAAGGCATGAATGAAGGCAATCAGGGAACATGATGAAGTGATATCTTAATAAAAACCAGACTGTTACTTTCATGTTGAAAATCACTCGGAATGCCAATTAGGTTATTGTTTGGGATTGTTATTGCCTATATTCCCTCAAGGCCTATGGCCCAGGATCCTTTCCTCACAGATACCACACAGCCGCACTGAAACTGCCCCTGCCCGGCTGTAAGGAATCTGAGGCATCCAAAGGACTGAGAGCCTGTGTGTGACTGTGGCTCCTTGAGGATTGGCAGCTGAAAACAGTTTTAATGATGCCTCAGAAACTGTAAGGCCTGGTCCCCAGTGCAGTCTGCCTCCCATCTGTTAGCAGGGCTGTGGGCTCGAAACTCAGCTTTGCAGCTCTAGAGTCTTTAAACTTTTCTGTTGAGAGTGTGGTCTTCAGGGAGTCCGCTGTGGTCACAGTTGCCCCTCCAGACACCACAGGACCGTAAATCTCAGCACCTGACACTGAGGACATGAGGATGTGGGGGTTCCCTGCAAGCTCTCTGCCCACTGTTTAGTGTGAGGGGAGTGAGCGGAGTCTCAGGGCAGCGAATAGCCGCTTGAAGGTTCAGGCTTGACCCTTTTTTTTTTTTTTTTTTCTTCTTTCTGGATGCATCTCAATCAGATACAAATGTATTTTTTGCTGTTGTTCTGCACTTACAAGTGAGGTCCAGCCTGTGGGCTTTGATGCTGTTCCACCTGCCCAACTAACACATTTGATACCTGTGATCTCCAAGAAAGGGACTCAAGTTCACTGAGTGGGTCAGTTGCTTTTATTCCGTTGGGGCTCTCCTTTTTTTCAGTGCTAGATTTGTTTTTGTTAACACTTGTTCGATTGAAATGTTGGAAACACATGCTCTTTGCCAAAAACTCAGCATGTCTTCCCATTCAGTCAGAGGCTGGAAAAGCTTCTAATCTTCACAGGAGTCACCCAGAGGGAAATCTCAGAAATACCAGAGCTGATGTTTGTGATATTTGCAGGATTAAAAATATGCAGGAAATAGGCCATCTCCTATTCTCATCTAGCAGAAAAAACCCTCTTTATTTATAAACTTTTGTCACTTATGAGGCTGCTGTCATCTATAGCAAAATAATTAGATGGCTATTTAAAAACCAGGCTAGACTCTGGCTTACATCTTTCAGGCTCAGTCGTCCCTCCTCTCAAGCATGGC
The DNA here is from genome assembly GCF_031877795.1 of Strix aluco. Lineage (NCBI taxonomy): Eukaryota > Metazoa > Chordata > Aves > Strigiformes > Strigidae > Strix > Strix aluco. The sequence continues at coordinate 34,389,433 of NC_133932.1, read as the reverse complement.
CATTTACTCAAACACAACAAGTCTCACACCCATGAGATTAATGGGGACTGACTTTCTCTGACCTTAAGTCCTTATCAAAACCACCTCATGCAGACTCCTTTTAACTCTTCAGTGCAGGTGTAAGACCTACAAGCTCTCTGACCATTGTTTGTTGTGTTTAATGCAAGATGCTGTATTTTTTACAAGATAACGTTATGATTTGATTTAATACATTGCTGGAGGAAAAACTTTAAGGATGCAACAGATAACCCTATACCACCACTTTATTGCCTTAATGAACAGCAATTCCTAGAGTATATAAAGCAGTATTTCATTTTAACAGCTGCTATGTGTTACCACCAATTTCACTTCTCATTGACAATACCATCTCCTATGGGCAAATGAAGAGAAAGAGGCTGAAACACCAAGAAAGTGCAGTGCTGGCTGACCCGCCGGCATCTCCTGCCCTGGGCATCCTGGGCAGGCATCCATGGACCGCCACACTGTAAAGTGTTCAAGCTCTTCTCAGGATTGGTTTCACACTGAGGTTTCTTTTTCAGTGCTGAGTAGAGAAATAACTGTGTGGCACCTTTTTTGTGTGGCTGGCAAAGCATTTCTAGTCTGCAGAGGAGTGGGACCTCTGCAGAAATGCCACCTCGTGAAGCAGAGGACCCCTGTGCATCATGCCTCTCCTTGGACCCAGAGATGGGAGGTGAAAACCTGCCAGCCTCAGCTGTTGCTTAGTCCAGGTATTGCTCAGTTACAGAGAGGGTACAATGCTAGTGAAATATGACGTGTTTAACTTTCCCTGGGCTTGATGCTGTTCCTCATGCGCAAATCTTCCCAAAATGAGCTGATGTAGCGGGGAAGGAGCAGTGGGAACATCCAAGAGAAACAAATCAATGCAACTTCTAAGATTGGCTTTTAGATAGACAGAGGTGAGGAAACAGAGCTGGAGAGGGAATTACGGATATATCCTGTGATTAGCCCAGCCCCACACAGTTTTCCATCTCACAGGAAACAGATTGGGCATCTCCTTAAACTGGGGGTCTTGCTCTGCATCTGCCAAGCTGAACACCAACAGGATTAGAAAATCACCCATGTGCTCAATCTGGTGAGCTGGTCTGAACTGCGTTCATCCTCTGGTCCCAGCAACAGGGCCTGAGGGTGGGAAAGAAATGTGTGTTATATCAATGGAGGGGTAAAGAAAGCCCTGGCACAACTGAGTGTACCTCCTCTGCAAAAAATGGAGTGTCCTTGTCTCCATTTCTGTGGCTGAATTTAGTCTAGAAAATAACATTTTACTCTCATTTTTGCAGGAAATTCCCATGTAATACAACATGGACTTTTAGTTCTCATTTTGAGTTTCCTGGGCAGCATTTTCATATTTCTTTTTTTTCCACATTTCGCCATTTGTCTGTATGTGGCACTCTTATACTACCCTTCATTTCTTTTCCACTTTCCATGTCTTTATTTTGACGGAGAGCTCCTTAGAAGTGAGAGTCCTGGCAGAGTTTTAGTGATGAGCAGAACATGAAAACGTGGGTATGTTTTGCTTCCCATACAAACACTCACTGTAAAAAAATTTTTCCTCAGGTTATCCCTTTGTCCTGTCCCCACCCTGTGGGGAAATGCTTTAAAGGAAAAATGCTTTAAAAATCCCGATTCTAATAGGTTACTGTATCTGTCTGACCAAGCCCCAAGGATTTTGTTGCTGTGTTCTCGTCATGGAAATGATCCCTCATCCGAAGGTGTCGGTGCCCTTCAGTATGGGTTTCATATGGTGGCAACAATGGCTGGGCTTATGCTGAACCGCTTGCTGATTGTGGGCATTTCACCGCCAGTGTTATGGGAGGCCCTTGATGCTTGGAATGGAGAAGTTCTAAGCCAATCTGTTCTTTGATGGGGAAAAAAAGAAAAATATTAAAAAAGGCTGGCTAGCAAAAGTCTATACTGGAAATTTGGCAAGATTTCTCCTTAATTTGTTGAGAGTTTTTGGGGGCTGTCGCCTTCCCGTGTCATACTGGGACTTGCATTAATGGAGTAACAGCTGAACTAAGCGTTCAGAATGAACATATCAAAGCCCTGAGTCTGTACGACACCATCTCTTGTCGCCCATGATGTCAAAGGTTGCGGCAAACGTCTCCCTTGCTTTCTGGGTGGCATTGTTCAGGAGAGTGGCCCCAGCAGATGGCCCAAAAACTGCACCTCGGCCAAGCAAAGAGGGACCACATGTGATGAACCATAGATGTCTCATTAGCAAACAGGGGGGAAAAAAGCAAGGATGAGAAAAAAAGATAAAAAGAATACACAAAGACATTTACATATTTACATTGTTTCTCCCTCATTTCCAATTCTCCTTTAGCTGAAGTGTCAGTGAGCTTGCTTTTCTCCTTCTGTTTGTATGTTTACTTGTGCTAAATAGATTATGATAATCAGGCACATAAATGCATGCAACTGTTATTATGGCATTTTAATCACAGAGTTTTTCACTGGAAGCCTTCATTAGAATTCTCATAATCTCACTTGTTAGTGTAACAAACAGTAATAAATGCCAAGGAACTGGGATTAAGTCAGAGACATTCAGACATTAAAGGAGGAATATGGAAATGTTGTCAAATCTCTGCATTATTTATTGAAATGTCACATAAACAGTTCAGGACTTTAAATATCTTACTCATTAGAAGGAGAGGGTGTGCGGCCACCTGAAGATAGCAATTATATTTTTTAGGGAGTGCTAGAACCATATGTCTCTCATTGACTCTTCCCAACTTTGCTGGGCTACCCAGGCACTTTCTAGCTATCTGTTTGTATTTATAACGCTCCATCCGTGAGATGTTTAGCTAGGAGGGAGGTTGCTTCCGTCCATGACACAGTAAAGTGATGCATTGGTTTTATGTGGCTTTTCTGTATCCTTGCAGTCATGTTCGCTGTACCCGCTCATGCTGGGGGTCCCAGCTCCACCAGATGACTGTAGAGCCAAAGGTCTCCTGACACCATCTGAGGAGACCTCCTGACACCTCCTCCCAACTATCCCTTGGCAAAAGGAGGGAAGCCTGCAGTGATGTGCTAGGGCAGCCCAGGAATTTACCCCACTGCTGTTCCCACAGCCTTGCCTCGAGGGTGTAGCTGAGGGAGCAAGATGGCAATTTGCCACTGATTTTTCAGACCATAAAAAATGCAGCACATCCCTTGAAGTCCTGGGGAAATGTGCACCACTGCTCAGCTGGGTGTGGGGCTGCACGCACACCCAGCCCATGCCTTCCTTGACAGGGGATGCTTGCCTCCCCTCCGTACATTAACCCACTGCTGCAGGGAAGGGATGCTGTTAATAGCAGAAGAAACAGAAAATAGCTGTTCTTTTTATGCAACTCAGCCGACACATTTTATACCGTGCAGGCGAGGCCTCCTCCCACTCATGAATATGCACCCACACTCCCCCCCCCGCCCCCCCCCCCCCGCTCCCCACTGGAACGGGTGCGGAGGTGGGCTGTGGGGCTTGGCCCCCTGCCACCGCCGGAGCCTATGTAAAAAGCTTGAGCAGCGGAGTTATTCACAGCGGTTTGGGGTTTTTTCCCCCCCTTTTCCTTTTGTATTTTTCCCATTTTAAGCATAAGAAGGAAAACTGAATGCAAAACCCAACTGTGCTCATATCAGGTTTCCCACCGTTTCGCTTATGGTGGGGCATCCCTTGTGGACATCTACGATGAACCCTCTCAGGTGTGGGAGAGATGTTGAAGCAGGTGAACGGTGTTGAGTTTTGCATGTGCTGTTTTTCTGTGTTCAACCAGGCAGTAGTAGTAAGTTTTGCAGGAAGAGACAAAATCTCACCATGGCAAAACCCTTGTTGACCCTGAAGGAGTGAGAACCTCCAGGGAGATTAATCGAATCTATACTGGAAGCGAAGTTTGATTCCCCTTTCCAGAAAAAAGACCTGTTTTACAGGAGGGACCATATGCTTGGTTTTTCAAATAAAATTCTGAATCAGCACCCTCTGCAAGCATGAACTGTCATTCATCTGCCTGAAAAAGATAAAATCTGTATAGCACCAAGAAAGAAAAAAAAGAAGGCATTACTCAAACTTAAATGCTGTGCAAATGCTGTATCACCCAGGATTTTTAATACTGACTCAAATGCAAAAGATAGATGAGGGTTATCTAAAAGTACATGTTTTGATGCTTTGAATCTGAAGTTTCTGTGATCTCTGCCTCCCTCCCCTCCTAAAATACAAACGATCCCGAAGGGATTTATGTTCACAGGAGCCGATGCATCAGTGAGACCACTTCATTCCAAACTCCCCCCCTTGAAACTTGGTGGACATATTTTTGCAGACTTGCATGTGACAATGTTTAAATGAGTTGGTGGCCCTCTCACCCTGTACCATGCTTGAAGAGCCCCTCTCCGCTTACGAGATCAGCCCTCCCATTTTGATGCTTGCCATACTGTTTGTGCAAATGTGGGTGTTTCTGTGCTACAGTTGTCCCCCCTTTCCCATTTGAATTGCTTAAAAGGTCCTCCATAGACAGTCCCTCCCCAAGCTGTTGAGCTATAGAAAGATGTTCTTCAGTTGGCAGGGGTTTTATGTATTTACTGGAAGGAAAAAAAAAAAAAAAAAAGAGGAGAGATTCCTTGCTTTCGGTAACACGCTGGCAGGAGTTTTGATCTTTTCTATAACATGCTGAATTTATTACCTTGGTTCTTCGCACTTTTTTTCCCTCCACTGAGTCGGGTGGGGAGCTGTGCTTGCCTGGCCGGAGCGGCGGCCCTGACCCGCTCCCACGTGCGCCTGGGCTCACTTTATTGAGGCACAGCGATTCAAAGCACATGTTCCTTTGGAACCACTTGAAGAAAATATTCACAAGTGAAAATATAAATGCCTTAAATAACATTGCTTCTTTTAACAGTTCCACATGAAGCCTCCTCCTTCAATCCAATGACAATGTGAGGAGGTCCTGGCGTGCTTTGCCTGAGCCATACGTCCTCCAAAGCCGCCTCAGAGGGTAAGGCTCTCGGAGGAGCTGAAAGGGTTTCGTTGCCAAAACCCCAGAGCAGCTGCGGCTCTGCCGTTCGTGGCTGCCTCTTGTGTTAGCTGCTGGGCGCCCCGCACGGAGGTGCGAGAGGGGGCCAGGGAAGAAAATCGGGAGGGCTCAGGAAGGAGCCTGACCTACAGGCAACAGAGAGGGAAAAAGTTGTAAGGGAAAAACTTGGGAAGGACTGGGAGCATGTAGTAAGAGAGGGCAAGGCATATTTCTGGGGATGGTGAGTGGAGGAAAGAAGTGAAGTGATGCAGCGAGCATCTCAGGGGGCAAGGAGGAGATGCGAGAGTGTTGGTGAGAAAGAAGGGGCAGGGTAGGAGAAAGCTTGGGGTTTTTTATAAAATCTGAAGCAAGGAGAACAGTTGTTGCCTTAAAAGGGAGAAAATTCACAATGACCATGTAAGTTGTTCTCCAGGCTTTAGAAAGGACCCTGTATTCAGAGCATGGGTTGCATGGATTTAAACCTTGCTCAGCTGTTTATAATGCAAACAAAAATTTACCTGAAGAAAGATCTCCATGTATTTTGACTGGACAGCTGTTGACCTATACCAATAGATTTGAATCTAGAAAAATCCCCTTTTCTCAAAAAATGAAAATTATGGGAATGTGATTTTGAGGTCTATCAGAAAGGACACAGTTTATGCTGGTTGCCCCAATGGCCTTCTTCCCCCCATTTCCAAGCCTCTTTCCTCCCATCATAACTCTGAAGAAATCCAGGCACTATGTAGTGTTGTCCCAGGCATGGGACACATCCTGATGAAAGGACCTGTGACTTTGCTGAAGTTAAATGTCTCCAAGGGAGCAGGCAGCTTCTTATGGCCATACTCTTGTTTCATGACTTCCTGACAAGTGTCAGGCAGGATGGAGTAAGGCACTTTTACGTCAGCTCTGTGTCCCTCACGGCACCAGAAAAAGGGCTGAGGACCTGAGGGTGACCTGTAAGACCACAAGGAGCTGTGCCCCAGCACCTGCACTGCTTTCCCCATCTTTTACTAGATATACATGGGTGATTTCACCCATCTGCCATTTGACACCTGGTCTGTGCAGCCCACCTGATGCTACCCGGTTGAGGTCAGGCACCTCTTGTGTGCACTGCATACATTTCCCTCTTGTTTTGTTTGGACATTTGTGCCAGCTAAAGTATTTCAAGGCTTGTATCTGCCTGTGGAAATGCTTGTCTTTGGCTGCAAGTCTCTCACAGTGTGTCTGCGTGGGCTATTAACAGGGGAGCAGGGCCAGCCTGCTAGCGCAACTGCAGGCACTCGTAGTTATGAGGTGCTGAGTAAGAGCCATATTTTTGCTGGAGTGAAAGGCAAGGATTTCTGTGGCGTGACAGCCTCCACGGTCCTGGGTCTGACTCAACTGTTTTACTTGCTGGAGCACTCTTCACTTTCTCTGGCCAGGAGGCCTCTTTCTTTCTGCTTCTCTGTCTCCGTTCTCGGTTTTCTTGGGCTTCCTGGGTGGTGGTGGAGTTGTGATGTCTTGAATACCAATAGTGAAGCTGAACATATGTGAACCTTTCCTAATCCTGCTAATCTTCCTTCAAAAACCTTTCTGAAAGTGTAGGCAACATCCAGATTTAAAAAAAAAAAAAAAAAAAAAGGAAAAAAAAAGCTACTGAGCATTTTAATGACAAATAATCTTTGTAAAGGGGGAGGGGGTTTTTGCCTCAGCTGGAGATGGAGCTTATGAACTACAGCAGGTAGAAATAACTGCTGTATTACCTCATGTAATCTCTGCTATTCAGGGTCAGATTAGGCCTGAATGCGAGACGAAATAGACTTCTCTTTTAAACCGGGGACTTTGTCCCCACAACGGCTATTAGGCGGTAATTAGTTGTGACACAGAATTACCAGCCGCACAATGGCAACCGGAGCATTGCAAGTCCTTTGAAACAGCTTGGAGGAGCTGAATAGATGCTACTTTCAATTTTTAAATTCTGCTCAGAGGTAGGAATTATTGCTTTCCCTTCCACGCACGGCTTCTCTCCTGGTTTACGTGGTACGTCCGTCAGAGAGGCAGCCAGTACCAGTCGAAATTTGGATGTTCCCAGTCAGCCGTCCCACCAGCTGCCGGCAGCTTTTGGCAGGAGGGATGAGATAACAAGTTCTTCTTTGATCTCATTAGCTGCGATATTGTTGCGATGATTCGAGACTCGTGTCGACACGCTGGATGCTTTGAGACTTCCTAGAGCTTTGAAGAGGAAAATGAGACCTAATGAAATCAGTCAATGTAGAGGTAGGACAGGGCTGGGCTTGCCCATCAGTTAAGGACTCGAGTGACTGAAAAGCTGTCTCTGCGTGCCACCAGGCACATCACACATGCACTGCGCTTCCCAGTGTACCTACGTATTGCTGGCAGCCTCTGCCTCACATCAGTGCTGGAGCAGCCTCTGAAGTATTAGAAGTGGAGATCTGAACTGGGCCTCTGTAATATAGATTGTAGCCAGATGTGAACCTGAAACTTTTAGGAACTGGAAAACAAATACTGAGAGCTAAATCTCCACGCCGCTGCCAGTGTGGGGATGAAGGATCATTCTCAGAGTCTTCAATCTAATCAGCAGCACCGGCAACCCTAGTATATTGTGCCTTCCTTGAGACAGCTCTTTGCAAACTGTTTGTTCAGCAATAACATGACAAATGGTTTTATTCCCAGTTCCAGCTAGTACTGTAAGTCATCATGGAGTCTGAATCATAAGGCAAAAGGAAATCTCTTTTCTACCTGACCAGTCCTGGCACACTTGTTGCCCTCAGCTGCTGATGGTCCCGAGGAAAGGAGAAGACCACCTCTGGGGCTTGGGGTACCCTGGGGTAACTGTGCCAGCAGAGTCCGCAACACCAGTGGGAAACAGAACGTTCAAGCCAGCAGCTGCCAGTCGAAGTCTGGGTGAATATCCCGTCCTTATCGCTGGGGGGGACAACTGCCCCCCAGGGTGCCTGTGTGGTGGTGGTCCCCATGCATCCCCTGAGGCAGTCCTCAGTGCTCATCACTTAGTTTGTACTTATGGGCTTCTTACTTCAGAAGTCAGTTTATTTAATTTCCCATGCCCTCCCCTGACATTTTATGGAGACATTGCCTTTGCCGCTGGCTGCCGTGGCGGGGGACACCTGGCCACCCCATTCCTCAGTGGCCAGTGCCTCTGCTCACCCCCACCAAGCAGCCACAGGGGAGCCGGTGGGAAGCAGGACTGAAACAAGCAACATTGCAGAGGAGCTGTGCTCAGGAGGCATCAGCTAAAGAGAATGTGGGGTTAGCTGAGAGCTCGTTGGTATGTCCAGCAGCCCGGCCACTGCTGTGTTAGTTCCCAGGTTGACCAGGGGAGTAGCTTCAGAGGGTGGTTGCTGTGGTCTACATATACTTCCAAAAGTAAAAATACTATATCAGGTACTATTTGTTACGTATTTCAAAGACAGACAACATGAACACATGCACTTTTGTGCTGACATCAAAGTCTTGTATATGCCTTCCCAAAAGAAAAAGACGTAACATCCACACAGCCTACAAATGTCCAGAGATTGCCAAACCATGGGCTCTGCTTTCAAAAATGAGAAAATATTTTACTTTCCATATCTAATACTGATCTGTCTTCCCTGCCCTGTGCATAATGCTCATGATTAAAGTGGGAAAACAGCATCTTCCCAGAATGTAAGGAAGGAATTCACCTGCAGACCTGTTAGCACACACCCTGCTATATCTTTTAAAGGACCCTCAGAGCATGTTGCAACAAGGAGACAAATTATACCAGGCAGTTAAATTAAAACCAAAAGACCAGGTTTTATTATCCCTCCCCATGCTGAAAAGTACCTAGTTCCTGAAGTAGTCCCGTTGATTTCAAAGCCAAGCAAAATCTCTTGAAAGAGAGAGGAACAAAAGCAGCAATATGCTCCAGTACTTAGGACCGTAATTTGTTAATTTTTCTACAGTAAATTAATTAAAATCGGGACCTTTGATGTAAGTGCATAATAATGTAAGTTTTTTTTCCTTAGATAGCACTTTCACAAAACAGCTAAACTTCAGTGTTAATTAAGAGAAAAGCTTTTAATGTTTCTAGAAAGAAAGAAAGAAAACCTGTTAAAAAATTGAGGCTTGAAGTCCGTGTTCCCCTTTCTAGTGATTGGAAACCAACACGCTCCTGCTGACCTTAGTAGGCATTTGCCATCAGCCTCTGCAGAGGGAATCGAGCCCCCTCTTCTCTGCCCACAAACTGTTTTCTTCCCGTTTAAGCATGTATCTAAACCAATGGCCAAATTAGCGGCAAGGTCCCTGGCTCTCGGCACTGTCCCCAGTGCAGGCACGCCAGAGGGGCAGAGCCCTGACCTCTGGGCAACCTCTTGCCTTGACTTCCCACATTAATCTCGAAACCTCTTGACTTTCCAAAGTCAGCTCCTGTATCTGCAACGCAGCATTAGCATCTGCAGTGACTTGGGTTAGCTCCCGTTGCCACCAGCTTGCTTCAGCTTTGAGATTAAGGTGGTTTATTTGTTGATTGTGCTGTTTCTTACCATTTAGGAAACACCGTGTTACCTCCCAAATAACTGCAGCTTAAACACTGTGTAGCCTTTCTCATGCTTTAAACCAAGGTGCAGGGTATAGATTGGGCTCTCCAAGCTCTTGTTAGCCGTGTAGGGCTAAAAATGCCACTGGGACGATCAGGGCATTATGATTTACATCTGCTTAAATGTACTGCAGACAAGGGACTGAATGGACCTCACTCGGTCCTAGCCAGTCTGCATGGGGCAGACAATGTTAGGCTCCCTTCCTAAGAGGGACCACACCAGGGAGGGGAGGTCAAGTGTCTTACCTGTCCCAGTGGGCACTTGGATTCAAATCTCTTGACCCAAAGATCCCGCCCTGCCAGGGATGCTCGTCCTGCTTCCCAGCCCCTCGCCTCGGTAACTGTGCGCTGTCTTAGCCTCTATCAACAGGTACTAAATATGTCAAGGACCGAAGCAAGAATTCAGGGATCTACCCTCAAAGGTTTTGTTGATTTATCTTCACTATAAATCTATTTCTTTTGAGTGATCTGAAATTGATTTCAGGCTCATTCCTCCGTTCCCCCATTTGGTTGTAATTTGGGATGTCAAGGAAATTGTGTTGAAAGAAGAAGATGAGCCGATATGAAAAGGGATTATCTGTCCCATATGGGCAGAAGATGCTGGTGCGGGGGAGAAGGGAAAAGAAAATGTTTGTCTCTACATGTTTGCACATGTGCAGTGTTGGGCAGGAGTGGGTTTCCAAGAGGAAAGGGAAAATCAAAAGAAAATCCTTAGCTCAACAGAACCATCCCATGACAAGTTAGTAGCTTCGTTAAGACCATCCCTTGGATAGGGAAGGATATGCAGGCAAGCATCCTCGCATGGGAAGTTTAAGTATCCGGTGTGCATTATTTCAGTATCAACTAAGGCCTTTTGCTTTCTGAGGAAACATGCACAACTGAAAGGATAAAACAGATACCTTCTGCAGAACTGTCAGAAAATCATAAAGTATGAATCAGGAAAAGACTTTCTCACTTTTCAATGTTTTTCATCTGGATTCACTCTGAATGAGAGGGCTTCTCAAGATTTGGACAAACTTTTGATGTTATCTTTTGCAACTACGAATCACTCAAGTAAAAAAAAGTGATGGGCGCTTTAGTGTGTATCATATCCCATGTGGATATTCTATATACTTCTTATTGAGAAGGGGCTGCTTTGCCACATGAGTTTGTCATGCCTTGGAGCCCCCCTGGCTCCTGCAGTGCTCGGATAGTCTTCCCACCTTACCACCCTGCTTCTGCAGCTCCCAGGGCTGGGCAAGGAGGTGCCTGTCACTGTGGCTTGACGTGTGCCTCACCAAGAAGTGTTTTTTGGAGCTCCTGTGTTTAACTGATGCTCTTTTCCCCACACCCCTCAGGCTCTCCCCTGAGATGAATGTCCCAGTGGTTGCCCTTGGATTCCTGCTGCCAGCCTGTCCAAGACCACCATACATTTGGAAATCCCCAGACATGCCCTCTGTTTCTGTCTAGAAATTTTGCCCCAGTAGATTTGAGCCTCTGAAGTGCTCTGTGTTGGGCAGTTAGGGTTGTTCATGCCAGGAGGCCAGGCTGTAGCACCTCGATGGGGTAAGCATTGGGCTAGGAGCTCTTGGGAGGGTATCTCCGCACCAGTTTTTGTCCCTGCACTGAGAGCCTGCCCAGCTGTCTCCTAGCTCCCACCCTGGAAGCTCTTGTCTCAGGGAAGGAGAAGGGGATGTGTGGCCCTGCTTAGCCTGTGGCATGCTGACCACTGGCAGTCAGTCTTAGGCATCCATATTCCCTTCCCTTCCTCACTGCCATTCTTCTAGCATGCTGTCAGACTCCATTTTCTTGTCTGATATCCTCCCCAACTCTCTTCCCAAGGTGGGATTCAGGATGCTCCTGCATAGGCAAGGGTCTCCCCATCCAGAGGAGCTGGGGTAAGAGCACAATATGGCCAAAACCACTGTGCTAAAGAGCATTGAAATGACTAACAAGAGGCAGGGGTCTGTCGCAGACAGCCTCTGCTCAGGGAGGTGTCAGAAGTCCCTCAGAGACAGCTAGGTCAGAAGCTCCAAGAGCCCCTCCATGGAGGATGGTCTGGACAGATCATTCAGAGCAAAATGGGCAATTTAAGCATAGAGCGCCTTCTCACCTGGCCATTAAAGGCACCTGAGAGACAGCAAATGTCCCTCTCTATTGATGTTTGTCCCTGGAAGGTGCATCAAGGAGGGACCAGTCTGCTCCATAGCTTCTTGCCAGTAGTGGTGATTTGAGGCTGCAGAAATAGGTGACTACTAAAACATGTGCATTTATTGCAAAAAGCTTGACCAAAAAAAAGAGGGAAATTGAAGAAAGTAATAATATTTGCTTACAACAGCTTGCAAATCCGCAAGTGTCAGGCGGAGCTCACCTTGTTGTTCCCATGCCCAGCAGCTCCAGATGCTGCTGCTGTGGGACAACTCACTGCCTTCATAATGGTGATTATCACAATGATATGGTGCGTGCACGTCAGAGGCTTGTGCGTAGCTGTGATCCAAGGGTTTTAACACCCCCGGACTCCTCTCCTGCAGACAGTGTCTCAGAACTGAGCCTTATCATCCTCTCTTGGGGCTGAGGACCTTGCTCCTTTGGTTTGGCCTCCAGCTGGGTGGTATTTGGTGACAGACATTTCTCAGGGGCAGATGTGACAACGTACAAATAGGGCTGAAGTCTTCCCCCCTTTTGGGCATTGCCATTTGCCTTGTTCCCAGGGATGCTGCACAGTTTATCTGCACGCCTCTAGACACGGGGATCATGACAGCCTGGCCATGGGCACGTCTCTGCCTCTGCAGGGTGCAACGACGGCATTCACTTCTGTGGGGCAGCAGGAATGAAAGAGGAGAGAAAGACTTGCAGTCTGTGTTTACCACCAGGCAGATGAGATCCAAAGCTGATAGTGTTATCTTTCTGGACACCACATTATAGGTACTGTGTTTCCAGGCTGGGAACGGTTCCCTAAACAAACATATTTGATGGACATACACAGTCTCTTAGCTGAAATCGCTCAGGCCCATCTGTTAAGATGGCATAGTGCCCACTCCCAAGTTGCTGAGATGTTGGACATAGGGCATAAATACCAAGTAACAAGAGCGGGCGGTGTAATCATTTAAACACTCTCCATCTCTCAGGACTCTGTGTCTCCAGCCAATGCTGCCACAGCCCTGCCATCTTCTTCTTTGGGATTTTCCCTGAAGGCCACTGGTTTAAGACACCAGCCCCAAGGCCGCTCTCCAGATGTAGGCAAGAAAACCTGGACTTTTGTCTGCCATTGTGCCATGGAGGAACAGTGAGGGCGCTTTCCCTGAGAAAACTTCCCACAGGCTTTGTGTGTGTTGTTCATGCTGATCCAGGAGCTGGGAGGAAACTTTATTTCCATAAGCAGAAGACCTTTAGGAGCTTTCTGAGTAACAGTATGGCTGATTAGCAAGGGGGCTTGTAATACCTACATGTAGTGGGCAAAGGCAAAATAAGGTTGGGTGCACACGTAGACCAATAATCAGGGTGTTACATGCCCTCCTTTGAGTCAGCAAAGATATTTGTCAGTTGCCAGCAGAAGATGCTATTCTGTGATCTAAAAGAGTTTCTTTAATATTTCAAGTGAAGCACTGAAAAACAGTTTTAAGTTTTTAAGATTTACACAAGTATCACTGATGTGAGGTCTCTCCCTTGGCATGTCTGTCTGTATTAAATTCTCTGTACTCCCTGTAAAACTGCACCAGTGAACCAGGGCATCACAGAAATGGGAATGTCATCAGGAAGCATATGAATTTAATTAAATCATTTAGGTGTGAAGAATGTAAGCTGATTTACTCCAGCTAGGGATCTGACTTGCTAACTGGGACTGTAACTCTCTTGTCCTGAGCAAAGTAAGTTTTCCTGTGCTTGGTTTCATGGAGCTCTCCCCATTCTGGCTGATCTCTGCTCACCTGCCCCACTCACTTCCTTATGCAGCTCATATCTGAGATGAAAGAAAAGGCACGGGCTTACACTTTCATAGGATTTATAGTGCCCAATTCAAGTTAAATGTGATGGGATTTATATGAGTGATAGAGAAAAATAAAGCAGTCAGCTGTTGGGAGGGGGACACCCCTATATTGCCCTTGTATTTAATACTGCATGTGTATTTGTCAAGAGGGATTTGAACCAAAGATGCTCAACTTTAAATCCAGATAATTATATGCCTCTGCAGAGAAGTTTTTGTTTTGTTTCATTATGTCCTTGGGAAGAGTAAAAGTCAGTGGCCTGGCTATGTCTTCTCTGGAGATGCTAAACTTTGTACTGAGCTTTTTACTAGTCCCTGCATAACAAAACATGGAATTTTTTAAAAAAGACTGTTCTAGCAGCTCTTATTATTTAATACATGATGGCATTGCCTTTTTGCTGTTGCCAGCAGCCTATGTTAATGCATCTGTTTGGACCGTTGCACCATATTGTCAGTGAATGAAACATAAAACCAGTACAGCTTTTTTAAGGAAACAGGTTTGGTTTTTTTTTTTTTTTTTTTGGAAGTAGTATTGGGGTCGGGTAAAAAAGAGATCAAGCTGCATTAGCTCCTGGGCAAAATTCTACGGCTGCAAGCCTGAATGTGCCTTTCCCAATGCGTGACCCAAAGGAAGTAGAGAATCCTAATTTATTGGAAGGGTGCTCTTTCAGTTTGTGTTTTATTGGTAATTTACAATGCCAAATGCCCTCATATTCACCTTTCCCTCTTCTCAAGTAGGTGAACACAATGGAATTGTCTTGGTTGCAGAAAAAGGGATGCTTTCTCTGAGCATGCCCCATTAATTGGGAACGGGCAGACAACTGACAGGAGTGTGGTGGGTGTGATTATCTGCACCGGATGAGAGCCATTAACAAAATGGAGAGTGTCATCTTCAGAGCACAAATATTTTCCCTCACCATAATACCCTCTCAAGGGGACCTGAAGTGGACCTGCATTGTCCCGCGTGCTCCCAACCCCACCACCAATCATTTTTTTTTTGTGACTGCTGAGGTTTTTCGGCACCCGTGAGGGAGCGAACGCAGGGCAGCCCGAGAGATGCCGGCACTTACGGGCTATTGTACTTTCTCCCCTCGGACAAAGCATCCCCTGGCCCTTCCCTGTCAGCTTCTGGAGCCATGTCAATAACCAAAAGCCGGAGGAATAATATCCTGGGCTTCACCCTGGCATCTTCCAGAAGATCCCAGGATCAGAAAGATTTTTCTTAGACGAACTGGTTTGAGTTTAATTCCTTCCCTGCCTGCTCTTCCCTTTTTTTTGTTCCCTTCCTGGTGGAACAGAGGATGGGTTTGTCACCCTGAATCGGGAGGATTGTTTCACATCATCGGGCCATTCATCCTCTCCCCTCCCCTGTTGTAAAACACCAGCGCCGGCCCAGGGAACAGTGGGAGCATTGTGCGGCGGCACGATACCACCCAGATTTTACCTCGGCCCTCTCCGATCCCGGGTTTTGTTCCCCCTCAAAAGAAAGCATTTGCTCGGGGGAGGGGAGGGGGTGTTCCTATTGCTTCCACTAACACGGAGGTTAAAGGAAAGATTGATGGGAGAAAGTTCACCTAGAAAACCAGGATAAATTTCTGGCTGGCCAAGGCCAGTTGTTTCATTGTCCAGGGGCCATGTTTTTTGTTAATTATCTCTCACTCTCGCCTTTTATCGAGGAAACTGGCAGCAAAGCGCAGAGAAAGGAACAGGATATAGAGGTCAGCGGGTCCCGCTTGGCCACCTATGTATTCCATTTTAAATGCGGAGGGCAAGTGAGGCGCAGGGTGAGCTTTTTGGGCAGGGGAAAATGAGAACCATCGAAATAGTAACTTGGGGTAGCCCCAGTATTCACACCCAAAACTCCCACTCCTGTCCCCAAGCTAAAAAAAGGAAAGAAAAAAAAAAGAAAAAAAGGAAAAAAAGGGAAAAAAAAGGGGAAAAAAAAAAAAAACAAACACTGGGAAGGGACTTTCTTTCTTTCTTTCTTTCTTTCTTTCTTTCTTTCTTTCTTTCTTTCTTTCTTTCCTTCCTTCCTTCCTTCCTTCCTTCCTTCCTTCCTTTCCTTCCTTCCTTCTTTCTTCCTTCTTTCTTCTTTCTTTCTTTCTTTCTTTCTTTCTTTCTTTCTTTCTTTCTTTCTTTCTTTCTTTCTTTCTTTCTTTCTTTCTTTCTTTCTTTCTTTCTTTCTTTCTTTCTTTCTTTCTTTCTTTCTTTCTTTCTTTCTTTCTTTCTTTCTTTCTTTCTTCTTAAGGGAGGAAAGTTGCTTCAAACAAGACCATGTTGTCAAGGAAATAAACCTTAGTGAGGGTAGGCATTAAACACACAGCTGCTGGACTTGGCCGGCCCTTAGACACTGGTGGTAATGACAATGATTCTTGGTGGCAGCAAACCAGATCTAAACATAAATAGGACTGCATGAAAGGAGAGGAAATGGAACAAAACAGTTCCTCGGGTACCACTGGCAGAGGAATAACATCAATTTCGATTAAAAGCGAAAGAATTCTCCTGTTTCCACACATTAGTAAAGGCATGCAAATTCATAACTCACCAACAATGTACCTTTGAAATGCAGCTGCACCCCACAAACAGGGCCTTTCTCCCTGCAGAGAAGCAGCCCTGTTTTAAGCAGAAAGAAAACAACTATTGAAAAAAGCCACAAGGGTCCCTAACAGTGGGGAGGGGTGTTGGAGAGAGGTGGAGGAAATGTGTTGGGTTTGGCAGATGCGGGAGATCAGTGTTTTCCATATAATGGAGCCTTCATATCTGGTCGTTCCTGAAAGAAACGGCGCTTCCCGGGATCCGCCAGCAGGTTGGCTTCAGGCAGCTGTTGGCAATGCCAGGCATGAAGGGGGCATTTCCATGGCCCAGGGGCTGCGGCCAGTGGAGTTGGAAGGACAGAGGCAGCTCCTGGGGCAGGCAGCACAAAGCCTACAGAGTACCCATCTGCTCTCCTGTCCTCCAACGGGAGGGCTGCTCCTCTCACCGGTGTTTCAGTGAGGTTGGCATCCCTGCACTGCCCTGGCTGAACGTCCCAGGCAGCCGTCCTTCCCACTTGCCGCTGCTGGAAACATCACAGAGAGCATACCAGCTCCCATTCTCGCTTTCTCTGGCCACCCGCCATGGCTCTCTGACCTGGCATGTGGCCACCCATTGCTGGGTGGATTGACATTACCTATAATTTCTTATAGGAGCACATGTAAATAAACTGCACTGCACACAAAATATCTGTTTAATATGAAATGAGTGAAAGTTGAGCCTGACTTACCAGGCTTTTTGTTCTATCCCTCCAATTCTTTATTCTAGATGTAGTGGGACTCCTTGCAGTGGTGTCAGCCGACTTCTCAAAGAGCAGCACCGACCACTTGCTATGCAGGCACCTCCAAAACACCTGTCAAAGATTGCTGGGACCAGCTAGAGAGTGCTCAGCCCCTACATTCCCACTAAGGCAAAGCCCTTGCTAGAGTGCAGGGGTGTTTGAGCACTCATGGAAGACCTTCTGGGGCTGCTTGCTTGGTATGAGGGGATGGCTCCTTCTCTCGCTTCATTTCACAGGTGTGGGAGATTGTTCCCACTAACTAAATTTCATCCTGGCTGCACCAGCTCAGTGAACATAGAGAGGATGTCAGAGTTTTTACACTTGCCACACTAACTACAGTCTCTTTGAAAAGCCATGTGTGTCTCAAGTTGGTCTTGTGGGGACTCTGCCTGGGTGAGGTCTCAGGATTTGGCTCATTCTCCATGTCAGGTTTTATTTCTGCGGCTGCCTCATGCACTGTGCAAACCTGTCACTAGAAATGCTCACTATCAGATTTATCTTCTTCATTTGATAGAAATCATTTGGAAAGAGGACAAGGCAAAGCCACTGTCATGAAACAGTGTGGCATTTATATCTGGCAGACAATACCATAATTATTGGTCAATGATAAAAATAAATGGTTGTCTGTTGGTGAGTCACTGCTTTTAAGCCCCTAAACTGATTGAGAGCTCTTGCCTTGTCTTTCTGTTCACCGTGGTGACAGTTGGGTCGCCGACTGGGCCTGAAAGCCCTGGCAATGTCTGACAACTCTTCGTTAATCAGCAGTTTTGTTGCCCTTGCACGAGTTGCTTGTGCGGCGAGGAGCAACTGTGGGAGCATTGTCTGGGGCTGGCAGCTCAGACGGGCAGATGCGAGGCTGTCTGTGCACGTGGACACAAGGGACTTCTGCTGCAGGGCTGGACATGGTGATGGGGACCAGCAAAGACCTTTCCCACCTTGACACTGCTGGAGATGACTGGAGCTGGCACTGGTGAGCATCCTGGCCTCATCAGAGGAAGGATGGTTTTTGACTCCAGCCCAGTCATGGAAAACTCCTGGGAGCTGCTCTTGAAGACCTTTGGGAAATGAAATGCTGGGCTGGCTGATGTTCATCTCCCTGCAATGATCAAAAAAAACCCATCTTAAGTGACTGAGCAGGAAGTTGAAGCGTGTGGCCGCACACAAAGACAAAGGGAAGGAGTCTTATGGTGGGTCTGTGGGGACTGGAGACATCCCTGGTGCCACATGCCCTTGTTCACATACCCAGGCTGTGTGATGGGGCTGGGAGCAGGGTGCAGACCCTAGGCCAGTATTGCTGTGTCTATCCCAGGGCTGATGTCCCCACAGCCTTCATTTCAGACTAGCCCTAACAACTGGCAAGCAAGGGCAGGGGAAATCTGCCCCCCAGGGACCCAAGTAGAAAAAGCAAACAGCCTGGTTATGGCCACGTCTGGCTGGCCAAGGAGCTGCATTTCTCCCTGTGAGATGTCTCCAGGCATAAGTACTGTCGTGTGCCCCACTGGAGGGGGGAAAGCAAGTCCCGTCAAGCTGCAGGGGGTACAGTCCGGGACAGCTTGACATTTGTGTAAGACAGGGTCAGGACATCGTGTCATCCCGGTGCGCCGTGTGCTGCTTGGCTTCCCTGCCAAACGCAAGATGCAAATGAGACAGCGATGGCGGACCCTCGGGAGAGCCCACCTGGCTCGGCGTCTGCGCTCTCCGGAGGGAGCCAGAGCTGTAGTGGCAGGGGGAGAGCCCCCGCCACACCGGGCCGGGCTGTCCCTGCTCTTCCACCAGAGGTGTAGGACTCGGCTCCCCAAGGCGGGGACTGAGGCAATGTCCGGGAGAAGATATGAGACCTGTCATGTTGTGATAGCTTCCTCTCAGTGATGAGCCAGAAGAGCTCAGTCTTCTCATCCGTCTCCTCCCAGGGTGCAGAGGGTACACACCGGGAGGAGGCAAGCAGAGTCACCTCCCTGGCCGAGCTGTGTCAGCAGCCACCTACCACAGGATGTGATCGAGATGTCCCCAGCTGGCTGGTTTGCATAGTGTTGGGTTAGTTGTGAGTAGGAATGGTTTTATGACACCGTCTTAGAAATTTGAGTTTTTCATTCTCCTAATTCAGCTCTTAAAGATCTCTCATCATGAAATGATGTGCAATTCCTGCTTTGGGCTGGTGTCACCTTCTGACAGGTGCCTTCTTGTAGATTCGGCTTCATTGACCCTCTTTGAGAACTGAACGTATGTTTGCCTGTGTCTTCCAGACATAACATTTGAATTTCCTTTGTCCTTTTTTTCTCACCAAATCCCCCTGCTTTGTTGCAGACTGTTCTTTGTTTATAATTTTTTCACTATTTTTGATGGCACCTTGATGTGCTGGTTGGTTTCCATGCAGAGAAGAAGCTTCTCTGGAGTCCTAGAAGATCTCCAGATTGAAGGGGCATACCAGAGCTATGTGAGCCTGATCCACAGCTAAGCCTAGTAATGGAGTGAAATTCAGGGAATATATCAAGTGTCTGGAAAGACCACTGCTTTTATCTTGCTGAACTTTCCTAGTGCTGTAGCCTTCCTCAGTAGCTCTCCTTACTGACGTAAGCTGTGCAACCAGCTTCTAAAAATGCTTCTAATTACATCCTATGTCCTCCTCCTTTCTGAATTAATTTGCAGTGTTTTCTCCCCCATATGGTTTGCCTGTTTTATCTTTTAAATGCTCCTCTCCATAGGATGGAGATAGGATATAGGATATCTCTCCTCTAGTTTCCTTTCTTAACAGTATGCAAAAGGACAAGGTACTTTTATGGATGTGTGACGATGTGGCATGCAGAGCTGCCCTGCCTCTCCATCAACATCTCTGTTGGTCACTAAGGAGAGGCATAACCTGCGCATCCTCCCATCAGCTCCTCCAGTTTCCCCTTCTTCCACAAGCATCCTCAAACCTGTCCTCTTATGTGCTGCTCACTTACGCCCCAGGTCCCCAAAGCCATGGTCCTGTACATGGCAGCAGATGCCCACATTCCCCCTCTATCCCATGGCTCAGCAGGGAGGGGGTTACTTTACTGCAGGGGCTCTTTCTTTGGGGTGATCACACACAGCTTGGTCTTTAATGCCAAAATCAGCACAGGCTGTTGGGATTGCTGGAGCTGCAGCTATTTACCTTGGTGGCAGATGTAGTAAACGAGCTATGAGGAGTTTTCACGTCCCTACCCAGCTAACAGCTATCCTTTGGGATTATATTGATATTGCACGTATCTGGGCCTTTCCTGCATGCTCTGCTTCTTTCACTGGGCAGAAACAATTTCTTCTGCACAGAGAGAACATTTGACAAAGCCTTCACTTTGTATTTCGCTTTGCCAAGTCCATATTTCTTTATTCCTGTTTCTTAAGAAACATTTGAATTCTTTCTCTTTGGAAAGAAAATTGATTTGTGTCAAAAGGAAGAAACTAAGCCCAAAACCAAACAAAAACCAATCCTCTTGCATTATCATTGTATTTTTTCTGTATTATCTTTTTTTTTTGCATTATTTCTTGAATCATCTTTAATCTCTTTCTGGAAGACACCCCCTACTATCTCAAATGCTCCCTGCACAGGCAAGTGCCCATTTCCAATCCCAGCAACTGCTGGTTGCACATCATACGTCCATCATTTTGATTTCCAGTTATGCAAGCCAATGGGGCCTGCACGCAGGACTCACAGGGTGGGAGCACGAGACTGTGTTTTTGCAAGTCTGAGGCTTAAATTTCGTAAGACAAGAGACGTTTTCTTTAAAAAAGATTTTCATTTGTTGTTTCCAGAAAGGTTTCAAAGAAAGAGGATGTGGTCTTTCCCCCAAAGCTCAAAATCAGTGCAACAAACTGACATGGAAGAGTGCAGCAGAGAAAGCAAGAATAGTTACTATTAAAAGCTTGTATAAAGGCTATATGCACCACATAAGCTGAAACCTCTGTACATACACGTACGTGGATGACAAAAGGGGAGAGAGGGAGTGTGTACTATGCTGATTTTATCAGAAACATATCAATTCCTCTCTACCAGAATAGGCAGCCCTGCAGTCTTGAAATGCAATGGAGAAACCTTTCCTAAGAGATGAGAAGGGAAAAGCATTATTTTCACAAATTTATTTTGAAACTGTACCAGCCATTCCTTCCTTCCTTCCTTCCTTCCTTCCTTCCTTCCTTCCTTCCTTCCTTCCTTCCTTCCTTTCCTTCCTTCCTTCCTTCCTTCTCTTCTTTCTTTCTTATCTTTCTCTTTCTTTCTTCCTTTCTTTCTTTCTTTCTTCTTTCTTTCTTTTCTTTCTTTCTTTCCTTTCCTTCCTTCCTTCCTTTTCCTTCCTTCCTTTCCTTCCTTCTTCCTTCCTTCCTTCCTTCCTTCCTTCCTTCCTTCCTTCCTTCCTTCCTTCCCTTTCCTTTCCTCCTTTCTTCCTTTCCTTTCCTTCCTTTCCTTTCCTTTCCTTTCCTTTCCTTTCCTTTCCTTTCCTTTCCTTTCCTTTCCTTTCCCTTTCCTTCCTTTCCCTTCTTTCCTTTCCTTTCCTTTCCTCCTTCCTTTCCTTTCCTTCTCCTTTCCTTCCTTTCCTTTCCTTTCCCATCTGTCTCTTGCTTTCTCACTTTCTTTCTTTTTTCTTTCCTCCTTGGTCTGTCTTGCTTCCCTTTCTCTTTCTGTTTTTAGCTTTCTCTTTCTGTTTTTAGCTTTCTCTTTCTCTTTCTCTTTCCTCTTTCTCTTTCTCTTTCTCTTTCTCTTTCTCTTTCTCTTTCTCTTTCTCTTTCTCTTTCTCTTTCTCTTCCTCTTCCTCTTCCTCTTCCTCTTCCTCTTCCTCTTTCTCTTTCCCTCTCTTTTTCTCTTTCTTTCTTGACCACTTTCTTTCTTAAATGTATCCAAGTAATCAATTTAAATGTGCTTCAGTAGTTTGGAAAGTTACTTCTCTTTATTTCATGCAAACCTGTATTATTTTGCTTGACATTTTCTAGATAGTTTGGAAAACTTGCTAGGTTTCTCTTTCCCCTTGACACACAGGAAGGTCTGATGTCAATGCAAAGGGTAAAGACATCCCAATCCCAGTGTCATGAATTTGCTTCTTTTAACGTTTTTATCACTTCATTATCCATCTTTTAAACTAGAGAGAGATCTGAGTAGTGGCTAACACAACTTAGTTATAATCTTGAACACTTGTTTTAAACCGAGGAAGTGCTGTGCAAATACTTCACCAGAATTTCCATTCTCGTTCTAAATGCTTCTCTGTGGAAGAGATTCAGCATATTTGCCTAGGTACTTAAATTAGTTTAATATCACTCTGAGGCTTGAGAAGGAAGTTTGCAGCTGTGCTAGCTTCTACATCTTTAGTACACTCAAAAAGCCCCACAGCAGATAGCATTTATCTGGGGTTAAACCATGGCTTTTGTGCACAAAAAGTACAGCAGTGAATAAAAATTACTAAGTACAGCTGTAAATCTCTAACCGAATTATTCAGAGAGAGTGAACAAATCTACACCCCATCATAAAAAGGAAAATCATCTTTCTTTAAGAATAGGGAGATACTGAGAAGTCTTAAAGTATATTAGAACAGCTTAGAGCTCTCAATGTGGGGGAGAAACCTTGTATATTATCCACAGTGCTAAGGAGATTATCAATGGATTTCACTCCCCAATCCTTTTTACAACACCCATCTCATTAGAATAAGTAATAAAGATGACATCACAGAAAGGTCTAATTGATCAAAAAGAGCTCGCTTAAACTGTGTCCAGATTCACTTCTGCATTCAATACCATTTTTTTTCCCCCAGAAATTCAGCTTTGGCTTTGATTGAACAGTTGAAAAGTTTTAGTATCAAATCAAACTAACGTTCTTATTATGCAAAGCTTTCCCCAGTATTCTGCTTTGGTAAATGACCTCTATTAGCATGCAGATTGACTGGGGATTACCAGGAGGTTTTCCAAAATAATCATCAGAAAATGTCTTTATAAGGGCTACTTTCCCCCTCTGCATGCATGGTCGCAGCCACCGTGCCGGCCACTGGCCCCTCTCTCCTTCTGCTTCTGCGAGATGCTCAGGAGAGCCACCCAGCTAGGTAGCAGGCCCGATTTGCTGTCCCCAGATGGTCTAAATGCTGTTGTTTTCTCCAGCTATACTTTGAATAGTCAGTGTGAATCCCAGTGGAAACAGTGGGAGAAATGGTTTTATGCAAGTCAATGGGAATTTTACCACAGATGCCCGTACAGCCAGGATTTTGCTCTCTACCTTGCTTGGAGACCGTATAAAAACCTGTGGTAGAGTATATACAATAAACAGGTTATATTTTATGTACATATATATTTAATTCTTTATTTCTCTTTTAATCATTCTCTCTTAAATGAAGAAGACAGAAATTTTGCTAATATGCCACTTTTACTCTGGTGTCCCACCTGAGTAACTTCAGCCTGTGAGCATCTCCACCAGGTGTGCCTAGAATTTCCCATAGCCCAGCACACACGACTCCGTGAGATGGCTGCAGAAGACAGAGAGGGTAGAAATGCACAGACATGGTCTTGGGGATTAGAAAGAAGAATATAACTGATAATGCCACTAGAAAAATGGCCAGCTGTGGTTAGCGATGCAGAAAGTATTAAACATTGGCCTGGAGGGAAACTTTGACCTGTTGTATTAGAGCAAACAGCACAACCTAAAACCTGTATGTTATAAGCTGAAGCCTGACCTGGCACCACAGCGCATTGTGTGCTGCAGTTTCTGATGCCGTCCTGGGGGTGGTTTTCCAAAATTGGCCCCAAGTGCTTAAAGCCGCTGCTCTCCTGGTGCCAGCAACACGTAGAGCCACCCAGTCACCTTGTCCCTGGCTGATGCCCTGGGCTCTAGGGCTCACCAGGGGTATTTGGGAGGATGAAATCCCAGCCACCCTCTCAGGGAGCCAGTGATGCTTGCAGCAGAGGGTCCCAGGCATCCACTTTGGAGGAATGTCGTGGCCGGTCCCTGATCTGAGGAATAACACTGACTTGTGTCACAGGATGAGTATTAAAATATCTTGCAAGCCAAGGTGTGAGGCTTCTTTTTTGTTTTGCTTTTCACCCATTTCCTTCCTTGGAGGAGTAAGCACAAGCAGAGCTCACACTGTTCCTGCAGCAGTGCCCATATTCCCGTGTCAGGAGCAGGAAGAAACAAGCAGGGCTAGCTTTGATCTTGCCAGTCCCAAAGGTGATGGGAGGTGGTGAAGACAGGTCATGTCCTGTGGTTCTGAGAGCCAGGAAAGCTTCGCTGAGTTCAGTCAAGCTCCATGGCTTTACCTCAGATGAAGAAGTAAAGCAGGCTACTGACAGTGGGATTGCACGTCTCTACCCAACCTGGAGAAACCAGCTGGTGCAATTTTTGCCCTCACCAGCTGAATGTTCCGAGCCCAGCCTCACAACCTGCAAGCCAGCAGCAAAGTCCCAAATACTGATGCACCTAAATGCCACAGGGGATTTCTATGTAAACTTGGGTGGTGGTGGTGTTAATTATGCTTCCACCAGCACTCACATTATTTTATTATTTAAAATTTTCACATACACAGGAAGGCATTACAAGGGTACACTCACTTGTTGCAGTTAGCTGAAGAACAAACAAACGAACCACACAGAGGTAACATAGTGAACTTGAGGGTTTTTATGCATTGAGCCTTTGCTGACTTAACGAGATCCCTGCAGGTAATTGTGAAATTGGATGTAGTTGGTGGTACGCTGTACTACAGACTGACAGAATAAACAAACCTTGCTGATTTTTTGTCTGTACCTAAAATACTGGTAGCACCAAATCCCACCACAGGACAAACAGGCAAAACCATTGCATCTCTTTGTTCTCATTAAAAAAAAGTCATGTCCAGTCTCCATGTCTGTGTTTAGAGAACAGCTCCCAAATCTGCCATGTTTCCCCCTCAGAAGAAGAGGTGATGCAGGGCGTCGCTTTGGCTTCTTCTCTCCACTTCCCAGCTTATAAACAACAGGACCAAGCCCAAAGGCAGTTCAGCAGCTGGCGTCTCCTGGCATGGCAAAGCGGGCGGCCCCCGGGGCTTGGCCCCTGCAGCAGGACAACGCAAGCAAGGGGGAGCTTTCACACTAAAGGTTTCCACATCAGATGCCCTAGTAAATAATTCATGTGTCAGAAAAACACTCCCTGTGCAAAAATTCCATTTTGGGGATTTTGTCCCTGAACTTTGATTATTTAATGATATATTGTATAATTGAGTTATTTATATGATAATTATTATAATAATTATAATAAATTTTAAATAATTCTATATAATTTTTCTCCTGTAGAGGTCTTTTAAATATGACTGTTTCCCCATCTTTGGGCATTTAGCTCTCCTGGGACCTTGGTGTCTTCCTTGTTTTTAATCTTGATCTTGATTTGGGGTCAGTTTTAAGGGTGGATATTGAGCGAGCCCGGTTTGTTTTACAGTATGTCAGTAAAACAATATGCAATTGCATGAACCCAAAATCTCCACAGCAGAAGCATTTCTGTTTGAAAGGAGGAACGTGCGGCTACTGAGCTACTCGGGGTCTTTCAAAGACAAATGAAGTCGCCCACTTTCACAGATCGCTGTTTTTAGCCTGTGTAAATTGTAATACCACCTCTAGCACCATAGTAACTAAGCACTTTCGAGTACAGCTTTCAGGGACATGGGAAACATCTGTTACTTGTGGGCCATTCACTTCTCCTCCTCCAAGGAGGAGAGCCCTGCCAGAGAGGTGGTGGTTGCAGTTTTGTCATCTTGGTTGTCGCATATTTACTAACTGATTGATTGATTTACTTTTTAATTTTTTTTTTAACATTATTTTTATTTTATTTTATGCTGCATCTGTATTTGACAGGGCGAGGGCAGCTGCATGTGAGGGCAGGAGCCATGGAGGGACTCACATTGCCTGCCTGCAGAAGTGACTGCCTGGCACCCCTACCCTCCCAAACCCATCTGA